>NC_084482.1:167489872-168187372 GCF_030035675.1 Rhineura floridana
TCCATGAAATGCTCTAACGCCCTCACAGGACAGATGTCAAGTTTTGGGGAAGGAGATAAAACTATTTTATGGCTCTTGTGCCACTGGTCAGTTGTAGACCAGCGTAACTTAATATTAGTGCAACCTCCCTCAAAACTAACATCGGACCTCAAGAGGGCAAAAAGGGATAAGTCCAACTTGGACCCAGCAACCACCTCCCCAATCCAGAAAGCTCTGAAAAATAATGTGAGGGCCACTGCATAAAACAGCTGAACCTCAAAGGGTGATGAGCATAAGGTTCCCCACTGACTTAACAAGACCAGGAGATGATCAGGCGAAAAGGGGCAATAAGGATCAGGGGTAGGCTGGTGTTCCACAGCCCAGCCAGCCAGCACATAACAGTCCCTAAAGTCCTCTGAATGGTCCTGAAAGCCCCCTGCCTTGGACATAAAGGAAAGCCCCGCCAGCTTACCTTGCAGCCTACTGGCAGATAGGCCTTTCCTCCTGCCTTCCACGAGTAATTCCTGCAGATAATTCACTGGAATAGGCCAAACCTGCATGTAGCCCCTGCTAGTCCTGAACTCCTGGAGCTCTCTACCTGCCCTCTGATAGCTGGCAAGTGTGCTGGGGACAATGGATAGGCTTATGGCCCTCTCAGCTCTCCAATCTCCCAAAGTGTAGGTGGCATGGCATCCAGCTGAGACCTGGCCAGCGGCACCAGCTGTTGAAACCTCTCCATCTGATTCCATGACAGAGTATCAGCAACACTATTGTCAATATCAGGTACGTGCCATGCCCAAAAGAGAATATTCAAACACAGGCATTGGAGAACAAAGTAACAGACAAGGCACATAACCCTAGTGTTCCTGGATGTAAGGAGTTGATAACCTGGACAGTGGCCATGTTATCACACAAAAAATGGACAGTAGATTTCCACAGCCTCTCTGCTTACCATGATGGGAAAGAACTCAAGAAAGGTTAAATCCCTAGTTAACCCCTCCTGCAGCCAGCAACCATTACACCAGGAAGTCCCCAAAACAATCCGAAAGCCAAATGCCCCCGATGCATCTGAATGGACTTGCAGTTCTGCCTCCAGAAGCTGGTCCTCCCTCCAAAATGCAACCCCATTGAAGTCCTGTAGGAAGGAGGACCACACAGCCAGGTGAGTAAGACCATGAAAGCCCCTCCATGGTATCATAAACCTGCCTTAAAAACACATGGCCTGGTGCAATGACCCTGCATCCAAAGTTGAAATGCCCATCCAGCTCCTGGAGGGCAGAAAGGGAAATCTTTGTGATCCTTAAAACCGCCCAGATCTTGATCTGCAACAGTTTGAGCTTTTCCTTGGGCAGCTGGCAGCACTGTGCACCAGAGTCAATCTCGATGCCCAGGAAGGTTAATATAGGGGCAGGACCTTCTGTTTTCTCAGTAGCCAAGGGAACCCCCCATTCCATAGCCAGGCTATAAAACTGTGACATCAGATGCTGGCATTCATCTGAACCAGTCCCACCCGCAAACAGGCAATCATCCAGATAGTGCACCACTGCATCTAAACCTGCCTGCCTCCTGACTTCCCACTCCAAAAATGAGCTGAAGCTCTCAAGCACAGCACAGGAAATAGAGCAGCTTTGGCTATGGGGCGGTATATAAATGAAATAAATAAATAAATAGATCTTCTTCTAAGGCCCTTCTCCACATCCCCCCTCTGAAGGAGGCTCAGAGGCTGGTGACAAGGTCATTTTCAGTTGTGGCTCTCTATCTGTGGAATGCACTTCCCAGTGAGGTCCACCCGATGCTGTCATTGACATCTTTTCAGTGCCATGTAAAAACTTATGTTTCCCCCCAGGCATTTGATAGACTGAGATGATCTGTTATTAGTGTGCTGACAAACCTTGTTTTATTGTTTTGTTTTTATAGTATGATAATTTGTTTTTGTTTTTAATATTGTTGTAAGTCACTTGGGGACCTTTGGGTGGCAAGTGATTAATAAATAAGGCATTTTAGCATGTGTTTTTAAAATTGTTTTAAATTGTTTTAAATTGTGTTTTAAATTGTTTTTAAAAGATGTGTTTTAAATTTGTATATTTGTTTTTAATGTTTTTAGTTACTGTAAACCACCCGGAGAGCTTCGGCTATGGGGTGTTATACAAATACAATAAATAAATAAATAAATACAGTAAAATTCTTCTAAATACATGCAGTTATGCTTGTAAGTAAATAGTAATACATAGGGCACGAAAAATCCACTACAAACTGGAAGAATTGGCTTTTGATAACCGAGTTTGGACTTTCAAAGAATGTAATTCCTTATTTGTGTTTTGAACTCTGTATATCCAAGAGATTTACCTTCTGGAGGAAAAGGCACTAGTGTGGGAATTAGACATTGACCTTGCTTCATATTCCATTGTATTTTGGAGGCCGCTATCTTGTCCTTTACAGAAAAGAGCAGAGACCATGAACTTTCAGCGGAATGTAAATAATAAACAAACTCTTTTCCGATAACATTGGCCTGTGCTATCTATACCTAGCCAGGGATGCACAGAAAATGCTTTTAGGATTATTTAGGAAAGCATTGTTTCTTTAATAAGTATCTTCTTTTTGATAAAAAATGATTGTGAGGTTACACAGAGTGAGATTATCTTCCATTTGATTGAGACCATTTGATCTCTTTTGAACAGAATAGCATTTATATTATTTAACTCATTGCTGCTTCATACATGAGATACCAATAGCAGTGATATGACAGTTATGCAAAAAGAGATACTTAACAGATTATGCAAGGGCAATTAACTTCACAAAGAAATTGTATTGACTGTAGCAGTGTCCTATTTTCTGTGAACATTGCACTGTATATACATTACACACATATAACGTGTATTATGTGTATGTTACATGCGTATAACATATGAGCTCACAATTGTAATTGTTCATATTTTAACAGAACTGGCTGGGGTTGCTTCTAATCAAGATCAAGGAGTGGGACGAGAATTCACATGGATTAGCTTGAGGTGAGCATTATGAGTCTCTAAGACTTGTATATCTGAGCATTCATAAAATGAATCTTTACAATGTTATTTCTTCTGCTTGAATCAGAAATCTTGCAAAGAGACAGTTTTAGTGGTTGTCTGTAAGTTTGCATTCAGGGAGCCCTGCTTGTGTCCCAACCTCTGATTAGGTGGGTGCTTCCTGGCTTGAGAGACGAAGCCTGCAGAGGCTGCTTTTACACAGCCACACTCTGGGACACCCATTGCTTCTTAGTTTGACGAAAGGAATGTAACAACTGTAGAGGCTGTCTCTAGCTCTACAGAGGTGTAACTTGTGGGTGGATGAACGGGAAGGTAAAAGAAAGAAATACTGTCTCCTCTTTGACATTCTTTCTTCCACTGTCTGTGGAATGCATTCCCCAACAACAGTGAAAGTAACTTGTATTTAATAGTGTATTAGCAACAGTGAAATTGTGCCAATCATGGTGAAATTGCACTTAATTCCATCAAAAATTCATGGTTTGTTGCTGGGAAAATTGCATATTTATGAGTGTGTTATTAATGATTAGGACTAATCATGACTGTAATAATACCTGCAAATGCTATATTAGGCTGCATTAACAACAAATGCTATCTTAGGCTGCATTAACAGAAATATACTTTCCAAATCGCGTGAAGTATTAGTTCCCCTCTGTTCAGCACTGGTTAGGCCTCATCTTGAGTACTGCGTCCAGTTCTGGTCCCCGCACTTCAAGAAGGATGCAGACAAACTGGAACGGGTTCAGAGGAGGGCAACAAGGATGATCAGGGGACTGGAAACAGAACCCTATGAGGAGAAACTGAAAGAACTGGGCATGTTTAGCCTGGAGAAGAGAAGACTGAGGGGAGATATGATAGCACTCTTCAAGTACATGAAAGGTTGTCACACAGAGGAGGGCTGGGATCTCTTCTTGATTGTCCCAGAGTGCAGGACACGGAATAATGGGTTCAAGTTGCAGGAAGCCCGATTTTGACTGAACATCAGGAAAAACTTCCTATTAGAGCCATACGACAATGGAACCAATTACCGAGAGAGGTAGTGGACTCTCCAAGACTGGAGGCATTCAAGAGGCAGCTGCACAGACATCTGTCAGGAATGCTTTGATTTGGATTCCTGTATTGAGCAGGTGGGTTGACTTGATAGCCTTATAGGCCCCTTCCAACTCTACTATTCTATGATTCTATGATCTATGTATTTCACATCTCTACTCTGTGGTCTTGGCTGCTGTATAATTGGATAGATGCAATTGCTTCTGCATGGACCTGTTCATATTTTTACCTTCATTTTCACACATTTTGATGGTTGGGGTTTTTTACACCTATTAAGAGAGCAATTGTTTTCAATTATGATGTGAAATGTACTTTTCCTTGCATTTTCACACCCCTTCCTAGTCCTACCAATAGCTCAGCTATATGCCAGGCCCCCACCATTTCCTTGACCCCTTGTCTTCATGTCACATATATGCCAGTTACGTTTACTCCTGAGCAAATATAAGGGTATGGTGACAAGTTGCTCAATATATCACACTTTTCCTTTTTTATGAGATACAACTGAGTACATTTCCTGACTTGTCAAAACAGTTGCTGTGGAGGTTAGAGACTTCTTTTTTTGCCATACATGTGCTGCCTCTGCAGGGAGACTCCTTCCGTTGTGCTAAAGAAGGTATTTATTAGGTTAGAGTTATGGAACTCTAGGTCTGTCTCTATGCCCCTTAGCCTTACGGTAACTTCCTGTCAGGTGACATCACCTCTTTCTTTAATTGGTTAGTTAGTTTTCCCTCCAAAACCTGCCTCAGTTTATTTCAGTCATCAGTGAAGCTAGCAGCAGGCCTAGTAGCCCCAGAGGACAACACTCCTTTTTTACCTACCTCTCTCTCTCTCTCTCTCTGCCAGAATTGCCTCTTCCAGAAGCTGTCTCTCTCTCAGAAGTTATCTCTCCTCTGTTGAATCTACTTCTTCAACAATTCTACAATATTATTACCTGCCATCAATGTTCTTCATCATCATCACCATCCTCAGTTCACCATCCCCAGAGACTTTGCGTTTTCTTTCAAGTTTCTGTATACCTTGTTTTTTCTGGTTTGATAAAATAGTTCTGATTAAAAGAGAGAGATTGAGTTGACTGTCTGGCAAAGTGGGTTTCAGAACCACTGGCTCAGAACAATACATTTGTCCAGATAATACTCCTTTTAAAAGTGATCATACACTGATTTGGGGATGCTTTGTACTAAATATATGTGTCAAAGCAAGTGCTGCTCCTCTGACATTACAATTAATTATTATATGTGGTTCTGTGAATTACAATTCTACTGCCATGAAAATCATAGTAATCAGCTTAGAAAGTGAGCAGCCCTGCTCAGCTGATACCATCAATCAAATTGCCACTTAATTTTTAAAAGTCAGATTTATAATGTTATATTTCCCAGTACCAGAGCTGACTCCTTGGGCAGCTGATTCCTATATACATGCTGCTTATACATCCCACAACCCTCCACATTTATAAAGATTCAGATGCTGAATAATTTGGAAAACATCTGGGAGCTTTTACAATACTGTACATGAAGAGCCTGTTATTTGTGGAACCGTGAGAATTATCTTGAGCTAGCCATACAAAAACTGTGCAATTATGAAATTTGATCAAAATATATATTGTCTTGTCTATAATAGCACTGTAGGTAGCCTATAATTACAGAGCTCTTTTTAAAATTGTAATTACTTTCCCCCCCCCAAACACATCAGTAGGAAGCATAATTCTAGATCTTGTATTTCATGTACTTATAGTTGCTATTGCCAACTATAGAATTTGAATGTACATTCGTCATCAATATAGAACTATGGTTATATGCCAGTTTTATAAGGAGGAAGCAATTTAAATTAAAAACTTTAAAGATGACCTTGTGCTTCTTAATGTCTGCATAGGAATTATCCTAGACCTCAGCCTCAGTACCTATTATAAATGATAGAGGAATATACAGCCAAAGAAGGAAGAATATACATTGTCATATGAAGAGGGTCTTAGGGCTATTAGCTAGCCACTCCATTTTCAGGCAGATGGCTGGTTAAACAGCCCGCAAGGGACTATTGATGGCACTTGATGGGAGCTAATTGTTAGAACATATGTCGAGATTTATCTTCAGTATTATCCATAGAGCTTGGGAGAAGTGACCTCCCAGGTTAAGAGGAGCGATGTGAAATAGCATACACAAATGTATTTGTATTAGGAGAAAATGCTTGCAAAAATGTGTGCATTAGTCAAATGCAAATGCATACAAAATATGTTTATTAGGAGAAATTCACACTAAAATGTTGAAGAATTTTCATGATTTTTTAAAAATCACAAATTGCTGCAGAAATGTAGAGAACTGAATTTAAGATTAGAAAAATGAAAAACTGAAAGAACTGACAGACCCTTCCATCTCTACTGGGGAGATCTGTGTGTGCAATGGATCCCATGTGCTTTAAGGACTATCCCTTCTATGGCAATGTTACACTTTCTGTCAGAGCATATTTATAATTAATTAATTAATTAATTTGATTTATATCCCGCCCTTCCTCCCAGCAGGAGCCCAGGGCGGCAAACAGAAGTGCTAAAAACACTTTAAAACATCATAAAAACAGACCTTAAAATACATTAAAACAAAACAATGTTAAAAAACATTTTTTAAAAAGTTTAAAGACATATTTTTAAAAAGGGTTAAAAACATTAAAAAAATCTTAACAAGCAATTCTAACACAGATGCAGACTGGGATAGGTCTCAACTTTAAAGTCTTGTTGAAAGAGGAAAGTCTTCAAAAGGTGCCGAAAAGATAGCAGAGATGGTGCCTGCCTAATATTCAAGGGGAGGGAATTCCACAGGGTAGGTGCCGCCACACTAAAGGTCCATTTCCTATATTGTGCAGAATGGACTTCTTGATAAGATGGTATCTGCAGGAGGCCCTCACCTGCAGAGTGCAGTGATCGACTGGGTATATATAGGGTAAGACAGTCTTTCGGGTATCCTGGTCCCGAGCTGTATAGGACTTTGTACACCAAAACTAGAACCTTGAACTTGGCCCAGTAGCAAATGGGTAGCCAGTGCAATTCTTTTCAGCAGTGGGGTGACACGTTGGCAATACCGTGCCCCAGTGAGCAGTCTCACTGCCGCATTTGCACTAGCTACAGCTTCTGGACCAACCTCAAGGTCAGCCCCACATAGAGTGCATTACAGTAATCTAGCCTGGAGGTTACCAGTGCGTGGACAACAGTGGTCAGGCTATCATATCTGGGTCATGAGTGATAGAAATCAAGTCCAGTTCCTGGAGGGTGAACTCTCCGAGCCAGGGAATGTGAGGTCAGCTAAGAGATAAAATACAGTAAACAGAATGAATTGTTCTGCTTACCATGTGAATGTGGAATGGAAATGGAAATGGACTGCCTTCAAGTCTATCCCAACTTATGGCGACCCTATGAATAGGGTTTTCATGGTAAGCGGTATTCAGAGGGGGTTTACCATTGCCTCCCTCTGAGGCTACTCCTCCCCAGCTGGCTAGGGCCTGCTCAGCTTGCCACAGCTGCACAAGCCAGCCCCTTCCTTGTCCATGACTGCCAGCTGTGGGGCAACTGGGCTCCTTGGGACTATGCAGCTTGCCCACAGCTGCACAGGTGGCAGGACACGTAACCCCTGAGCCACTCACTGTGGGGTGATCTTTAGCTGGCCCTTGACATCCAGGAGACACGAGCAGGGATTTGAACTCACAGACTCTGGACTCCCAGCCAGGCTCTCCTCCCCACTGTGCTATACCAGCTGAACGAAAGTGGAATAATCAACTAATATATCTAGCAGGACTGGTCTATCCAAAAACTTTATACTGCCTGTCAGTAAGAAGAGCTGATGTTTATTTTTATTTATTTATTTATTTATTTATTAGATTTATATCCTGCCCTTCCTCCCAGTAGGAGCCCAGGGCGGCAAATGATGTTGCATACCTCTGTGGCTCAGTTGTGTTCTGATTGCACATATTGACTCACTAGGTTAAGCCTTGGAGTCTAATGTTCTTGGACTCAAGCCTTGAAAAACTTCACACTGTATCTAGATTATTAAAATAGTTTTTTAAAAAACAAAACAAAGAAACATCTAAATGGATAAAATTTTGAATATGAATGCCAGAACAGAACCAGTTCATAAAACATAGCAGCACTTTTTGAAAAATATATTTATTTAGTCAGTTCTCTTTTCAGCATTGCTAAATGGAAGTTATTGGAAGCATTTTGAAACATAATCTCAATAAATGGTCTTTTAAGTCACTGGCTGTCCTCTTTTATAGACTTTAAAGTATAATCAGTTGAAGCTTCAAACAGATCTTTCAAAATGTGCATGTTTCTTTTGCCTTTGCAACCTGACTTACAGATAACCTACAGTGTTTAAGTAATAGTCCTTCCGTCAGTGTTTATTTATTTTCCACTCATGCCCTATTCAATTCTCTCAAAGGAAAAGTTCCCTTCTAAATTAGTTTCACAAAGATCATATCTATAACCCATTAAAAAATTCAAACTTTCTTGGACAAATAGAATTAGGTCACTAAACATACACCCTCTGAATGATATCCCCCCAGATGAACACACAGAGAAAAGCTCAGAGAAATGTGAAACCCCTTTTGTGGATAGTGTTTGTTATGAGGATGGTACATATATTTCACAACAGCTGCTGTGTTAGTTTTGGGATTATTTAATTTTTTTAGAAATATAATTTATTTATTTTATTTATTATTAAATTTATTAGTTGCCCATCTGGCTGGTTGTCCAGCCACTCTGGGCGACGTACAAAATAAAATGTACAAATACATTAAACATTAAAATCTGAATCAATAATAGTAAAACCTAGCCCACTCCAAAAGCCTGCCTAAAGAGCAAGGTCTTCAAGGCTCAGCGGAAACTCATCATAGAGGGGGCATAGCGGAGATCATTTGGGAGGGAGTTCCACAGGGTGGGGGCCACAATTGAAAAAGCCCTCTCCCTAGTCCTCACCAGTCTGGCTGTTTTAACTGGTGGGATAATTGTCCAAAAGTCACAGAAAATAAACTCTTTGCACTTTAAGCAGGCTTAGATAGTCCTTTGGAGGTAAACCCACATCTGGACATCCAATTCAAAAGTTCAGAACAAGGATATGGTATAGTCCTGCTAGGACTGTATCACTTAAGGATGATGGATGGCAGGGTGGCTCTCCCAATAAATGTGAACTATTATTAATTTATTTATATATTTACATATTTATAATTTGCACTTTCATGAGAATATAACAAGGCTTAATTATATGTAGGCTAAACACCTGGAGGCTAAGGGGATCTATAAAGACCATCCAAATACGAACAATGCTGCCCTGCTGGTGGTGGGAAGATGGGGGATTTGATCCATTTTTTTCTAGAATGTTCATTATACTCAGACTTAAGATGTCAATATCTTAATCCCCTTCTTGTTAATATCAGTGATTGTATGCTGCAGAACAAAATTGTTTTTATTAGCAGGAACCGATTATTAAGTGTCATATCGGGCTACTAAGTATGTAAAATTAGATTTAGTGAGGAGAAAAGCTTTATTCCTTCAAATGATAATACCGAAAGTTAGATCTATTTTATAATAATAATAATTATTACTTTTTGCAGTATTGTTGGATATTTATGCACCTAAATTATTTACTTCTTTTTTGTAGTAATTGTTTTAATGCTTATCCTGTGTCTCTTTTGGTGTGCATGTGAAACGCCTGGTTGGTTGTTGCATAATGAATTAAACTGAACAGATATAACAAGACACTTTTTAAAGAAGGTGATTGATAGGATTGTGGCACAGCAACCTGTTCCTGGTAATTTGTTTCTTCCAAGTATTTTAAGAGCCGCTTTCACCTCACATTCTAAAAGCACAGGCTGATTTTCTTCTGAAATTCCTTGGTCCGTTCCATTATCCAATGAATGTTTGCAATATGATATCTGGTGCCTCTTCCCTTTCTAAATCCTGCTTAGACATTTAGCACTTCTAGCTCCATATACGGTAAGAGCCTTTCTTGTAGAATCTAGCCAACAGATATGTCTGAGTGGTGGCAACACCTGCAATCAGCCCAAATAACAGAAACAAGACATGTGCTGGGCTGATCTTATTTTGGAAATATAATTTTCTAGATTAGATTACTGTAGAAATAGTAGTAACACAGGAAAGAAGCAAAATAAGAAGAATCCCAACAAACATACAAAAATGTAATTCTCCATCTTTGGAGATGGCAGTTGTTGCCACCACTCATCATATGCTCAGATGCACATGTTACTAAATTCTTCCAAGCTACATAGGAAGTGGATTGGACTGTGAAAGACCAACCAAAATTGTATTTGCATTTTGACAAATTTGTAGGGCAGTCCAATACCTCAGAGAGGAGTTCAGGTCACTATAGCTACTCAGTTTCTCTGCTTTTTAAAGTTTGATAGAAATATCTGTTGGCTATAGGTACATTCTTAAACCACAAGAGGTTTTTGCCTTTTATTGAATTTCTCTGCTTTTTAATCCGGGAGGTAAGAAATGGGATCCTGTGCAAGTTTGCTGAGAATGGATTGATCATTTGCATGCTTAATAAGTTCAATGGGATTTACTTCCCTGCAATCATGCTTAGGATAGGTGAAACTGACCATGGGGGATGGGAAGGGGAGGAGGAGGAAGTGAAGGGGGATGGTGAGGGGAGGGGGGAGGGGAGGAGACAGGGCAGAGGGTAGGAGGTGGAGGGAGAGGAGGGCAGGTTTGATCATTTGCATGCTTATTGAAAATTGTGAACAGTATCATTGTTTTTCAGCATTTCCCCCCTTTTATTCTACATCAGGCACATGTACTTTCCCACCCAAATTTAAACCAAAGCTGTTCCTGGCCACATCCATGCCAGACCTTTATTTCACTTTAGACAGTCATGGCTTCTCCCAAAGGATACTGGGAAGTGTAGCTTGTGAAGGATGCTGAGGGTTGCTAGGATATACCCTATTTCCCTCACAGAGCTACAGTCTCCAGAAGAGGGGCTGACTGTTAAACCACTCTGGCCACTGGAGCTCTGTCAGGGGAAGAGGAGTCTCCTGATATCTTGCTGTAAAACTCCTAATGACTCTTCCCAATGGCTTCATATAGATGTTAAATAGGATTGGGGACAGAATTGTGCCCTGTGGCATCCACAAACAGGGGGTCAAAGAGGCCTTTCTTAGTGCTATTTTCTGGACACGACCCTGCATGTAGGAACTGAGCTACTGTAACACAGTGCCATCAATACACATCCCACACAGTTGGTCTAGAAGTATGACATGGTCAGTGATAATGACAGTCACTGAGAGATTGAACAGGAGGAGCAGTGTTGCACTCCCCCATACTTTTCTCCATAAAGGTCATCCATCAAGGCAACCAAGGTTTTCAGTCCCAAATCCAGTCCTGAACACAGCCTGCCATGAATCCATATTTAAGAAAATACCACTTTCCCTCCCTTTTAATACTTCCAAATATAACCCTCACCTCCCCATAACACAATCACCCTAAACTTCATTACCTGACACAGACAAGTCCAGCAATGAGGAGAAAGATCACTCCCTCAGTGATCTACCACTGACAGCATTCTACAATCCTAGGAACAAGGTAAAACATACACTTGGGCCTGGGATACACAACAACATTTTGTTGTAGGCCCCACTTGTTTTCTTTTTAATTGTGAATGAGTACTCATGGATTATTTAGTTTTAGTTAACTCTGTCCCACAGTATGATGGAGCACTGAAACATGATCAATGTGAATTCTTCAGTAATTGATATTGCAGCAACCAAATTACAGTCAGATAAGAATAAACTTAATATGTATCACTGTTTTAAGTGGGATGTTTACCCTTGGCAAGATGGGTAGGCCAGGTACAGAAACCCTAGCCCACCTTTCATTCCAGAAATCTTTATTAGTATGATTAAAGTTAATAAAGCAAGGAAGATTTTGCAAATGGAAATAACGTTCAGAGATAATTTTCAGCTGCAAAGAGTGAGTAAGAGGTGCAGGGAAGCAATTATAGAATATGGGAAAGACCTCTAGGGTGAAATGAACATGACCAAAGAACACTATATGAGGAAACGGAACAAGCAAGCAACAAGACACTGATCATAATAGGGTATTTTAATTATGGAAAAGGAAATTGGGAGAGGCCTGCGATATTACTGCCAATACGCCTTATAATGATGAACAGCTAGCGGGATTTTCTCAAGACAATTGATAAGCTGAGGCCTACTGGGATATGGGATATGAGCTAAAAAGGAGTTTTGAAAGAGGCATTGATAACCTAGTCTTCGCCTGGTATTTACCAGGAAAAATGGAAAAACAAAAGGCACATTCCAGTGGCTACTCTCTGGGTCATTCAACAAGTTGTTTGTGCCCTGAGCAGGAGTACCCTCGATATGTGACCCTGACAAATTGTGGGCTGGTTGGATCTCTATAAAACAGGTGGGCACTAGGTTCTTGTAGCAATGGCCTGTTGTGCAGACTTGTCTCACTGATACCAGAGGCAGAGGAAGAGAAAGGCACACATAGTTGTCTGTGTCAGAGGATGGATTTTACCTTAAGTCAGTGGTTCCCAAACTTTTTCCCTCACAGACCACTTGAAAATTGGGCTATATTCACACCGTACATTTATTCCACTGCTATTCAATTTTAAACATACTCAAGTGTTGGTCCCGAATGACATAATGCAACACAGGATGGCAAAGGATGTAACACTGAAATGACAGTGAGTGATATGACAGAATGCAGTAGGAAACATTTTTCATTGTAAACAACAATCCTGAGTTCATTTCTCCATTACTTCCTAACTGCAAAAATCCTTAGGGGGAAAAAAGAGTGGATTTGTTGCACTAGGGCAGCAGAGCACTTTAATTGCTGAAACCTAAACTTTTGCTACATTTTCGAATCCTTGACAGTCTGATTACCTGGATCTACCTAAGTATGTGCATGTGTGAATTCTTTCATTGTATTCTAGCTTCTCAGTAGCATATATAGAAGGTGGCACTGAGTGACTTCTGTTCCTTTTATTTATTTATATTTATTTTTACATTTATATCCCACCTTTTGTCTGAGAAGGTCAAAGTGGCCCTGTGAAATAGGTTAGGCTAAGACACTATGGCTACTAACTTAGTGAGCTTCATGTCTGGGTGGGGATTTGAAGCCTGGTCTCCCAGATTCTAGTCCAGCACTCTAACTACTACCATACTGGATAGAGTACTATGGAATGTCCCAGGGTCTTATTCTGTTATTAATATTATTTAATATGTATAAGAAGGCCCTAGGTGACAATGTCCAGAGTAGTTAAAATTTTCAGAGAAAGCTTGGCTTCAAATGCCCCTTTAAGGCAATTTTTTCCTTCTGGGAGATTGGAGTAGGGTTGTTTCAGGGTTGTGACACTATAGTTTTGGAATGTCTTTCCCAGGGAGGAGGTCCAGATCACATCATATTTAAGCTTCAAGCACAGCTCAGATGCTGGACATGCCCCACATCAGGGGAAACCAATGTGGTGCCCTCCCATCAGCCCCAGCCAGCCTAGCTAATGGTCAAGATTGATGGGAATTCCAGTCCAAGAACATCTGGAGGGCATTGTGTTGGGTACTTATGCCCTGAATGATCAGCCACAGATGCGTATGGAGCAACCCAGGATCTCATCACTTAGTGGTGGCAGGATCATGTGGCAGTATTCCACATGGATGCACTATGTGGTTTTGCCAGTTCAGACAAGCACTACTTCCATGTAATCTTGACCAAACTATAAGCCTGACAGTGACCCAACAACACATATTCCAGTAAGGCACTTCATTGAGGCTGCCAAGCATTTGAAAAAAGTCTTGGAAGATTAAAAACGTATCAGTTCAACCACTTTTTTTAACAATTGTGCCTGCTGATGCAGTTTATGATTTAATGATTTTATTGACAATATTGGTTTTCAGTCATAGTGTTATTGGTGCTTTTTATTTGTTGTAGTTTTTTCAAAAAATGAAATGAATGGATATTTGAACATCTTAGCCAATTAAGATGGGGAAAGGCAATTTAGAAAAATTGTAAATAAATAACACATGCAATAAATAATGAATAGTATGCCCTTATATCTTATTTTCTGTTTCCCAACAGCTTTGTGGCATTTGGAAAGCTGGCACAGACCTTTATAAGACAAGCTCCTGGAACTATTTTTAGCCAGGAACTGATGACACTATGCTATTTCTTCGCATTGATATAGTGTGAGATGCTGTTTAAAAGTTCATATTTCCAGGGTCTTTGCTGAAAGCAAATAACACAGCTGGAGGAAAATTTTTAGCTCCCTAGTGGTTTATCTGGTTGATCTTCTAGTCATCTTTTAGCCACAAGGCAAGAGGATATTGGCAAACACTGTTCAGTGCAAAATAAGGTAATAATCTTTTTAAGAATGCCTATACACCAATATAAACCTGAAGGGCCTTAAGAACTGAAAAGTGATTGTGAACACAGGTCTCCTGGGTTAATAGCTGAAAATCAAATGCATTAGGAAGTCCAGCAGGAAGGTGCTGATAAGAGACCAGCTTTGTTCGTTTGGATACAGCAATACTTAAAATAGAAGCCAAGTATGTTTTTAAAAGTGTGACCACACATCCAACCCCAGAATAAAAAAGTAAGGAGAATGTTACTCTGCAGTCATTTGCTTGGTGAAAGTATGTTGTTCCCATTGCCACTGTTAATGTCTCTACTCTTATTAAATAATGAAGTTGTCCTCCATAATGATAATACATCTGAACGGTTACCTGAAATGTTCCAGTGTGCTTAAAAACAAGCAAACAAACCCACATATCCTACTTTTATTGTTATTTTGTGAGTGTTATATCAGCCCAAAGAAACAGCATAACTCAGGCTATAGTTGTCAAAAAATCCTCCCACATCTACTGTAGCATATCACTGATCTGGCAAAGTTTTACATTGCAGAAAGTTAAAAATGAATAATGGTGATGATGATGATGATGGAGCACTAGGAACTTATAGTGCTTTCTGAATAATATGGCACCATAGGCCCTTACTAATAGCTCAAAATGTACTTTGAGGAACATGCCATTGTCTTGGGCATATAGTGATCAGAAGTGGCTTGCCAGGTGGGGCAGAGCCACAATGCTAGCTTCCTGGCAGGTTGTTCATCTTTGCCTTCTGGAAGGGGGAGAGGTTGGGAGGGAGGTGTTCAAACACAGTGGCAGAACACCAGACAGGCTCTGCTAGTGCATTTGCACTGCACAAACGTCACCACTGCTTCACTCCTCTCCCTCATGGTAAAGCAGTGATCCACCTTCTGGGAAGCTAGTGCAGCAGTTCCTCTCAATATGATAAGCTGCTTCTTGTAGTGATTTTCTGATTTTATGGCTAATTTTTTATTGATTTTAACCTTTGCATCTCTTTTGTAACTTCACTGGACACCACTATAATGTTAAGTGGTATACACATTGTTTAAATAAATAAATAGTAGGATGTCATATTAAAGGCAACAGATAAATAGATCCATGCACGCAATGGACTATTCATACACTTCAGCCTTAGAGTTCTTGCAAATGAATGAAGTAGCCTTAAGGGCAAAGTTGTTCATAGTTGGATAGGACACAGAGGGCACTATAGGAAAAAGTAGGTGTCAAGTAGAAGATAATGTACTGCAGTGATGGGGTTACCAGTGCTCCCTGCTTCTCCTTATATGTTTGTTTAAACAAAAGGAACTTGAACATCCAAATAGGACCTCTGACTTCTCCCAAAAGGTGAATGTGTGCCACTTACATAAGTAGCTTGACTGGTGAAGGGTCAGGGTTGCAGTTCAAAGTTGGTAAGAGGTTACATCTCTTTTTTATTGGGTTACTAGTTTTATGGATGGTGGGAATGCTGTGGATACAAAGTGTTTGATAAAGCAATTCAGTAAAGCATTTGACAAACTGTCCAATGATATTTTAATTAGCAAATTAAATGTGGGTTAAATGATAATACTGTCAGAAGTGGATTCAGAAGTAGGTAGAAAACTTTACTCAAAGAGTGCCCATCAATGGTTCCTCATCAAACTAGAGTAGGGGCAGCCAATGTGGTGCCATCCAGATGTTGCTGGACTATAACTCCCATCATCCCTAAGCATTGGTCATGCTGGCTGGGGCTGATGGGAATTGAATAACATCTGGAGGGCACCACATTGGCAATCTTTGAACTAGACAGAGATTTTGAATGGGATGCCACAGGACTGTGTTTTGGGCCTGGTATTCTTCAACATTTTTATCATTGACATAGATTATAGGGTGACATTAATCTTCATTAAGGATGTGGGCACACTAGTCACTTCAAAAGTTGCGAGAATGTTTTTTCTAGCTGCATTTTGGAGTGACTGCCTTCTGCTGGCTACACTTCCCTTCCTCGCTGCTGACTTCAGACCTTTCAGGACTGCCAACAGAAAAGTGTTGGGCCAATAATTGTCTCTGCTTGAGCCTTCAGCAAAGCATTTCTATTGGCTACACTTTGAAGACAAAACAGGTTGATCTACCAATCAGTTGTGAAATGTGCCTGAAACTGAATTTTTAAAAAACATACTCGAGCTGATCTGATGAGGTTTTAGAGTAAAAAGGGGCAGAGTATGGCTAGGGCTGTGGGTCCCCGTTTTCAGAAAAGAGAGATGGAGATGCATTGGAACTGGCACAACAGTAAGTGTGTCTCTACCCTAAATCTGAAGATGACAAAAAAGTGGTATAGCTAACTCCTCAGAAGACATATATAAAATTCAAAATGACCGTTATGGAATGGAAAACCTGGCTGAAACTAACTAACTAAAAAAATGCTATTCAAAAGAAACAAATGCAAAGTTCTGACTTAGGAAAATAATAATAATAAAATGCACAGGCATAGGTTGCAGGATACATGTGATATCTTTGGCTATGGGGCGGTATATAAATTGAATTAATAAATAAATTGAAATTGAATTAATAAATTAATAAATAATACATGTGAAATGATCTCAGGATTGTCGTTTATCACAAGCTACGTATGAGTCAGTAGTGTGACAAGGCTCCAAAATAATTTAATGTGATTATTGTTGTTGTTATGTGCCTTCAAGTCGATTACGACTTATGGCAACCCTATGAATCAGTGACCCCCAACAGCAAATGTGATTATAGGCTGCATTAAAAGAATCATTGTTTCCAAGTCATTGGATGTAATAGTTCCACTTTATTCACATCCCTAGGTTAAATGTTCCCTGGGACATACTGTAGTTCCAGTGAAAACTGTTCCTTCTGTACCTGCAATTTTTTTTACTTTTTAATTTTTTTAAAAAAAGATGTGGTTTTTAAAAAAACAGATTTGACCTGGGCTGCATGACTGTGTAAACATGTGAGCTTCCAGAGAGGAGCTCACAACTTCTTTGCTCCTCCCTGGGTCTTTTTACTGTTACTCTGAGCTAAGCCAAGGTTTGGGTCATAAGTAAGCTCTCTCCTCAGTAACGATGAGCTGTAGCCAAGAAGTAGCCTTGTGGTTAGTGAGGAGAGAGTGTAACCAGGAGCCCAGATTCAGTTAATGTGTTAAGCCAAATTTTGCCATGGGAACAACAATAAAAAAGGTCAGGGGAGGAGCAAAGTAGATGTAAGTTCTCTGAAGGTCTGCACATTTACCTTTTCCCAGTAAACCAGACTTTGGATTACCGTGTCATATGAACCAGGACATTTAGTAACATGTACAGTTCAAGGGTTAGCAGAGTTTTCACTAATGTTTTGAAATTTCTAGGGGAATCCTAAACAAAGACCTGGATGTTCCTTCTTTAAATCTCTGTAGGAATTTTAAGGGATCTTCAGAAATTTCAAAGAAGACAGGGAAATATTGGTAAGATTTGCTGGGGTCCTGTTTCCACTTAGAAGACAAGAAGAACTCAGTGTTGCCTTTCAGACAAAGAGAAATCCCACCTGAATGAGCAATGATTCCTAAAACAAAACAAGAGTGGTCAAGTGAGACTACAGAGGGAGCCTACAGAATATCCCCAAAGAAAAGGAAAAGCAACATTGCCACCACACCAAAGAAGACTCGGGACATCAATATGGTATAATGTTATATTTATTAAAATATAACAAATATTAAGCCAAAATCCAATTCAATGAAATTCATCCAATTTAACTCCTTCAGGCAGGTGAGGTGCAGACTAACTAGTAGGGAATACTCCCTCAAGGTTAAAATAGGTCAGTCATGTTGGACTGTAACTCCCGACCAAGGATGTGGGAAAAGTCATCCCTCCTTGCTATTGGAGTCCATTGGTTCCAACTTCTGCATCCTGGCCCCACCATACAGGCATTCACCATGATGTGCAAGCTGGTCCCACTAGGGCACTCCCCAGATCCGCACCAGACATTAAGCACTGATGTTTCCCGAGGGATTGCCTTTTACCAAAATGCCTCAGCCTCCTTACTTTTTCCCCAAATACGTCACCTGCCCAAATTCCATGCCACAAGAGGGGATCAGCTGAAGCTTGGTCCCCTCAACCCAAAGAAAACGAAAACTCCAAACCTAACCTAAGATCCTCACACCCATGCTCAGAGAGATGAATGCCATCATCTCAAAACAAATGTGGGGATGAAACTGAATCCTGTTGTGGGGAATGAAAGCCCCACCAAGAGACAAAACCAGGTCGTTGCCTTTCTATTAACCCACATTCTGGACCTATCAATCCTGTTGGGGTGAATCACACCCCTACTACACTCTTCTTACCAGCATATCTGACCATACTAGAATGAGATCTGGATAAGAATGCATGAGCCAGGTGGAATCATGAGTGACCTAGAGTAGCAAATCCAAACCTGGCTGCTGCACCAAGTCATTCTCCCCCAAATGAACTAACAAAACGTAGGGCCGGTTAGCCAAAGACATGATTCAGCATACCAAAGGCATCAATCCATCCCACAACATGCCCCTCTGAGCCACACAGCTAACAGTTGCACGAACAGAAAGCTGTAGCTGCGTCCCAGCAAGAGAAGAGAAGCCCTCCAGCGCGCTCAAAATAGAATAGAATGGCCACAGAGGACGATCCTCGCAGGAACTGGAAGGCTCCGCACACCTAAGGAAAACAGAAACAACAAAAGACGTTAGGATTAATACCTGACATATGACTTAAAAGCGGAAGAATGCCACTTGCCAATTGCCTGGATATCATCAACACTCATGCCCATGAGGGCTGCGGCCATGGCCGCCCCAATCCGAAAGGAATGCAGCCCATCGACTCCAGCATTGCGACCACTGGCCAACAAGGCCCGCTGAACAACAGCCCAAAATTGAAACTGAGTCAGGGCAGAACCATCCGCATGTATGAAGAGATATCACTGGCCCGCAGGCCTGATAGACAGAAATTGTCGCACTGCAAAAACTGGGCATAATTCAGGAACCTGGCAACTGCGTAAAGATACAATACTGTCACTGCCCTTTTGATCAGTCTTAGAGACTTGAAGGGAGAACCTCACTAAATCAGCACCTAGCGTGCAATCGCAAGAGCAGAAGGCTCGATAGGACACATCACGCTTCGAGGAAACTAATACTTCACTAGGGTGAAAAGCACCATAGAACATTGTCAGAGTTACTGCAGCGAAAGGTGCGACTCATACTGAGATGAGCACATAGAATTAAACAAAGGCAGGATCTGGAGGATGACATCAGGCGTAATTGGCCTCCTTCGGTCAGTGGGCCTGTGAGCGGAACACGACCAACCCTGAAGGACCTTTCTGACCCTGAATTTACAGAATGATCCTGCAAACCTCTTGCCTTGGAAATAAAGGCCAGCGCAGAGAGGTGTCCAGTGATGGTTGACACAGAAATATTTTGCTCTTTTAAATGTAACATGAATTGCAGCAAATGAGATACAGGAATTGGCAAAGCAAAAGGCTGAGGATCGTGAGCGCGAAACGCCTGTAATTTTCCAAAAGCACACTGGTAGGCTCTCTGAGTGCTGGGAGCAAGGGCAGAGGCTATGGCGGCCCCCACTTCTAATTCCAAGGCTCCACAGGAAAGAAGGTAACGCTGGCTCATATGGCCTGAACATGATCTGAATGCATGCCCACGAGGGCGGCGGCCGCTGCCGCTCCAATTTGATAGGAGCGTAACTCATACTCTCCTGCATCTCGCCACAGGCCTGTAAGGGCCCCCCAAATGTGAAAGCAGCATTGCAATTGGGTTAGGACAGTTACGTCAAGACGTATGAACAGGTAACGCTGGCTTGTATGATCAGAATGATTCCAGGACGCATGCCCATGAGGGTGTCGGCCGCTGCCACTCCAGTTGTAAAAGAATGCAACCCATACTCTCCTGTATCTCGCCACAGGCCCATAAGGGCCCCCCGAACTTGAGATCAGCATTGCATTTGGGTTAGGGCGGATATGTCAAGACGTATGAACAAGTAATGCTGACTTGTGTGATCAGAATGCTACCAGAACGCATGCCCCCGAGGGTAGCTTCTGCAGTTACTCCTGTATGAAAGAAATGTAACCCCCAAACTCATGGGTCTCACCACGGTCCATAAAGGCCCTGCGAACAACATACCAATAATTAAAATTGAATCAATGCGTAGCCATTGATGCATATGAAAAGATAGCGCTGGCCCACTGGGCTAACAGAAAGAAAGCTCCGTTAAATCAAAACTGGAGACAGAGTGGGCAATGAGCAGCCCCTCAACTTCGCCACCCAGTCGCAATCCCACTGCTCAACCTTAAGCATATGCACTAAACATCACAGAAATGTAAGCGCAAGGCTCAAATATGATGTGACTTGCCTGGAAAGCTACTTTTACCAGGTCAAAAGGTTCCCTAAAAAGCTGTTAAAGCCGCCGCCTGGAATAACTTTTCCTCATAAGGAGGGAAGCACTAAGTGCTAATCGAAGGCAGGAGCATCATTAGTACATCGGGGTGAATGGCCACATAGGACCAGGCGGTCTTAGGGTGGAATGCGACCAGCCCCCTCTAATTTTCATAAAATGGGTTCCAGAATGCACTTGGCTTGGAAATTAAAGGCCAAGGCAGAAAAGAGGCCAGACATATTCCCTACAGTAACACCCTGCCCTCTTTAGGAGAGCATAAACTGCAAAAGGTGTACAACAGACATACATCAGAAGGAATGGCCACATAGGACTAGGCGGACTTAGGGTGGAATACGACCAACCCCTTGTGATATTCATAAAATGGGTTCTTGAATACACTTGGCCTGAAATTAAAGTTCAGGGCAGAAAGGTGGCCAGATGTATGTTTCACAGTAACACCCTGCCCCCTTTTAGGAGACCATAAACTGCAAAGGTGTAAAATTAATATCGGCCACACCCAAGGTAGGACATACAAAGATGGCACAGCCGTCATTCTGCAAACCCGGACATGCTGAGCGACAAACAGAATATTATATTATACTTTGCAGAACACACAAAGCACATTGCTCAAGTAGCATTGGGGGTCTGGGGATTTACCACAGAACCATAGCCAAGTGATACACTGACAATGTATCATGCGGTTCCAAAGGGCAGAAGGCCACCTATGTACTGGGAGCACTATTGGAAAGTAGTCCAAGAAATTAAAAGCTAGAGTGAGCCCCATGCCCCCCAAGGCGGCCAGCCATTGCTCGGCACACCAAAGAGGCCAAAATTGACACCAAAATTCCAACCACCAACTGTATCAAGCTTACCTGCAGTTCAGGCTACAGGAGCAGGTCCTCTTTTCTCAAAGAAAGAATGGCCGTTGAAGTAACATCTGGCCAGCAGCACTTGCACAATCCCAGAGAAGTGGTCGGGATGAAGTGGTCGGGATCTAAACATCAGCCTGGTCATGATGCAAATGCCCACATAACCTATGCAGGTTTCTCACTGAAGGTTCTCCTTCAGATGATATACACAAGCACTGTCAGCCTGAAGTAGGAATGAATGTGAATCTAACAGGCAGCAGCGCCTATTATGCAGGAGACTGCCATGAAATAGTCACGATTGAAGAGGGTTACCTGTTTCTTGTGAAACAAGCAGTATACAATTCATATTTTAGGAATAAATTTAAACTGTGTTAAACAAGTCTTGAAAAAACTTCATAATATAAATTTACCAAATGCTAGAGCAGCACTTTAAGCAAGGACCAATAAGCTGTCATTTTTAAATTAAACATATTATATGTTCCATTTAGATATTCCAGGGGTGAAAACAGAGCATTTGAAACTACAGGCAATAGGATGCCATTAGGCAACCAACATGTCAAATTATACCTGCTACACTCCTGTTGTAGAAAAAACTATTTTTATAAGCTCATTAACTACTAGAGGTCCCTAAGAAAAATACAGTTAAAACTTAATCATTCAAAAAGCCAATGAAAACTGATTCAACAACTTATAATCTTTTAAATTTTTGTCGTTAACCTTAAACGTCTTGGCTCTCAGAAAGCCACAATGATGAGTTTTTCTAGCTATAGAGCATATTACTTTAAGCTTACATGGCATAGATTACCTTTCTCTGAGTCACACTTATTTACATATTTTGAAGCCTCATAGGAATTCTGAGAGGTGGGATTTCAATATACTCACATTAAAATAAATTATCTATTGCCCTCCAAAGATGATATTGCATAGGCATTTATCATGCAATAATACATTCAGCAAAATTATGAAGCTAAATAATCGAAAATAGCAATTTAAAAATCAAATCAAGAATTTAGGAGTACAAACAGAACTAAGTATATAAAATAAATTGAGATGGAGATGATCAATAAAAGAAGGTCTATCTAAAACCTATATCTCTGCAATGCTACCACCCAGAATAAGCTTTATATATCTATATATAAATATAGATATATATCTATCAATATATTAAAATTAATTTATATATTTATCTAATTATTTATTTAATGATGATAAAATTATTTTATATATAATAAAATTAAGAAGACAAAACAAGCAGACACCCCCCACCCTTCCAAGCAACTCACACCTCCCCCATAAAAAAGCACAAGGAACAATGGGGTGGATCTAAATATACATACATACATACATATATATATATATATAAATTAATTTATGTGTTTATCTAATTATTTAATTATTTAATAATGATAAAATTATTTTATATATAATAAAATTAGTAAGACAAAAACAAGCCCCCCCTTCCAAGTAACTCGCAGCTCCCCCTTGAAAGAAGCAAAATGATCAACGGGGGGCTCTAAGGGGAGGGGGTAAAAGACCCAACTCCCCACAACACCCAGAAAGGGGTGGGAGAATTATGTGGCAGGCTGAATGGAAGGGGCGCTTAACAAAAGCTACTGGCAAACACGGGGGGGTACTGCAGCAAAGCGCCTCCATAAGGCCTGCTCCAGCAAGGTCCCAATAGGGCACAAGGAAGGTCCCTGAAACTAATGGGGGGGAATGGCGCTAAAATGCACCAGTGAAAGGCCTGCTCCAGGAAGGCCCAAAAGGCCTGCGACAAACACGCCGCTTGCAAGGCTCTGGGAGGGCCCCCTGTGGTCCACCAAAAAACTGATCTACAATGCGCAAGAAGGGCCCCGCAAAAGCTGCCCAAAAAACAGCCAGGAAGGCACAGAGTGAGTGGCACAATTAAAACGCCTGCCTGTAACAGCGTGCAATCTACCCACTGAAAAGCTGATGTGCGGGGATTGAATTTAAAGGAAACCACTCCCCCAACAATCTTTAAAACGTCGGAACTGTCAGGGATCAGTACAGGCAGAGGGAAAAACAAGGCAATCAGGACGTTTAGAAAACCTGCCTGCTATTAACCTAGTAAACTATTAACTCGCAGAACAGCTGATGCACGGGAACGGGGAAGAAAGGAAAGAACCTCCTACCTACACACACACACACACCCTAACAACCAGGAGATGGTCAGGAGCTGAGCAAGTTAAATGAGCACGTGACGACGAAGGTGGGAAAACCGCCACAAACCAGCAATGAAGCAAGTCAGCGAGGGAACAAAGCAGACGATAAATACCCGCTGATCCCTGCCTCATAATTGGCCCTAAAATTACCACTTGACCCCCGTTGCTTTCTTCGTGAACCTTCCCGAGCCTTCTATTAGTTATGGGTGGTGGCAAACACGCCCCTTGAAAGTGGGAACGCCATTGTTTGCTTCAAGGTAATGTCTGTTGTTGCTTGTTGTTTGTGGGAATAATTGTGGTGTCTTTTCCCCACTTTTGTTGCAGGCTTCTCTTTTTTTCTCTGAATTAGTTTGATATATGGTAATAAGGCAGAATATTCCGTTCATTGAATATGCAGTTACTCACAGTGCTTCTATATACTATTGTTTTCAGAAGCATGGCTGCCCATTCCCTCAAAACAATTTTTGGCTATTATGATAGTATGAATTTATTCTTAGTCTTTTAGTTGTACATGAACTTGGATTGATTTTTTAATTTGTTCATGAAAGCTTAGTACACCAGAGGTAGGAGAGGCAACACAATCACTTCACTGAGGGCAAAAAAGCTGCTTTGACTTTTCTATTTGTGAGCATGTATGTGAGTCCTTTTCGCTTCTGTGTTCTGAGACTGTGGTCCACTTTATTTTGTAATAAAACATGATGAATATTACAAGATAAGACAATTTTAATAATACTTGGAGACAGTGAAATTCTATTGAAGCTTTTAGAATTTCAAAGGAAATTTGCAGCTGGCCAAGAAGAGAAGATAGATTTTCTCTCAAATGTCAGTTAAAGGTTTCACACATTTCTTCTAGACATGTAGTACAATGGCACATGCCATTTCATATGTGTAATCCATCTGTAAAAATAGAAGAGCCCTTCACTTTTATTTTTTTCTGCTCCAGGCCAATGGGGGTAGAGGCAAAAGCACACCATACATCCTGTGGTGAAACACAATCTATATGTTGTTGTTGCTGTTATTTTATAGGATTTCTTACCTGCCCTTCACCATAAGGTTCCAAGGTTGGTTACAACAATCAAATAATACAATATTAAAACTTCCCAGCCAATCAGGAAGGGGCTGATGGACAGAGAACAGAGTAAGATTTAATCTGGGTGGACTAGAGGGAGAACATCTTCCCTCTGGTCTATTCATTGGAGACTAAAAGACCGGTCCTCCATGGACACAGCCACATCTTTCTTTGGCCTTGTGACGTCCTCCCCCGGCACCACCTGTGAAGCTCTCTCTGGTTCCTGCGCCTACCAGCAGACAGGAACGTCAGGTTTTCTTCTTACCCTTTACAGCTCTAGCACAGATTTCAACAAATCCCCCTGTTAGGCCTTACTACCCCACACTCTGTATCTCTTATAACCTTTAGACTGTGCCTAGTCTCTGCCTGGCTATTCTGATACCTTGTGTCAATGGGTATGGGTAATTTGTAAACCCCCCTGCAGCCTCTTGACTCTGAAGCATACAGCCCTGGGTTTCTCTGTGGGACTGGATACACTTTCCTCCGATCCGCCGGTGCCACCATTTGATACAAACTGTTCAGCCTTGGTTACTTTGCTATTCCCCCTGGTATGTGTTTCCCAGCTGAAGGAATCAGGCTTATGTTTAACCAAGAAATATATTTATTAAGAATTAGAAATAACAAGATTACTTAATTACTTTGTTGACAAGCTTATGGTTTCATCTATATTCTGTTATGTACTTGACTTCTTACTAATTGCCTCAGAACTCCGACTCACTCTCAACAACACCAAACACCATCCACCTCCTCAATTCACCTTACAATCCACCACCTCACAATTCACCACCTCAGTTCACCACCCAAACACCACCTCCCAGATTCAACTGTCATTCTTCCATTTATACTCCCAGCCATTCAAACGCTCAGCCAATCATCCAGCATTCTACTGCTCATGTACTCCCCCTCCTCTTTCACTCCACTTACCATATGTCTTCTATATAACCAGCACTTACCATATTTACAATATAAGCAGGAACATCACAGGCCTCCCCATCATCTCTGCTATAATAATTTTGTTTACTCGGCTGCCTTGAGCTATTGTGCAGATTGCTATAGCACTTGGATTAGACACTGGTTGATAGGCTAGGAAAGAATTTTACTTACAATCATAATCTGAGACTGTGGTTTGTGCCTTCCTCATAGCAATCTTATTTGTTGCATATACTTGCTCTGTTCTTCCTCTAGGCTAGAGTTATTTACCTCTTCATCACAACTATCCATTTATCTTACAGCTGGCAGGCAGGAACATTAGTCAAGAGGGAGCAAGCTCGTCTCCTTGCTCCTTTACACAGGGAAAGCCCCCCTTAAGAAGCCTTGGATATAGGACTGGCACCAATGTTACAATCCCAGAGGATGAGTAACAGCCATGAGAACAACATAAGTAAGCCTTCCTTAACATGGTGTCACCCACATGTTTTGGGCAATTCTATTTGGTCCCAGCTAGTATGGCTGATGGGATCTGTAGTCCAAAATATCTGGATGGAATCAGGTTGAGAAAGTTGGCATAAGCTGTCCATAGCAGTGGGCTTTCTCTCCTCCCAACATGAGCGAGCAGGTATGGTAGGCCAAGCACTTCTGAAACCACACAGGTTGTCAGAAACAGAACCCTTGCCAGAATGCCATGGCTTGCCTCTGTAAAGCTTTATCCAATGAAAGTTGTGTCCTGTTTCTGTCCTCATGACCTGTTTGCTCTCCCAGACAATTTTTTCCTGACTGTGAGCATGATAACTATTTAAATTCCACCATTTATTTTGGTTTAACTTTTTTTCTGAAACTTTGTTATTCACCTTGCATCTATTAGCTTATTACACTATGCTGTTAGAAGAGTTGTCTCAAGCAGCAGGTAAGTTCCAATGGTTAAAGGGCTGTTTAGTGGAGGCAGCCCAGGAATAAGATATCCACGTAGTGGCTGTGGGGAGTAACAAAGAAGGAAAGGCTAGGTGAGCTGGGTTGCTTACTTCCCATCTTTCTCATAGTGGAGGCAACAGCCAGTGCCATCACAAAAGGAATTCACGTGTATCCTGGGATATGAGTGTTATTACAAATCTTAAATAAACAGCATTTTATATTGCCACAAACAAGATGTAGTCAAAGCAATTTTAAAGGGATTGTTACTGTGTATCCATTTTTTTTCATTCAAATAGCTTGCATGTGGAAGTCTTTCTACCATATATAAGCCCTAACATTTGGACTGAAGTGAAAGCAGTTCAAACTATAAGCAAACAAACAAAAACAGAATGAATAATCTTTCAAATACATTTACACAAGTTACTAGCCTAGCAAATGTCTTACTAGCCTGCTCACCCACCAGTAAATACATGCATTAAAAAGCAAAATAAACTTAAAAATTACAGCTTATGATCCAGCCTATGCTGTAAAAGAATTCATATGAAAAAAGAACAAAGACAGGGAACCAGACATAACAGTGTATATGGAGAGACATTTTGTTATGAGGTTTTTCAAAAACACTGGTGGTTTGTAAAACTCCAGAGAATTATTATGTAAGGTGCTCCTATGTTTTACTGTTTCTATTCAATTTCACTAAAATTTAATACTTGTAGTCAGTGTTTCAGTGGCTTCTGTTCTCGGTTCTTTGATTAAATTTTATGTGTCCATTTGTGTCTGGTGGGTCCACAAGCTAGCAGTGGGTAGGACACAAAACTATTACTTAAAAATGCCTTGCTTGGAGCTCTATGAAAAGCCAACCAGTCATGGCAATCCCGTGGAATCATTCTTGTAAAAGGATCCAACACACTTTAATTTCTCTGCCTGCTGTGTAAACAGCCAGGGTTTTTTTTTAGGCCAGCTACTGTTGCAGTAACTAAAGTGTCCAAAAATGGCCAAATCATTTCAGAAGACTGTGTTTTCCTGAGGATACCAGAGTGATTTCAGAACCGTATCACATAGTTATGAAGTGGCCCTAGATTTTTAATTGTGGGTTTCTTTCTTTGGTTTCCCACAAACTGAGGGTTCTAATATTTTGTGTTACATCCTAAGATCAGGATCCCCTTCATTAGTAATACTTTATATTGTACCTTATGATTTTTTTTTTGCCTTTAAAAGAAGAGTTACATTATAATTTATGTGCTTGTGTTTAGGTTAGAAAATGTGTTTTGCCTCAAATTACTTCTGCATTTTCTTCGATATGGAAAGTTGCCACCTTGGAAACCAAACCACAGGAAATCAATGCTTATGTAATTGTTTAATAAATTGGTCATATATCACATTAAAGGCAATATTAAATAGAAATGCAATAGTTAGACTCTGACAGAGTCTTTCATTGTACATTAGGTGAAAACACTGAATCTGAGAGAGATTAATTGGGCATATATCACTCTGCAGGCTGGCCAAGTGCCCTGCTTTGCAGAGGACAGCTCTATCCAGTCCAAGTACAGTTTACAGATAAAGACCCCTAAGAAACAGGAATTATGAAATTGTCCATCAGTTGTTAGCACCTGGACAACAGACTGAGCAAGTACACAGGTCACCTGGTCACAGCCTTACCCACTATGATGAAATACATTGTATTTCACTTTAAATTATAGTAATTATTTCCTAATTTTGCCACTATGCATATAAATAGCATATTCACATTTCATGCAAATATGTTTCCTTTTTTTGTCCTCTTTTTTTGGCAGTGCCTAAGTGGTACCCCCCGCCCCCCATATTCACTTATTATTTGCTTTCAGTGTGTATGGTGCACTACACAGCACAAGGGGACAGGAGGAGTACAAGGAGATAATAGAGAAAGGGGAGTGTAGGCAGGACATGTGTATGTATGTGTGTGTGTGTGTATATATATATATATATATATATATATATGGAAATGGAACATAGGTTGGTTGAATTTCAGGTAATAAAGTTTAAAGCAATTTACTAATTAGCAACATTCTTTCTGGCAGTCTCAGATCAAATCCACCTTGAGCAAATGAAGGACTAAAGTGCCTTTCTTTGATTATTGGCTCTTCAGTGTAGGTGTTCTGCAGAGGCAGGATGAGATTAGGAAACCATGGAAGAACCCTGGTAATGTAGCAACTGGGAGGTGGCTATTTCTGAACACAGAAATCCAATCTCCTACCTACTGCCTAGTGATTTTTTGTGGGACCACCTCCATTCTGATGTATGTTCTGTGGTGTTCTCCCCCCCTTTTTAAATTGTATTTTAATATAATATGATTAGATAGTTTTGACCTGCCCTGGGACCTTATGGTGAAGGGTTAGGGTTAGAAATCTCTTAAATGAATGAATGGATAAATAAATAGGTAGTGTTCAGAAGTGTCTGATAATGATGATGAAATTTCTGGGCAGAAATGGTGGGTGAAAGAGAAGGAAGGTTTGGGGTCATCAGAAGCTTCCATTCCCAGACAAGCTGTAACTCTGATGTTTGACTGCTCACCAGTTTAAGAGCTATATAGTAGAGTGATTTGTTGATAGGTAATTGTATGCATACAACAGTAAAACCCATCTATTTTGATTCATAGAGAGACACACTTCACAATCTCGCCAAGTGCCCCAGTTCATAGGACATGAATGCTTAGGTGCATTGTTGGATGTAAAAATGTCTAGCTATCCCCAGTGCACCTCCTAGAATAAGCCTAATATCAACCATACACTTCAAGTTGTGGAAGGTCACATCCATAATGCTGAGCAACGATTTCTCAATGCCAGACTGAAATGTGTCTCTGCTGTTGCTTTTCCCTCCCAAGAGATTATATGCCTACCTTTTGCCAAAACACATAAATCAACAATTACCACATTAGTCCATCAGCACTTTTCAGCCTACCCTACAGCGGGAAAAAGAATCCAAAGCCTTCAGCATTCCCTCATCTTCCCAAGCTGCTGAAAAGATAACCCTGAACCAAGAACCTTCAAAACTGCAATGCAAAGATTTTTTTTTCTGCCTTGTAGCCTATTCATAAATAAAATCCTGACTTTTGTTAATGGTTGCAATAATCTTTTCACAACAAAGATTTATGCATCCAGCGTCATATATATTCCACACATATCTCATGTGTTTTCAACAATTGGCCCATAGTTATGAAATATACACAATGTGATGCATGTCATCAAATATTATGCATGTCACCCTGGAAATATAGGGATTGTGACAAGCACCATTAGCACAAGTCAAAAATCATCAGGCTCTGTTTCCATTATAACTCTGAAGAACCTGTGGGGGGAGGAAAACAGGCTAATATTTTTATCAGCACAGTTCACATTTGATGTATTTTTACATGGTTTTATATGGCCTGCTCTGTGAGTTTAATATCAGCATGCATTTCTAACTCACACTGGTGGTCCCTCTCCCATACATACACCCAGAATACTGCAGCTCTTGTCTCCCCAGTGTCATTTCAGAAATAATGGCACTGGAAGAAACAAGTTTCCAATAGTGCTTGGGATGATTTACTGATAGGATTTATGGAAATTAAAATGCAAAGCAGGTTGAATTTCCAGTACTAAGTGATATTCTAATGCCAGAATGAAATCAGTAGTATAAAAGCTTGCCGACCAAGTTTCTACTCAAAATGCTTTTCACTTGCACACTGACCACATTTTTTCTGATCCAGAATGTATACCTGGGCAGTGGCTTCAGATCTTATCCTCTACTTGGTGGTAGCAGGTGCCCATTGATACTGGCAGAGTGGAAGGCAGGGAGACCAACAGTAGGTGGAGCTACACGACAGGCAGAGCCAGAGCCAATGACAGAGCCAACTAATTTTAGTTTTGTCTCCATCCTCCTCCCTGCTGAGGTCTAAAAGGGCAACAATGAGCCCAAGCATGAGTAGGAAGCCGACAAGTAATGCCATCCCCTGGCTTAATGTAAGTAAGAAGGCAGCAACTGGCAGCTGGCTGAGGGCAGACTGAGGCTGGTGGGGCAGTGCTCCATTTGACCTAGTGGACCAGCCTCCATATATTTGGATCTGGAAAAAAAGGATTTAACTTCCAACCGTATTCTCTTATTCATGCCAGAACCTTAGGTTAGAGCTTTTACCTGCCAACCCCCCTTCTTCATCATGCCTGCTGCCTCCTCCTTGTATGGATTTTACACAAAATAGACATGACTACCATAGACACCCCCTACCTTTTTGCTAAGGAAACCTGAACCACTATAACAATCATTAAATAGGAGTAAGTTCTAGTAAAATGAATGGACTCATTTCCAAGCAATGTGCTCAGGGGCATGTAATGCTATAAATCAGCAAGACTATTGTATTTTGAGGAGGTTTGGGTTGGTGAACCACTCTTGACATTTGCTCCTTTCATGCCTAGGGATCCTTGCTTGGCCAACATGCATATAATTTGTTAATGCCTGCCTATAATACCTATTGTTTTGCAATGTTCTCTTACTGTTTGTATTGTCATATAAGTTATTTATGCAATATTTCCTGAAGCATACCTAGTTTGTAGTGTATTCAGGGGCTTGAACCCATGCTTATTAAAAGTCATTATACCAGGCTTATAGTGGTAATCAAATCTAGCAAGTAGAAGGCCTTTCTTCTGGGGCTAAATTAGCTTGCTTGCAGTTCTCACAGCTCTTTGCTGTGAACTGCCAGCTCAGCACTTAGTGTGGGAGACTGTTCTAGATCTCAGGTGCCTTATCAGTACAGCAGATAATGGGTACAGTAGCATGAAAGCAGTGCTTAATAGTAAAAATAACCAGGGAATATCTCCCTCTAATGTAGACCATTCAACTTTCTAACATTGGATGAGCTCATTGTCTCATGCACTGCCCCTGTTGTTTAGAACTAGGGGAACTCACTAGTCAACTACAGACCTCAGCTATTTCTCATGAGTTCTGTCTACTAAGTGTTGTCTAAGTTTTGTGCAAAACAAAAACATTCTCACAATAACCCATAAACAGCAGGTGTGGCTTATTGGCACCCACAAGTATAAAAAAGCCCTGCAAAGCTGTCCCATGTTGGAACTCACGGTAAACCCAAGATCCTAGGATGGTGTACTGCATACCAAAGCCCTGACAGGGGTCCATTCATTGTCGTTATGAAGGGGTCCTTGACAACAGAATGAATGTAAGATTAACTGTTTTGCTTTTTCTGTATCTCTATACTTTGCTTAGTAGTTAATAAACCTGTGACTTTTCACCCCATCTGCATTGTTATTGTATCCAAATTTACAATGAACTTTAGTCTTTGACACTATAAACTGTCTCTGGCAAAACAGGGCAGCCCATGACATTTTGCTGCCTGAAGTAGAATAGCAAATGGTGTCCACCACAAACTCAAAGTGTATATAGTACCAAAAGTTGGCAAAGTTATTTTGATAGCTGAAACATCCCAAAGTTTCCCTGAAAAATCCTACAAATGTCTCTCCCTGATATTATATACACAATGATAATCAAGGAAATAACTAACAATTTGCTGCCCTTTCATGACAGCCAAAATCAGTTGCCTAAGGCAACTGCCCCACTCTGTCTAATAGAAGGAATGGCTCTAGGTTTGTGCTAAAGGTCAGATTGCCAGTGGCCCTTTCTTCCTGGGCAACAGAATGAAACTGGTTAAACCAGTTATGTAGAAAAATGAAAAAATAAATTTGCTCAGGCAAAGACAGAGGAAAATAGCATTCTAAACAGTCATCTGAATTAGCTTGAGATGTTAAAACACAAATATTAGGGTGCATTAAGTTTTTTAAAAAGAGTCCATGAATATCAAGATCACGTTTAGAAAGGAAAATTCCAAATATGTTTGAGAATCATAGAAGACTATATGCATGATCCAGGCAAAGTTAAGCATTTTTTTTTTACTATTTTTTACATTTTTATTATACCTAAATGCAATTTTACTTTTGATTTTTTTTACTTTTGATTGGTTCAGTGTCTGTTATAAAAAGAGGTCACAAGCTTTTACATTTGCCAAATCTTATATTCTGCAGATTAAACCCTTGCATATACTTTTTCTTTTATGATTCTAACTTATGTTCCCTCTAGATATGCAAACAATATCATTGGTGTTTTGTAATCCTTTGAGACTCATCCATTTGATTACAGATTGGTAACATCAAACTCCCCAAAATCTGAGTGACGTCACCTAGCAGTGGGGAACCTGTGGCCCTCCAGATGTTGTTGGACTCTATCAGCTCCCTTCACCTCCAGCCTGTATGGCCAATAATCAGGGGTGATGGGAGTTGTAGCCCAACAACTTCTGGAGAGCCACAGGTTCCCTAACCCTGATGCAGATGTTAAATAGCATGGGAAATAATATCCCAAGGGACACTATAGGCCAACAACCAAGGCACTGAAAGCTGCACAGAGGTCCAACAGGACCAACAGGGATGCATTCACTCTATTCAATTCCTGGCATAGATTGTCCACCCAGGAGACCAAAGTTGTTTCCATCCCACAACCAGGCTCAAGGGTGGATTGAAATGGATCTAGATAATCTGCCTTAGCCAGGAAACACCTGGAGCTGAGATGCCACTACAAACTCAAGCAACTTGCCCAAGAATGGAATATTGAATATGGGCTGGAAATCTAGTAAAGCTTACACATCAATACTTTATTTTGCAGAAAAAATGGAACTCTCTTTCTCTGGTGAGAAAGTTCCTTCCTTGAATGTATGCATCCCCATTTTAATCATCCATATTAATTAACTGTAATTTGGTAAACATTTCTGTGAACCTTTTAAGCTGAAATAGTCTTCCTTTTTGGGGGGGTACTTTTGAAAATATAGGTTTCAAAATAGGTATGGATATATGTTGGAATATATTGCAGTTCACATAAGAGGTAAAAAGAAGTCATGTTTTGAGCTATCTCAGCTCTGTTAGTCCAAAGGCTTGAGTTGCATACTTATTTTGAAACACACATGGTATACTATGTAAAATATCAGATACTGCTTTGGTGAAAGAGTATCAGAGAGTCAGTTTTTGTTTCATTGGGGAAAGCAGACCTCTAAGCAATTTAGGCCTATTTGCCCATTTCAATTTTAATGCATTAAGTGAGTTTTCCACCTCTCACCAATGATGAAATTCAGGAGTTCCAGGCTATGGATATCAGGAGACTTATGTGAGTAGCACTTCACACATTACTGCAGAATATGGTAAAGAAGAAGCTTAATTAACTCAACTTTCTTCCTTTGTTACTTTTACATGAATGTATAAACTAGAATGATGCTGAATATTCACCTGTTTTGATATTTAGGTTGAAACTAGGTGGGATATGTATTCACATTCATTCTCATATGCTTTCATCTTGTGACATTATTATATAACAGCAACAACAAATGTACTACCCGACCTTCACCAGAAGGTCCCAGGGTGGGTCACATCTGTTATGGTCTACCAAGTTATCTTGGTAGGTTCAGAAGAGGGCAACCAGAATGATCAAGGGGATGGAGCGACTCCCTTACGAGGAAAGGTTGCAGCATTTGGGGCTTTTTAGTTTAGAGAAAAGGCGGGTCAGAGGAGACATGATAGAAGTGTATAAAATGATGCATGGCATTGAGAAAGTGGATAGAGAAAAGTTCTTCTCCCTCTCTCATAATACTAGAACTCGTGGACATTCAAAGAAGCTGAATGTTGGAAGATTCAGGACAGACAAAAGGAAGTACTTCTTTACTCAGCGCATAGTCAAACTATGGAATTTGCTCCCACAAGATGCAGTAATGGCCACCAGCTTGGACGGCTTTAAAAGAAGATGAGACAAATTCATGGAGGACAGGGCTATCAATGGCTACTAGCCGTGATGGCTGTGCTGTGCCACCCTAGTCAGAGGCAGCATGCTTCTGAAAACCAGTTGCCGGAAGCCTCAGGAGGGGAGAGTGTTCTTGCACTCGGGTCCTGCTTGCGGGCTTCCCCCAGGCACCTGGTTGGCCACTGTGAGAACAGGATGCTGGACTAGATGGGCCACTGGCCTGATCCAGCAGGCTCTTCTTATGTTCTTATGTTCTTATCTCCGTCAAGTTTCTAGAGCATTGTTCCAGAAGAAACAAAAAGATAATTTGGAGACATGATAGTCTGTCACATTGGTGCAGCAGTTACACTATTACTCAAGGGGCTTAATCCTGTCCTACACAGATCGAGTTCTATTGATTCATCATATGAAAAATTACTTTCTTTTACATATTTACACTTAAAACCCTATAAGGTAAGCCCTATTTGTCTGTTCTAACATGGGGATTAGCTCATTTCCTTTTCTAGTTCAGCACCATTTTGTATTTCAAGATACATTCATTCAGTAATAATAGATATATTAGCCCTTTCTTAATCTTACTCCTCTGTGTTGAGATGATGGATTATCTGAAATCTGGGAGATCAGGTCACAAATCCCAGATGAGCCACAGATTTACTGAGGACATGGCTTTAGGGTTGCCACCTATTTTTCTGGCAGGGATTCTGTGCCTATGAAAATGTACATGTCAGCAGAGGTTCAATAGGTTTTATGGCCCCATCACTGCATCTCCAAATGGGAACAAGCATCTGATGAATTTCTTCCTTCCATAGAGCAGTTAAGGACACAGGGGTTTTACTAGAAAAATTAAACACCTTGCAATTAACAAAAGAACAATCTTGAAAGGTACATCACAAGGTTGTTGCTACAAGAATGACTCCAATAAATATTGTAAAACATGGGCAGGCTGGGCCATTGCTTTTCCTGACATAAAATGAACTTGTACCAGCAGTACATATGGGAAGACAAGGTACCATATTTTTTTTTTTTTCAATAATTTTTATTCAGATTTTCATAAAACATACAAGACAAAATCATAAAACATTCAAAGACAAAAAACAAAATCAAAAATAGTTAAACAAAAAGAAAAAAAGAAAAAAAAAAAACAAAAATAAAAAATAAAGAGTAAAATATTGACTTCCCATTTGTCAAAGATCAAATCAGTTATAAGTCTATAATATATAACAATCCTGTCTCTTAAGTCATATTATAAAATCACTTTCCTCCAGTAGTTATCTTACTTAATCATCAAATCTCATAAACATTACTTTATTCTTTCCACAAAAAGTCAAAGAGAGGTTTCAATTCTTTAAGAAATATATCTATCAATTTTTTTTTCCAGATAAGCATATCGATTAATCCATCTCATTACTAATTATGATAATCTTATTGTCATAACCATAGTCAAAATAAACATTTCAATTAATCCATCACATCAGAATCTGTTAGGTTCAATAATTTCAGTAGCCATTGTTCTATTATCTCTATTAGTTCCATTTTCCATCTTCCATCTTCAGTAGTCTTGTTAAGTCCAGTAATTTCAATATCCAATCTTCCATTATCAGTATTCCATAATAATCTTGCTGTCAAAGCCATAGTCATATAGTAAGAGTCTGATGGGGATTACCTCTATCCCAAATATTTTCTTGCCATCCATTCTGAATAGGTTGCTGAAATACTGCTGTAAAATCATATCTCTGTTCTTTTTTTCAAAATACACTGGGTCATCTCTTAAAAGTTTTTCCATTGTCACATGGCTGCAGATAATTCCATAGATTTTCTCTATATTGGGCTCCATCACATCATTCCAGTCCAGAAGATTATCCATGCCATTGATAACTTTATCTCTAGAATCTTCATTCATTTCTTCAGAGATAACATTGAGTTCCAAACAATAGATTTTATTTCTAAAGTCCATAGACTCCAAATCTTGTTCCTGTTCCACATTGGTTCCAATCTCCGGGATCTCCTCTCTCACAGGGACCCCTATTCCAGTCTCCAGGGTCGCCTCTCTCACAGGGACCCCTGTTCCAATCTCCGGGGTCTCCTCTCTCACAGGGACCCGACAAGGTACCATATTGAAGCTACATCAGTGGCTTTCCAGTGGAAAAAGCCAAAGGCTTAGACTAGTGGTGAAAAATTGATGACAGTCCCCTGATGCTGCAACAGTCCATTCATGGAATCCTTACAGCAAGGGTAGGTAACAATTCCCTCATGGCCAACCTTCCATCTAACCTTTACTGCAAACAAATCACAATGAATGCTCATTTGATAGCTTGCATAATTTAATATCCCTGCAAACAAATCAGGTTGAATGTTAAATAAACAAGTGGTCTGGAAGGACCCTCTGGAGGAGCGGCAGCTGAGAACAAGAAGCTTGTATGAGTTTACATAATTGGTTAAATATTGGACAACTGAGAGCAGTGAATCAGATCCAACTATTTGGACAGCCCAAAGTCTGATAACTCCATTCCCGCTTTGACTACAAGTTTGTTCTTGAAGCCAAGGCATATTTCAAATAATCTACTTTCACTTTTGTTACATGTTTCTTTGCCAAGACTATTTTTCAAGGCACTTTTGCTTTTGCAAATAATGTGATATTGGAAATAAGCCAAAAATGTATGTTTGCTATAAAAATATCCTCATTTAAAAACAAATCAATTGATGGTAATGTCAAGGAGGATGCCACGATATACATACAGCAGGCTCGTATATAGTTTAAACTCTTTTTACTTTACAAAGCAGACCAACAAATGAATATAATTGATTCCTGCGTGTTGCAATTTACAGTGCATTAGTTAGAATATAGACTTAAAATTGAAGCTGTCCATCAAATAAAATGAAAGCATGTTTTCTCATAATGTTTTGTGATTTCTATTATTAAACTAAGAAAGAGAAAAGCCACTATTTTTTTTTTGCATCAGATGCAACATGATATAAATATTTTAAGTTCTGAAGCAATAAATAATAAACTCCAAGCAGCCTTATACCGTATACAGAGATGGCTAAAGTTCCAAAGTCTAAGGGGTGGATAGCAACATTTGAATATGAATGAAATCCATTATGCAACTTTCATGCACATTATGATTCTCATTTTCTCCTGAATAATCCACAATTTCTGCTATTATTTCTTCCTCTGTTCACAAAATGCCAAGGGATTCCACTCCTGCTCCCCCCCCCAATCTATTTCCAAGCATCTCTCAGGGTCACCCCCCTCACTCTCTTTTTCTTTATAGCTAGACTTCTGGTGCTTTCCATTTCAGTGTGCCACACATGTGAATAGTAATGGCCTGTTTCTTTTAAAGCCAGAGGCAGCCAATACCAGCCAAGGATACTGAAAACCAACCCTGATGAATGATACTGCTTTCTGCTATGGTAAAGTACTGCATTAAAGGGTGCATTTCTTTAACAGCACAAGTCCTAGGATGCATTCTTGTATTTGCACACAGGTTACTGAGCTCAAGTTGAGCTCAGGACCCCCTCCATATATAGTCACAGAATTGTTATGGTACAGATAAGAGTATCAATCTGTCCAGGACTTGCCTACTGTTTAGATATAAAACGTCTCTGTGGCAGGAGCCTGATTCCCCTAAAAAAAAAGATCTGGTGCCAGGGGAAAGAACACTATAAACCCTTTAATATCAATTGCTGTGAAGTATATAAAAGGCCTGGAAATAACTTCCATTCTCATTAGCATCCATTAAAAAGGTCCATTAAAAATAATCTAATGAGGTCTTACTGTGAAACTGACAAAGTATTTGACAGAAATGATTTTAATGGGCAATATTTCTGCTGCTGTCCAAAATTATCTATTAATAGCAGACGCCAAATTAATACCTGCGGTTTTCTATCCTGGTCGCTTGTTCAAATGTTGGGATAGCTAGGGATGGTAGAATTTTGCATAGCCAGGGCTGCATCAAGTACCACATGTCTGGATTGCTTCAGGGTGTGTTGAATACATTGTCACATGATGCTCACCCCTTTGAAAGAGGTGGCAGTGCATCCACTCCTAGCAAAGCCTACCCTGGACCCCAAGTCTGTGAATACACCATTTCTTGGGAAGGCGATTGAGAGGGTTGTGGCAGAGCAGCTGCAGGCATTCTTGGATGAAACTGATTATCCAGACACATTTCAGTCTGGTTTCAGTCCTGGTTTCAGCAGTGAATCAGCCTTGGTCATTCTGACAGACGATCTCTATCAGAAGAGGGACAAGGGGAGTGCAATCTTGCTTCTTTTGCTCAATCTCTCTCTGACTTTTGATACCATCTGCCATGGTATCCACCTGGGCTACCTCTGTGGGATGGGTTTCAGGGGCACTGTTTTATGGTGGTTCCAATCCTACCTGCAGAGTCAGAGAGTGGCATTTGGGAAATGCTCATTGGCCCCTGGATGGTTGTTATGGGGTGCTGCAGGTGTTATGTTATGTTATGTTATGTTATGTTATGTTATGTTATGTTATGTTATGTTATGTTATGTTATGTTATGTTATGTTATGTTATGTTATGGGGTGCTATTTAACATCTATATGAAGCCACTGGGAGCAATCAATAGGGGATTTGGAGCAAAGTTTCACCTGTATGCTGAAGACACACCGCTCTGTTTCTCTATTATATCTGAATCAGGAGTGGGACGAGTATCTGGCCACACCTGTGGGCTGGATGAGGACCAATAAATTGAGTTTAAACCCTGGCAATGCAGATGTCCTGTGGATGAGTGATTCCTTTCTGTAGGAAATACATCATTTACCTGTTCTGAACAGGGTTGCATTTCCTCTGAAGGAAATAATCTGGAGTGCTCCTGGATTCATCTTTGTCACTTGAGACAGATGGCCTCAGTGGCTTGGAGTGCCAAGGAGATTCTTCAGTTTTCCAAAGAAAAACCTACGGACATATAATTAATATTTGGTAAAGAAATATATTAAACATAATTCATTTAATTTTTTTAGCAGCAATTATTTCCCTTGTTTTTCCCCTCATATTGTCCCAAATCCTAATGTTATACCACTGAAACTCGAATAAACTAATATAAATACTTCAAATGTGCATTGGATGTCTAGACCAATACATATCCTGAATAAAAGGAGGCCCAAGAGAAGCAGCTAGAGCTTCCCCACCTTGGACAAGAACCCATGGGACCGTTCTTACAGGTGTCGAGTCACATGTTGGAGGCTCCATATTGGGTGCCCCACATGAAGATGCAGTATTGCCTGCTTCAAAAGATCTTACTTCCTCCCCATTGTTCCAAAAATATTTGTTGTCACTTTCTAAGATTGATTATCCGGGACTCATTAAAATGCCTTAGTGCTTCTTCTTCCCAAAGAAAGAAACTATGCCATTGTTGTTCCTCAGTTTTGTTTGGGCCTCTAATTGAAAGTGCTCTCCATAAATGTAACAGTTTCTGAGAATTACATTTTTGAAGCAAAGGAAACGATAGGTTTCCTTGTTGGCCAGCCATGTATTCATGCCATAAAGGCAAAAACTTAATGGCTTTCTCCCCGTATTTATGAAGCATATAAGATGCAGGGCTGACTAAATTTGGATTTTGACTTGCCATGGCTTAAATATTCACAAGCATAAAATTTCCCACTATACAATAAATTTCTGCTCTGTGCCTTACGAACTCTACAGAATCCCGCAACACCAAAGTAGCTGAAACTTATGGAGCCAGAAACGACCCAGAATAAACCAAATTATGAAAGGATATTTATCCTTACACAAACAGGACATTACAAATGGGGAACACAACACCCTCTCTTACTCATACACAAATGTCAGTTTTCATCAACTTAAATTCTTAAAACTAAAATTAAATAGTGTCCTCAGTTGTGTCAGGCAGCTGCATGCTGCATGGACTTCGACTGCAGTTGTCCCCACGTGTAAGTCACCCAGCATTGGCGTTGGCCCATTTAAGGACTGGACTTAGACTACAGTCACTCTCTGTAGTTGCCACACCACTCAGGGCACTATTCCTTCTAACACCAAAAAATATGACACAAAATCAAATATCTTAAAACATCTTGTGAGCCTAGCTTCACAATTCTTCACAATGCCACAACTCCAACAAGGTAATCATTCAAGGGACTTACCCAAGCCAGCCTTCCCAACCACCTGGTCTGTTGAACTGATGCCAGAATCCAGTGAGCAGCAGTGGCTGAGGCTACCACTAGAGCCCCATGTGTACCAAAGCCACACCCTAAACACCAGCCCACCTTCAATGAACCAAAATACTGACTTCAACCTCCTTGCTGAATCTGGCTTGTCTGGAGCAGGTGTCCCCACTCCCTCTTCACTTAAAGTTTCTCTTTCCATTTAAAGTTTCTCTTGTTACTCTTATTACTCAAAGTTTATCTCCCACTTTGTCCAATTGAGGCTCTCAATAAAAGTTCAGGATGGAGTCAACTGAAGTGTCTCACTGTGCTGCTTCTAGCTTCTTTCTCAAACTCCAATGGGGAAATCTCCTTTTGGAACCTGGAGGTTAAGAGCTAGCCGGGAGCAACCCACAGGAGTCACTGAGTATATTCCCATTCCACTTCTCCCACCAAAACTGTGGAAGGAAATTAGCTTCAATTCTCAAATTTAGGAGAAGCAGTCGATTGGACAAGTTTATTGCAATAAAGAAAATATTGATATGCATCAGGAGAGAGAGTCAGAGAGTCATGGACTCACAAGCTTATATAGTTGTACATGTGTCACACAGAACATTCCAGATCTTATCCCAGAAATGGTTAACATATCACACTTTGGGGTGGTCCTTCACACATGTCAGATGTGCCTTCCCACTGTCACCCACTATCACATGTCTTTTTATCCTGCCTTAGCTAGAATCAGATTCAAACTGACCAAAATTCTTACCCACTGACCATGCTTAACCACAACTTCCCTTTTTCTCTGGAGCCATCTGGCACTGTGTTTTGTCACCATTTTCTTTGTATATTGCAGTTTCAACTATATATTTTTGCTGACAAAGAAAGATAGGAATGAAGATCTATTCAACCATATTGATTATTGAATCCCTCTTATTGGAAAAGATGAGAGTCCAACTTACTTCCTCATGTGTAAAGCATAAAAATATTAAAGATTAAAATTACAAAAATATTATTTAATCCTTGAAAAAATGGAAATGGACTGCCTTTAAGTGGATTCCGACGTATGGTGACCCTATGAATAGGGTTTTCATGGTAAGCAGTATTCAGAGGGGGTTTACCATTGCCTTCCTCTGAGGCTGAGAGGCAATGACTGGCCCAAAATCACACAGTGAGCTTCATGGCTATGTGGGGATTCGAACCCTGGTCTCCCAGGTCATAGTCCAGCATACTAACCACTATGCTACACTGGCTCTCTATTTATCCTTACTCTCCAACAATCAATAGAAGCTGCAAGGAAGCTGGCCACTTTCCTTGTGACCTGGGGGTTCCGGTCAGACACCAAGTACTCCAGATAAAATAAGTCAAATCTGCTGGGAGTTTTTGTTAATATCGGAGTAATAAAAATAGCTCTAAAATCATAATTAAACAAACAATAGAGTAACTCATGGGCAATTGTCTGCACCTCTCCTGAACCACAAGGGCACGGATGCTCTCGATAGGCTACTTATATCTGCCTTCCAGGAAAGCAGAAGGTAAAACATTGAACCTGGCTAGCATAAAAGCTTTCCTATATTTAGGGATAGTTGGTTTTATTAAATAATTTGTGGGTGCTAATGCTGCCATATTATCCCTAAAGCCTGGGTAAAGTGTGGCCAACCCTAAATGTTCTTGGAGTTCAATGTCCTGAAAACACTGCTTTATAACTGATTTGGCTTTAGTGTATCCTAAAGCCAATATAGTATCAGGAGAAAACCCAGCTTTTGTAATTTCAGTGTTAGCGTCTTCCTCCATTTTGATTGGAAGATGTCAGTAAGAGTCAGTGGGGCTAAACCCACTAGACAAAACAACATCTTCAGCCAATAATTAACCCTTAGAATCCACACACAGGCCTCTATAGAAATTTGCCCTGGCTCTAAATGAAGTATTACATTAGGTATGCAGCACGGGACTCCCAGGATAGCTCTCAGGAGTTTGGTTCGGATTACTTCAAATTGAGCAAATTTGCTATAAACACATAACTGTGAGCCATATAACATCTGGGCTATGATCTTAGCTACAAACAACTGAATAGCTGAGGGTACATGTTGACCTCCTCTGGTAAAAAAGGAGAGGTGCACTCCTCTGCACATTCATAATGGCATTATTTATTTGTGCATTCTAGGAGCCTGAAACTGTGTGTTCATTTATCTGCCATCTGTTCTTAATTCTCTTCTTAGTGAAAACCAGTACCTTGGTCATAGTATAGTTGATAGACAACAGTTTGTTTTTGCAATAGGAATCTAAGGCTCTTAAAAGACACCTCAGCCCTATGCACGTCAAAGAAAAAAGGACCGTGTCATCTGCATAAAGCAGAATTGACACAGATCTAGGTGCCAATTTAGGAGAGTGAAGATTGGCATCTGTTACTTTTTTGACCAAGGAATTAATGTAGAAGTTAAACAGGGTAGGGGCCAGGATACAACCCAGTTTAACTGCATTGAAAGTTGGAATGGGACCAGACAAGCGGCCAAATTGGTCACATTTTACCTGCAAACAAGTGTTTACGAATAAGTGTTAGTAGTCGCCTATCGATAGTGGAAGCCTCCAATTTTTCCCATAATCTATCCCTTGGGATCAGATTGAAAGCTGATTTAAAATCTATAAAGGGTGCATAAAGGGTTCCTCCAGGTGATGATGTATATTTTTCAGCCAAATGTTGAAGTGTGAAACCCTGGTCGACTGTAGAATGCCCTGCCCTAAAGCCAGCCTGTTCATCTTCAGGTATACTTTCCTGCTCCATACAATTTAGTAATCTCTCATGACGATGACTGGCATATAGCTTGTTGATGATACTCAGCAAACTAATTGGTCTATAATTGGCAGGGTTTGATCTTTTCCCTTTTTTATATATTAGAATGATTATAGCCAGCCCCCAATCCTCTGGAATGCATGCTGAATGGTCGATACAAGTGAATACAGTTGCTAACACTGGAACCCACCATTCTACATTTGATTTCAACATTTCAGCAGAGATATTATCAGACCCGGAGGCTTTACCTGATTTAAGTTTGTAATAAGAATAGTAATTTCAGAGATAGAGACAGGAGGCTACTTCGGGAACTTATTTATATTAGCCCTTGTTGAATGTTGGCAGGTTTGTTTTTGCGCATATATGTCACTGAAATGTGATTCCCAGATATAAGCAGATATATGATAATCCATGCTAATGATTGAATTAGACCAGCCCCTTCAAACCAGTCCAAAAGGTTACTGAGTCATTTGCCCTAGAGGCCTTAATTAGGTTTTGCCATGTCTCTCTTTGGGCCTGCTTCTTTTTTTCTTTCATTAGAGTTTTATATCTCCTGTTTAATACGAACCATTCTGAAGGGAGAGTTGACAGATTCAGTTCCCTATATAATCTATATTTTTGGATTAGGGTGTTTTTCATGCCAATACACTCATAATCAAACCAATGTTTGGACTTAGAGGGAAGATGTCTGGCCACAATTTTATTTTTCAAGAAATGTTGCATGGACTTAAACAATACCTGGTATAAATCTAAAACTGATCCAGGAGAGATCACTGACAGCATAGCATTACAGCAGCTGAGACTTTCTTCTGAATTTAGTAGTTCAGTAAGAGCTTTCCCTAACTTGAGTAACCACTAGGGATGGGGGAGAATATTCAAAAAAATTGAACCTGGTACCGGATACTGACTGAATTCGCTAGTTCATGGCACTGATCTCTTGCGGCAGGTCATGGCTGTAATTGGCACAGATTTTGCAGCTGCGACTGCAATTGGCAAGATTTTTTTCCTCCCCCTATTTTATGTAATTGCTTTCGTAATTAAGATGTTTTGTCAAGCATAGGATTTCCATTTGTCCATTATATATTATGAAAAAAAATGTTATCGCATTATTATCTCTTCTCCCAAAAGGTCCTTCAGGACCCCCTTTCTTTTGTAAAAATATATTATTATGAACAATACACATACACACTGTGCTGCCCACCAGCCACTCAGTTCAGTGCAAGTAGCATCAATCATTCACCCCAGGAAAGGGGTGGGTGTACTGTCCTCTCCTCTATGAGATATCAGTGCTTCCAAACTGGCACAGACCATATCCAAAAGAGAGTAAGCCTGAGGCAAGACAGACTCAAAGGTGATTATCTGCCTCATTGATATGAAAAAACACCACATGGAACACTGTGATCAATTCATTCATGTAAGCGACCTAAAAATTACACAATGTTTTTCCCGCTGCCAAAAACCCACATGGAACACTGTGATCTGATCATTAAGGGCAGCTACCTATAAATTACGCAATGGTTCTCCCAATGCCAAAAAACCATGTAGAACACTGTGATCATTCATTCACGTCAGCGACCTGAAAATTACGCAATGTTTTTCCCCGCCACCAGAAAACTACGTGGTATGCTGTCATTTACATAAGTATATATGAAAATAATTAGTAATTTTCGCGATCCCTGAACGAATCCCTGAACGTCCCTGCGGAACGAATCGCAGAAAAACATGAGCATCAGATTGAATCAGCAAGCACTAGAGAAAGCGGAAACAAAAAAAGGATGGACCAGTAAAGAAATGACAGACTATCGAACTGCATGTGGATCAGCACCATGCAGCGAACCCCATCCCTGGTAACCACTTGACAGTCGAAGCTCTTATTTCACCCTCTTAGTTTAGCATTGGTGCATAGTCTGCATAGGTAATCTGATTGCTAAAGTTTAGAGATAGCACCAAGGGTAGGTGGTCGCTCTCAATATGTTTACCCACCATGTAGCTAGACACCAAGTTTAGCAAGTTATATGAAACAATAAAATAGTCAATTGTAGAGATCCCCAAACCAGATACATATGTGAATTTGCCATTCCTGTCACCCTCAACACTTCCATTCAGGATTTCTAAGCCAAGTCTGAATACTATTTGGGCTAGACAAAGCCCTGAAAAATTGCAACCCTTATTTATTTATTTGTTTGTTTGTTTGATTGATTGATTGATTGATTTATAGCCCGCCCTTCCTCCCAGCAGGAGCCCTTGTCTTTAGACTGTCTGGCCGGTAATATCTGAGCCTCCTCCAATTCAGGCAAGCATTCATGGAAGTGAGAATACAAGGCAGCATCATTTTGTACTGTTCTGGCATTGAAATCTCCAGCTCCAATTACATGAGCATTAGGATACAAATCTATCATGTTCTTTATATACTTTTCTAATTTAACCCAAGTCTCTTTGATCAGTTGTTTTTGCCTCTGTGGAGGCAAATAAAGATTAATTATCAACAAACAAATTGTTCTAAACTTGATGATCAAAGACATAGCAAGATAGAGCAGGGGGTCCGGTCTGATAATGGAGATGCAGATGCTGGCGGAAATCAACACACTCAGACCTCCTTTGGGTCATCCTCCTCTGGAGCCCAAAACTGCAACAAGGGAGTATATAAGAAAGTTGTTCAAAATCAAAGCCTCCCTAGCCCAAGTCTCCATAATAATGTCGTGTTTGTTAATAAAATCCCAAAACTGGGAATCTGGCGCTTTATTCGACCAGCCTGCGATATTCCACAAAAAAGTGTTAGCTAACTATTTGGTTGGATGCATTTTTGTCATCCTGAATTAGTGGGTACCTTTCTTTGACTAGAGTTCAGAGGGGTAGTCGGCTCCTTCATGCAGGGGAATGTCTGGACTACGTTTGTATATTCATTGTGCAATAGACCCTGTTGAACCAGATTAGCTAAAGGAGTGTCCATATATCCTATTTGCTTATAACTGTTTGTGTGCACTTCTTTGAATCATCTGGCTCTTCCTCTAAATGTATAATTGACTCTATTGTTGGTCTTAACCTGCTGACATTTGAGGTAACCGGTCTTGGGATAATTGTTGGGAGATCTACAGGAACAGATATCCTCTCCAAAGATCCAATTTCCTCTTCTTCTAGATATCTCATATTCAGCCAGTAATTGGACTTAGATGATGCAAATTTTTCAGTAGGTGTATTATGAGCTAGATCCTTCTTAGAGGATCTTGGTTCACTATTAGTTATTAATGGGTTAATTTCTGCAATAACCTGGTGAGTTGGACACAATTCTGTGCCACAGAGAAGAATTGCCCTGCATTCTCTCCTCTCTTTGGATTGTTTACCAAATGAGCATGAGGAAAAGCCTCTAGATCCACATAGTCTCCCATATTAATTGTAGATCCATTTTGCTTTGGTTGGATGTATGCCAATTGATCTGTGCCTGCCACACTCTTTCACTTGATGCTGAGCTGAATAGGATCAGGAGTCAATAGGTCGACATTATCTCCCTTGTTATTTGTAGATCCTTTTCGCTCGACCTGGATGTTTACTAAATGGGTCTCAAGGCACTCAAGTCTTTTTACAATTTCATTTTATGCTTGTAGAGGTAAGATGGAGAAGGAATCTAATAACATTTTCCCTTCATTGTCAAAAAATTATTTGTTCTTACAAGGGGACTGCCTTTGTTCTTATAGTGAGAGACTTGGAGGCCCCTCATATTCATATATATCTAGGTCTTTATGACTAGTGTGCGGTTCTGGAACTATCAAGTCCTACTAGATTTTGGTGGCGCTTAGTCAACTCTTCTAAGGAGCATTCTGTTCTTGGCATGCTGCAGGCAGCTAGAGCCATATTCTCCAAAAATCTTGAAATTAAGATATCACTCTTTAAAAAGGTGTCTCTGCAATCAATGCAGAATGCAGCAGCTACTGGGGCACCCTGTTGACACCATCTATCACCTCTACTGAAGGAGCTGTCCTGGCTACCAATATGCTGCTGGGTGCAGTTCAAGGTTTTGCTGTTAGCGTTAAAAGCCCTGAACAACTCGGGACCAGCATATCTAAAGGACAGCTTCACCCACTATATCCCTGCCCAGCAACTGTACTCCTCAGACAGGCCATTGCTGAGAGTATTAGTGTTGCAGCCCCAGTTCTCTGGAATCAATTACCAGCCGGAATCAGGCAGGCCCCTAGCATGATGATGTTTAGGCTTTTTTCTTTTTTTTTTACGAACACTTTCCCTGAGGGGGAGCCCAGTCATTTATGGAATTATCTGGTGAAATGTTTTTTTGAGTTTATATGGATGGTTTTATTGTTTTTAGAGTTTGTATTGTTTTATTATTGTTGTTATATGAAAAGCATGTTTCAAATGCTCCCAATCAAAATGCAAAAAACCTGTCTAATTGTACTGTTTTTGTATATAAATGTACAAAATTTTAATGGCAAGCCCACCCAGGATTCACACTCACCACTTTTTGGACAGACAGAAACCTTTCTTCCTTGTATGAGTTCAGATAAAAGCTATTTTTCTGGATTTTAGTAGAAGAATATTTACACAGCGCTGATGGGCCAACTCTCATGCCAATCATGAAACCATATCCTCCATAATTGCATCAGAGCTATGCACAGTGCTGATTGGCCGGCATTGCCTCAGTCATGAAGCCAACCCCTCCTTGTCTCAGACCACTTTTTTTTTTTTAAGATATACAGCACAAAGCAAATGTTTGAAAAATTAAAAGTGCTTATGGGAAAGTGAAATAAAAAGCACACAAAACGATCAGTTTTCCTGAAGCACAGGGTGATTTGCAGTGTTGTTCATAAAGGAGAAAAATAAGAGAAGTGTAATGTCCATCTATGTCTCTTTTTAATAAATAAATACAGCCACCGGAGGAGGGGGGAGGGAGCTGATTGTTGTCATGATCACAGTGCACAGGAAGGGGAGATTTAGCCTCTCTCCAGTCATAACCTACCCCTGAAAATCACCCCCCATGTGGCTACATTTTTTTTTAAAAGGCTTCATACTGTGTATGTGGGGGATTTTTGGAGGGGAGGTCACAGCTGGGTAGAGAAGGGATAAACATTCCCTTCCTGTGCACTGTGGTCCTAAAAACAATCTCCCCATCGTCCTTAGCTACAATTAATGTAACAATCTAAAATATGTATCATAAAACTACATGTTAAGCATTACAAGTAGTTTCACCCACATATTTCAGAACAGCCATGCTGGTTCAGATATTCTGTCTCCAGTAGAAATTTCTTCAGGCATCATGACCATTTCAGATATAACACTAAACCAGTTTCAAGCTATGCGAAGTTTCACGCTCATGTGCTATCTCCTCCCCTCTCTTTCTGTATTGCAGCCATAATGAGATTAGAAGCAAAACTCACAGGCCTCAAGGTTGGTTGGGCTGCTAGGGAGGAATGTACAGGTGGATTTTGTGGATATCTGTTGTTGGACTTCAGCTTACATCAGCCCCAACAAGGATGGTCAATGGCCAGGGATGATGGAAACTGTAGTCTACCCCTAGTTTAAACCTATGCCCAAACCAGGTCTAAATTACATTGCTGGAAGAGTGGGTGTTGTTGGTGATGAACTTGATGTCTTTGTTTTATTGAAAGTTGACCTTTTACATGGCCCCTCCTGTCCTGTTCAGGAAGCCATTATTGTTCAAGCCTTGGAAACCTGCACATGTGCCTACAGGAGATGCAAAAGTCCAACTTTGACTCTTACAAAACCTCACAGAGAACCCAACACGTTTCTTTCAAACAAAACAGACACACATTATGATGCACATGCTTTCTTGAACCCATGAATTAATATCTCTTCAATGTTCTTTTTAACTGGGAAATCCATAGTTCCTGGAGCACACAGTTCAAGAAGAATCAAGCTAGTTGAGAATGTCCTCCCCTCCTCTCTAATGCAATCAGACGAGCCACCAGAATAGGCAGGGAGCCTTTTCTAAAGTGGTTCCTCTGAGTATTTCAATTTTAGCTCTTCTTCAGTATCTGACACACAGTAACTGCCACCCCAGGGACCAATTTCTATGTATATGAAATGTCTGCAGGATGATAAAATCCCACTCAGCTGCCACTGAAGGACAGGAGAGTTGTACTATTGTATCCCCCTAGTAACCCATTAGGACACCTGGATAGTATTATGTACACATTAGGAAACGACAATTTTGCACAGGCAAAATTACCAGACTTATTGTATGGTAAATTGTGACATTTTTACATTGCAGAATGCGAAACACAATGACATAATCTTCTCTCATCTTCAGCTGTTGAAGCAACAAATTGTCTTTTGCACTGTCAGTAGGTCATTGCTACTGATTTGATGAGAGAACTATCTCCAGGTATCAAAGGGGTTTGGATTGCAGAGCGTTATCTTCCACAAGAGCAGGCTGTGTAAATCTTAATAATGGTAAATATTTATTTGAAGCCACTGTTATACATGAATCCATAAATACAGGCATAACATGCACAAATACAGAAGTGCAGAGTCTCCTGAATTGTTAGCAATCTACAAGGTAGGTTCACCAGGTCATTAATGGATAAGATGCAGGTTTCAGTATTAATTAAAAGCCTTTGTGTTTGTTAGCTATCCTGAGACCATGTGTGCTGAAGATTGGGATAAATATTGGTTAAATAAATAAATCTATAGGCCTTTCTAGGTTTTACCTCTCTCTAGGGTGATAAAAGACACATTTACTTTCTGTACTCTGTCTCCTCAATCAGATCAAATATCCTGTCCACCCTATTTATTTTGCTTTATTTTGTTTCTTCCGCTTTGTGAAGTAAGGATAGGCAAATCAATTTTTGTTTCTCTTTGTTTCTCATGTTTCCAATCTTAAGTATAGTTCACCATGTCTCCACAAAAAAATCACCAGCATTTTTACAATTTTCTCTGAATATACACATTTTGTATGAAACGGTGCCTAATATTTTGCTTAGGATTCACTGATATAATGCATTTTGTATGTTATTTCCATGAATATATGCATTTTTATGCATACTTACCTTAGCATATGCCTTTTGATACATCTCACGTGGCTGGAGAAGTGCACTGCAAATTTTGGAGAAGTGCAAATTTCAAAGGACAGCTGTGTTACAGTTGCACATTGTTTCAGAAAAAGTGAATTAGGTGTATTCATTTTTAAGTGTGAACAGAAGTTCTTCCCAATCCTCAGTGTGAAGAAATGAAACTGGTCCATCATTTTATGTTCTGTTCTTATAAAATGGTTGTTTTCTGGGAGAGGTTAGAGGCTGGTCTCACCAGAAGGTTAAAAAGTCATCAGAGGATCTAAATTTTCAATTTGGTACTGAAAAGGAAAAGGAAACCCAATGACAAAGAAGGGGGAGCATGAAACCTAATAAATTAGGAAACTTTTCTAGGTCACTATTCCCCCTATGACTGGCCATTAGGTTGGGAAGGGGAGTTGAAAGAACGTGTATTGGGGAGAGTTAAAGAGCATTAGGGTGTAAAACAAACCCTCATGGCACTGGGCTGGGAGGGGGGTTTGGACTGGCAGAGGGGATTTGCCCTGAGGCCACTGGTCTCCATCTCAGAATGATGCCAGTGTTACTTTGCTAATGTGGAGCTCCAAACAGGTGTTCCAGGAGCTGTGAGGGGCTCAGTCTTAAGAAGGAGACTACAGCCCATGACACCATACTTGGATTTTCTAGAAAACTGGCTGGGTGAGGTTCCCGTTAGCTGCCAGTATATCGTGGTTCCAGGGTCACTGCTCGCTTTAGACCAAATAAAATGAAAAAATGTGACCCCGGATCATTTTGTGTACACACTTTTTCATTCTCTCCCACTCCCCTTCAAGACATCACAAGGCACCATAAATAGAGGGTCCCATGGCCAGCAATGTCTTCATTCACAAAGAAGTATTACAGAACTGATTGCTGAGAGTTAATAAAACGATATATTCATATATAGCTTTATTCACCTGCCATAATTGCCATGATTCAAGACAAAATCACAACACTAAGACAGATAAGAGGTTTAAATAATTACTGACTGCGTATCAAACTCTCATTCCTTCTGAAAAGTGCTGTACTTAATTATTACAGTGGAGGAAAAACCATATGCAATAATATGATTATAGTAATCTGCACCTTATTTACGCAAAGATCAAGAGAAGCATTAAGCAGAAATGGACTAAAAAGTCTTTATTACATCAAATAAACACAGAAATCAATATATGTTTCACTATGTAGAGCCAGGCATGTATATTGTGTTTGAATTTCGGATCTTTACAAATCTGTTTATCTTCCTGTCTGTCTAGCTGTGGGGCAGATTATGCCTGACCACTGAACAGAGGAAGGATGAGTCTGAGGAAGAATACTAAAGAAGTAATGCACCTGCTACTTGCACATGCACTTCAGTATGAATCCATCAACTTAATTGTCTCCTTAGTATTCTTGATCTGTCATGTCCGTCATTTTAGACAGTGCTGGAAATTGTGAAGGTTATCACATGCTCATTTTGGGGTGGTCAAGGCCAACTGGAGGAGACATCTAAATTTTTATCTCACTCTTCCTTTAAAGATCTCAGAGTGGCGTAGTTTCCACCACACACATTTCATCAACATGCCAGTACAGTAGGATAGGCTGAGAGATCCTTTCTGCACTCTGACCTTTTTGGGGGGGAAATGTACTTCAGTTGGCTTGTGGGGCACTGTTTAGGGTCCATACTATCTTCAGGCTTTGGAGTTAGTACAAATATATTTCTGCACCCTCTTTTTAGTTGTTACTCCATTGATTCCTGGGGCCTTGGTTAGGCTGGAGACTAATATATGCCAACAATATCTGGTAACATTTTTATTTTATTTATTTATTTGTATTAGTTACTATTTGATTTATATCCTGCCCTTCTTCCCAGTAAGAGCCCAGGGTGGCATTAACATTTCCTATGTGAGTTGTTAGATTAAACTGCAGTTAGTTAAAACACATGGCCTTCCAAAGCTGCTTGAGATGCTTGACAATGACATTCTGTAACCAAATTCTTGATTATATGAAGGTTGGGAAAGAAAGAAAAAAGAGGACAGCATCAAAAAGAGGACAAATGAACAACAAAAAAAGAGGTGATACTGGAAAATGTGTCAACTTTTTGATGGAAACATGCCTCATTAGAATGCAATTTGTGCTGTTATTCTGGTCAAGGGATGTTGCCTAAAAAATAGTTACAGTGGTTATTGTTTCTCTAGTTCATGGGTTGCCCTTGTAGAATTCAACAGGGAGATGGTTGCGGACAAAACTCAAATTAGGCTACATTCAGACTTGGCAGTTGCATTATTTTTCCTGATTATAATACAGTAGGGCCCCACTTTTCAGTGGCCCACTTTTCAGCGTTCCGCTAATACGGAGGTTTTCAATTAGAGTAAGGCCCCACTCATACGGCACTTGTTCTGCTTTTACAGCGTTTTTTGGGTGTCGGGCGCCATTCTATTGATGGAATTCCACTTTTTGGTGGGTTTTGCTTTTAGGTGGGGGTCTGGAAAGTAACCCACCGTATGAGTGGGGCCCTACTGTACTAGTGCTTCTGTCGCAATTTCTAATGTCCCTTTTACACTGCAGTTCCTGATGCATTATGAACTTGTTTTTTCTTTTCATCAACATACCACCATGTCATTCTAAATGTTATTAATACCAGTGGGCATGGTATGACACAACAGTGGACATCATTAGATGTGGTGCCATCCCCACCTTTATCCACATGTGTGCTTCTGTATGCCCCAGATTTCAATACCTGAGTGGCAGCAGTGTGATCCCGAGAAAACTGCAGCAGAAATAATATGACAAACTCCCCCGTTTCCCAGGCTAACCGAGTTGCAAATGGGTTTTTTTTCTGGAAGCAATTAATGTGGAAATAAGTGCTAAACTTCTACTTGATTCCGTCAAGATTTCCAGAAGTGGCTTTTACTTCATGTGAAAGATCACATAAAATGTGAAAATTAACAGACAAGGAAACTTCATGCAAATGGAATAAAGTGCTGTCTGAATGCAGCCTAAATTGACTCTGTCTGTCATTGGCTCTGACTCCACCTACATTTGGCCTGTTTTTCCTACCATCCCCAGTGGGGACCAGCCACCGCTAAAAGGATCACATAGCAAGTGATGGGGAAGACCTCTGTCTGAGATGCTAGAGAGCTGCTTTCAGGTCAGACCATTTGTCCATCTAGTGTGCCCTGTACAGGTCTAGATTAACAAATAATCTGACCTGGTATTAGGCAGCTTCCTGTGAATCGTGGGGATGTGTCACTTCAAGTCTTTGCTTCAGCTGCCAACGGCTATGGCTGGCACCGTGCCTAGAATGGCCATCTATACTTCAGTGTAGCAAAGGAACCGTATACTTCAGAACCAACATTCTTGAACTTCAGTGTATTATGATGACTCTTCTTGTTTGATGCTACTTTGCAGACCACTGCATTTTCATACAATGTGACCACTTTATGGGAAACAACTTGAAAGATGTCTGGATCAAAATTCACTCCAGGAATCAAATTCCATTTATACACCAGTGCTGTTGTATGTAAAGCACAGAATGAAGAAAGGAAAGGGCCTTATTGCTAGGTTGTGTTGCCAGGTTTGTACCTCTCTGGAGGACTATGAAAAAATGATGCACATTGTAAATGCATGTGACTGGTTAGCTAGCCAGATGGGCGACTAAGAAATCCAATAAATAAATAAATGTAGACGTGGGAATGGGGTTGCTCCTGCTGGCTCCAGCCGCTACAACCAGTCAGCATAACTTCTGGAAACAACAACCCTATGCATATAAAAACAGGTTCTATATATTGTGCAATTACGGACACTGCTCAAGAAAGGCGTTGCCATGCAGCAGGGTGGAGCTATGTGCTTCAGGCAGCACCATGGTGTGTGTGTGTGTGTGTGTGTGTGTGTGGTGTGTAGATGAACATAGGATGCTGCTTTATACTGAGTCAGACTATTGTTTCATCTAGCTCCGTATTGTCTACCCTGAGTGGCAGTGACTCTCCAATGACTTTAGACTGGGGTTTTCCCAAGCCCTACCTGCAGATGCCAGGGACTGAACCTGGGACCGTCTGCATGCAGAACAGATGCTCTGCCCCTAAATTATGCTCCTTCCCCATTGGTGTCTGAGCGGAGCACCAAGACTTTTAGAATTCCTGGTCCTAGGAGTGCTAAGGAAGAAAGGACAGTCTCTTCCATATTTTATTATTCCATATCTCTGGTCTCTGCACCCTTAAACTACAGTTCCCAGAATTCTGTGGGAGAAGCCATGACTGTTTAAAGGGGTACAATCCTGCTTTAAATGTATAGTGCAGATGAGGCCTTAATCTGCACCCATGAAAACTATAATGTGAAGCACTTTTACTTCCTTCTTGAGTAAAAATAGTAATACCTCACAGCTGCGGTAGAACCTACTAACATATAATTTCCTATGAAAGCCACATGGCTGAGAAAGGGATTTCTAAACAAGAATAAACCAATTTGCTGCTTCCTTCCCTTATTTTAGCAGTTAATATAACAGCCAGTTTTCCCAAATACTTAGCTTTCCATTGCAGTTAATTAAACTGCTAAAAAAGCAACATACCATCCAAAAGGTATGTTAATGCAACACCAAATATTGATGCTCCCTAGGCAAGCTCCTCATAGCAATTTCAGTTGCACTTTTTAAACTTTGACCTCTCACTTTTTTCTAGTCCTGAGGCCTTAAGTGGTCTGTAATGCTGTCAGTGCTTCATACTGCTTTCTCTCTGCTCCTACCCAGCCCTTTGTTTTGGTCCCAAATGGTTTCCCCACCTGCTGCACTTTGTTGTTGAAATACCATCAGAATTTTCTCGAATTTTGAATGAATACAAAGTAGGCATGGAGAGAAATGAATAAGAAGCTTAACCCCAAAGCAGAGACTTCAAGAATGTAGCAGCCTTAAAATCCATTTCAAAGACGACAGCTGACAGTCTTAGTGATGCTAATGGCCCTGCTAGAATCAGTCAGGATGCATGCAGTGTTAGTTTTGCCACAGCATTTTGCTCTGAGAATTGGATGCCCCTGATGCCCCCACTGAGGGCTAAATGCTGTCAGCTCTATTCAATGGATAGACAAGCCTAAAATAAATGCACACTATTTTGTGTGAGCAATGCAGATTTGGTCAGAAGTTTTGGCAAATGTGGTAGAAGCCACTTAGATTTATGGGCGTGCCTAAATGCAAGGCCCCAAACTCCTGCCACTGTGCTTATCCTCTTCATGCAGGTAATGGGAGCTGTGGGCTAGAGTCCTGCACCTTTGTGAGTTGAATTACAAGGGAAATGATAGCAGGCTCACCTCCTCCCATCATTCCCTGACTGTGCTATGATGGTTGTAAAAGCCACACCTATCATTTCCCTTCCACACAAGTCTTGTTCAAATGATGGGGTATTTAGGAAATTCCACCCGGCTCAGATTAGTGAGCAGTGGGTTCCACCAGTCTCAGTTCAAATTGGCATCAGCAAATAAAAACAAAAGAGGATAACATTTTGGGAAAGCCCCTGTCCTCTGCGGGTTCTAAATTTGCACACAGTTGCCTTATTCTGTGACTATGCTCCTGCAATGCCTCTCCCATCCCAGGTGATTCTGCAGTGGTGGCAGTGGAGGGAGAACATTCTTCCTGTCCCTTGTCTACGGCAGTTGCTGAGGATGAAGGGATAGAGACAGAGGTTGGAGACTCTCTCTCCTCCTGGGTGTGTAACGTTAGAAAATGTAGTTTTGCTAGGTGTAACTGATGGCATCTGGCACCCTGAGAAAACTATATCTCCCAGTTTCCCAGGCATCAGGTAAGGGAGAGGAGAACAGAAAATGTAAGACGATGAAAAGTGGGGAAAAGAAGAAAAAAAGAGCAAGGCCAATGATCTCTGATATTTCCTGCCACTTGCAGAGTGCAGCAGCCCCAAAGATAAGGAGCCAGGCAAGTTAGTGGGAGGGAGTAGGAGGGTTTTTCTTCTTCTTTTCTCTGTCTTGGATTAATTATGGAGAACTAGTTTAATGCTGTTTTGTTTGTAAGGTAAGCATTACGAGTTGTTGAGATTCTTACACTGAGCCAAGGAATTATGAATAGCCTGGCAATATCAGATTGATGTGGTGAAAGGAGAGGCTGAATTTGAAGTTCTGCAGTACAGAAAGAAGCATCACACATGTTGCGCACTGAGTGATGTTGCATTTCCCTACTTTCTATATCCTCTTTTAAGATAGGAGTAGGAATGATCCACAACTGCATTTCCCCCCGATATATTGGAGTATTTAAAGGTATAGAGCAAATTGCTGGGCTAAAACCTGACATCCCTAGCTGTGGATGGTAGAATACATATGGAGAGCCCTCCAGATGTTGCTGAACTACAATTTCCGTCATCCTCAGTCATTGGCCATGCTTGCTGGGGCTGATGGGAGCTGTAGTTCAGCAACATCTGGAGGGTCAAAGGTTCTTCACACATGCTATAGAGCAGCCTTTCCCAACCAGTGTGCCTCCAGATGTTGCTGGACTACAATTCCCATCTTTCCTGACCATTGGCAAATGTGGCTGTGGCTGATGGGAGTTGTGGTCCAACAGCATCTGGAGGCACACTGGTTGGGAAAGGCTGCTATAGAGTATAATAAAATTAAATTATTATTTATTTATTTTAAATGGGATTGTTATAATTGTCAAGAATGTAATCCACTTAGAAAAAGATTTATTGTCAGGCTATTATTATATGTTAGTGTTATAAGCTGTATTTTAAATAAAAAGGGAAAAGAGAAAAAAGAGTAACTTGAGTATTCTTAATGTGCAGATATTTTGTGTAAGTCTGTATTTTTAAATGCTTCTGTCTCTCAACTCCCACTCCCCCCCCCCGTATTGGCTTAATTGTGTCCAGTGCTCATATAGATGGCTCATGCAAAAAAAAAAAATGCCTTAGTATAATGTTGTTAACAAGGGTCAAGTGTGTTTCTTTGACATTACAGTGAAGACAATTATTTTTATTTTCCTTCATATCTCAGCACCAACAGATGAAGACAAGATGCTTAGATAATTCACCTTTTTAAATGTAAGAACCAACACATTCTGTTTAATTTTTATAATTTAGTGGTAGCTGATTTTATTTAGTCTACTGTATAGTGTAGTTTGTCAAATTCTTTCCCGGTATATGCACTCTTCTTTTTTATAAAATGTGACTTTCTTTTGGTGGGCAAGCACAGATGGCATTCAATAAAGAAAAATTACTCCTTGTTTCAAATTTTTCAAGAAGTGAATCAATAAGTACAGATAATGCTATATCTGAGCATAGCTGCTGAATACTTCAACGTTTAACAATATCTGCCTCATAAATGTGAGATTTAATTAAAACTGAAAAATCAGGTGACTTTGTGGTTTTCTTCCAGTTAATGTTTCAGATTTGAGATTGGGAAACTTGAAAATCCAGGAGCTCATACCATATAGGAGTGGTTCAATTTCAGAACTTTGTAATTTGTACAAAAATGCTGTAATTGTCTCCCTACCCCCCCCCATACTCAAACTATTTTGTTTAAAATGGTTTTGTAAATGGAGACTTTGGTCCTTTGTCACATCAAAATACAAGGCTTCAGTAGGAACTAGATGGAACACATGAGTTGTTCAAACTCATGGTTGCTCTATGGCCCATATACACCCTAATGAAGAAAAGTTATTTCATCAAAAGGAACCAAGTGGTGACAGTGGATGCTTTACCTTACAGAACCTAGCTGCTAAATTTGCCCACAGGAGAGGCATTAAAAGCAAAAACAGTAAAGCTTTGATTCTATTTTGTAATTTTAAAAGTAATTACTTGTCAGGCCCAGGATGTGACTCAGGAACCAGACCAACGGCTGTAGTTAATTCGTGTTTTATTAGGGTAATGTCCAAACAAAGACTGCGTTTTCTCATGAAGCAATACAGGGATACAGGTCCTGCAGCATTGGGAGAAAGTTGACAGAGCAAGGGACTTCTTCCCGCCTGTTCTTTAAGAAGGGGCCAAACGGGCGCGCAATCTTTCGCTCCTCCTTAACTGCCCCTCAGGTACTGCCCGCCTTCCCCCCTTCTCTCCTGTCTTTTCAGCTGTCTGCGTGTGCGCGGTGAGGGGGGAAGCATCACCCCCTCCTCTTCTGAAGTTTCTGATTCCAGGATGGGGGATAGGGGAGGGGCTGATGGTAAACTGCCTCCCCGCTTTTCGGCTGTGAGCAGCCCTCCCTCTTTCCCCTCTTGCTCTGAGCCTGAAAGAGGGGGAGGCGTGAGAATGTCCAGGGAGGGCTCAGGCTCCCCGTTGCTAAGCGACCTTATCACTGGCAGTTCCTCTGTTTTGTCTTCGCTCCAAAGGGGGGAAGTTCCTCCCCCTTCCCTCTGCCATCCATCCGAATACTCTTCTCCCAACTCTCCGGGATCCAGCTCCCCGGGATTGGGACCCCAGCTCTGCCTTCCGACACCATCCCCCCTCCCAGGCTGTGCCCCCCTCCCCTTGTCTGGCTTGGGACGGTGGGGAAAACGTTGATGGAAAAGTTTTACAAATTCTGGAGCATGCACATCAGCTGCATCTTCCCATGATCTGTCAGCCACCCCATAGCCTTTCCAGTGAATCAAGTACTGCAGCTTGTGGCGTCTGATCCTGGAATCTAAGATCTCCTCAACTTCAAACTCAAGCTGCTCATTTACCAGGAGTGGAGCTCTGGGAGGTTCCTCCGGCCGTAACTCACTGGGAGGGGTGGCTTTCGTTAAGAGGGATCGATGGAACACAGGATGTATTTTAAACGTGTCAGGCAGCTTCAGTCGGTACGCCACGGGATTGATTTGAGTTTCTATTTCGAAAGGACCCACCCTCTTGTCTTGTAATTTTCTACATTTGCCCGGCATCTGGAGGAAGCGGGTGGACAGCCATACCTGGTCTCCCGGTTGAAGGGGGGGGGCCTCCTTCCTGTGCAGGTCAGCAACTCGCTTGTACTCCGTTTTGGCTTTGTTTAACTGCTGTTTCAGTGTCTGTTGCGCCGCTTGCAATTCCTTAAGGAAGTTTTCAGCTGCCGGTACCAGCATTCCTTCTGAGCTGCTTGGAAAGACTTTAGGATGGAATCCATAATTAGCGAAGAACGGGGTTTGTTGAGTGCTGGAGTGCAGAGAATTGTTGTAGGCGAACTCTGCAAAATGCAAATATGATACCCAGTCAGTCTGTTGATAGGACACATAACTTCGTAAATATCTTTCCAAAACGGCGTTCAAGCGTTCCGTCTGCCCATCTGTCTGGGGGTGATGGGCGGAGGAGAGTTTTAATTCCGTCTGCAACTGTTTCCACATTGCTCTCCAAAATTTGGCTGTGAACTGAGTTCCTCGGTCTGAGACTACGCTGTTTGGCAATCCATGCAGCCGGTAGACTTCTTTGATGAATAACTTGGCCGTTTCTTTAGCCTCTAAGGCCCCTGCACAAGGAAGAAAGTGTGCCATTTTGGTAAGTAGATCCACCACTACTAAGATGGCTGTCATTCCTTGGGACTTGGGTAGATCAGTTATAAAATCCATGGAGAGGTCCTTCCAGGGTTCGTGTGGGACAGGCAACGGTTGTAACATTCCTGCTGGTTTTCCTGTTTGTGTTTTTGTCCGCAGACAGACAGAGCAGGACTTTACATAACTCTCAATATTCCGATGCATTTTAGGCCACCAGAAGTCCTTGGCCACGTTCTGAATGGTCTTGTAAATCCCAAAGTGTCCCGCTGTGATGGAATCATGACACTGGCGTAGGATTCTAAGCCTTAATTCCCCTTCTGGCACATATCTGGCGGTTTTGAACCATAACAGTCCATTTCTCCAGTGAAAGGTTACTTCTGAGTCTTGACCTTGTCCCGTCTCCTGCTGATATTTTAGCATGTCTGCATCTTCTTGTTGTGCCTTTTTGAGTTCCTCTTCCCATGAAGGCTGGCATACTCCCAACGTTAATTTCTCTGGTGGGATTACGTACTGAGGCTGGTCCTCGGATTCACTTTCTTTGTATTGTGGCTGTCTGGATAAGGCATCCGCTCTCTGGTTTTTGGCTTGGGCATGGTAAGTAATCTGGAAGTTAAACCTAGTGAAGAACTGGGACCATCTTATCTGTCTCTGGTTCAGCTTTCTGGCGGTTTGGAGGCTTTCAAGATTCTTGTGGTCGGAGCGCACTTCAATTCGATGAGAGGTCCCCTCTAGGTATTGTCTCCAGTTTTCAAAAGAGTCCTTGATGGCCAGCAGCTCCTTCTCCCAAACTGTGTAGTTCTTCTCTGCAGGCTTTAACTTCCGAGAGAAGTACGCACAGGGGTGCAGCTCCTTCCCTTCTTGGTCTAATTGTAGCAGGACCCCCCCGATGGCAAAATCTGAAGCATCTGCTTCCACTACGAAAGGGCGGTTCGGATCAGCAAAGCGCAGAATGGGCTCAGTAGCAACCCTTCTCTTCAGCTCCTCAAAGGCCTCGGTGGCGTTCTCTGTCCATTGAAACTTCTTCTTCCCCCTTAAACAGTCAGTCAGAGGAGCTGTTAATTTGGAAAACCCTGGAATGAACTTTCTGTAATAATTGGCAAACCCCAAAAACCGTTGTACATCCTTTTTGGTGACAGGTTGGCCCCAGTCCAATATGCAGCTTACTTTCCCTGGGTCCATCTCCACGCCTTCCGCTGAGATTCGATATCCAAGGAAGTCTAGAGACTTGAGGTCAAATCCACATTTCTCTAATTTAGCATACAGGTGATTTTCTCTCAGTCTCTTCAACACCGTCTTCACATGCTGGTCGTGGTCTTCCTGGTTCTTTGAGAACACCAGGATATCATCTAAGTAACAGATTACATACGTGTCCAACAAGTCTCTAAACACGTCGTTCATGAATTTTTGAAAAATTCCTTCCACAAAGCCCGAACGGCATGACCAGGTATTCATACTGTCCGTAAGCGGTCAAGAATCCTGTTTTCCATTCATCTCCCTCCTTCATTCTGATCAGATTGTACGCTCCTCTCAAATCCAACTTCGTGAAGATTTTTGCAGAGCGCAGTCGGTCCAGCAACTCTGAGATCAGGGGCAGCGGGTAGCTGTTGGGGATGGTGATCTGGTTCAATGTGCGATAGTTGTTACAGGGTCTGAGTTCCCCCCCTTCTTTTTCACAAACAATAGTGGCGCTCCAGCAGGGGATTGTGAGGGGCGTATGAATCCTCGCCTCAGGTTTTTATCCAGGAATTTCTTCAGGGCCTCCCTCTCATTCTCTGTGAGAGAGTAGATTCTCCCTGATGGGATGCTGGCTCCTGGCACTAGGTCAATCGCACAGTCGTAAGGGCGGTGGGGGGGTAAAGTCTCTGCCTCTTTTTCATCAAACACATCTTTGAATTCTTCATACTTTGGCGGCAGGGTCACTTGCTCGATCTCTTGCACTGCCCCCGCTAAGGTGTTCTTGATTCCTTCAGGTTGACAGTTCTCCTGACAATACTGTGAGGTGAACCACACCACCGCCTCCTTCCAACTTATTTTGGGTTCATGCTTTGCTAGCCAGGGCATTCCCAGAATCACCTCAAAGTTCGAGAGATCTGACACGTATAGCGAAATGAACTCTTCGTGCCCAGGGATTTGAAGTTTCACTTCCTCCGTGGCTTGTGTCACCCCTCCTGACTTCAGGGGTCTCCCATCGATAGTCTCCACAGCTAGGGGAGCGTCCAGTTTCCACCGGGAAATTCCATGACGCTTGACTAACTTTGCATCAATAAAATTTGTGGAGGCTCCACTGTCAATTAAGGCAGTGGAATTAAACACTACTCCTCTGGAAGTTGTAATCCGAATAGGCAAGACCAACACCCCCTTTGAGGGAGGTTGGATCATTGGGGGGCCTTTATACAACGCTGCCCCCAGTCCACTGGCCTGCACGTGGACTGGGTGTTCTAGTTTCCCGACGGCTCGGCTTTCCCCCCTTTCAGTCCACAGTCTCTGGCCACATGGCCCGGCTTTGAACAATAAAAGCATAAACGTTCCCGGCGTCGTCTTTCCTTTTCTTCTTCAGACAGTCTTGGCCTAGCCCCTCCCTGTCCCTCAGTTGCATTACCTGCCATCCCTGCAGTGGGAAGGGTCTTGTTGCGGGATGCCGAGGCTGAGTATCTCGGGACCTCCTGCTTCCTTTCCAGGCGCCTTCCTTCCATCCGGTGATCTATCTGTAGGCATAGCCGGATGAGCCCTGGTAGGTCAGCGGGGGGGGGAGGTCCTGGCCAACTCATCCAGGATTTCAGCATTTAATCCACTCCGGTACAAAAACATCAGGGCGGCGTCATTGTAACCAGTTTCCTGGGACAGAATTTTAAAAGCGTTAGTGTACTCGGAAACAGTCCCTTTAGCTTGCTTCAGAGCGCCTAGTTGCCGCGCTACTGTTTCAGCCCTTTGCAGGTCTTGAAACATCTCGGTCATCTCCTGTATAAATCCTCTGTACCTTCCTAAGACAGTATCCTTTCTCACGAGATATGGAGTCACCCATTTTGCAGCTTCTCCCTCCAGGAGGCTAATCACGAAAGCTACTTTAGCCCCATCATCTGGAAATTCCATGTGCCTGACATCCAGATATAACTCACATTGAGCCACGAAGGTTGCCAACTGATCACTTTGCCCCACGTATTTTGGGGGCAATCCAATGGGAACCTTTACTACGGCAGCTGGAGGGGCTGTTCGCATCTGGTCTATCGTGGCCTTCAAGGTTTTATTATCCGTCTTCTGCGCCTTGACTGCTGCTAGCAGGGCTTGAACATCCATCTGCAAATCAGCTACCTTAGTCCTCAAGAGTTCCACTTCTTCCGTCTCAGAAGTGGGGTTCGTCCCCCCCGCTGCTCCCTTTGACATCTTGTCCCAGTCAAGTGAAGAGAGCGTTGAGGGTGATTTAGGTGGCTCTGTCAAGCTGTCAGGCCCAGGATGTGACTCAGGAACCAGACCAACGGCTGTAGTTAATTCGTGTTTTATTAGGGTAATGTCCAAACAAAGACTGCGTTTTCTCATGAAGCAATACAGGGATACAGGTCCTGCGGCATTGGGAGAAAGTTGACAGAGCAAGGGACTTCTTCCCGCCTGTTCTTTAAGAAGGGGCCAAACGGGCGTGCAATCTTTCGCTCCTCCTTAACTGCCCCTCAGGTACTGCCCGCCTTCCCCCCTTCTCTCCTGTGTTTTCAGCTGTCTGCGTGTGCGCGGTAAGGGGGGAAGCATCACCCCCTCCTCTTCTGAAGTTTCTGATTCCAGGATGGGGGATAGGGCAGGGGCTGATGGTAAACTGCCTCCCCGCTTTTCGGCTGTGAGCAGCCCTCCCTCTTTCCCCTCTTGCTCTGAGCTTGAAAGAGGGGGAGGCGTGAGAATGTCCAGGGAGGGCTCAGGCTCCCCGTTGCTAAGCGACCTTATCACTGGCAGTTCCTCTGTTTCGTCTTCGCTCCAAAGGGGGGAAGTTCCTCCCCCTTCCCTCTGCCATCCATCCGAATACTCTTCTCCCAACTCTCCGGGATCCAGCTCCCCGGGATTGGGACCCCAGCTCTGCCTTCCGACATTACTGTAGTAAAGAATCTGTTATGAAAGGTTCACTTTGAGCACATAAAAGGGCCACTTAGGGACACTTGGAGCAAGAAGCTAGGTTTGCCTTCCTATCGTAGTCCAGTATTATTCCTCTCCCTTTCTGTTCATGAAATCTGGGACTGATGTACACATGTAGTTGGAAAGCTGGGTAGTAAAATGGATTGTACCACTAAAGAGTGCAGGTAGGAGATTAGGGGTGGCAGTGGCGTCACTAGGGTTGGTGTCACCTGGTACGGTAACTCATGGTGTCACCCCCATGGACCTCCTCCCATATCAGACCATACAGTAATGTTTTTTGTACTAATGTTACTCATAAATCGTAATTCCCATATATCACTGAATGTAATGGCAATAGTAGTGACATAAACAACTAGCAAAATTAAAATTACACCTTTAAATTACAATATCATACGCACAGCTCAGATTCTTTCTCTTATTACTAACGGGAGTTAATTATCTTGCATATGCCCATAGTAAATTTTCAGATACTTTCAGACCCTCAGCAATTTTCAAGTGGTCTACGTAGAAGAAAGGTTTGGGAACCACTGGAATAAGACACCTGCTTATGTATGCTGCTCTCACCTCTCATTTAGGTGCCTGGGATGTGTGCGTGTGGACACACCTCCTTACAATTATGGAAAGTGATTCTTAATAATAAGTCTCCAGACACAAAGTTACATAGGTATTTATCAGTTGTTTAGTAGAAAATTCAGAGCTGCAGGGTCCCTTCATGATAGTTACAGCCACGTACACCCTTTTTTGCTCCTGGATTAAGAATGAGATCTTGGTTAATGCATTCTCTCACAACAACAAACATCTCTAGGAGCCAATCAGCATGAAAGTGGAGAGCGTTAGCAACTGAGAAGAGTCTTCTCAGTGGGTGACTCACCTCCTTTCACTCTGATTGGCTCCAATCTGAAGAAAAGGCAAGGAAGCATATTAGAAGACTCTTCTCAGTAACTAATACACTCCCTTTTCATGCTGACTGTAGGATGCTTGGAGACATAGCAACCCTGCTCCCAAAAAAGCAGAGGGACTAAGATCCCCTCGGCGACTACCCTCCTGGTGCTTATGGACATGACCGTAATATATTTTGTGATGTGCAAGTTCAATATTATTTATTAAGTGTGGTTAGGATTACACTGATGGCATTCCCAAATATGTACTTTCACACAGACTTTGGTTTTCCATAACATAATGTTTGTCCAAGCCTCCACATTTGGGGGGGCACTACTTGCACACCCCTTCCATAAGCACATCAAAGTTGGATACACACCTGAACCAAGACCCAGACAAAAGGGCACTTAAAACAAAAAGGTAATTACAGTGGCTGAGTAGATCTTGTACAGTGGTTATACTGTCTGGGCAGCCACTGTCATATTTTACAAAATACTTTTTCCTATACAAAGATTAAATTTCTGTGTATGAAAAAGTAATATATGAAGCGGTCTCAATAGTGAGAAAAGTAAACAAGTGAATGGTGATCCAAATGTTTTTCATTATGAAGCTGGCTGCCAGATGATGTATCACCTTTGCTACGCATGCAGCGTAGACTGAAAAAACAGCACCCAAGCCACCATTCAATACGTGCACGCGTTCTTTCCAACATGAATCTACAGTTCTCAAAAAGTAATGTGTGACAAAGTCCTCAAACACCTTATAACATGCCTCAAACATGGTCTCTTGTTCTACCAGCATGCCTTCACACCATCACTTTGCCAAAACATAAGGATAGGTAAATTGCTTTTAGGGAGGTTCACAATTATGATTTCCTATTTATTTAATCTAAAACTATTTAAAATACATAAAAACAGCCAGGGGAAGATATTGGAGAAATATAAAATAAGTACAAATAAAAAAGGGGGGGAGGTGAAGAGATCTTAAATGTGCTACTCACCATCTCTCAGCCTATCCTCCCCTCAGGATGAAAACAATGGAGAAACAATGAAGAAGGGCACACTTAAAATGTAGAGGAAAAAAAATCTACAACCATAGTGTGAAATCAAATACTTATTGGGACACAGTATGAAGAAATATTTATATAAACATGACTCTCAAATATGTTTATGAATTACACAATCTGTAAATATATTTATAGTGCAATCCGATGTTTGTCTACTCAGAAGCAAGTCCCAATGTATTCAATGGGGCTTACTCAAACTGGGAAGTGTGCAGAGAACTACAGCCTCAAGTGATAAGGAACTTGTTCTTTCAACTTGTTCTTTTAAGTTGAGACCTTATCCCAGTCTGAGTCTGTGTTGGAATTGCTTTTTAATATGTTTTTAAGCCTTTTCTTTTTTTAAAAAAAATGTTTTTTTAAAGCTTTAAAAAAATATTTTCAAAGATGTTTTAATATATTTTAAAGTCTGTTTTTATGATGTTTAAAAGTGCTTTTAGTGCTTTTGTTTGCTGCCCTGGGCTCCTACTGGGAGGAAGGGCGGGATATAAATCAAATAATAAATAAATAAACTTCAGTCACCCAACCCAAAATTCAGAATCATGCCTCTTTAGGCTGTTTTCCAACTGTTTATTCTTGCTTTATGGTTATTGGATTTTAAATGGCTTTATTCCTTGTTGTGAGCTGCCTTGGTTTCCAACCCTACCTCACAGGGTTGTTGGAAAAACTACACACACACACTGCAGATGTATAAATACATACAGCCCATATAATAGTTTATTGTCAAACCAGTTGCATAAAAAATTATTGCAGAAAAATCAGTATTAGTTTTTAAAAAATCAGTATTCGTTTCCTACAGAATAAAACTGTAAAACCTAAGTAAGCCCTGCCTACTTGCTTTAAAATAGGACTGGAGGAGGGGGGGACAGAAAGACAACACAAACACAATTCTTTTTTACATTCACTCCAAAGTCCCATTGATTTTCAGCACATTCATAACCATGTCTACTCAAAAGTAAATCCTATTGAATTCAATGGGATTTACTCTGGAGATATGGGATTAGCAATGCTTTTACCCGCACAAAAGCAAGTATTGGGAAGGTTTTGAAAACACTGCCCAGGATCTGATTCCTACACACAAGAGGGGAAAAAACAGAAATGTATATACTTACCCAATTTATGAGATTTTCAGATAAACGGGGGGGGGGGGAAAACCACCATTTTCTGGCCTTGGAATGAGGTTTACTAGACACTGCCACAGGTCAAACAAACACTTCACTGATTGGCTGCAATCCTGAATGGGCGGGGTTAAAGCTACAAAGTGCTATACAGTAGTTTAAAAAAAGGTTTAACGGGGCGGCTGACATTTTTATGTATATCTTGAGAACCGGACCACCTAGAAACTTAATTTTTTTAAAATTAAAGCTGAGAATCACCCCCCTCTGATGGTGTCACCTGGTATGGTCCACCCCCCCACACACCCCTAGTGACGCCACTGGGGGGTGGCTGACGTTTTTATGTATATCTCGAGAACCAGACCACCTAGAAACTTACTTTTTTAAAAATTAAAGCTGAGAGTCACCCCCCTCTGATGTTGTCACCTGGTGCAGTCCGCACCCCCCGCACCCCCCTAGTGATGCCACTGAGGGGTGGGGTAAGCTTTCGCAGTTTTGCGGTTCACTGTGCAAGTAAGTGCTAGTTCAGCTTTCTCCCCTCTCACAAATAGAAAACTATTTGGGAGGGGTTGGAAGAGTGAAGTACTTTGTCAGGTTAAGACTGGGGGAGGCATATGAGACAGCCTTTGAACAGTCTTGGCAGAGAATGTGGCAATGAGGGTCTTGATGGGTGCTTGGCCTTGGGAGCACATGGCATCAGTTTTACAACAACTGCACTGACTTCCATTTGTTTCTGGGCACAATTCAAAGCCCTAGTTATGACCTTTAAAGAACTAAGTGGTTTGTTTCCAGAATACCTGAAGGTGTGTTTCCTTCTGAACAAGATTACCCATGCCCCAAGATCAGGAGGGGAGGCACTTTTCCATGGCGGTGAAAGTTCAATGGGTTGGCATGTTGCTGATCCCAAACTATGGAACTCCCTACCTTGGGAAGTTCATCTGGCCCCCACTCTTTTGGTTTTCTATAATTCAGTGAAGATTTTGCTTTGGTCAGCTTTTGGCCTGCAGGGCTGTTATTTTACTGCAAGAGATTTGTGTTAGATTTTTATCTCTGTTGTATGTGTATATGTTTTAATGTTTTGTTTTGTTGATATCAATTTTAGCTGTACTTTAATATATTTTAACAGAAGTGTGGGATATACATTATTTTCTCTTCTATTTAATTCTGCTTTGTATGTAGACCTAGCCTTAATTCTGCTACATCCCTGAATCTAGTACAAAGGCAGGTAAAATACAGGGCCTGTGTACCTCTTTCTTGGGTCCTATGGGGCTCGTTGAAACGAACACTGCAAACACAATTACAATGTTTGTTTTATATATATATATATTTAAACAATAACTGAAAGGAACATAACACCATGTATGCCAACAGAATATATCATATATCTTCTTAACATAATAATTCCCAAAGTCCAATGCATTCAGCAAGACATAAATGAAGAAGTTGCTTGCAGAAAGTCCAGTAGAGAAAATTCGGAATTTTCCAATTGCAAACTTCAAAGCCCTAAATAAAATATAATTTAAATTCAAATACATAAAGCCACAAAAGAATTAATTTACTCTTCCCTCCCCTTTACAAACATAATTGTAAAACCCCATTACCTAATTCAAGGTGACAAGGGCCTAGTCCTTACTCCCTGGCATTAACAGCTCCTTTTCTCTTCAGCTTCCTCACGGTTTGTACTCAACTCCTTAATACAATCCTTCCATAAGGTTTCTCCACCCACTGGACCAAACCAATATAACCCATAGGGGTTACACCTGCTCCTATAAGCAAATATTATGACAGAGACTTCCAGAATGATAATGGCTTTACCAACTTTGTCTAGTAGTTTTGCTTTTTTCTGGTTAATTTATGAACCATACTTTATTCCATTGCCCTTAAAAAAATCCCTGCATCCCATGGTCCAGATAGTATCTCCTCAGTCTCTATTCAAGGACAGACCACACATTTCATTAAAAATGTTTAATGCAACCTTTGATAAGATTTTAATTACTTTTTACTCATTTACATAGAATAACTTTTTTTTTTTTAAAAAAAGGACTTGTGAAAGGATATAAAAACATAGAACAACACCTTTTCTTTTAGTTAAAAAAAAAACCTGTGGTCCCACGCAGATCATTCATTGTCATCCTCCACTACAAATTAAAAACAAGCAGAAGGCCAGAAGGTTAACTTTCAGCTTGACAAGTAGAATGATAGGCAAGCAACAATAATAAACCCAGTCTTCCTCCTTCTCTGTCTGCAATCACTGTTTTTGCTTAACCTATGATGCTAACTCCCTTGCAGCAATCTTTCCTTTCCAAGAGTTTCAGTCCAATCCTATGCAGAAAAACGCAACAGCTTAGTTATGCTTACATGTTACATATGTATGTCAGAACCTACATCCAAGTCCACCCCACATGTGACCACTAAAACACACTTCCTCGAGATGTGAAATCCTTTGCTGGAGACTATTGTGTGCTGCCCTGGGAATGAATCTAAGAAGTTTTAAACCCAAATAATACCTCACCAGAATATCACTGGACATTCTATGCTTGACATTATTTCAACTCTCTAAAGGTCTACCTGGGGTGTCATGCTACCAAGCAACAGAACCCTTACCAGACCTCTAGGTGCAATATCCAGCACTGTGCTAAAGGTGTCCCCTGAGAGTGATGTGAAGATGTATGAAGAACCACTGAAGCTGTGATGAGAAGGTAAAATGTACCCTTTAATGTTTTGGATTCTCATTGACTCACATGTAAGAAGGGGTGGGATCTGTGTATGTGAGAAAGAATGTTAAGAAAGGTTATCCATCCAGATGGGCATCTTGAATGAGCATCCTGACCAAACCACATATTTTGCATGTTGTTTCCTGGTTTTCCAGGGTACTTGAAGCAAACAACTATTGTTTTGCTAATCAGTAGTGTAGTGGTCAATTCAGAAGTGCAATGTTCCTTCATGATAGTCGCACCATGCCTCCTCACAGCCACTCCCACTTCTAAGAGTATACAATAAAATAAGCTTTCTGCCTCTTACTTAGTTTGGAGTACTTTTGCTTAGTGATGCATTGTAAAGATCAATGCAGATCTCCATGTGTTGCATTTCAGCTAGAGCCACAATTTGCTGTGCACATATATGGGCAAATATACTCAGATGCTGTAAAGTAAGGAACTTCCTCTGCTGAGTTTCTCTTCTTGGTTGCCATACAAAGAGGTGTGTGTTAACTACTGAAAAGAGTATTCCCAGTGGCTGACTTGCTTCCTTTCACTCTGGCTCCAATCAGCAGGAAAGGACACTGAAGACATAGGGACCCTGCTCCCAAAAAACTAAGGGGTCTGAGACCCTCTGGGATCCTGGATAACTACACTGCTGTTGCTAATCCAAAATTCCTCACTTAAGTGGTATCTTTTAGTTGGAAGGAGCAATCTTTCCTCCAGAGATCAGCCAGATCTTTAATTTAAATAGCTATCTTTTGTACGCCCAATCGCTATCAATTTCTAACTCATAACAACTTTTAGCAATTCATGTCACGTAGCGAGCTTGTAAGGGAAAAAGATCGGAAAGGAGGTAACAATACCATATTTTATTATTATTTATAATTTATTAGTAGATCTTTATTTATTTATTATTAAATGTATATCCTATCCTTCCTTCCAAAGGAGCTCATACTGCTTTTTGGGTTATGAAACTCTTTAGTCCAGTTCATGAACCAAAGTGCTAGCTGACTATAGATACTGCATAGGACCAGACTCTTACCATGTAGCCATGGTCCTTTGCAAATTTAAGCTCACCTGTTTCTATTGATTTTGGTTAATTTGGGCAATGAAGATACTCTCTCTCCATCATTTCCACATCATGGAATGATCTCTTTGATGTGGTGTGCCTGGCGCCCACACTGTTATCTTTTCGGCACCAGGTCAAATCCAAATCTTTATTAATACGGTCAAAGACCAGCAGTAAAACAATATCCAATAATACATACATTTAACTAAAATGAACAAAATTTTGTTTGATTTAAGATATTTTAAAACTATCAAATTATAAAACACCATGTGGGACCAGCAAGGTGCGTTGCTTTATTACTGCAGCACAATATTTTGCAACTGGGAATGTAACAGAAGGGTCCACATCTGCTAAAAGGTATTTTGTATATAATGCAGAGTCTCGGCCTGGGATTCATTGGAGAAGAGGAGTAATAAATCGCTGTCTTAACTCATTGTAAAACTCACAATTTAACAAGACATGGTTGATGTTTTCTAAAGAGCCACTGCCACATGGGCAGACACGCTCTAGGAGTGGTATTTTTTGATATCTACCGTTTAATAAGGTAGAGGGTAGAACATTGTATTTGGCCTTCGTGAATGCTTTTCTTATTCTATAGTCCACTAAGATCCTCAAGTGATTCGCAGGTATATAGGGCGAGCTACGTGGTTCCCCAATTGTATTAATATGTCTAAAAGAGCGTTGATTTTGTATTTCCGTATCCAAAATTCTTTTGGTAATTAATAAATTAGCTTGTTGGAATCCCATAGAAAGGAGAAAGGGCGGGGATAGGCCTAAAGATGTAAGTTTTAGTACTAGGGAATTTCTCCACTCCGAATGGAAGGAGTCAGTAAGTACTAAAGGAGCCAATCCCACCGGAAAAAACACTAATTTTAACCAAAATTTTAATTTAAGGATCCATATACGTGAATCCAGTGTTGGAAGACCAGCTTCCAGGCATAAGATGTTATTTGATACACAGGATGGAACTCCTAAAATGGACCTAAGAAATTTTGTTTGTACTATTTCTAATAAGGAAAAGTTTGTACATGCGCTAGCCTGGGTACCATATAGTAGTTGTGGGACAATTTTGGAGGTAAATACTTTTAAGACTGATGGAATATGTTGGCCACCCTTAGTATAGTAGAAAGAAAGAAGGGCATTTACACTTCTTTGGGCAGTTATCCACGCACATTTGGCCTGAGCTTGCCAGGTACCTGATGAGTGTAATACTATGCCAAGATATTTATAGATAGTTACTTGGTCTATAGCATTACCCTCCAGATTCCATCGGTGTTTTGTGCGTTTTTTGGTAAAAACCATCACCTTGGTCTTTTCATAGTTGATTACCAATGCCTCAGTCTTACAGTGATTACTAAGAGCTGAAAGGAGACGCCGAAGACCGACTGGTGAAAGAGAAACTAACACAGCGTCATCAGCATATAACAATGTTGAAATTGGCCTATTTGAGAGCGTAGGATGGTAGGAAGGAATTTTTGCAAGGCTTTTAATTAAGGCATTCACATAAAAATTGAAAAGCGTTGGAGCTAATATGCAGCCTTGTTTTACTCCATTTGTCTTTTTTTTTTAATTAATTTTTATTCCAATTTTCAAAACCAAAACAATACAAAAAGAAAACAACACAAATCAATAACTAGTACAATACAAAAAGAAATATATATATATATATATATATAAAAGAAAGAATATTGACTTCCGATTTGTCATAGTTCAGCTATAAATCTATAATATATAACAAACCTATCTCTTAATAGATTATAAAATCACCTTCCTCCAACGGTTATCTTAGTTGGTTTCAAATCTCATTAACATCATATCATTTTAATCTTCCACAAAAAGTCAAAGAGAAGTTTCCAATCCTTGAGATATATGTCAATCAATTTTTTTTTCTAAATAAACATGCCAATTAATCCAACTCATCAAATCTACTAAGTCCAGTAATTTTAAATCGCTCTTCTGTCATTATCCATATTGGGTCCATCTTCCATCTTCCATCTTTACGCACCCAAAAATCTTGCTGTCATAGTCATATAATAAAAGTCTGATAGGAATTTCCTCCATCACAGATATTTTCTTGCCATCAAATCCAAACGTATCACTGAAGTATTGTTGCAAAGCCGCATCTCTGTTCCTCTTTTCCACATGATACACTAGTACATCTCTTGAAGGTTTTTCCATTGACACAAAACAGGGATTAATTCTGTTAACTTTCTCCATTTCAAGTTCCATCAAATCCTTCCAGTCCAAGAATTTTTTTGAACCGATAATATCTTTATCTCCAATCTCTTCAATTCCTTCAGGGACAGCGCTGAATTCCAAACTGTAATATTTGTCTCCACGATCCATCACAGCCAGGAAATCCAAATCTTTTTTCATGTCCATAATTAAGCCAATCTCCATAGTTTGAACCTTGCCTTTAATTTCTCTTTCATCCTTTTTTTGTTTTCCAGATCTATCTTTATTCTCCTTTCTCATAGAATCCTGAGTTTCTTTCAGCTCCTGTCTCATTTCGTGAAATTCAATTCTCCACGCTTGTCTATTATTTCTCAGTTCTTGTTTTATTGAGTTAATCCCATTCATTATTTTCTGAAACATCTCTAGAGATAAAGTCCCTTCTTGTACATCCATGATCTTCTTAATTGTCATTCTTAAAGCCAAAGGAACAAAACTCCTTCAATTTTCAATGTCCCAAACAAAGAGCAGCTTATTTCTTTAACCAGTTACAAAGGAGTTAATCTTTCCAACAAACTAACGTCACACGCTAGACAGCCCTTATCTCTTATCTGCCCGGAAGTGTAAGAACGGCTTTAGTTCACAGCATCGAAATAGCTAGTAGCAGAGAGAATGAGCAGATTCGTCAAAAAAAAAGTAGATCAGGAAAAATAGTCCCAGCCATACATCAAAAAGATTTCTTATCTCTTCCAATCAGAAATCTCTCGTCCGTTGTAATCTTTAAAATGCTATTTTCCATGTCAGCTTTTTGCAATAAAAAAAAAGATAAGCTATTTATATTTTCTTCCCCCTTAGTTCCGTGAATAAAAAAAGGAAAGTCTTACCTCACCTAGGTTATCTCAATTGCTGTTACTTTGACAAATCTCTTTAGCTGTATAGATAAGAAAATGATGAATGTAGACAGGAGGATGTTTGCCTGTTAATCCGTATAAAAAAAAACGGGTCACTTATCCAGCTGAGCTAGCATAAAAATCCTCGCTCTGTCTGAGCTGCTGGAAGACAGACAATTCTGACGAATTCCAGACTCCAACAATCAAAACAAAGCTATGTGGGAAATCTCACGTTTCTTCTTTAACCGGAAGAAATTATTCCCAGTCAGAAAAGAGCCTTCTGACGGAATTTAAACTGGATAAGTTTCATCCAAGACGGAGCTCGTCTCAGAGGCTGCACAGGCATAAGGATCCTCCTGGGAAGTCCCGTTTTACTCCATTTGTCGTTGGAATGTGCCCTGTTAAATTGCCAACACTATTATATCTGATGCGAACGTAAGTATTTGAATAAAGGGTACGTATAAGCAATAACAGTCTCTTATCAATATTTGCAGATTCTAATTTAGCCCACAGTTTGTCTCTGGGGATAAGGTCAAATGCAGATTTAAAATCTATGAAAGCTGCATATAACCCCCCCCCAGGCGCTTTGAGTATTTGTCTATTAGATGTTTTAGAACAACTAGGTGGTCAAGTGTAGAACGATTTACCCTAAACCCAGCTTGTTCATCTTCGAGTATATTTTCCTGCTCAAGCCAGAATTGGAGTTTTGCTAGCAGATGTTTAGCATATAATTTGCTGATCACACTCAACAGACTTATGGGTCTGTAATTCGATGGATCAGCTCTATTTCCTCTCTTAAATATTGGAACAATAATAGCTAAACCCCAGTCTTCAGGGATGATGGTCGTCTGATCTATACTCGTAAAGAGTGTAGCTAATATAGGTGCCCACCACTTGGGATCAGTTTTGATCATTTCAGCCGTGATATTATCAGCACCGGGGGCTTTTCCTAATTTCAGGGAAGTAATTAGTGTGATCACTTCACTCTCAGTCACTGGGGGCCAGGTAGGAAGATCTTTTAACGGTATTTCAACATTACTGGTCTTATTCTGATCACTTACATAGATCTTTTGAAAGTGACTTTCCCATAGGTTTACTGAAATATGGGAGTCCAATTTTGATATTGAATTTGGCCATCCTCTAGCAACTAACTTCCAGAATAGTGTAGTGTTCTTAATCCTAGAGGCCATGATCAGCTTTTGCCAGTATGATTTCTGGAGTTCTAACTTTTTCTGTTTAATTAGATTTTTATAACTCTGTTTTAATTCTCTATATTCCGCCGGTATTTCTGTCAGATTTTGAAACCTATATTCTCTATATTTACAGATCAGAAGATTCTTATGGGCCTGGCACTCCTGGTCAAACCATTGTTTATGACAATTAGAACCTTTATTCCCTCTGGGAGTAGATTTCATGGTCAGATTTGTTTGGTCCTCAGAAAGCGTCTTCTGATAAGCTTGTATTGTAGGCTCTCCCTGTATTGCTGATAGTAATGTTTCTCTGAGCCGGACCATGGATGGAGAGTATATTATCTCTCTAAAGTGTTTTTCTACTTTAATTGTCCAACGTACCCTAGAGATGGACTCAACAGGTTCCCAGTTTAAAGTTGGGATATTTACGGGGTGAATCTCTTGTGATCCCCATATAAGTGACAATATAAGGGGTAAATGGTCACTTTCTGTTCGGATATCAACAGAACAGGAAGCTACCATATTGAACCAGTCCCTATGAATAATAAAGTAGTCGATAGTGGATGATCCCACGTTTGACAGATATGTATATTCACCAGACCAATCACCCTCAACAGTTCCATTTACCAGGGTAAAGTTCAGTCTATAAGTCATCTGTATAAGAGAAAAACCTGCATAATTTACCCCTTTATCTTTCGAGGAGCGGGAAGGAACTTTGTAATTCTCGCATGACATAGGGGGAATTTGACGGAAATGCTTATACAGTTTCTCATCACTAGGGCCAGTTCTGGCGTTAAAATCGCCGGCTATTAATATTATGGCCTCTGGGTGAGATGCTAATAGTTTAAGTATGTATTCCTCTAATAATTGGTATCTAGATTCAATTTGTTTCTTCTGTCTAATGGGGGGAAAGTAGACATTTATCAGTAACAGACTTGACTCCTTCGTTTTAAGAACTAGAGTCATGGCCAGTCCTGGCAAACATGGTAGATTTTTCAATTGTAGTCTTAGTTTGGGGGTAACCATTATACAGAGGACGCCTTTAGGGTGACCACCTTTATCGCTACGTGTTGCTGGCATGGTATGTCATAAATCCATCAATATCTATTGGATCTATAGCCCAGGTCTCTTGTAACAAAATCACATCAAACTTTTTAAGATAAATCAAAAGGGATGGATCAGTAATTTTAGATTTTGCTCCCGCAATGTTCCAGGAAAGGAGGGAAAGATTTGTAGGGAGTTGAGTACTACTCCATCATGGTTTCAAAGACTGTAACGTTGCTGTTGGTGCCGTCATTAAGTTTTCTTCAACCAATTCCGTTAGTCTGTCTGATCCCGACAAGGAGGTTTCTGATGGAGACTTTCCTTCTAAGGGTTGGTTAGGATGTACGTCGTTTAAAGATTTGTTAGTAAGTAGCGATGTCAAGTTTTGCAATCTTTGAACTATGTCAAATTGCGCCTCACTTGAGAGATCTATATAAGCTTCCAACAGTCTTACTTCCTCCTCGATATATGGGCCACTTTCTTCCTCGGTCGCAGGTATTTGGGTCAATTCGGATTGTTGAGGCTCAGTTGTAAAGACGCTAAGATGAACTTGTTGGTCCGGATGTGTGGAAACATCCTGGCTCGAGTTTAACTCTGCGTGTTTTGCTAAATGCTTCGTGTCAAAGTTTTCTGTCAGGTTTTTAGTTGGAATTTTTAGGCAAAGGGGTTGTGGCACTGCTACGTTCATAAAAAATCTCTTTATTTCAATGCCATGGTGCCATAGACTGAATTCATGTTGCAGCAGAAGATCCGCATGCTCCCAGGAGTCAAACTTCACCACTGCTCGCGCCATGTAGCTATTGTAGTATAGATATTCCACTGAAGATATATTTGCTGGTGAGAACCAGTTGGGCAAAACGCTGTTGAGTAGATGCAACAGATGAATTCTGCGCTCCCTTTGAGTTAGATATCCGGATGGTTTTGGGTAGTCTGTCAGTACTAATTTCCTACGGATAAGTTTTAATTGCCATTTTGAGGTGGGACTCTGCATCTTGACCTCCCTAGTATTGGAATAAGGGCACATACGTTTTAAAGTATTCTGATTATATTTAGGAGATTTTGAATCCTTTAGATGAGCAGACGCCATTAGAATCTCAGGTTCAGCAGTTCCTTTAAGTTGGTCACTAGTTATGGACTGCTTTGGATGATTTACATGTTGTTTTCTTTTGGAGTCAGTGAGTGACTCTAGAATTTTAAAGAGTTTGGAGAAATTCATTTTAACATATTGACGGAATTTAGGGCGCTTGATGTTTTTTACTCAATTTAGATGGTCTGGCCATTTTACCATGGTGTCTTCTTAAATTGGTCACCTGTTTTCCCTTGTCCTTTTGTTTAGCGTTTGCTTGGGACATTTGTTGCGGTTGAGCCATGTTAGATCGAGATAAAGGATCAGAATGGAGGGGGAGTTTACTATACGCCTCCACAAGCGTAGTTAACAGCTTATTTGCCTCACAAATAAAGTTTTTGATGTGTTCAATGTCCTTAGTCAATGTAAAGAGCCAACAATCTAAGGGTAAATAGCTGGTTGTACTCAGTACACTTTTCCCCTCCAATAGTTTGGTGGGACTTGATGTAATAATCGGAGATTGTGCCATGAGGTGTAGGCTATCAGAGCCAGCCCCAGGTGATCCCTTTTCCATATCCCTCAAGTCTGTAGTTACCACCTGTAATTTGTTTGTTATCAAGGAGCTTGCCAAATTTTCTGCTTGCGCAAACTCCTGGGCCAAAGAGGGAGTTAAAAAAGCAGGAATGTCCAGTTGGATTGCTCCATTTAAATCCAGAGACCAATCCATAGGTGTATCCAAGAGAAGGCCCTTTACAGTCTCTTTCCTTGTATTGCTGCTTTCAACATTAGTCCAAGTTTTAGCAGACTCAGGGCCCTTTTCCTCCAAAGTAAGCTCTTGGCCTTTTTCTTTCAACGTACCAGATAAATTTGTCTGCTCTTTGGGAGAGAAATACTGGGTGATTTTCAACTGTTTGGGCTTTTTTTCTACTGCTGATAGTTCCAGAATATCAAGCCCCTGAGTCAGGTAATCTCTTCTCATGTATACCATGTTAGAGTGTTTGGGTATCACCCCAGTCTAGAACTGAGTTTTTGGCCAATTCTAGTTAAAAAAGGTTTAACTTCTACTCACTTTCTGGTGTCTCCCAAACCTTCTCAGAGCCGGGAATTTCCTTTATTTTCCTTTTCTGTTCGTCTGTTGGTTAAGTCCAGATTTTTATTTTCACAGTCTCATTATTTTCTAAAAGAGCAGCTATCTTTGTTTCTCCCAGACAGTCGGTTATAGGAAGCAAACAAACACCAAAGGAGATAACGGGAGGCAGACCTGCAGAATCTAAACGCCCAGCCAACAAAAACATCCCATAGAAAAAAGCAACAAAATGAGTGGGACAGAGATTATTCCCCTAGTTTAGTTTGGTTTAGCTTGATGTTTTATATCAGGGTTGAGAGCGACCAAACTTGCTGTTATCTGCCGGACGCCATCTTTTTCGCCGGCACCAGGTCAAGACTTTCCTCTTCTCCCAGGCATTTTAGCATGTGTTTTAAGTTGTTTTAAATTGCTTTTAAAAGGTGTGTTTTTAAATTTGTATATTTGTTTTTAATGTTTTTAGTTATTGTAAACTGCCCAGAGAGCTTCGGCTATGAGGTGGTATATAAATACAATAAATAAATACAATAAATAAATAAATCTCATTTTTGCTAAAGAAAAGCAACATGGAAATATGCTAGGAATGTGATGGGGAAGGAGCATGAAGCATATGAGAACTGCCTGCAAGGTTGCCTTCAAAAGCTTCATAGTCGACAGAAAACTTTCATCACACAAATACTTTGATGAATTCAGTGGCATTTAAGTAAGCTGATTTCAGTATTCAAGCTGTACAGCATGATCCTGAAAGCATATTGGCTTACATACTCCCAGTCTTTTTAAGATTATAGCATTATGACATCATCCTAAACATGCAGGAATCATCAGCAGGGAGGGATGGTGCTGCAGACCTAGCCTCTCAATACTGACATTGCTGCCACTTACAGGGATGGTATGGGGGCAGGGTAGGGTGGCACACTGATGGGACTGGTAGATTCACCCCACCCATCTTGGTAAATGGTAGCAACACTAGTGCCAAGTGCCTTCCCTGGCCACTCCTGTAAGCATATTGATTGAAATAAATCTCAGTAAGTTCAATTGGACATTCCTAGTAAGTGTGTTTAGGATTTATTTAAAGGCTAATGATCTCAAAAAGCTGCTTCATACACATGGGAGGCAATTTCCAAATTCAAGGTACTCTGTCAGAGCAGTCATAGAATCATAGAAAAGTCGAGTTGGAAGGTGCCTATAAGGCCATCAAGTCCAACCCCCTGCTCAATGCAAGAATCCAAATCAAAGCAGTATGACAATGGAACCAACTAACTCGGCAGGTTGTGGGCTCTCTAATACTGAAGGCATACAAGACACAGCTGGAAAGCCACCTGTTCTGCGTGCTTTAAGTTGGATTCCTGCATTGAGCAGGGGGTTGGACTTGATGGCCTAATAGGCCGCTTCCAACTCTACTATTCTATACTATTCTAATAGCATTAGTTCTGTTCAGACAGTGGAAGCATTTGGAGCAGGAGTGGAAAACCTCAGGCCTGGAGGCAAAATGCAGCCCTGCAGTCCACTCTATTGGGACTCTGTCCAGACCACTCCCCCTCTCCACAGACCACACCTCCCACTGGTCCTGCAATTAATTCAATAATTAATTGATTGATTAATTAAATGTATATACTGCCTTCCTCCTAGAAGGAGCCCATCTGACTTCATCCACCACTGACATGCAGCCCTTGGAAGGCTGACAATGACTGAATATGACTTTCAGACTGAAAAAGCTTCACCATCCCTGATTTTCAAAAGTATGGAGGGAGAGGTAAAATCATAACAACATTTGGTGACTGATCTTGGCCTCCATATCATTGTGGGTTTGGGGGTTGGAATGGATGATCCCTGTGAGTCCCCTTCCAGCCTCTGATTTGGAATCCTGTGCCTTGGGGTGAGGGGCTGGCTCTGCTGGAGTTTCTTTTGTTAAGATAATAGAGTAGCCAGGTTGTTAATGGGTCTTTCAAGTGTCCAGCAACTGGTGAATGGGCCAGGAACATCCTTTTGTCATTGAAACTCTTCAGGAGAGCTTCCTTCCTCCTGGTAGCTAGCAGAGGTTTGTGCTTTGAGTGTGTAGAGATTTCTAGAGAAAGGCTGGGAACTGGAGGCAGGCAGAGAGGCTGTCTCTCTGCACCATGGATTTAGAATGCCTCCTGTAACACAAATGGGAAAGCTGGATATTGGACTGCTGATGCCTTGAACCCCTCCATCCTAAGCTCAGGTTGGAATGTGTGTAAATAAATCAACCAGACTTCATAAAGACACCACAGTCTCCGCTGACCTTCTTCCCAAAGAAAACCAACCCTGGATGAGCGCAGGGACCCCTGAAATCTCACCACTTGGAGATTGGGAAGGCGCGGAACTTCCCGGAAGGATTGGTCCGCCTGTGGCTGCCTCTGAGATGAGCTCTGTCTCAGAGGAAGCTTTTTTCAGTTTAAAATCAGTCAAAAGGGAACTTTGACTGGTATAAATGTTCTCCCAGGCAAGGGTGAACCGAAGATTATCCACAGAAACTTCGTTAGGCTGTCGGTGGCTGGAATCGATGAGGAATTCCCTGGGATAAGAAGGCATACCTAGCAGCCGAGGACGGAGTTAGGACTTCCAGCAAGCTGGAATGATCCACAACGGGCAAGCTTTCTTCTGTCTAATCTTATCATTTGGCTTAAATTACTACAGTAAAAGAGATTTGTTTAAGAATCAGAAATCAAGATACCTGGGTGAGTTACACTTCTCTCTTTTATACAAGGAATTAAGGAGGAGGAAAGAAAATTTAAAAAGCTTATCTTATTTTTTATGGCAAAAAGCTGGCCTGAATTTGGAAACTATAAAGATTAAAATGGATGAGGGGCAACTTACCCGAAGAGAAAATCTGATATAGATGATTATTTGATTGATATATGTCTGGGACTACTTTTTCTTGGACTACTTTCTTTAGACGAATCTGCTGTTTTTGTATGTTACTAATTGTTCGGCGCTGTGAACCAAATTTGTTTTGCATTCTTGGACGTGCGGGAGATAAGAACTGTGCTGGCCAGATGATGTCAACAGGACTGGAATATTAACTCCTTTATTGCTGGAAAAAGAAGCAAATTACTCTTTGCTTGGGAATTGTGGCTATATTGGAAATTTGAAGAGTTTTTTCTTCGGCTTTAAGAATGACAATCAAAGAAGTGGCAGAGACCCTGGATGTATCCCTGGAAGGGTTTTCTCCTCTGGATATGTTTCAGAAGATAATGGATGAGATTAAGATAACGAAACAAGAACTGGGACAGAGTAGACAAGAGATGGCAACTGAATTTGGTAAAGTGAAACAGGAGCTGAAAGAAATAAAGGATTATATGAGAAAAAAAGCAGATGGACAAGCAATAGAAGATGAAAAAGAAATTAAAGGGAAGGAGCAAATTCTGGAGATTGGATCAGATATATCAAATGTGGAATTGGAAAAAGATTTGGACTTTATGGCAAAAATTAAAGGGAGGATGCAAGTCCTGGAGATTGGAACAGATATATCAAGTGTGGAACTGGAAAAATATTTGGAGTTTGTGGATCCTGGAGATAAAGATTACTGTTTGGAATTTGACGTTGTCCCTGGAGAAATTGATGAAGATATCAGAGATAAAGCTATCAATGCTTCGATGGAATTTCTGGACTGGAATGATTTGATGGAACTTGAAAAAGAGAAAATTTATAGAATTAATTCCAGATATGTGACAATGGAAAAACTCTCAAGAGATGTGCTAGTGCATTTTGTAAAAAAGAGGAACAGAGATATGACTTTACAACAATATTTCAGCAACACATTCAGAATTGACGGCAAGGAAATATTTGTGATGAAGGAAATTCCCATCAGACTCTTACTATATGACTATGATTATGACAGCAAGATTATTATGGGTGCAAGGATGGAAGTTGGAAGATGGAATTAACACTGATAATGGAAAAATGGCTATTGAAATTACTGGACCTAGCAGACTTGATGAGATGGATTAATTGACATGGTTATTTGGAGAAAAATCGATGGATATATTTCTCAAGGAGTGGAAACCTCTCTTTGACTTTTTGCGGAAAGAATAAAGTGATGTTAAATTTGATGATTAATTAAGATAACTACTGGAGGAAAGTGATTTTGTAATATATTAAGAGACAGGTTTGTTATATATCATAGACCTATAACTGATCTGCGACAAATCGGAAGTCAACATGTTATTTTATTGTTTAATCCGTTTCTTTTTTGTTTTGTTTTGTTTTGTGTTTGAAAATTTGAATAAAATTAATGATAAAAAAAAAGAGATTGGGGAGGCGCACAACACTGGTGTTAGAAATGAGATTGAGTTTCCTAGAAGAAGCATTGGGAGCAAGATGTGCCTGAGTTAAAATGGAGGGAGAAACAGCAATCCTAATGGAACAGATGAGATTGATGTCCCAGCAGTATAGTCAGAAGGACCATCAGCAGAGGCAATGGGACCGGCAGTAAAGGCAATGAGAGCGCCAGGAAGAGCATCAGCAAAGGCAAAGAGAGTGCCAAGAGGAACGGGAACACTGGCAACGAATGGGGGAGATCATTGGAAGCTTCTTGGGAAAGGGAAGGGAGACCCTCTGTGAGGAAATGAGAGCCCTGCCTGATCAACCGCTGCAAGGGGTCGAGAATGACCCAGGAGCCCAGCTGCAGAGTACCCAGACTGCAGTGGCTAAAGAGATCCAGAAAGTGGATGGGCAGCTGGAGGGCTTGAACTATGAGGAATTGTAGTCAGTAGTGGAGAAGGAAGAAGTTTTGATTGTCCAGGAGCCTGCCAGGGGAGAAGACAGCACAAAGCTGGAAGTAAAGCTCCAAGAGTTGAAGGAGGACAGGCTGGGAAATGAAGAGGAAGAGGCCTCAGAAGAAAGTGGGATAGAGGCTGGAGAAGAACAGCTGTTAATGGATTTCTTCGCCCTGTGTGTGCCAGCTGTGAAAGAGAAAGTGCAGGAGGAAAAGTTGGAGATGTGTGTGCGAGCAGCTCCCAGCGCCTGTATAAATGGCTGTGGAAGAAAAAGTGCAGGAGAAGAAGCCTGAGGTGGGAGTACAAGTCCAAGAGGAGCTCCCAGTGCCTGGAGAGATGGGTGAGATAAAAATCCCCAAGTGACTTTGCCCCTTGGATGCCCCATAATTGTCTTTCAGGGTGGGATGCAGCTATGATGGGTGCAGTCCCAGAGCAAATTCCAGCAGTGAGAGGCACCCAGTGCCCTGTGAGTTTGGAGGGCAAGAGACACTGGGAGGGTTACCTGCCTCTATTTGGACCCATGATTCACACTGGAGATGGTGAGGGAGAACAGAGAAGATTTCTTTCCGCCAACCTGGGTGGGCTAGGCCAGCTAGTCCTGAAGAAAATGCCCCCAGATAAGGATGTGTGGCAGGACTTTGATCTGGAGTTTGTGGCAGGAGATGAAGTGGACTGGCTTAAAGACTTTTCCCAGGGCATTGGGTGGGAAGAAAATGGCTACAGCCGGCCGTGTGCTGATGAGGAAACAAATCTGTTCCTGGAGAGGAGTCCCAAGACCCTGCAGGCAGCAGCAGGAATCAGCTTGGACTGGGAACTCCATGAAGCCCCAAGACAAAGGGCCATGTGGGCAACCACTTGGTTTGGGGGTGGGGGTTGTGCTTATGAGACTGTGTACTGATTTGTTGTAGGAATTCTTCTGATGGTTTTAGTATTGCCTTTTGAAATGCTGTTGATTTGCGCTTTTTGCATGCTTGTGGGGATATGAGCTGTTTAATGATTTTTTTAGAAGTTATGGTGATAGGTTTTTGCAATAAGGTTTTAATGTTAAGATTTACTATTCTGTGACTGTTGGATTGTGGGTGTATGTACAACTGTTTCGGGGAGCGAGGGAAAAAGGTGCAAGTGTGTCTGAGGGTTGCTGTGGTACACACAGCAGGACAAAGGAGCTCCAGTACTGGGGGCTCTAAGAAAGAAGAGGAAGCCTAAAGAGAGAGCATTTATTTGAAAACTTGCTGTAAAGCAATGGATTGTTTTGTACTTGTGTGGAAATGAGACTGTAATATGATTATGCTTTTAATGATGTATAACTTGTACCTGTTATTTCTTTGTAGAAGCTGTTATTCTGTTGTTTGTTTGCAGGTCTGGGACAGGTCTTCTCAGGGAAGGGGGTAGAGTTGTGAGTTTGGGGGTTGGAATGGATGGTTCCTGTGAGTCCCCTTCCAGATTCTGATTTGGAATCCTGTGCCTTGGGGTGAGGGGCTGGCCGTGCTGGAGTTTCTTTTGTTAAGCTAATAGAGTAGCCAGGTTGTTAATGGGTCTATTGGGTGCCCAGCAACTGGTGAATGGGCCAGGAACATCCTTTTGTCATTGAAACTCTTCAGAAGAGCCTCCCCCCTCCTGGCGGCTAGCAGAGGCTTGTGCTTTGAGTGTAGCGTTGTCTAGAGAAAGGCTGGGACCTGGAGGCAGGCAGAGAGGCTGTCTCTCTGCACCATGGCTTTAGGATGCCTCCTATAACACTGATGGGAAAGCTGGATGTTGGACTGCTGATGCCTTGAACCCCTCCATCTTAAACTCAGGTTGGAATGTGTGTAAATAAATCAACCAGACTTCATAAAGACACCAGTCTCCGCTGACCTTCCCAAAGGAAACCAACCCTGGATGAGTGCAGGGACCCCTGAAATCTCACCGCTTGGAGATTGGGGAGGCACGCAACAATATATTAGTTGTAACATCTGCTCAGGGCCTACGCACAAATACCCCAGGGTGTGCAGACTTTCATAGCACACACCTTCAAGGCTCTTCAGACATTTGCCTGAATAGGCAAATGCTTATAAATGGGGCAGGCTGCACATACAAGCCCCACCCCAATGTCCTGGTGTGCTCTCTCCAACTTTCCCCTTTGTTGAGTATGGAAGTTCCAAAGAGGGCATTTGCTCATATTCACTTGACAACAAGTAGAACCCCCTTGTGACTGAGACCCCAATTAATCAGGGCTCCTGATTGTCCAGAAGCTTCTCCTTATGTTCACGGAATACAAATTAAAGCTTCTTTCACACTTTACCTTCACAGCATTGGAAGGTTGGGTGCTGAGGAGGCGGGACCACAGACACTGTGGTCAGGGCTGGCATACAGGGGTTTCCTGTTCAGGCATAGTGACTGAATAGGACTTACGAGCCTACAAATATTGGAATGTGCATTGGTAAGCCCCTGTTACTGTATACCTTGTACTTGGAAACAGATGCTCATCATTCTTTTGTGATGACCCATGACTAAGCCCTGAGACTGTAATCCTAAGTATACCTACTACTAACTCTTGCTTGGGGTCACTTTCCAGTCAGGGCAGAAGTTTGGGGATACTTTTATTTTCTTTTATTGTTTCAGCTCCAGGCTGGCACAGTAGAGAAGCCCAGACTTGGCTCCTTCCCCAGAACATGGGCTAGTTTAGGATCCAGTGTATTCTTTACTGGCTCTGCTTCATCCTCACCCCAATGATAGTTCAAAAGCAGCCTGTGTCTTTGGTGGCTGTCGCTGGGGGTTTCATGGCAGCAGCGCCCCCATCATCACCACCAGCAGAGGTAATCCTAACTTCCCCCTAGCACTCAGCAGCACAAATCGGGGCCAGATTGCTCCCTTACTTCTGAATAAACATTAGAATCACAATGAAAGGCTGCGATCCTGCACACAGTTAGGCTGTTTAAATTCCACTGCATTTTGTAGAATGCTGTATAATGATTTGCAGAAAATATATTACTTTTATAGTTGAAGTGTGTGTGCACCTTGAAACAACTTGTGTTGCCCAAAATGTAAATGGTTATACCTAATTTACATAGCAAATTGAACAGATCAGAATACTCTTTGAACAATGCAGTTTCTAGTTATCTAGTGCTTTCAAAATGAAATTGCATTTTATCTTCAGGAACAATAGTTCATACACATTTATATCATTTAATAACTAGATCAAGTAGAAAAAAAACCTGACTGCATATCCATCAGGGATCATATGCATAGTAATTAAGCTTGAAATAATAAATTCCCAATTTCCACAGGATAAGGTAAGCAGCCAATTAAAGCCGGATGCAGTCATTACTTTCCACACTCATTACTCAAAAGCATAAAGTATCTTCACATTTCCTAAATAATTTACTTGTGCTAAAATAAAGTAAAATGCTTAAAGTGTTAATAGGGTGCTTTACAACAGAGGAGTAAATAAGGCATTATATCAGGTCTATATAAGTATTTTATGGTTTTAATCAGAGGAAAGGTATGCCACTTTCTGCATTGCAGAAACCCACTACCAAAGTCTGTCAGGCCCCCAGACAGGTTTTTTCCAAGTGAGGACAAAAATCCGATGATTGCCAGGGTTCTTTATCTGCTCCTGTTTGATTCTGTGTGGTACTAAGTGCCTGATGCCAGTTGCTCAGAATGTCACCCACTGACATGATGTGACAAAACGGTAAGATCCCCTTGTGTGGGTTGTTTTTCCAGTTTCATTCTTACTCCTTCATGTCAGGACTATAGTAAGGCATAAGAATATATCAGGTTTGAAGGAAGATAATATCCCGGCCCAAAAAAGAATGGATAAGGAGTAACTTTGTTCCCAACAAAGGCTTTGTGAATTTACCAACAAAAATTCAGCAGGTGTAACTTTTCCTGGTAGGGCTTGTACACATTATCAGCTTAAAATGCACAGAGGTCTTTTTATCTCACTGTGTTTCAGAATGAATCTGCACACTGCAGTACACATCTTTATTGTTTGATGTATATCTGCTCTGTGTACATACCAGTGGGTGGAGAGGGGGTGGGATGTTTATTTATTTATTACATTTATATACCGCCCCATAGCCGAAGCTCTCTGGGGTTTACAGATGTTCTAGCCCAATGCGCATTAGTTGGCTTATTTCCTCACCCAGGCTTCACCCAGGATACTGTCACCATGCTCCCATCATTTGTACATACACACAGGTATTTATTTACCTGTGCACACACACCTTTTTTTTTTACCAGACTTCTGATATACCAGAAGTCCCAGTTCCCCTTGCCAGCATCACTATTTTCCCTTGCATTTCCTCATTGTGCTGTGCTGCATTTTCCCTTGCCGTTTCCTCGTAGTGGTGCTGTGCTGCTCTGTTGTGATGGTTGACAGAAAGTTGCTGGGCATACAAATACAGAATATAGATACTGTTTTGGAACTGTCTGAGCACACAACCTCTTCCTCCCCAAGCTCCACGTCAAAGTCTTAGGGTTCCCCTCTTTCTCTCTTCACTACCTCTCCTTGGTGCTGTCCCCTCAAATGGCTTTCCCTACCTTTTCCTCCAAGGAGGCTGTAATCCTATACCAATCCCACCTACTTGAGAGTAAGTCCCATTGAACTGAGTAGGATTTACTTCTGAGTAGACATGGTTAGAATTGTACTATGAGCTGGTAAACACAAAATCTCTCCTGCCCCCCTCACTTTCTATCCCTTTTCTGGCTCTCCACACACACAACTCAAATGGGGGACAGCCTGTTCTGAATAGCCCTATTCTAAACTTCTGCTCAACCTTGAATAAGCCCTGTTCTGGAGGTGTTGTGAGGAGATGCAGCCTCTGCTCTCTCTCCCTGCAGTTGCTGTGCCTTTCTCTCAAACTATTTCCTAATAGGGTTGCCAGGTTCCTGGCCTGAGACTGATGCTGTATCTTTAGGAGAAGAGAAAGTCAGCCAAGTGCAGGTGTTCTGGCAACCCTGTAATGGGAAAAACCATAAGGTAGAATTCTTCCTTCCCCCTGCACAACTTTTAAAGATACAGAAGACCTCTTGGAGGCCGGGCCTGGCAACCAAGAGGTCTTCTGTGTCTTTAAAAGTTGTGCAGGGGGAAGGAAGAATTCCACCTTGTGGTTTTCTCATTATAGGTGTTGCAAGAACACCTGCACTTGGCTGACTTTCTCTTCTCCTAAAGATACAGCATCAGTCTCAGGCCAGGAACCTGGCAACCCTATTGCCTAACCCTGCTTACCTGGGAGTAATTCCCATTGAATGGAGTGGGACTTACTTCAGAATAGACATGGTTAGGATTGCATTGTGTTTTTTTTAAACTGTGAGCAACCCATTCCATCCAACCTCATAACATTGTGCACCTGGGTCACTAAGCTGAGACTCTGCCATTTTCTTCTAGGCATTAAGGCGGGAGTGGAGGTGAGTAGAAGCACTGTGTGGAAATGAAATAATCCAAGCCTGCAGGTAAGAAGTGGGAATACACCCCCCCCCCGCTGATGACAGAGATTTAGGACCCTCCTGTGATGTCCCTGTATATATATAATACTGTAAATATGGTAAGTGCAGGTTTATTAGAGTATATGTGGTAAGTAGACTGAGTGTGAGAGAGGAGTACATGGGTTGGAATGTTGATGAGTGTTGTATGATGATTGGCTTAGCGTTTGAATGTCTGAAGGTATAAATGAGAGGATGACAGTTGAGAGAGGGTTGGTTCATTGGTTCTGAGGGTTTTGGAGGGTTGGTTGGTTTTGGAGAGGGTTGTTGGGTGGATGGGATTAAGCGGGTAGTGAGGCAGGATACTGATGACTAAGAAATATACAGAGTAGCACATCTTATGAAACCACATGCTTGTTGACTAAACCTTTAAGTAATCTTCTTGTTCCCTGTGTATATAAATAAATAGTTATTGGTTTACTAAAATGCCTGATCCCTGGCTGGGTTTACACAAACCAGAAGGGTGGGCAGGGCATATACCAAGGTTGGGAAACAGTATCAATGGTGGCAGCGGTGAAGAGACAGTGTAACATCATCAGGTATCCAGAGCAACCCAGGGCTGTAATCTTTATAGGCACAAAGATACAGGGGGGTTGAGGCCTGTAAGTGGACCCAGACACAATGTAACAATAAGCCAGGAGGAGACGAAGAAGGCACAGTCTCAAGGCAATATTGGTTACAGGGAGTGTCTGGTGGTGCTGCCTAGCAGTGGGATCTTGAGAGATCTTTGCTAGAGCCAGTGAGAGAACTGTTTTGAGAGCAGGACCCTGAGGTGGGACAGTGACAAGGCGGTGACCATGGGAGGGAGCCTGACACACCCCCACGGAAAGTGTCTCCATTGTACATATCTCGGAGTTGCAATGAGTTGATCGATCAAACAGTTTTCAATTCAGAGTGAAGCTGGCTTGGAGGGAAATGCATCAAAACACAGAATTCCCAATTTTTGGAGCAGGAATCAGTGGGTAATGTCGTGGGTAATGTCATGTGCACCTGGACTTGAAAAACAGAGGTGGAGATGCACTGAAGCCAGAATTACCACAAGTGTATACATGGCCATAGTTGTAGGGATAAGGATAGAATATTGAGAAACCGATTGGTTCCCCATCAGAAAGGGCGTGAGACAGGGGTGTATTTTATCACCCTATTCATTTAATCTATATGCAGAACATATCATATGGAAAGCAGGATTGGACCAAGATGAAGGAGGTGTGAAAATTGGAGGGAAAAATATCAATAATTTAAGATATGCAGACGATACCATACCACTAGCAGAAACCAGTAATGATTTGAAACAAATGCTGATGAAAGTTAAAGAGGAAAGCACAAAAGCAGGACTACAGCTGGATGTCAAAAAGACTAAAGTAACGTCAACAGAAGATTTATGCAACTGTAAAGTTGACAATGAGGACACTGAACTTGTCAAGGGTTATCAATATCTTGGCATAGTCATTAACAAAATGGAAACAATAGTCAAGAAATCAGAAGACGGCTAGGACTGGGGAGGGCAGCTGTCAGAGAACTAGAAAAGGTCCTCAAATGCAAAGATCTATCACCGAACACTAAAGTCAGGATCATTCAGACCATGGTATTCCCGATCTCTATGTATGGATGTGAAAGTTGGACAGTGAAAAAAGCGGATAAGAGAAAAATCAACTCATTTGAAATGTGGTATTGGAGGAGAGTTTTGTGCATACCATGGACTGCAAAAAAGACCAATAATTGGGTGTTAGAACAAATTAAACCAGAACTATCATTAGAAACTAAAATGATGAAACTGAGGTTATCATACTTTGGACACATAATGAGAAGACCTGATTCACTAGAAAAGACAATAATGCTGGGGAAAACAGCAGGGAGTAGAAAAAGAGGAAGGCCAAACAAGAGATGGATTGATTCCATAAAGGAAGCCACAGACCTGAACTTACAAGATCTGAACAGGGTGGTTCACGCCACATGCTGTTGGAAATCACTGATTCATAGGGTCACCATAAGTCGTAGACGACTTGAAGGCACATAACAAAAACAAAGTTGTAGGGAAAGTAACTAGTTGATTTTTTTTAACCTGTCATAGCTGTTAAAGAACATAGCTTTTGTTATAAAGAACTTTTGTCGGGAACAAAAGCAACTCTATTCTCCAACATTATTTAACCTGTAAAAAGGTTGCATCCCAATGTGGTTTATAACTTTGTGTATCTATGCAAACTTTGCAATTTTATCATGCACTAGAACACTTAGAATTGGAACCACCAGGTTTTTTAGTTGCAGATCAGTGTCCTTAGAGTTTAGGAGCAATACATCATCCTTATTCCCTGAGACATTTCTCAGCTTTCATTTGGCTCCCTGTGGAGCCTTTTGCTTGACTAGGAAATCTATATATCCTTTATAACTATCTGGAGCATCTTTGAGATTCTGTTGCAGTCCTGATCTCAGAAAATCTAGATCTGCTTGACGCTGCTTCTTTTCTCTTTGCCTCCTGTTGTACTTTGGTTGTTCTTCACACTGTGCTTCTGACTGCTTCTGTAGCTACTGTCAGTTCAAGCTAATCAAGCATGGTAACTGTCTCATTCCTAATCTTGCTGACATGATGGCTCTCACTGATTTATCCCATCTGCTGGTGTTGATCCTATTTAGAGCTGGAACTAAGAGGATAAGATTTTTTTCCATTTGGCCAGACTTCTTTGGGCAATGCCATCACTCAAAGCAAACCTCAGTTCTAGTTTCTGCCTTCCTAAATCCTTATTGGTCTCAGACCTCTGACTATATGTCAGTGAAACCAGATTGTTAACCCTAAGTAAGCTGTTCCCAAAATATGATAGATACAGCAAAGCTTTAGGAAACATAATTCCTATCTTAGATGGAAAGAAGCAAGTTTGCGATTTAAAGACTAGTTAGTCTGAGTTCAGAAAAAATAGTAAAGCAAACAGCAAAAAGAATAACAGGAAGATAAAAGGCAATATGTAATAGCTAGGGTTGCCAGGCTCAGGGCCTGAGACTGATCCTGTATCTTTAGGAGAAGAGAAAGTCAGCCAAGTGCAGGTGTTCTTGCAACTCTGTAATGGGAAAAACCACAAGGTGGAATTCTCCCTTCCCCCTGCACAACTTTTTATACAGACACAAGAGTGGCGGTATACTATAGCAAGCGTTGATGTTTCACATTCCGCAATGTTAAATTTAAAATACCCCCATGCCATTCTGATGCTCCCCATAAGCTCATTTCAAAACAAAACCTTACAAAACTTATAGTCCTGAACTCAGAAACACTTGCTTAATAACCCTGTAAATTTTCATGGTGATACACAAAACAGTCAGAGAGAATAGAGAGTTCAAAGTCTAAAGAGAGAGAGAGAAAAACCCAGAGCCCTTTTGAACTTTTTTGGCAGACTTCTCATAATTTGTTGAAATTCATTTAAAATCAGCCATGTTCACAGAGTACCTGTAATCCTAATACTGACCTTGCCCCATACTCTGACCTTCATCTTCTGCAGTTTAAACGTTAAAAAAAATGCCTGGCTGATTTTTAATTATTTTAAGAAATTTTGGCTTGAATCAATTGATAACATGGGGCATTCTCAGTAAATACCAACTGTCAGTGTTCTAAAAGCCAGACTCACAGCTGCTTGGCTTGCCTAATCAGGCAGCCACACCCACACCAGACTGATTTCACTTGAGACAGTCATGATTTCCCTCAAAGAATTCTAGGAAGTATAGTTTGTGAAGTTTGCTGAGAGGAGACTCCTATTCCCCAGAGAGAATGGTTTAACAGTCAGCCACTCTGATTGAGGGTCTGTGAGGGGAACAGGGCGTCTCCTAGCAACTGTCAGCACCCTTCACTAACTACACCTTCCAGGATTCTTTGAGAGAAGCCATGACTGTCCAAAGTGAAATAAAGGCCTGGTGTGAATGTGGCCAGGGACAGCTTTGGTTTAAATTTGGGTGGGAGGCTACATGTGCCTGCTGTAGAATAAAAAGGTGAGGGAAATGCTGAAAAGCAGTGATACTGTTCACAATGTTTTCCTTTCGGAAAGGGGCTTCCCCTCTGCCCGGTGCCCACCCACACAATCTCCTCCCCTCCCCATCCTCCAACCCCACCCCTCCCTGCCCCTCCCCCGGGTCAGTGTTGGACTATGACCTGGGAGACCAGGGTTCGTATCCCCACACAGCCATGAATCTCACTGGGTGACCTTGGACAAGTCACTGCCTCTCAGCCTCAGAGGAAGGAAATGGTAAAACCACCTCTGAATACTGTTTACCATGAAAACCCTGTTCAAAGGGTTGCCATAAGTCAGAATCGACTTGAAGGCAGTCCATTTCCATTTTCAAACATGATTGCACAGAAATAAATCCCATTGATCAAACCCACCCTCCCTTCTCCTCCCTCCTATCCCCTCCCTCTTGCCCCTTTCCTCCTCCTTCCTTTGCCCCTCCCTCCCCTTGCTCCTCCTCATGGTCAGTTTTGCCTATCTTAAGCATGACTGCATGGAAGTAAATACCATTGAACTCTATAAGCCTGCAAATGATCAAACCTGCCCTCCCCTCCCCTTCCTTTGCCCCCCTCCAATATGCTCCTTCCCTTTCCCCATTCTCCTCTTCCTCCCCCATGGTCAGTTTTCCCTATCCTAACCATGATAGCATAGGAGTAAATCTCATTGAACTCAATAAGTATGCAAATGATCAGACTTGCTTTCCCCCTCCTTTCCCTCTCCTCACCCTTCCACCTCCCCGCCCCTCTTCCTCTTCCCCTGCCCACTCCAGCCCTCCCTCCCTCCCCCCAGTCAGTTTTACCTATCCTAATAATAATAATAATAATAATAATAATAATAATAATAATAATAATTTTATTTATAAGTCGCCTATCTGGCCGAGTTAACGGCCACTCTAGGCGACATACAGTACATAGTAAAATACAATATCAAATACCATAATAACAAATTAAGCTAAAAACCACCCATCCAGTTAATAACAGCATAAAAGTTAGATCCTATAGGCCTACCTGAATAGCGAGGTCTTCAAGGCTTGATGGAACCCCATCAGGGAGGGGGCACGGCAAAGATCGGAAGGAAGGGAATTCCAGAGGGCAGGTGCCACAATCGAAAATGCCGTCTCTCTGGTCCGCACCAGTCTAGCAATTTTGACTGGTGGGACCGAGAGGAGGCCTTGTGTGGCTGATCTTGTCAGGCGGCACAATTGATGATGCTGGAGGCGCTCCTTCAGATAAACTGGGCCAAAACCATGTAGGGCTTTAATGGTCAACACCAACACCTTGAATTGGGCCCGGTAGGCAACTGGTAACCAGTGTAGATCTACTAACACCGGAGTGATATGATCACAGCGATGGCTGTTCTTAATCAAGCGTGCCGCCGCATTCTGTATCAGCTACAATTTCCAGACCGTTTTCAAGGGTAACCCCACGTAGAGCACATTGCAGTAGTCTCAGCGAGAGGATACCAGGGCATGTATCACCTGTGGGAGTAGATGGATAGGAAGGTAGGGTCGAAGCCTCTGAATCAGATGTAATTGATACCAAGCTGCCCGGCTCACTGCCGAGATCTGAGCCTCCATGGACAGCTGGGAGTCAAGAATGACCCCAAGGCTGCAGACCTGTTCCTTCAGGGGTAATCTCACCCCATTGAGCACCAGGTCTATATCTCCCAAGCTCCTCTTATCTCCCACGAGCAACACCTCAGTCTTATCGGGATTTAGTTTCAGCCTATTCTCCTTCATCCATCCACTTACGGATTCCAAGCACTTGGACATGGTATCCACAGCCAACTCAGGTGAGGACTTAAACGAGAGATAGAGCTGAGTGTCATCTGCATATTGGTGACACTGCAGCCCAAATCTCCTGATGATGGCCCCCAATGGCTTTACATAGATATTGAATAGCATGGGGGAGAGGATAGAACCCTGTGGCACTCCACAATTGAGAGGCCAAGGGTCTGATACCTCATCCCCCAATGCCACCCGTTGATGCCTGTCTGAAAGATAGGAATGGAACCACCGTAAAACAGTGCCCCCTAATCCCAGTTTCTCCAGGCAATCTAAAAGGATACCGTGGTCAACTAAGCATGATTGCACTGGAGTAAATCCCACTGAAGTCAATAAACATGTGAATGATCAAACCTGTCCTCCTCCCCCTCCTGCCTGCTCCCATCCCAGTCCTCCCCTCTGTCGTTCCTCCCCTCCCTCCTCCTCCACCTCCCCTCCCCATCCCCTGTAGTTAGTTTCACCTATCTTAAGCATGATTGCAGGGGAGTAAATCCCACTCAACTCAATAAGCATGATCAATTCATTTTCAGCAAACTTGGACAGGATCCCATTTTTTACCTCCCGGATTAAAAAGCAGGGAAATTCACTAATAGGCAATAAACCTTGCAGTTTAAGAACATAGCTATAGCCCACAGATATTCTATCAAACTTTAAAAGGCAGGGAAATTGGGCAGCTATAGTGTATGCACTAGGGGAGCAAGACACCAGACCTCCTCTCTGAGATATTGGACTGCCCTACAAATTGGTCAAAATGCAAACACCATTTGGGTTGGTCTTTCACAGTCCAATCCACTTGCTGTGTAGGTTGGAATAATTTGGTAACGTGCCTCTGAGCATATGGTGAGTGGTGGCAACACCTGCAATCAGTCCAAAGAATATAAAGAAAACATGTGTTGTGCTGATCTTCTTTTAGCAGGGAGGAAGCAACATTATTAAGACAGTTGATGTAGTTCAGATGGTCACTTCAAATATGTCCGATTTACTTTGCAATTTTAGTGAAGTTTCCTATAGGAAATCATTTTCTTTTGTTTCTATTTCTGTGAATATGTGAAGTACAGCAACTCTTTGCAAAATTTACACTAAAAAAACTCCAAACATAATTGTGGAATAATGGCACTGACTTCTGCAGAATAGTCTCCAGTGGACCTCAGGAGTGTCTCAGTTTGCACAAGACAAAACAGTGGGAGGTGAAATATATTCTAGCAAAATGCTAGGTGTGCTCTATGTTTTTAATTGACTCTGCCCACCTTGTCTTAAATGAAGTGGTTTAAACATAGCAGGCTGAAAGCATGCATCCTCTTTTTTCCAACAGCTAGAGTCATTGATGAAGTAGCAACATATTGGAATCAGTCTGATTTTACATTAAACTGCAGCTTCAGATTCCACTGTTAATGCACCCAAAATAGAAATAGAACATAACCTCCAATTTGAAACACAAAAGGCTGTCTTCATCATCATATGACATTGACTATTAAAAAGGCTCTGAAATTAATAAGAATAAATTTGACACAGATTACTAGGATGAATAGTGAGGGAAATAAAATTTTCTAGTTTAGATTCTCTATAGAAACATTAGTAACACAGGAAAGAAGCAAAGTAAGAAGAACACCAACAAACATACAAAAATATAATTCTCCATCTTTGGAGATGGCAGGTGTTACCACCACTCACCATATGCTCAGAGGCACATGTTACCAAATTCTTCCAAGCTACACGGCAAGTGGATTGGACTGTGAAAGACCAACCCAAATGGTGTTTGTATTTTGACAAATTTGTAGGGCAGTCCAATATCTCAGAGAGGAGGTCAGGTCTCCTGCTCCTCTGGTACATTCACTATAGCTGCCCAGTTTCCCTGCTCTTTAAAGTTTGATAGAAATATCTGTGGGCTATAGGTACGTTCTTAAATCACAAGGTTTTTTGCCTATTAGTGAATAAAGATACAGAAGAGCTCTTGGTTGCCAGGCCTGGCCTCCTGCTTTTCCTCCTGAAGGAGCCTAGGGCAGCAAACATAACCAAACAATTTAACATTAATGTATTTATATCCCACTTTTCCTCCAGGGAGCTCAACGTGGCATCCAAATGTGGTTCTCTCCTTCCTGATGTTATTCTCACAACAGCCCTGTGTGGTAGGTTAGGCTAAGAGATAGTGATTGGCCCAAGGACACTCATCATTTCCTAGCATTTAGGAAACAAAATACTATCCCAGGAACAAACACCTAATTCACTTTTAACAAGGGCAATTGGAAAATTATAATTGTGTACACACCAAATTCCTTATAAATGTAGCCCAAATGGGAGATTTAGATATTCAGAAATGGATGTTCAGGGTTGGATTTACTTTCTGGATCTGGCTGAACTAAATGTCTGAAGCATTTTTTCCCCAAACTGGTCTCCAGAAAGTTGTTTGTGCAAACTGAATAGCAGTTGGCAGGTGGGAAGTGGTGATGAGAGAGGCTGCAAAATAAATGAGTGTTTTTCTCTCTCCTTTTTATTATATACAGGTAGTGAATGATGCAACTTGGCAAGATTCTATTTGGGTCATCAACTTTTAGAGCCAAATCCATTCCTGAAATAAATACAACAAAATTGGTGAAATTAGACATGTAATGCCTGTTTGCACAGTTTTCAAGTTAACTGCTGTGTCTTTTTAAGAGGAAATCTATTACTCAGACATTTATTTGTGCCTTAGGTCTTACTGAACTTAGAGAAAGCTGCTTTGTGTTATTTTCTGGATCACCTTTAGGTTTTAGACAGCCCTAACAAAAAAAATAAAAAGTTGGATGGACACATTGTTGTTGTTGTTATTTGCCTTCAAGTCGATTACGACTTATCGCGACCCTATGAATCAGTGACCTCCAAGAGCATCTGTCATGAACCACCCTGTTCAGATCTTGTAAGTTCAGGTCTGTGGCTTCCTTTATGGAATCAATCCATCTCTTGTTTGGCCTTCCTCTTTTTCTACTCCCTGCTGTTTTTCCCAGCATTATCTTTTCTAGTGAATCATGTCTTCTCATTATGTGTCCAAAGTATGATAGCCTCAGTTTCATCATTTTAGCTTCTAGTGACAGTTCTGGTTTAATTTGTTCTAACACCCAATTATTGGTCTTTTTTGCAGTCCATGGTATGCACAAAACTCTCCTCCAACACCACATTTCAAATGAGTTGATTTTTCTCTTATCAGCTTTTTTCACTGTCCAACTTTCACATCCATACATAGAAATACCATGGTCTGAATGATCCTGACTTTGGTGTTCAGTGATACCTCTTTGCATTTGAGGACCTTTTCTAGTTCTCTCATAGCTGTCCTCCCCAGTACTAGCCTTCTTCTGATTTCTTGACTATTGTCTCCATTTTGGTTAATGACTGTGCCGAGGTACTGATAATCCTTGACAAGTTCAATGTCCTCATTGTCAACTGTAAAGTTACATAAATATTCTGTTGTCATTACTTTAGTCTTCTTGACGTTCAGCTGTAGTCCTGCTTTTGTGCTTTCCTCTTTAACTTTCATCAGCATTCTTTTCAAGTCATTACTGGTTTCTACTAATAGTATGGTATCATCTGCATATCTTAAATTATTGATATTTCTCCCTCCAATTTTCACACCTCCATTCTGGTCCAATCCTGCTTTCCATATGATATGTTCTGCGTACAGATTAAACAAATAGGGTGATAAAATACACCCCTGTCTCACACCTTTTCCGATGGGGAACCAATTGGTTTCTCCATATTCTGTCCTTACAGTAGCCTCTTGTCCAGAGTATAGGTTGCGCATCAGGACTATCAGATGCTGTGGCACCTCCATTTCTTTTAAAGCATTCCATAGTTTTTCATGATCTACACCAGCCTTTCCCAACTAGTGGGCCACCAGGTGTTGTTGGACCACAATTCCCATCTTTCCTGACCATTGGCAATGCTGGCTGAGGCTGATGGGAGTTGTGGTCCAACAACATCTGGTGGCCCACTAGTTGGGAAAGGCTGATCTGCACAGTCAAAGACATTGCTGTAATCTATAAAGCACAGGGTGATTTTCTTCTGAAATTCCTTGATCCGTTCCATTTTATCCAATATATGTTTGCGATATAATCTCTGGTGCCTGTTCCCTTTCTAAATCCAGCTTGGACATCTGGCATTTCTCGCTCCATATATGGTAAGAGCCTTTGTTGTAGAATCTTGATAGACACGTTAGCAGTAGGTAAAAAAGAAAGAGGCACCTATATCTAGATCAAAGGCACTTCTGATTATTTTAAAAAAATCTTTTTAAAATACAGATATTCATGGTCATGATGTGAACTTAAATGATCAGGTTTAATACAAAAATGAAGGATCTTTATATAATGGAGTCAACCTATGGAGTACATTTGCTACTAATTCAAACTTTAAGAGGGGTGCAGGAAGTCAATGAATACATGTAGAATAAGTAATTCAGTTTGGCCATGACAAACAAAATAGCAGTATCTTACAGGCATCAGATGCTGGGAAAATAAAATAAAAGTTGGATCTCCCAATCAGACTCCGTATATATGAACCTCCCTGAGGCATTATTGGGAGACAGAGTTGAACTACATGGATCACATCAGACAGAATATCAGAACCAGTTGTCAGACCCAGCATTCTAATTAATTAAATAATTTATTGATTAAAATCACCTCATATTTCTTTATAAGCCCCCCCATACAAAGCACGAATAATTAAAAAGAAAAGGAAAAATAACAAGAGGAAAACCAAAGAAACAAACCCTCTACAAACCAGCAGACAGACTCAATAATGACCAGCAAACTTCATAACTCCCCATAGCCTATAGTCATGCTTTGAGCAGGCAATGGAAGCAGTGATGGAGACAGCAGACGTCTCTAGGAAGGGCATCACACAATTAAGGAGATGAGAACCATATTTCAATGGGAGAGCATCTGTCTTCCATGCAGAAGTCCGATCCCTGGCATCTGCAGGTAGGGCTGGGTGAGACTCCTACCTGAAATCCTGGAGAGCCTCTGCCAATCAATGTAGATAAATACTGAACTAGATGGACCAATGGTCTGACTAAGTACAGGGCAGCTTCCCGTGTTTCTAGAGGTTGTTGGGTCAGAATTTGCGATCCAGTTCCCTGCAGAACTATAAAACACGTGCCTTGTAATGAAACAGCTTGAGCATCATGGGAAACTGAACCAAAGTGGCCTTTGAATGACTTTTGATATAAAATATCGGTTTATTTCCTGGTGACCTGATCCTTACCTACATTCCAGTGGCTCGAATAATAAAAGCCGGTTTAAGCTGGAAACATTACCATTATGCATTCTTGTATCACAACTATGCCTATAACCTTGCTTATTGTTACAAATGTGCCTCACATAGAAATGTTAAAAGTTATCCCGATGTCCCACAGACCTTGACTTGTAAAACCTTTGATATGCAAGCGTAGTAATTTCATGTCTGTCTCCATTTCGGGGCGCCCGGTTGCAGCTGGGCCTCCTCTTCTGAGATTCCCCTTTGTCTATGGATGTAGAATGCTTATCTCAAGGACATGCGAAATATGCAGACATAGAGTCTGAAAGGCAATCTCAATGTTTCCACTTGTGTCCTTCCCCTACACCCCTTTTACCTCCTTCTACATATCTTAAGGTTGAAACAACTGCAATTGCTTCTTTTGTATTTATGACGTTACCCCAATATTGTAAACTTTGGGGAGAGGCTATATATACCCTAAGCTATCAATAAACGAGGTTCCCATGCTGACCTGCTTTGGCTTGTAATTATTGGGTCCCCTTTGCAAAGGAATTGTCTTGTCTTTATTTGATCTCTGATAGTGGGTTCATTTGCACTCAACTCCGCACTTTCTCGGGTGTAAGCGAGTTGGGGTTGACAGAGGCGACTCGCGTGTTGGGTTTGGACCTAACAAGGTACTATGACTGAGAATGCCTAGTCTCTTGTGCCTACCTCCCAAATTCCAGACAGCAAATTCCAGCCAGGCCCGGCCTCCAAGAGGTCTTCTGTATCTTTAACAGTTGTGCAGGGGGAAGGGAGAATTCTACCTTGTGGTTTTTCCCATTACAGGGTTGCCAGAACACCTGCACTTGGCTGACTTTCTCTTCTCCTAAAGATACAGCATCAGTCTCAGGCGATGAACCTGGCAACCCTACTATGAGAGGACGTTATACTTTTGATAACTTGGCCCCAAGATGTTAAAGGTAATTGGCATGTTGCTATAAACCTAAGGAAGTTCATAGAATAATAGAATCACAGAATTGCAGAGTTGGAAGGGGCCTATAAGGCCATCGAGTCCAACCCCCTGCTCAATGCGGGAATCCAAATTAAAGCATACTCAGCAGGTGGCTGTCCAGCTGCCTTTTGAATGCCTCCAGTGTTAGAGAGCCCACCACCTCACTAGGTAATTGGTTCTACTGTCATACCATTCTAACAGTTAGGAAGTTTTTGTTTGCTTTAAATGAAATAGGAACAATATGTAGTCCTATTTCTTAGCAAAGTATACATACAACAGCAGATTTGAGAATAACCAGTCCCACACCTTCTCTCAGACATACTACTTAATCAAATAAATCAACAGAGACAATCTTCTTAGGCAAAAAAATAAAAGAATATTTACTCATAACCTTCATATGTTTAAGAAAACATAGGCTCTTGCTTAGACAGAAATAATCTGCAGTCTCAGTCCATTTTCAGTCATTGGTGAGGATGCTCCTGGAAGGAGCGTCTGCCTGCTCTGTCTACTAGAGGTTAATGGAGACTATGCAAAAGAATCAATATCCCCAGACAAAGAAGGACGAAGAAGACGGTAAATAACCCCACCCTTTAAGGAAATTACATCATGGTAAACAAACATATAGAGATATCCCCAATACTGGTTAGAGGGAACATCTCCCTTTCAAAGGGAGCAGCATGCAAGCTTGCTTAAACCCAACAGGTTTTTTTCCTGATGTTCAGTTGAAATCTGGCTTCCTGTAACTTGAGCCCATTATTCCATGTCCTGCAGTCTGGGATGATCGAGAAGAGATCCTGGCTCTCCTCTGTATGGCAGCTTTTCAAGTACTTGAACAGTACTATCATATCTCTCCTCAGTCTCCTCTTCTCAAGGCTAAATATGCCCAGTTCTTTCAGTCTCTCCTCATAGGGCTTTGTTTCTAGTCTGTTAATCATCCTTGTTGCTTGTTCCAGTTTGTCTGCATTCTTCTTAAACTGTGGTGTCCAGAAATTGACACAGCAGTCAAGATGAGGCCTAGCCAGTGCCAAATGGAGGGGAACCAATACTTCATGCAATTTGGAAACTATGCTTCTGTTAATGCAGCTAGAAATAGCATTTGCCTTTTTTACAGCCATATCACACTGTTGGCTCATATTCAGCTTGTGATTAACAACAATTCCAAGTTCCTTCTTGAATGTAGTATTGCTGAGGCAAGTATCCCCCATTTTATAACTGTGCATTTGGTTTCTTTTTCCTAGGTGTAGAACTTTGCACTTATCCCTGTTAAATTTCATTCTGTTGTTTTCAGCCCAATGCTCCAGCCTATCAAGATCACTTGGAATTTTATTTCTGTCTTCTAAGGTATTAGCTATCCCTCCCAATCTTGTATCATCTGCAAATTTGATAAGCATCCCCTGCATTTCCTCATCCAAGCTATTAAAAAAATGTTGAAGAGTCCTGGGCCCAGGACTGAGCCCTGCAGTACCCCACTCTTTACCTCCCCCCAGTTTGAGAAGGAACCACTGATAAGCACTCTTTGAGTACAATTCTGTAGCAACTGTGGATCCACCTGATAGTTGTTCCATCCAGCCCACATTTGGCTAGCTTGCTAATCAGAATATCATGGGGCACTTTGTCAAAAGCTGTGCTGAAGTCGAGATGTGCTATGTCCACAGCATTTCCACAGTCTACAAGGGAGGTTATCCAATCAAAAAGTGAGACAAGACTAGTCTGGCAGGATTTGTTCTTGATAAATCCATGTTGGCTTCTAGTAATTACTGCATTGTTTTCAAGGTGATTACAGACTGATTGTTTTATAATCTGCTCCAGAATTTTCCCAGGGATTGAAGTCAGGCTGACTGGTCTGTAGTTTCCAGGTTCCTCCTTTTTGCCCTTTTGGAAGATATGGACAACATTAACCCCCTTCCAGTCATCCGGCACTTCACCCATCAAAGTTAATGGTAGGCTAGTCCATCACAGGTTTGTACTGGATCAACACAACGTACATAATCCTCTGCAAAGAAAACCTGGGGATTGTTTTTGTTGTATGCACATATAGAACAGGAGTCATTAAATTCCACCGTTTGATAAAAGTGAAGCATCTTATTTCTGAGCCTTCTAGTAAATGGAGAGATAGCACTGGTGGCAAGCGACATAAAGGACTCCCAACACAGAGAAAGAAAACAAAATAGATGAGGAGGAATAGCAGAAACTAAGAGAAAATGACTCACAAAGCCAGGTACTTTTTTCATACTGCTGAATTCAGCAGCTTTTCCAAAGAGGTCACACTACTGAGAGAACAACAACAAAAGCACACTTTTCTATCTTGCCCACCCCTACTGGAAACCAAGATATCACCACAAACTGATTACAAAAGGAATGTCGTCTCAGTCTGCTAGTCCTCGACAAATAACTGGTCTCCTCTGCTAAAATCTTTCCATTGCTGTTCACAAAGCTTCTCCATTTGTCTGTTTAGTCATTCCATGGGCAGCCACTATTTTACAGTACATATTACACCAGCACTGCATTAAAAGTGTGGCAGAAATTGTTTTGAGCTTAGCAGCCTACTAGGACATTTATTCAGAAATGTTGTATATCCTTACAGCATCCCCTGAAAACTCTACAAAGATTAATTTAAAAACCAAAAATAAAACTTTTCAACTCCTGTTTTCCATCTTCTTCTAATTTATCAGTTTCAGATCCTGTCTTTAACATGTTCTCCATTTTCCTGAACTTTTGTACATTAATCTAATTGTACCATAGGACCAAGATATAAATATTCACTTGAAAGCAGGGGTATAGTGGGCTAGGGTCTTGGGTTTTTTTAGACCACTTACCTTTTTGGGAGCAGGGTCCCAATGCCTCCAGCATCCCATGAACCAATCAGCAGGAAAGAGGAGTGTGTTAGCCACTGAGAAGAGTCTTCTAACATACTTCTTTGTGCTTGCCTACTGATTGGAACCAATCAGAGTGAAAGAAGGTGAGTCAGCTACAGAGAAGACTATTTTCAGTAGCTAACAGTCTCCCCTTTCATGCTTATTGGCTCCTAAGGATGTCTGTTATTGTGGGAGAAGGCATTACTAAGGATCTCACTTTCAGTCCCACACCAAAAAAGGGTGGTGGTAGCTGTGACTATTATGAAGGGACCTTGCACTTCTGAATTTGCTACTATTTGAAAGGTAGGAAATTTGGTTCCTTGTGTTGAAGAAAGATGATTTCCCTCAGAATCTCTAAATGTGTAATGCTACTGGTTTTTGTAGAGAGTAAAGTATACCACATTTTCAAATAAACATATCTATGAAATATCGCATGTGAAAAAGCAAAGATAGCCTTAGCCAGTATTTTAAGATACTATAGACACTTGCTTGGAACTCAGTGATGCTTACTTTTGAGTAGGCATGCATAGCATTGCTCTGTAAACCCAGACAAAAACACTGACTTTGAATAGTATATATTTCTCTTTGGCAAACATACCAGTAGGAAGGAAAAGTACTGGTGATTACTAGAATACCTGATTTTGCTGCCTTACACAATTGTGAATCTGTGGGCAAATTAATGTTAGGATTATATCTGCCAAATATAGAAGGTGAATTCTTGGATGACTGACTTTCATAAATGGACATTACCACTCAAGTCAATGAAATATAAGAAAGCCAGTGCTTTGGAAGACATCATCTGAGAACTATCTGGACTAGCTAGATCTGCTTTGCCATCTCTAGGAAACAAGCCCCTGAACCTTATCCTACTGTCTTAGGTTAGCAGTGTGTTGATGGCTATCCTACTACAGAAAGATACTGCTTCTTAAAGAAAAATGGTTTCCCAGCTGTAACTATTGGACAGCTTAAGGCACACCCCTCTATAACTCAGATTTACAGCTTTGAAAATATGTAGAAACATGACATTTGGATACAACAGCTTTTTACATTTCTCAGATGCTGAAAACACATCTTCATCAAAGTTATAGTGGAAACTGAGGAACTGGCGTTCTGTCTCTCCATATCTGTATTAACATATGAACTAGAAAGGTTTTAATTTTTTTTTTTAAAAAAGCCCTTTTAAAAAAGTAAATATCCATATGTACATCCAAGCTTTGTTCAGCTGTAAACTAAGAAAAAGTAAGTTTTAAATGGCTATTCCAGGCTAATAATGAATTTCAACTACTACGCTTGCCATATTGTTAAAGTCTTTTACTTAGACTGAGTAATTACCCTGTTTCATTTGCAGTTAATTTAGTTCAGTAGAACAAATATATATATAAGCAGGAGTACAAAAAATATCTTCTACAGAATAGAATATTGTAGAAATACATAATACTTTGAAAGTGCACCAAACCAAAAGTTGTTGCTCTGCACATATGGGAAAGAAATATATCACTGTTTGGTATTACTGCTGGGGATTTGAGGCCTTTGCATGGATGCAGAAGGCAAAGGGAAACTGGTAGAGCATCTGCTTTGCATGCAGAATGTACCAGGTTCAGTCCTCAGAATCTTCAGATAGGGCTGAGAATGTCCCTGTATTAAACTTTAGAGAGCTACTGCCAGTCAGTGTAGACAATGCTAAGCTAAATGGATTGATGGTCTGATTTAGGCCCCATCTGCACTATACTTTTAAAGCAGTATTATACATTTTAACAGTCATGGCTTCCTGGGAACTTTGGTTTGTTAAAAGTGCTACAAGTTGTTAGGAAACCCCTATTCCCCTCAAAGAGCCACAATTCCCAGAGTTCCCTGGGAAGAGGGCTTGGTTGTTAATCAATTCTCAAGTGTAAGGGGGGGGGACTCAGACATTTTCCTCAGAAATATGTCTTCTGAGAAATTCCCATTCTGCTCTAATTCCATGCAATAGGACTTGTTCCATCATCATAAGGGGTTCCAAAAGTTTCAGTCATGTTTAGGGTTGCCAGGTCAGAAGGAACCCAAAACCTGAGATTTGAGGGGCGGGCCCTAGTGATGTCATGGGGTGGGCCCTAGTGATGTCTTTAAGCATGATACATTAAGCATCAATCACAGTTGCTTGGAGCATACCATTAAAAAAAATCTGATTGGAAATTAAGATAGAAATCTTAGCTAAAAGATGGAGCCTGGGTAGCAAACATTTAATCTAGCCTACTTGCTTTCAGCAAGAAGGGTTAAGTGCCTTCAGGCCAGGCCAGTCATCAGAAGGTAACTGTAGGGACAAAGGAGCTTAGTGTTGTGGAGATGTTTCCTGACCCTGAAAGACTTGGGAGGCAGCTGACCAAGAGAGGAGGAGGAGCTCTGGTGAGGTAAGCAGCTCATCTGCATCCTTTCTTTCCCACCAGACTCGGCATTGTGTGCCTGACAGGGGCGTGCAAATTAAACACACAGACACACACACAAACTACAATCCGTTCAACTAATTCCTGGCACTGACAACAGGAATATCAAGACTGCCACTGACAACAGGAATAGTAAACAACAAATAGAAAATGGAGGGGGATCAATCAGTTGTTGTCACCTGCAAGGTGTGCGCTATGTTCATCTTCTTGACGGAATCCAGCCGTGATTACACTTGCAGCAAGTGCAGATTGGTGGCACTCCTAGAAGAAAAGGTCAGGGGGCTGCAGCAACGCATCGACACCCTGCAACTTGTCAGAGAAGATGAAGACTTCCTCGATAGAACACAAGAGGAATTAAGGGAATGACACAAAGTACAGGAAGAAAGCGACAAGGAAGAAGAGGACTGCAACAGCAACAAATCCCCATGGAGGATTGTCACTGTAAGGGCAAGGAAAAACAGGAGGGATTCAGAACTGCTGCAACTAACAAATCGCTTTCAGCGTCTCTCGGCAGACAGCACCTCTGAAGAGCCTCAACAAACTCACCTGCATCAAGAGCCACTGGCTGCAAAGGAAGACTCCACACCCCAGAAGAAGGAAGCTGATGCAACCACCGCTCGCGACAAAAAGAGGAGGGTGCTGGTGGTTGGAGACTCGTTGCTCAGGGGGGTAGAGGCACCAGTATGCCAGCCGGACAAAATGAATCGGGAAGTCTGTTGTCTCCCTGGGGCACGCATCTGGGATGTCGCTGACAACCTGCCGAGGGTCATTGGGAACCAAGATAGGTATCCCTTTCTCCTCATCCATGTGGGCACAAACAACACGGCCAGAAACACCTTGGAACAGATCACCTCAGACTATGAGGCTCTGGGTAGGAAGGTCAAGGATTTTGGGGCTCAGGTGGTCTTCTTGTCAATTATTCCCGTGAAGGATAGAGGACTACAAAGGGAAAGGAAGATACTGCAGGTCAACGACTGGGTACGCAAATGGTGTCGATGGGAGAGGTTTGGATTCTGGGACCATGGTCTAAGCTTCCTGGAGGGGGGACTGTTGGCAAGAGATGGGCAAGAGATGGGCTGCACCTCACGAGGACTGGGAAGAATCTCTTGGGCAGAAGTATGTCAAAACTCATCAAGAGGGCTTTAAACTAAAGCCTCTGGGGGATGGAGATGATAGCTTAAATACCGATCCAAAGACAGCAGGTTGTAAATGCAAGGATTTGAAGGGTACAGGAGACACTGGGAGAGAAAAAGGGATGCACGGCAAAGCTCACGGTATATTAACGGAGGAATCCAATCAGGACAAAAGAGACTTTTAAAAATGTTTTGTTTTAATATATTTTAAAGTCTGTTTTTATGATTTTTAAAGTGTTTTTAGTGCTTTTGTTTGCCGCCCAGGGCTCCTTCTGGGAGGAAGGGTGGGATATAAATCAAATAATACATAAATAAAAATAAATAAATAAACTTCATTCACTCAACCCAAAATTCAGAATCATGCCACTTTAAGCTGTTTTGCAACTGTTTATACTTGTTTTATGGTTATTAGTTTTAAAGTGATTTATTTCTTATTGTCAGCTGCCTTGGTTTCCAATCACCAACCCTACCTCACAGGGTTGTTGGAAAGGACACACGCACAGAGAGAGGTGTAAAAATACACCCCATATAATCCTAATCTACTCAAAAATAAGTCCTAATGGAGTATTGGATTAAATACTTTCATATTTCATAGCCCAGGGTCTGACTCTTGCACAGAAGAGAAAAAAAAAACTTTAAGCCATATTACTTACACAAACTGCAAAATCTGAAAGTCTCCAGTTGCTGATGTTGAAATTAAGCTTAGGCATGCCTGGATCAAGAAGTCACAACCTGGCTTCATTTATTGGCTACAATCCTGAAAGGGCGGGATTAGAGCCAGAGCTCGGAAAAGTTACTTTTTTAAACTACAACTCCCATCAGCCCCAGCCAGCATGGCCACTGGATTGGGCTGATGGGAGTTGTAGTCAGAGGTAGGAGCTGTTCTAAACATCTGTAAAACAGATTTAACAGTCGCACGGGGGGCCAATGACATTTTAGTGTATATCTCGGGAACCAGGCCACCTAGAACCTTTTTTTTCCTTTAATTGAAGCTGAGAGTCCAGAGATTAAGGGGTGCTAGCCGGAGAGCCCCCAGAAAAACCAGAGACTCTGGCCAAAAACCAGAGATCTGGTAACCCTAGTCATGTTCCATACAGTTTAAATCTAATGAAATTGCTGGATGTAGTCATTCACAGGTTTGGTGTTATGTTTTCATGTAATCCTATGTGTAGCAGAGGATTCTCTAAATACGTACTTCAGATTGGTAGTGGATTTGAGCAATTAAATGAAGCCCAGTCAGGGAAGACAGAAATGTTGATTTTGCCTGAATTGGATGAGGACACACTCTTACTTAAACATTAGGTACATGCAGCAGAATGAGGTGGAAAAGAGGTAAGGGTAAAATGGTACATATTACTTCATACTACCTTTGAATGATCTCTATCATTAAAAAAAACTACCTTAAAATTTGAGATGCTAGAGAATTTTCCCCGAGGTAGGCACAAATAATAATTTCAGGGGCTTCTAAAAGTTAAGGGCTTTACCAACCCTAGAATTCTCCTGCTTGGATTGAAATCTGAGACTGAGAAGAATTGTCAGCTTCTCTGGGTTACAAATGCTTTGCACAGCCAGGAGAGAGATAATCTCCTAACATAGTAAAGCCTACTGTCAGCTAAGGATCATGGAGGCTTTAGCTGCTGAATATCCAGTGTGGTCACACAGCTATCAGTGTGCTGGATCTTCAGCTGTGAAAGCTGCTACAAGCCTCTGTTTAATATAATGGAAAAGTGTTGCCATTCATATTAAACAGAGATAGAATTAATAGGTGCAGGGGCAAAAACTAAGAGGAGAGCACCAATCCTCTGTTTGGGTAAATTCTCCACCTTTATATTTTGCCCTGCAGCATTTTGTTGTTGCTCCATTTGATTTATAGGGACAGAGGGAGGCAACGCTTCAGGGAGATAGGTAGGAATATGAATGTAACTTTTTCAAGCCATTGGGAACTTCTGCAAGTTAATCTGATGGGAATTTCTGAGAGCTTGTACATCTCTCCTGCAAAAAGAAAACTTACACGTTGGGAAAAATATTCTAGTCTAGCCCTTTAGTTGAAGGGCTAGTTCTCTGCAAGGATTTTTTAATGTATGGGCACATTCAAGAACACAATTTCCCCTGCAGTCTAAATGGAGGCAGTCCACTCTACCACCTCAGTATTCAATCACCTCATCGTAATTGTTAACTGGTGCTAGTCAATGGGACCATATTACACCATCTGTATATTCTTTATTATTAGGGGTTGAAGAAACCTCAGAGTAGTCCAAATGCCTTAATGGATCTAGTATTTCCTTCAGGTCTTTCTTGAGTCATTTACTGGTCCAAAAGTTACATTAACAACAGCATAGCAGTCCACATCATTTCACCACACAGTTTAGGCTGTGCTCCTATACATACATACCTGGAAGTCGGTTCCACTGAACTCAAAGGACCTTACTTCTGAGGAGATATGTACAAGAATGTGCTATCAGAATAGTGGTCTGCAATGCATGGAAATTTAGAAATTGCTGTATTTTACATTTTGAACTATTTCCAAAGGAAGATAAAAATGAACGGCTAACTAGGAAGCTTTAGCCATGCGGCTCCATCCTAAAACAGCCTTAGAGGTATGATAAGGTTGGCAGAAACCTAAATTAAATTTGGGATCCAATTTCAAACAGAATCTCAACCTCCAGAGTAAACAATAGATGGAGCTTGCCCATTAAATCATCATATTTTAATTAAATTCTTTGCAGCTTGTGAGTTCTTAAACAGAGCTAGGTGATAAATGCATTGTAATTTTAATAAGGTTATATTTTGTGCAAAACGCACATAGAGCAGTGACAAAAGATATATACTGCACCTCCACAAAATACTGCATGGCACTGTGCTGATAACTACACAGTTGGTTCTATGACATGGCAGCTTCCTGGAGGATATAAAGGCAATACTACTTGGGTTATTTTTGAATTACAAAGGCTTGAGTCAAAGAGCATTTTGAGTACTTCAATTCCTTAGCCTTATTCTTCAAGGAGCTCAGCTGAATTTTGCTGAGGTTAGAGAATGTCATCGGGCTTAATCTCAGACATGCACTACTTTTAATGCAGCGGTTTGAATGTTCAGAACAGAACATGGTTCATTTCTCTTGTGGAACTGTGCTTCCTCATCTACTGCCCCTAAACCAAACCTCTCTATGCTTGGGAAATGTATATGTGACCCACGCCTATCCTGTGATGTATAATTCCAAATAAAGAGCTGTACAAGATAACTCCCCTCAGCATTGGCAACTGAATTTAACTTTATTAGGTAGAATTTTACAAAATATTTCTATCTTTATATTATATTTTTCTAACTGTTCATGGGTAGTGTGATGCTTAGAGAAGAGGCGGGGCTGTGGTGACAATGGCAGCAGCAGTGAGAGGGGTGGCGTCAGTGGAAGCAGCAAGAGAGGCAGTGACGGTGGAAACAACAGCAGCAGCAGCAGCAGCAGCAGCGAGAGGGGTGGAGGTGGAGGCCACCCCTCTCCTAATAAGATTATCCATCAGGGCAACCAAAGCTGATTTGGTCTCTGAACCAGGCCTGAACATTTTTTTTCCTGCAATAAGTCCAGACAATTATTTTCTTTCAATACGGCCTGTAACTGAACAGTCAAACACTCTCAAGAACCTTCCCAGAAGAGATATTTGCAACCAGGCAGTAGTTATCACTGATCTCTGGTTCCAGAGTAATTATAAGGGTGCACATGAGCCCCAAAATTTGCCTTGTATCTGTAAATTTTTAACAAATTCTAATCTGTTTTTGAGTCACTCTGTGCTCTCTCCACTTTGATTTGTGCTCTGACTCTCCCTGTGTACAGTTAAGTTCCACTTTCCTCATTTTCTATAATGGGTAATCTAAATATGGTTGTAACTTTTTCACATTTTGGCCAAAGTGGATGTGATTTACAGCTACAGGAGCCCTTCCAGAGTGGATTAAACCTGCCAGATTATAGACAGATACATCAATGGAGGGGAAGGAGAACGACCTGGGGGGGGAGGGGGAGTGCTGGAAACACATGAGGAGAGGAAGGCACCTTTAAAGTTTGCTTCTTAAAAAACAAAAAGTCTATAACTTTTTTATTTTCTGCCAGAATTGGATGCAATTTGTAGGCATTGTCACTGCTATTGAGGGGATAAATCTTGCCAAATTTCAGAATGATATCCCCAGTGGGTTCTCCTGCAAGGACAGACTTTACTATTTTAGGGTGAGTATGTGATGTTCCTGCTTATATTGTAAATATGGTAAGTGCTGGTTATATAGAAGACATATGGTAAGTGGAGTGAAAGAGGAGGGGGAGTACATGAGCAGTAGAATGCTGGATGATTGGCTGAGCGTTTGAATGGCTGGGAGTATAAATGGAAGAATGACAGTTGAATCTGGGAGGTGAATTGTGAGGTGAATTGTAAGGAGAATTGAGGAGGTGGATGGTGTTTGGTGTTGTTGTTGAGAGTGAGTCGGAGTTCTGAGGCAATTAGTAAGAAGTAAAGTACATAACAGAATATAGATGAAACCATACGCTTGTGAAACATTCCTTAACTAATCTTGTTATTTCTAATTCTTAATAAATATATTTCTTGCTTAAACATAAGCCTGATTCCTTCAGCTGGGAAACACATACCAGGGGGAATAGCAAAGTAACCAAGGCTGAACAGTTTGTATCGAATGGTGGCAGCGGTGGATTGGAGGAAAGTGTATCCAGTCCCACAGAGAAACCCAGGGCTGTATGCTTCAGAGTCAAGAGGCTGCAGGGGGGTTGGGAATTACCTATACCCATAGACACAAGGTATCGAGATAGCCAGGCAGAGACTAGGCACAGTCTAAAGGTTATAAGAGATACAGAGTGTTGGGTAGTAATGCCTAGCAGGGGGATCTTCTGAGAACTGTGCTAGAGCTGTAAAGAGTAAGAAGAAAACCTGACGTTCCTGTCTGCTGGTAGCCACAAGTGAGAGCTTCATAGGTGGTGCTGGGGAAGGACGTCACAGAGTACAACAGGAATCATTCAGGATTTGGTGGGGAAAAGAGCATGGATCCCCAGGAAATACAGGATGGGGAAATGCCTGCCCCCAAGTACAACCCTGTTACACAAAGAGTTGTTAGTGGGGAATGGGCTTCGCCCCTCCATGGATTTTTGGGTATGCAGCTTCTTCTCCGTGAGATAGAGAGCTGTCTCTATTGACTTGCAGAGGGGAAGGGGCTGGTGGAAAAATGTCTAGGAAGGGCTGCGATGGGAGAATTTCAATCCTCCCAACCAGCAAGGAACCTTATTATCCCAAGCATAATTGGTGAAAGGTGAAACATGAAAGTCCCAGCAAGGACTTTGCTTCCACAAGGGTCCTTGCCTCACTCAGAGTTTTGGGGATACAGGGGAAATCTCTTTAAGGGTGGCAGGCGCCATGTCCTCATGCAAAACATATTTGCCACACAGGAACCACCTTTGCCAAACAGCCACATGCACCTTATCCACATCCTCAGGCCCCAAAATTTGAAACTGGTCTCATAACATAAAAATCACTCACATCACGCCTGTTCAGAGTAGCCTCATTTTAGAAGTTGCAGTGTTTGGCCCTTGAGCCAAAACAAATCCCACATGGTGTCATGGCAGCTCTATAGCCAATAGGATTCAAAGGATAATCCACTTCATCTATGGGATTTACAATGCAGCTTTGAAAAAGACGTTATTGGTCAGCATGAGTTTCTCAGCAGGAAATAATATGATCTCTCTCTTATTACTACTGTCATGGTGAATTATATGTCAATTAGCAAACTAAGACAATGTCCAGGGAGCAGCTTCTTGCTTTATGCTTGATATCTGTTTGCTAAATTCCAGAGAGATAGACATGTTAGGCTACAATCCTAAACACATGTAAGCCACATTTTACTGGCTGGTGTTTACCTCTTAGTAGACATATATGGAATTGCACTGTTAGTCAGTTGTAGAAAAAACTAAAAGGAGTCTTGTGACACCTCTAAAATCAATATTATTATTATTATTATCTTAATTTATACCCTGCCCTTTTTCCAAACTGGAACTCAAGGCGGCTTCCAGATAAAAAGTACACATAATTAAGAACATACAAAAATCTGCATAAAATATAATTAAACTATTGAAATATTAAAACCATTTAACAACATTTAAAATACTGCAAACTCAGTTTAAATAGCCATATAGATAAAACAATGACAGTACAGCATCCACTTCAAGCCCTGTCCTTAAGACCTTCAGGTCCCAAAGCCTGTAGGAAGAGAAAAGTCTTTACCTGCCGATGGAAGGACTGCACAGAGGAGGCCATTCTTACCTCCCTAGGAAGGGAGTTCCACAACCTAGGGGCCACCACCGAAAAGGCTCTATCTCGCGTCCCCACCAGTCTAGCTTGTGAAGGTGTTGGGACTGAGAGAAGGGCCTCTCCTGAAGATCTCAGGGCCTGAGCAAGTTCATATAGGGAGATACAGTCTGAAAGATAGCCTGGACCTAAGCCGTATAGAGCTTTATAGGTCATAATCAGCACTTTGAATTTTGTCCAGAAACAGACTGGCAGCCAGTGGAGCTGTTGTAGCAAGGGGTTGTATGGTCCCTGTAACCAGCCCCAGTTAGCATTCTGGCTGCAGCTCGTTGCACCAGCTGAAGTTTCTGAACAGTCTTCAAAGGCAGCCCCACGTAGAGAGCGTTACAGTAATCTAAATGGGATGTAACTAAGGCATGTGTCACCGTGGCCAGATCAGGCAACTTCAGGAATGGGCGCAGTGGGCGCACTAGTCTTAACTGTGCAAAAGCACTCCTGGCCACAGGCTGGAGTCCTTACTGTTTTATTTATTGTGGCATGCATTTTTGTGGACTTACAACCACTTCATCAGATGCATGAAAGGTTATCATTAATTAGTGGACTGTATATATAGAAAGAGATCTATCTAGTTGTGACTGTCTCCTTATGGAAGGCTCTTTGATCTTGTGCAGCTTCTGTGAACAGCAGAAGGTAAGCATTGTGAATAGGAGTACAAGGGCTGCAGCAGATTTTGTGAAAATCACTTTCCTTTCACTTCCATTTCTGGAAGCCTCTGTTGAAGTAAAGAACCTTCTATGAGTGAAGGGGCACAATTGGATACAACCCAATTTCTAGATATAGATAACATTACTAAGGTAAACAGCAGTGCCCAAATATCATAACATGTCTGTGGCAATGGCACAAAGCTAGTACTCCCTAAAATAGCAGGTCCTTTTCTTCTGAGCTCTAACCACAAACCTAGCTTGTAGAATGTCTCATTCACATTGGAGATGAAATTGCTGGTGTCCAAGTACCGAACCGGTACAAGGTGGCAGATCAGCACAGAATAAGGATCAGCTAACTGCAGAGATTTTATGTGTATTTCCTCTCACAAGGGCTATGTCAGTCTTTGCCAACCTGATTCCATCCAGATACTGGCTAGGACTGATGGCAGCTGTAGTCCCAAACATCTGGAAGGCACCAGGTTGTTGAGGGGTGCCCTATGGATTAATATATGTAAGGGTGTCTGTGCATCTATACCTATCTACTTAATACTTCCCTTTATAAAAATAAAATCTGATTTCTAATTTTGGAGTCCCAGCTGGATTTTCAGGTGACTTTCACATGGGTGCTGAGGCAAGCCACGCTGTGCTCTGCAATTCAGTTGACCCAGGCTTTTGAAACAGAAAGAAGCAAGCTGTTTTCTCAGTTGACACATAATCGACAGTGAAATACCAGACTGTTTTAAAGATACAGTTGTTAGATTTCAACCTTCCACTGTAACCTTCCAGTACTGATATGCAAGTGTATTTCTTAAACATAAATATAATTCATTGGAGGCAGGTCCATTAGGATGAACGGGGCAGTGCCCCACCTACCTCAGCCTGGCCTCATCTGCCTGCCTCTTAACTTGCAACTAGTCAGAGGTGGGTCTGCCTGTCATTGACTCTGGCTTCACTTTTTCTTGGTCTCCTTGCTTTCCCTCCTACCTGGGGTAGTGTAGTGGCAAATTCAGAAGTGTAGGGTCCCTTCATGATAGTCATGCCATGTCCCCTCACAGCCACACCTCTTTTCTCCCTTTCCCTCATCTCTCTTGCTCTCCAAGTCCACACTCCACTCCAACGGATGTCCTTAGGAGCCAATCAACATGAAAGGACAAGGACTCTTCTTAGTGGCCCCTTTCATGCTCATTGATACATAAATAGGGACTTGGCTAGGACCCTGCTACCAAAAAAGTAGGGGGTCTATGACCCCCTGAGACCTTGGAGGACCATACCCCTGCCTACCTTTCCCAGTGGGTGCCAGCTACCACTTATATAATTAATTTCCTCTGGGGACTTCTTTTCTTTTTCTTTGAAAAAGGAAGTTACTGATATAATGAATTGCAATTTACTGCTAAGATTTGGTAGCTGCTGGGACAGGATGAATATAGAAATTGCTACCACTTCTCTGACCAACAAGTACATTTTGAAAAACAAGACCTTCAAGTAAAACCAAAGCTAAAATAATGTTGAATATTGAATTGGGGGTTTCTGTTACAACTCTTTTAGCATATTCTTTGTTCTTCTACATTGTACAATAGCTAAAGGGGTATTTTCTTACCATGTTGAGAAGAGTGGCTTTCTGCTGAAATCAAGTGAGCTGATCCCCTCCATCAGGGCTCTCTTGTAGGGCCAATAGCTTTGTGAGATATATCATTCCTATAAGGGTCAGAGCACATCAACAAAAGGACAAAGCCCATATGAATAATTACTGGGCTTTCCTTTCAGTGGTTTGTCTGCCACTGTTGACAGGTTTCTCCTGGTAGAGGCCTGATAATTCCATTTGGCTAGTGGTTTAAACAAAGGAAATACCAGATGAATGAAATGTATACACAGTCCCAAGAATGGTGCTATTATTTTCAATAGAATTTTCCTGGCATTAACTGTGGTAAAATGAATCACATAGACCAACATTTTTCATAAACCCCAATCATCTTACACTCATGTAAAAACTGATGTATATAAAAAATGTTCACTGGGGTGTAAAATGGAAACAATGAGGGTTTCAGACATACAATTTGTCATCCTGATTTTATATAACAGCAGGATGTAAGAATATAAATGGATGGTTTGGCAGGTGAAAAGTAAAATTGCCAAGAGAGAGAGAAGGATATTGTTGCTAACTCAACAGCTGGTATATTGCCAAAGGACTCTTTTGCCACTTGAAACTTGACTTATACATAGATTGAAAAATCTTGCTAGACTCACATCCGTTTGATCTTGATTAAAATAAAGGCAGTGTTCCACATAAAAAACAGCAGTAGTTGATTTTTTGGTGATTGTAGCAGGATTATCATGATGCTAATAACTGTGAACCTCCTTTTGAAAACTTCTACATGATAATGTAAGAACATTCCTTTCAGCAATACCGCTGGAGGCCATATGGATTCCCTCCTACAGAAATGTGTGATTCATTCTCTGGGGAAATAGAAGCTAGCAGGATATTTCTGGAGACATGAAATAAATATGGGATTTTCTCCTTTGTTTACCAAGTAGCATATGATTATATGTTCTTCATATGCAAGGAACTGTGCTTACATGCAATTGATAAATGGACAAATCATTTTTCTACTGCCTATAGAGGAAAAGAAAACCCCAAGAGGAGAGACAGTGCTCTATTACACTTCACTCCAGAGTACAGTATATCATTTTGTTGCTGCAGTTATTTTTATATGGCTCTTGTTCATATATTTGCTCTTCAGAACAACTTTGACCAGAGACGAATTTGTGAATTAATAATAATAATAATAATAATAATAAATTTTATTTTTAGTCGCCTATCTGTCCGAATTAACGGACACTCTAGGCGACTTACAGCAAACAGAATAAAATGCAATATATAATCAATAAATCAATTAAGAAAACGGTAGGTGGATATGCAACTTGATAGCAGAAGACTGTATAATTCATGTGGTTCATGAATTTCACAATTATTTGTTGACATATAACAAATTAGTAAAAATGTTGAACAAAGTGTAACAATTTGTCTTTGTACAAATCAATGATTAGCAACAAAACTCAGAAAACACACACAAACCCAACAGCCAATGTGAAGAACAGAGTGAGAAAAAAATCACTTACAACAATACTAAAGCCAGACATTCTCCAGAGCCCCCTTAAGTAAGAAATTATTTGTGTGATCTCACAAAAGCAGGGAGGGTAAATAGTTGTATTACTCTGCATTCAGGAACTTTTAAGTCACTGCTGTGAAAGCAACACCCCATTGCCTTTTACTTCTTTCTCTCACAGAAATAATCCTGGGCAATAATCTTGAGAGGCTTTTCTCCCAAGTCTCGTGGCACTTTAAAATTCAGATCCAGGGGTTTTATCTAACTAAGAGTAGACCCAGTGAAATGAATGGACCTAAGTTAGTCGTATCCATTAATTTCAATAGACCTATTCTGACTAAAATTTAGCTGGATACATCCCCAAAACTAGAATGGACAGCCAATACAATTGATGTAGTATATGGCTTATTTTCCCTCTCCAATCAAGTTATGGGCAGTGGCAATGTCTCTACCAGCTGAAACTTCCAAACAGTTTTCAAAGGCAATCTAATGTGAAATCTGGTGTAGTAGTTGAGTCTCAAAATAATAATAATAATAATAATAATAATAATAAAATAATGTTGGAATGATGGGGAGCAGATTACTGCTTTTAAGAAAAATGATGGTCCAGCACATAAAAGATATATTTAGTCTCGCACTGAACATTACGTCTGAGTGGAGCCCAAGTCTGAGTACCTGATCCGGCAGTGGAATGATGATCATATCAGACACAAGGAGACTTACTTTTAGAATGTCTCTCCAACATAATTCCATATTTAGCTACAGTTGAGTATTGCCTCCAGATGCAGATTCAAGACCATGGCGCCGTTCCTAGATCACCTGATAAATGAAAACAAAGCTACAACTCCAAAGCCCCAGACAATTTCAGATAGAGATTTAATGCACAGAAAAATAAGAAAAGGATAAAACTGTGGGATACTATGTGGCAGATGCCAACTCCAAAGACAAACAAGGATTCCTGGTTTCACTTTCTAGCTATGGTGTGTTAAAAATGAATCAAACCAAAAAAATACAATTCCTTGAATACAAAATAGGAGTTCCAGGAGTTCAAGGTAATCTAACAAAATTTGGTGATCTACTTTCAGGTCTAGAATCCTCAGGAAATATTGTTCATTTCAATCTCTAGACAAAGATGATGTACTAGACCATGAAAGTGGTCTCAGTCCCAAATCAGGCCACACGCTTGATTGACGCTGCTTGAGGAATTGTTGATATTTTATTATAACATTTTGACTGAAAGTGATATGGCCAAACTATAGCGCCACACAGAAAGGAGACAATGCACATTCTGGTGGGGATTTGAACAGCAGAAGAGACAGTTGTGAAGAAAAATGATAATCTGAAAGAGTATTTGATTCTGAATGCCAGAGCCAACATTTTGGACAATGGAGGGGAGACATGAGAACACTTGATTTTCTTTTCTCAATATGGCAAAGATTAGCAGTATGATATCCTACGCATGCTTTCAAAAGTAAGCATCACTGATTTCAGTGTTTGGATGGACACATCTTCCCAAGTCCTTTCCATCTCATTTCCGCATGTGAATGGACTAAAGTCTCATTACCATGTGGATTTTAGGATACTTCTGAAAAATCTTTTTAAAATTAGCATTGGAAATCCTTTTTTAAAAAACCCACTGTAGATAGGTTCTATTTATGAAGTGTTCCAAAGGCTGCTTTTTTCCCCTTAACAGAATCAATCTGTACTATTTGTACTGATGAGGGCAGTCATCTTTTCCCATACAATACCTCTTTGTATGTGCCATTGTTCATACAATTATCCAAGAAGAGAAGCAAGACTGCTTATTGCAGCATTTTTAAAATCATTTAAACTTGTGCAGCAAAGGTGCCACACTTTGAAGCTGCTCATAGCAGCTCTACCCTGCTAAGTAAGAAAAAAGAATGAAAGAAGGCAGCCATCACCTTTTAAGTAGAACTTAACTAATCAATCGAACCAGTGCTTAGAAAGATTCAAAGATCTGCAAACTAAACCAAAGATCTATTCCACTTTCAGTAATGTTTTAGCTACAAACCAGGGAAGTTTGGTCCAAACTGCAGAGCTAACAAAATCCTCCCCCATCCCTAGATCAATGGGGCTAGCCTTAAGATAACTGTTCATGGCTTGTGGACTTAGGATGGAAAGTGAATCACACTCACTAGAGAGCAGTAAGTCCCATTGTAATCAGTGGAATCTACTTCCAAGTAAACATGCTTATGGTTGGTCCGTAGAGGTCCTACTATGATCCAATTACATGTATAAATGTCACATAACAGCATGTTCTAGCCCAATTTCCACCATGAAAATATGTAATCCAAGCCTCTGTGGACTGTACAAGTATGTACATGAAATTAGTATTCTGAAATTTAGTAGATTTCGTATGTAGGAAAGAAAAGCTGTTTTGAAATAATTGTCAGCCACAGCTCTGATATATTCCTCAGATGGGAAAATGAAAGCCCAGAGAGAGAGAGAGAGAGAGAGAGAGAGACAGAGAGAGCTATTACTGGAAGAGACATTGAGCATAATATTTTTATAAGGGCTGATAATGATAATAATAGAAGAAGAATGTGTAAAATCAACAAAAAACCCCATTAAAGCAGCATATCCATATCCAGTGAAAGTTAAGCAGGTTTACACTAATGAACTTAGAGTGCTTCACATGGTAATAAGAGGATAATGAGTATATCAAAAAGAGCATACATTAGCATCTAAAGTTTATACAAAAATTAATGTTTTAAATAGTTCCCAGATGGCTCTGTGCATCGGAAATGGTGTGATTGGGAAATAGCTCAATCTATTGTGGACAGAGAGTATACCAGGATGCATAGCTGATGACATGTTTACATTATTATTAAAAGAAATAATAAATGTTCTGATGGAAAATGTGGAGAAATGAGCTTGGTTTGAACAAGCTTCTCGCAGCTGAGTTGCTAGGATACATCACACACATATTATTTCTGCTTTTCTATATTTACTAGCATACAAAACAGGGTAGCCCTTAGGAGTATCTGGACGATAGACCCCAAACCAATCTAACTTCCATTTTAGAGTGGATTGCTACTGACCAGAAAAGTAGAGTGATGTATGTCTTGTTTTTATAAGGTATTTTTGTCTATGTTCTTTTATTATAGAGTTGTTCGCCGCTCTGAGCTTTCCAGGAAGATAGAGCGGCATAGAAATGTTTTAAATAAATAAATAAATAATAAATTTGACTTTATCCATTATTTCCAGTACAAACTGTGGGTTTCATCATTTTTGTGGATTACCAATGCTGGGTTATCAGTGGTGCAATTTGTGCTCTGTCCAACCTTCTGGCACCTTCTTCTGGTACCTTCTGAAGCCACTTCAGAAGCGCAATCTTACTATGGTAAATACAGTGTGCTGTAATCCCAGGGGTGTAGTGACAAGGGGGAGGGCAAATGGGGGCATTGCCCCCAAATGGTAATTCTGACCCCCAAATGAAATTTTCCTTCAGCCTCCAAATTTCTAGCATTGCAATAACATAAAACTTCACTTGAGCTTTTAGAAATACAGTTTAGGCATCCAAAGAGAGAGACAGGGCATTTACCAAGGGAATGTAACACCGCAAATATAAGAGTTGAAAGTGTAAATGAAGGGAACACAAATCTTGATGGATGGGGGACGGAGTTGGCAAACATAAGGGTTTGCAATTGGAGGAAGGAAAGGTGGGAAGGACAGCACTGTTATACACTGCAGAGCATTTCCCCTCCCCTGTAGTGCTCAGCCAGCTTCTATAAGTGGTGGGTGTGCCTAGGCTTTTGGGCCTAGACTTGTGCAGCAGCCTAGCTTAGTCCAGAGCAGGACCTGAGAAGACACAGAGAGGTGAGTGAGCTAGCTCTCCCAGGCCCAGGAAGTCTAATAAGACTTTACTAAATTAGCCAAGGCAATGGGAAGCTGAAATGTTTTGTGTGTGTTCATGCGTGTCTGGGGCCATTTCTTCTGCAGTTTGTTAAAAAAAAATTGAAAAATACATCCTTTCAAGCTGGTTCCATTTCAAAAAGATTTTGAAGAATATAATGTGGCCAGAGCCTTAATTGCAAGTTTTAGACCTCCACCCAAATGTAAAATTATCATTATAAATAATTAACCTTAGCTAACTTTTCTCATGCAAACTTATGTACTACTAAAATAGGGCATGCGGAATTTGCTGGTAGAGTCATCAGAAGCTGTTAGTAGGCTGGCTCAGGGCCTTTCTGTAGAATTGAGACTGTGTGCTGCTGTTGTTAATATTAGCACTTGTAATCCGGAGTTAATTCTAGCACTTGTACTACAGAGTTCCTATGTGACACACACGATGTCAAGCATTTCCTTATGAAAAGTAGGCTTTGCTATTAAAACTAATCTTGTGAAGCTCTTGTGAGAAGTTTCTACTGGCATTAATAAACGACTCTCAACTCTCCAATTAAAACTTGCCCAAAACCAGCAGGCAAGTATTCTAAGTGCTTATGCACCAACATTAGATGCTGATGAAGACATCAAGGAAAATTTTTATAACCAGCTGGACACCATCTTATCAGAGATATCTAAGGAGAATAAAATTATCCTCCTGGGCATTTTCAATGTAAGAGTTGGGCATGGTTTTGATTTATGGCCAGAAACCATTGGGAAAGAAGGAGTTGGCAATAGCAACCTGAATGGAATTCTACTTCTGACTAAATGTGCAGAGCATAATCTTGTTATTACAAACACACTCTTTTGCCGGAAAGATAAATTTAAAACATCATGGCAGCACCCTCGGTCGAAGCACTGGCATCTCCTGGATTACGTAATTGTCGTGATGTACTCCTCACTAGGGCCATGATGAGTGCTGATGACTGCTGGACAGATCACCGATTAATTCGATCCACTATGGCTATTAATATTGTTCCTCAACGTAGGCTCCAAGGAAGAAAACCAAGGCGTAAAATGAACATCCACGCCCTTCAAGATCCTATTAAGCGAGCCTGCTTTCAAACAACTCCCAAGAAACATCTACCTATGGAACTCCCTGAAAACGTCGAGGAACACTGGAGTAAACTGAAGACTTCCATTATTGCAGCATGTGAACAAACTATTGGATACCAAACTAAGAAACATCAGGACTGGTTTGATGAGAATGATAGTGAAATTGAACATATCATTGACAAGAAAAGGAAAGCCTTCCATATATGGCAAAAAAACATTAACTGTGCTGCTAAGAAAAAAAATCTATGCCAGTGCAAAGGCTGAGGTCCAAAGAAGAACTAGAGAACTTAAGAACGCCTGGTGGATAAAGAAAGCTCAAGAAATCCAGCATTTTGCAGATGCTCACAATGCACGGGGCTTTTTCAATGCCACAAAGGCCATCAACAGACCAACAAATTATGGTACAAATCCCTTACGTTCAATAGATGGTACCAAACTTCTAAAGGACAAAGTCAATTGCACTGCATTGGAAAGAGCATTACCACAACCTCCTTAATCGTAACTCTCATGTGGCTGGTGAGGTCTTCTCGCAAATCCTACAACAACAAATTAGAGATGAGCTTGCAGTATCCCCTAATTTGGATGAAGTCAGTAAAGCCATCAATCAAATGAAGAACAACAAAGCTAGTGGGCCTGATGGGATTCCTGCTGAAGTCTTTAAAGAAGGTGGGCCTGAATTTACACAACTTCATAAGATCATCGAAAAAATTTGGATGAGGGAGGAGATTCCGGAAGACTTTAGGGACACCATGATTATCACCCTTTTTAAGAAGGGTGATAAAACAGATTGTGGGAACTACCAAGGCAGCTCTCTTCTAGCTACTGCAGGTAAAATCTTTGTAAGGATCGTCGCAAACCGCCTCCTACCTATCTCAGAAGACATCCCAAGATGGTTTCCACCCTTCCAGGGGGACAGTGAACATGATCTTCACTGCACGACAGCTTCAAGAAAAATGCCAGGAGGAGAACCGACCTCTATATATGGTGTCTATTGATCTGACTAAGGCAGCCTTTACCAACCAGTGTGCCTCCAGATGTTGTTGGACCACAACTCCCATCAGCCTCAGCCAGCATTGCCAATGGTCAGAAAAGATGGGAGTTGTGGTCCAACAACATTTAGAGGCACACTGGTTGGGAAAGGCTGGACTAAGGCCTTTGATACTGTAAATCGAAGTGCTCTCTGGACCATACTTCTGAAAATTCAAGTCAGAAGTCAGAACTTCATTGTATATAGCCAAAGGCCTTAACAATGTATACAAAGTATTGCTTAAAAGACCCTTCTTACTCAAAGCTCTTATTAAAACAGAACATCCATTAAAAGGCTAAACACTCTGGCCTTAAAGATAAAATTTTATAATACCGTATATTTTTTAATATGGAGAGGCCTCAACTTCTTAGCTGCCAATGCAAACTGGACTACTGAATATGTGATATATAAATATTTGTCAACTAAAAGTTCCACTACTGTTTCTTGGGGTGTTTGATCAGAGAACATCCAAATAATATCTGACAGGAATTTTTCCCTGGGATCCACATACAAAGGACAGTACAGCAGGTAATGGATTATATCTTCAATCTGATTACACCCATAAATACAGTTCTGTTCTGTGACTGGAATTCTAAGGTAACTCCCATCAAGATATGCAGAGGGCATCTGCTGAAACCTGAGTTCTGTAAATGCCCTTCTGAGCTTGGGAAAAGTGAGAACCTCAAAATAATGAGCTCTTGCATGATTATACTTAAATTGAGGATTCCAGGGAGAAAAGCATGCAACAGCAATGGCTGCTCTATCTTGAGCGGCATCATGGCTGAAAATCCAGTTCCTGAGAGCGAGTGGACTAAAATTTAAAAGGTTTTCCATGGAAAGACTGTACCCCTCAAGCTTGTCCAGGCACTGCCTTGCCCAGCCTCCAGATCTTGATTGCTCAAACCAGCAAAGTTTAGTAAAAGAGAGGTCCTCCATCCCATTTAGTCTACGCCAATATCTAAAATAAGAAAGGTCTATTCTTGCAGATATTGATGGGAGCCCAAGCTCAGATCTAAGGAGGGCAGATGGGGTCCCTGGTGGAAGCCCCAACAACTGTCTCATACATTTATTTTGAAGAACTTCCAGTGTGTGCTTAGATGTTTGTCCCCATAATTCTGCCCCAAAAAGCATTTGGGGTACAATTTAAGCAGCATAGACCTTAAGGGCAGGACTAATTAGCTGACCCCCTTTAGTATGGAAGAAAACCCTAAGCTGACCAACAAACCTAGTGCACAGAAATTTGATAGCTTCTAAGTGTTGTTTCCAAGGCAGTTTCTTGTTAAAATATAAAGCTAGATATTTAAACGAGTGGACCTGCTCCAGAGGGAACCCATCAAGTGCCCATTTGGACTTTGGTGCCATTTTGCCAAATACCATAATCTTGGTTTTTGAGTAGTTGACTGGGGGTCAGCTCCTCCTCCTTGCAGATCTCCCCGAATTTAGCTAACATCCTTTTAAGGCCAGTTTTGTTCAAGGATAGTAATACTAAATCATCAGCGTAAAGCAAAATTGAAATCTTGCATGTGCCGACTGAAGGGGGAAAAAAAAGAGAAGCCATTCTGGGAATGAGATCGTTGATATACACATTAAATAGGAAGGGCGCCAAAACACAACCTTGTTTCACCCCTCGGTTGATATGGATAGCTTGAGACAGAGCGCCTTGTAGGCCAGTTCACACCTGCAATAAACTATCCTGATGGAGTAGTTGTAATAACCAGAGTAATCTTTTATCAATATTAGTCTTGGCCAATTTATGCCATAGGCGCTCTCTATCTATTAAATCGAAGGCTGAAGCGAAATCTACAAAGGCTGCATAAATAGACTTATTTGGTCCCCTTATAGTTTTGAGAATTAAATGATGTAACACATAGGCCTGATCTGTAGTACTCCTACCCTTCTTAAAATCTGCCTGTTCATCATGAACAATAGATGAAGAATAGATTGGTTACTATCCCATTCGAGCAGTTTACTTAGAAGATATTGTGAATAGAGTTTAGAGGCCACATCTAAAAGGCTAATAGGCCTATAATTATGAGGGTCAGCTCTGTTGCCCTTCTTCTGAAAATTGGATGCCCTGATAAATTTGTGAATATGTTGCCACTCCTCCATGACAACATGACAGCGACAATTTGGATAACAATGGCTCTCAAAGTGATCAATTCAAAGTGGGATCAGGCTTCAAACAGGGATGCGTCATTACTCCGAACTTATTTGCTATTTTCATTGCCATGATTATACACCTTGTTGAGGGGAAACTTCCCACTGGTGTGGAAATCACATATTGAACAGATGGAAAGCTTTTTAATCTCAGTAGGCTGAAAGCAAAAAGTAAGGTAATCACAACCTCCGTCGTAGAACTTCAATATGGCGATGATAATGTAGTCCCCGCACATTCAGAGGAAGATCTTCAGACTATCCTAAATGTCTTTGCAGAAGCGTATGAAAAGCTTGGCCTCTAGCTTAACATGAAAACCCCAAAGTGGTTCATCAGCAAGTGCGAACCAATCCCTCTGTAGCACCATCAATCCAACTTAATGGTGCAACGCTGCAGAATGTCAATCACTTTTCTTATCTTGGCAGCCATCTCTCTGTAAATGACGTTGATGCTGAAATTCAGCATCGTTTGAGCTCTGCAAGTGCTGCATTCTCCCGAATGAAGCATAGAGTGTTCGAGGATCAGGATATTCGCAGGGAGACCAAAGTGCTTATTTGCAAAGCCATTGTACTACCGACCTTACTGTACGCCTGTGAAACATGGACCATCTATAAAAGCCACTCCCAGCTTCTTGAAAGATTCCACCAATGCTGCCTCCAGAAAATTCTGCAAATTACTTGGGAAGATAGGCAGACTAATGTTAGTGTATTGGAAGAAGCAAAGACCACCAGTGTTGAAACCTTGATCCTCCAACATCAACTTTGCTGGACCGGCCATGTTGTTCGAATGCGTGATCACCGTGTTCCAAAGCAGCTACTTTACTCCCAACTTAAGGATGGAAAATGGAATATCGGTGGACAGCAAAGAGGTTTAAAGATGTTCTCAAAACTAATCTAAAAAAATGTAACATGAGCATTGAGAACTGGGAAGCCTTGGCCCATGAGCGTCCCAATTGGAGGTCGGCCATTATCAAAGGTGCTATGGACTTTGAAGAAGCACGAGTACAGGGTGAAAGGGACAAACGAGCTAAGCGGAAGGCACGTCAAGCAAATCCTCATTGTGACCATCTTCCATCTGGAAACCTATGTCCTCACTGTGGGAGGCTGTGTGGATCCAGAATTGGCCTCCACAGTCACTTACGGACCCACTGTTAAAGACCTTACCCTGGAAGACAATCTTACTCGGCCATGAGTGATTGCCAATGAAATGAATATGTTTTGGATTTTGCCTTCATCAAGGATGCCAGAAGATAATAGATCCTAAATTCAAATTTTAAAAACAAAATTACTCCTGGATTCAAATAATACATACAGTTTCAATCACAAGATATGAAAAACAAATGGAAGGCTGCTTGCTATCAAATTCTGGACAATCTAGCTATTCAGAGTATGGTGGCGAAACAAGACTTCACAAGCCTTTAGATAATTCTCTGTACCAATATTAAAGACTGAGTTGGAAACAAGTGCAATAATGCTTATGTGCCAATAATGCCTAATTGGGCATCATGCCATTAATAGATTAATTAATCTTGTGAGCCTTTTTCTCTGTTTCTTTGGCCAAATATTTCAGTAATTTCCCACTATGCCCATGGAATATTCACTACATTTTAGTTAATCTACAAAAAAACCTCTTTGACAGTCATTTTAAGGTCCTCCAGTGAAACATATTTCACTGAATGGATGTCCATAAAATCTAAATATTATGATCCAGATCAATAGGAGGCTGTTATTGCTTAATGACCATGAGATGATCTGTATCTTATTGCTTCAAGAATTGGATGCTGAAAGAAATTGGCTTCCATCTTTCTTTTTTAAACTGGAGCTTCTGAAAATCCTGTCTGAAGCTGATGATCACAATGTTTTGGAAAGGGACACTCCTTGAGCAACACAAAAGAAGATTAATATCTAAAGGATTCATAATAGAAGTGGGGGAGGGGGAGAAGAATAGGTAAGGTCATATTTAGTGGGAAAAGAACAAGTGCTACACTGGGCAAAATGCAAATTTGACAAAAAGTAATAGTACCTATCAGATTAAGCACTGTGTCAAGATTAAGAAATTAGAGAAATACTATTAGAAAAATATCAACAACACAAAGTCTTCTGGTACTGTGCTTTAGGATGGATTTTATATGTCTTGCTGGTAACCCTGACTCTAGTTCATGACACATGGATTATGTAGGGCTATTGGATATATGTTGACTTGCATTGTGCATCTTTTCGGTAATTTAACCTTCTCTTTGTTTTACTACACTTGTCACTGCGATTTCCTGTTGCTAGGTAAACTACAAAAATATTTCACTTCATGTATAATCAGTGGATCTTATCAGGGATCCTGCACACCATGCCAAACCGAGTGAAACAGAGTAGGGTTGCCAGGTGTCTGGTTTTTGCCTGGAGACTCCAGTTTTTGGGGGTCCTCTCCGGATCTCCGGGTGACTCACCTTAATCTCCGGACTCTTAGCTTTCATTTTTTAAAAATAATAATTACATTTCTGGGTGGTCTGGTTCAAAAGATATAATCCAAAATGTCAGGCTCTCCCCCTTGCAACTTCTGTTACTGTCGGCTGCTCTAATCCCTGCCCCTTCAGGTTTTAAGCCTATAAATGAAGTCAGGGTTGTGCTTGACAAGATTTGTTGACCCCAGGCAATAGCTAAACTCACAGGTTTATTTTCCTTCTTGTCTCACATCAGGAATTCAGTAAATGTATAGCTTTCAGCAGCATAAAGAGTAATTTCTCTGTACAGGTTGGGACTTGCTTCTGAATAAACATGCATAGGATTGCACTAGAACAGAAGATCACAGCAGGATCTTGGTAGGCATAAAAGGGTACATACAGGGTTTTTTAATTACTTGCAAAAATGGCATATTATACATTTTATTTTTCAAATAATTTTTGAACATAAGTTTTAAAAAGTGTACATGCTGCAGTGTTATAGTTCTCTAATTAAGGAGTGGAACAGGTTTAAATTTTACTGGAAGAGGACAATATTTGTCTTATTCATAACCTGTTTTGAAAACCTTCCCGATATGAAGCTTTTTCTGGGAATAAAGCTGCAATGCTAATTTCACACACCTGGGAGCTAACCCCATTGAATTCAGTAGGACTTACTTATGAGTAGACATGGTTAGACGTGTGCTGAAAATCAGTGGGATTGTTGAGTGAACATAGATGAGGATTGTGTTGTAAATCTTTCTCTCCCCCTCTGATCCCGTTTTTTTAAAGCGGTTAGGCAAGTGTCACTGTTACTTAGGTGTCACTGCTTTTATTTGGCAGGAAACTAATACTTTTTAAAAAAATGTTCTGCAATGGCCAACTGGTTTTGACAATAAACTATTATATGGGGTGTATGTATTTTTATATCTCCAGTGTGTGTGTGTGTATGGAGTCTTTCCAACAACCCTGTGAGGTAGGGTTGGAAGCTAAGGCAGCTCACAACAAGAAAGAAAGCCATTTAAAATCCAATAACCATAAAACACGTGCAAAACAGCTTAATGTGGCAGACTCTGAATTTTGGATTGGGTGAGTGAAGTTCCTTATCACTGAATTGCGGTCTTGTGCATGCTTCCCTATCTGAGTAAGCCCTATTGAATACACTGGGACTTGCTTCTGAGAAAACATGCATAGGATTGCACCTTGGGGTAGTCATGATCCTCCTCTGTTGTTTTCACCCTGAGGAGTAGATTAGGCAGAGAGATGGTGCATAGCCCATGGTCACCCAGTAAACTTTGTATCTTCTTTCCACTTTTAAATTTATATATTTATTTATTGTTTTATTTATATCCAGCCTTCCTTCCAGTAGGAGCCCAGGGCTATGATAGAAATGATCTATATGCTGGCAAAGTTTATGAAGTAATGCAGATCCACATAATACATTTAAAACAAAGTGCATGACTTCCCCCAAAGAATCCTGGGAAGTGTATTACAGTTATAGTTCCCACCACCCTAAACAAACTACAGTTCCTAGGATTTGGTGGTGGGATTCATGTGCTTTAAATGTATTATATGGATAGGCCCTAGTACGCTGTGCATTCATTAGTGAAATGAAAAGAGCAATTTTAAAAGATAATTTTTAAAACAGGGCTGTAGCTCAGGGGTAGGGTACATGCTTTGCATGTAAAAGTCCAAAATTCAATCTCTGGAAGAGACTGTTGCCTGGAATCCTGGAGAGCCAATGCTAGTCCATGGCAGCAGTACTGAGTAGAGATGTGAAAGCCCAGAAAAAAACTGGAAAAAATCAGGGAAAAACTGTTTTTCCCCCCTAAGCTTTTTTCTGAAAAAATGGAAAAATTGAAAAAAAATGAAGACAAAATGGATTATAGAATGTTTTATTTTGGCATGATGAATAAAATGTTTCATTGAATCTTGCCTCCCCTTTCTCAGTTCTTTCAATGGGAATGGATGCGTTATGTGCTTGACACTGTGGAGGACTAGCGGAGACATAAATAATTTTCGTTGTTATTAATGTTGATGGTTTTTTCTGTTTTTTTAAATTGTTTTTTGTCTGACGTGGAGTGCTAATATTGCATTTTTCAATTTTTCTGAAAATTTCCATTTTTTTCTGAAAGAAACAGGGAAAAACATTTTTTCCCCACGGCTTCAAGATTTCTGGAAATTTTACATCTGTAGTACTGAGCTAGATGGTACCAAATGGCCTAAATCAGTATAAAGGAGGAAAGAGACCGAAAGGCTGCAGTGACTCGATTTATTAAAATTGCAGTCAATGACCCAAAAGCATGGTACAAAATAGAAAAAACAACAGCATATAATACAAAACGGAAACATAATTCATAAAGCAGACATTAAAAGGAAGCACGTATTGATTGAGCGGCAAAAACAAATTTAGCAACTTGTATGGTGATGTCTTTGTCGGAGCCTGCAAGAAGGTAAGCAATCGTGTCTTCGGGGGTAGAATTTTTAAGTTTCTGGGTCATCAGTATGGAGTTGAGGAATTTAGCTCGAATTTGTGAGTATAACGGGCAGACCAAAATGGAATGGGTAAGAGTTTCTATCTGGGCGCATCTGCAAGGACAAAAACGGTGTTCTTACGGAATTCGTCGAAATCTCCCTTCCATTACTGCTGAATTTAGGGCATTGAACCTGGCTTTTGTGAAGACTAAACGTAGTTTGGGTGTAGTGAGAAAATACAAATAGGGGGCGAGTTTACCAGATACAAGGGGTAAGTTTAGGAACAGTGGGGAACACGTTTTGGAAGCATTGGCAATTGAGTTTTGAAAGTCAATGTCCATAAGTCGAGTACAAATCTGTGTAATTGCATCATTATGGGACAGGGAGGCCAGATAGACTTTAGAGAGGCCAATTTTCTGAAATTTGGCTTCTATGGTTATTAGCCAGGAAGAGGGGTAAGGGTCATTCCAGAATGAAGCTAAAAGGCCTTGGGGAAGATTAAATGAAGTTTTCGCCCCAAAATTAAAAGTCATGATCCATGCTCGACATTCCAAAGAGGACAACCCGCATTCAAATCTTAAGGCCACTGAAGGGACACAACGGGGCACGGCTAGAAGACAACGGAGGAAACTGGAAAGTATGGTTTCAACAGAGGAACCTAAGGAATTTATCCAAACAGGGGCGCCATATAAGAGTTGGGGAATAATCTTGTATGAAAATATTTTAATCAGAGCTGGGACGAAGCGGCCGCCTTTATGATGGAAAAAAAGAAGTAAGGTCTTAATGGAGTGCCTTGCTTTCATTACTGTTGTCCGTATATGAGTAGACCAGCTCAGTGAGGCGTGAAAAGTTAAGCCCAAATATTTGTAATAGGCAACTTGTGCTATTTGGTGACCATTAATCGTCCAGACAGGGAGAGTTTTGCTGTTAATGAAAACTAAAATTTTGTTTTTTTCAAAATTAATGACTAGTTGATTGTCATTGCAATAGGACATAAATGCCTTTATCATACGGGTAAGGCCAATCTTCGTGAAGGATAGTAGGATGGTGTCGTCTGCATAAAGTAGTAACGGGCAGGGTGTGGAAGCGATTTTAGGAATATGGAAGTTGTTGGCAAGGCAGTGATCTGCCAGGTCATTAAGATATAAATTAAAAAGGAGAGGGGCTAGAATGCAGCCTTGTCTCACCCCCAAAAATGTGTGTATGGGGTTTGAGAGGCCCCCATCTTTACCACAGCATACGCGGATGGAAGTATTCTGGTGCAATTTATAAATCAGAAAAAGAAGTCTTCTATCTACAGTGGTGTTTATTAATTTATGCCAAAGTTTGTCCCTTGGTATGGAATCAAAAGCGGCCTTTAAGTCTATGAAGGCAGCATGGAGCCCGGGACTGTTATGTTTGTTGTATTTTTCAGGCAGATGTTGCAGGATTATACAGTGATTTAGAGTGGAGAAACCTTTCTGAAATCCTACTTGCTCTATTCCCAGAATATTTTGGTCATCCAACCATAGCTGAAGTTTTGTTTTCAAATAAGAGGCGTATAGCTTTCCAATTATGGAAAGGAGACTAATCGGACGGTAATTAGAAGGGTCTTGAACGTCCCCTTTTTTATGAATGGGAATAATGATAGCCTCTTGCCACGAAATTGAAAAATGTCCCGATTTGTTAAAGTTAGTGAAAAGTTTTGCTAACAGGGGGCCCCACCAATCTTGGTTTTCTTGCAAAAGTTCAGCAGGAATGTTGTCTAGGCCTGGTGCTTTACCCTTCTTAAGTTCAACAATCAAATCGCTAATTTTGGCTTGGCTGACAGGAGGCCACTCTGGAAGAAGGGAAAATTCAGGGGACAAATTTTTAATTGAGTTAGTTGGGTGTTTTGACCGATACAGAGACGCAAAGTAACTTTCCCATGTTTGGGGAAGGATAGCGTTCACAGCTGTGGGATGAGTTCTGAATGCCTTCTTAATAATAGACCAGAAATTCTCCGGGTTGCTTTGCATGGAAGCGGCAATGAGATTGTTCCATTCCTCCTTGAGGGCTTGATGTTTTTTGCGCATAAGGGTTGCCTTGTACAATTTCTTGGTTGAATAATATTCGGAGGGAAGGGAAATAAGATGTTGATTGCGGTAATTAAGATAGATGGATCTTAGGCACCGTTTTAAAGCTAGACATTCCTTGTCAAACCATTTAGGGCAATTGAAGTTGTTAGATTTGACTGCTGAGGGCCGGGGGGCTAAGAAGGAACTTAGTGCTGAAGATAGAGATTCATAAGCAAAGAGAGTCTCGACTGGGGAATCTAAGTTCATCAGCAAGGAGCTAATAGCTAACATAGTTGGTGTGGACAAGTATTGTCCTATGCTTGTAGCTAGTGGGAGGGTCCAGTAAGATCTTTTACGGTAGGAAGTAAAGTTTTCAATAGGGTTGTATTTATGGGCCAAGGAAATCCCCTTGGGGATAATGCATATGACAGTCAGGGTGAGATGGTCACTACCTAGTTTTGTTCCGATATGGTATCGATCAATTGTGCTAAGCAATTTTTGGGAGATTAAGGCATAATCGATTGTACTACAGCCGTGGTTAGAGATGTATATGAACTCTGCACAGTCATCGATATTCTTAAGGCCATTTAAGACAATCATGTGATGGGAAGCTACAAAGCGGGCTAAATTTATTCCACTATAGTTGGTGACCATATCTTTCGAATTCCTTACGTAATAGAAAGCTGTGTGATCACATTCTTCGCCTCTCCAGAGAGGCGAGGAAAGTAATTCATTATTATTGGGGCCAATTCTTGCATTGAGATCTCCCAAAATTATCATTTTTGCATTGGGGTAGGAGTTCTCAAGATTTGTGATATAGAGATCAAACAATTTCCAGTTATGGTCAATAGAAGCATAATCCTTGGCGGGAGGAATATACACATTAACAAAAATGATTGAAAGGGTACCTATTTCCAGAAGCAAGGAAAGAGCCAATGGGGCAAGGTGCTGTATAGGGTGTATTTTGATGTTAATGGAGGATGATATTAGGGTCAGCAGGCCTCCTTTCGCTCTACCACTTGAAGAGGGCAGGGCAGGAAGATCAAAGGCAGAAAAACCGTTTATGTGTGGCCTGTCAGTGGCCCAGGTTTCCTGTAGGGCAATAATTTCAAATCTAGATAGATATGGAAGCCAGTCAGGGTCTGTTACCATCGAGTTCCAACCTGCAATGTTCCAAGAAATGAATTTTAGAGAGTTGGTTACATTGTCAGCTCGGGCAGAATTAGCAGAAAAGACATCAGTTGGGGGTTGGTATGGATGTCAATTTAGTTCATCAATTATATTGAGTGAGCCGGTATCATCATTGAAAATTGCTCCATTCTTTGTGAAGCAATTTTGCTTGGATTTTTGAGCCGGGATGGAAATCCTAGAATTGTTGGAGGCAGGGGGTGTTGACCATTGAACTGTACTGTCACTGAGTTTATTTTTCCATCAAGTCTGCAAGTCTGGAAATCTGTAGCTAGAAGGAGTTATGTCTGGGAACCGACAGCCAAGGCCGTTGCCATGGTAACATCAAGATAGGCTGGGAGAGTTCTAGCAGCTATCTGTGTTGAGCTGAGTCTTCTGTGTCATGTCTTTGAACTGATAACTTCTCTCCTGGGGGGGGAGCAACTCTACATGTAATCTTAAAGCCTTAAGCCATAATGTCTTGTAGTAAAGACTCTTAACCTGATATAATACCTCTGTGATGTTCCTTGATCAACTTAACTCCAATGTAACGTATGCTGTTTCACGCAACAACGCACACACTTCAACAGGGGGCCGCACGGAACTGGTGTTAAGACAAAGGTCAAACTGGGAATGAGTAGCAGGTTTGTAATTTATAGACTCCTTATCATTATTACAGTGGGCAGAGTGGTCAGCCAGCTGTAAGGCAGAGGTTTCTGGGAGGGAATTGGGCTGTGAAGATAACTGAAGTCGAGAGATCAAATTGCGAAGTCTATTAATGAATACCAGTCTTTCAGGTTCTGGCAGAGTAAGGTATAAATCCGCTAGTTGGCTTTCTTCGGGGTCCAGGTCCTGAAAGAGGGTCTCGTTGAGATATAATGGTTCAGTCTGCTCCTGAGGACTAGTAGTTTTCATTGAGAGATCGTTTGATGTCGTCGTGGATTCCATAATGTTGGAATCTTCTAGTAGTAGCACTGAGGAGTTAGTGAAGCTAAGCTGAGGGCGTGGAACCATTAGAGGGATAGGGTGGGCTGTGTTAATATAATATCTTTGGACTGAAAGGCCAAATTTAGGTAGAAGGTTCCTTGTTTCAAAGATTTGATTGACCATATCCCTCGAGTGGCAAGTGATAACCATGCGACATTCATGAGATGTTTGCGCTAGAATTGTCATAGACCTTATAAAATTTCGTCGTCTAAGTGTCGCCATGGATTTATTGAAACAAGTGTCCAGGAAAGAGATGCTGGGAAGCAGCAATCTGGTGTTATTGGATCTGCATTTGTAGGATATTGCCAGCTTATGTGGTTGCAATTGTAATTTCCACTGTGAAGGAGAATTTTGAGTATCAACCCTCAGCGTAAAGTCACGGTCATTCTGAACTTGGGAGTTATTTGTTTCGCCCTCTTCGGGAGCTTTAGACAGCTGAGGGAGCGCAGTAGCTGGATTGGACTGAGCCCGAAGATCAGGGAGAGTTTCCTTGTCAGATTTTTTCTTTTTAGGATGGTTAGAAGTTGGTTTGACTTTTTGATGCTCAAGAAGTTTGAAAAGAGGTTTGTAATTCATTTTATTGGAGAAGTTAACTTTTTGGTTTTTAATGTTTTTTGACTTCTTGGAGAGTTTAGTAGCTCGCCTTGGTTGTTTAGTGTTTTCCAGGTTCTTGCACGTGTCTTCAGGGATCACTTTTGAGGGGCTCTGGTGTGAAGAAGATGGTAAGAGTGATCGAACAATCTGGGCAACTGTGTTGAGCAGCTGATTTGTTCTTATAATATAGTCTTTAATCAGTTTTATTTCGTCGATCAATGCTGAATGAATAGGTGGGCTCAGAGGCAATGGATCCATAGTATTTCCTTTTCTATGGACAGAAGGTGGCAGTGGTGAGTCAGGGAGCGGCTGGTATGAGTCAATTGTAAGAAATGATAATGGAGACGATTCATTTTCATTGAACAAACTCAGCGAGTTTTTGAAGCCAGCATCTTGGAGTTCCTCTGCCAGATTCTTGGAGACAGAAGGCTTTAAACAGGCATTTGTAAAAAGTTGCCGGTCCACAGACCATTCATAATGAGTAGAACACGACGGAAGTAAGTGTGAATTTGTTGTAGGATTTTTTGAGGAGGCAGAGAAGTTGGTGATAGGAGTAAAGAAATTGGAGATTTTGGTTTGTGTAAGTCGTTTGGATGTATTGTCTTCCCCAGTGACACTGTTCTGGGGTGGATTTCTTGGGGTCATTGTTAAATATGCTGACACCCTCCAGGTGTATCAGTGTAAAATTTTGGAGGAAAGGGAGATGGAATAAGTTAAGCAATTGAGGTTTGTAACAAGAGAATACAAAATTAAAATAGCGGGGGGCACAGGGAATCGAAAGACTGCTATTGCCTTGTTACTTTTAGGCTAGGCGATTTAACTGGTATAAATCAATTTGAGCGTTTATGACCTAACGCCGACCAATTATGTAGTAAAACGCGATGGGGCAGTCATAGTCATTCAATATAATGGCGACGGCTTAAAAGCAGCAGGCAAGTTAATAGTGTCCCCTGTTATAAAAGCTTTTAAAAGGACTTAGTTAACTTTGGAGATGCAACTGAGACTTGATGAATTACTCACTAAATTTCTACAAGGACTGTAAAGACTGTAAAGACGCTGTAAATGTATAAACGACTTTTTAAAAAGTGGATAAAGTCAGAGGAGAGAATAATGCGACTTACCCGGAAGTCAACCGGAAGTGACTCAGAAATGTATTTATATATTTTATTTACAACATTTATATACCACTTTATTGTAAAAAACCTCAAAAGTGTTTTATAGAAGGATTTAAAACAATAAAATTAGTAGCAAAAACGTTTAAAGACAGGTATTTAAAAACATTCAAAATAATAAAACCAATGAGTTAAAAACAGATAAACATAATAGCTTCTACATACCTGGGTAGGCTTGCCTAAACAAAAGTGTTTTTAGCAGGTGCCAAAATGAGTACAATGAAGGCGCCTGGCTAATGTAAATAGGCAGGGAGTTCCAAAGCATAGGTACTGCCACACTAAATAATTGATTTTTGACAAGAGCAGAACAAGTACTATGTGGAATCCGTAACATGGAAAGCAGACCTTGAACTTGGTCTGGTAGAAAATCAGCAACCAGTGCAGATTTCAGAGCAGAGATATTATGTGCTGATAGGATCTCACTCATGTCAGCAATCGTGCCGCAGCATTCTTCACTAATTGCAGCCCCAAGGTCAGGTTGTGCTGCATGGGGATTTATGTGACCTTGCCTGACTGGTTTCTGGATTTTTTTAGTTTCGGTTAGGAGCCCTGACTGGTTGTGGGGTGCTGTTTTCTGTCTTACTCATAGGAATCTTGTGGTTGGTATGGTATTATATTTAAGAAGTTATCACTGTCTTTTTTCTTTTTCTATTTGCATTTCATTTACCTCTGACCTTACTCACTTACATCCATAGAAGCAACAACTGTGTTTCTATGTGGTCAGCTCAACCCCCTTAAACCCAGTAATGATGCACCTTGTTATTTGCATGATGGTTTGTTTCTTGCCCAATAGTGGTAAAAGAGAATTTATACACTGGGAAGGGTGGCTTCAATTGCTGTTGTTCCTAATCCACTGCCTGTGAAGGTAGACCAAACCATGTATGTTTTCTCTCTGTCAATTATTACTCACTGGAATTTGGTTGGCTATCAAAGTGAGTTTAAAGCAGTCCACAGAGTAGGCAGGAAAGAGCAGAGAATCTTCTTAACTCTTACACATTTCTCAAACCTCTCTCTGAAGTGAATTATCAAGTCTGTAAAAGGAGCAGCCACGTTAAAAGACAGGCAGGGCATTTCAGGTAAGGGGTTGCCAACCCTGCTTTGATATGGATATCGTTGCAGACGATTCCTAGTCAAGCCTTACAGCACAATCCTAACAATATCTACACAGAAATAAATCCTATTGAGTTCTTTGTGGCTTAGTACCTTAGTGTGTTTAGAACTGCAGCCTTCAGGGGCATCCATCTTTACTCCTGAGTGCTCCCCTCTAACATCTCCACAACACTAGGCTTTCTTCCTACAATTACCTTCTGGTGACTGGCTTGGCCTGAGGGCGCTTAAACCCTTCTTACCAGAAGCAAGTAGTCTACATTAAATGTTTCTTACCCAGGATCTCTAAGCAGGTAAGAAGGAATGATCCCATCACTTCAGCTGGACCTGGAAACACCCTCATTTAGCTAAACTTCTATCTTAATTTTCAGTCAGAGAAATGTGTTTGTTTCAGTGGTATGCTACAAGCAACTGGGGTTGATGCTTAATGTATCATGCTTAATGACATCACTAGAACCCGCCCCTATGATATTACTAGGACACACCCCTATGATATCACCAGGGCATGCCCCCATGACTTCACTAGGATCCGCCCCTGAAATCTCAGGTTTTGGGATGCTTCTGACCTGACCTCCTCAACAGAGAGGAAAACACAATTCATGATTCAAAACCAGAAACCCAAAACTTATAACTGAAAGAAATACACAGCTTTATTGATGTTCAAAGCTTCATGGTACTGTAGAATAATGAAATGATAAACAATAAAACAACATATTGAAAGTACAAATTGAAACAATGCAGAAAATGTAATGAAGCAATATTTGCATGAACCTAATAGTGCTGTAGAAATGATAACCGCAACCAATTTTTTAAAAAAACACTGTTAGAAATATGCTTAAGCCAATTAATTAATAATGAAATGAGCCAATAATAACATGATACTATTTGAACTAGGAACTTTAGGATTACAGCTGACACAATAATTATAGAGTATTTTTAATGTTCATGAACTTAAATGGTAAACAATTACAATATAATTAGTCCATCTAATGCTCTCCAGTCCAATTACTTTTAATATATTTTAATTATAAATTTCCTAAACTATTAGAGTAAGGAAAATCATAGTTATCTATCCAGTGCAGATGCTCAGGCCTATTCAGTCCTTAAGGCCTTCAGCACAGCATTCAAAGCAGGAAGTGAGGTTGACAGAAGTAGGCCAGAAAAAGGGGGGGAGAGAAAGCCAAGAAGCAGGGTTCCTCCCACAAAAAAATTAACTTCCCCCAAATTTGAATACACTTTCATAGTAACCAGCAGACCTGATCAGGAGAGTAGGAATTATTGAAATAAGATTTACATTAATTTCAATAAGTGTGGTGGACCCCCGTAATATGTAGTCCATACATAGACCATGAATTACCATAACCCATTTGGGAGGGTGATAGAGAGGAGGATCTGAGGTGCCCGCATTTCTGATTTTCCACAAGCAACTTTGATACAGTTCACCTCAAATATATGTTATGATTGCACTTTTGTCTGTCAGGCAGCTCTGAACCAGCTCCTTATCAGAAGCTCTTATTGGTTGACAGCAGAAAATGACAATGCTAGCAAAATTCAAGAAACATGCAAAAATAAGACACAGACAAAACCAATTTCATGCATTTTATTGTTCATCATGGCTGCTATAGTCTGTGCATCCACTTTTAACATGATTGCCATATGTGAACCTACCAGAGAATGAATATATAATAATTATACAGTAAGTACTCAAAGTGGACTTGAAATAAACAAGACTTTCAAAGTAGAGCAACGTCCTGATCAATTGTGTGCCTGATCAATGTATCATAATTGGACACTATGATGTTTTCAGAAAATGAGTCTTGGGAAATATGTTAGCCTTTTTGTTTCTTTATTGAGAATATAAGAAGAGGCCTGCTGGATCAGACCAAAGGCCCATCTACTCCAGCATCCTATTCTCACAGTGACCAAACAGATGCCTATGGGAAGCTCACAAACAGGACATGTACAATAGCACTCTCCCCGTTTGGGCTCCTCAGTAGCTAGTATTAGAGCTTGGAAGATTACTTTTAAAAAGGAATAAATTACAATTTCTGTTACATGGCCCCGAAAAGGAATAAATTACCATTACAATTGCAATTGTTCTTAAAGGAATTGATTACTTTACCATTACTCAAAAGTAATCACTACAATTACAGTTACTTAAAAAAAACCACCAAGAGTTTCTACAAGATGGTGGCCTTGGCTGCTGCACACCTAAGTAGCCTAAAACAACATTTATAATAAGCACCCACCCACACAGAGGTAGTAGAATAATTCTTTTTATCCATAAGATAGCAAAGGTGATATCTCTGCTGGTAAGGGAGGTGGGGAGGAAGGCAGAGGCCACTGCTCAGATCTTTGTGTGTCAAATTAAGTGTACCCCCCCCAGCCAGCAAGCGTCATCTCTCTCACTCAACCACTGCCTGGACCCTGCTCTGCCACCAAGTAAGTTACACCCACCCAAGCAAACATTTTTCCCTGGGATGCAAAAAAGTTAAAACACTACAAATGCAGCAAATTAGCCAAGGAGGGCAGTGGAGGGCAGTGGAGGCCACTTCACACACCAAGTGCAAACACAGTACTCTCTCTCTCTCTCTCTGTCTCACTCACTCACTCACCTCCACAGTTCTTTATCTCAATTCCACTGCTGCCTCTTCTCCTCCTTCATCCACATCCTTGCCCTCCGGTAAAATTCTCCCTCCATTCTTCTCCACCACCATCCATTTTTTAAAACAATTATTTTCTCCACTCCACCCCCATCTCGCTCTCCACCTTCTCCCTTGTCGCCTCCTAAACACTCACAGAGCACGTGGGAAGAGCAATGCTGTGCAGAAGCTCAGTTTGAGGCACATGAGTTTTATCCACAAATCAGAGGAGCAGAAGACTTCCCCCTGCTCCTCCCCCACCAGTAACACCCAAATGTAATGCTGGAAACATTATAGTTATTCCTCAAAAATAATAAAATGACTTCTCATTGTATTACAATCAAAATGTAAATAAATGTCCTAATTCTTCAAAAAAGTAATAAATTACAAGTAATTCATTTTTGTAGCTAATTATTTCCAAGCTCTGGCTAGTATTTGGCAGCATACTACTTTTGATTCAAGAGGATAGTATACAGCCATCATAACCAGGGTTATCCATGATTTTGTCTAACCCCCTTTATGGAGCTACCCATGTTGGTCATCAGGGATCATTACATCTTACAGTAGTTTAGCTATGCACTGTGTGGAGTACTTCCTTTTCTCTATCCTGAATTTTCAAACATTCAGCTTCATTGGATGACCACAAGTTCCAGAATTATAAAAACGGAGAAAAATTCTGTATCCACTCTCTACAGATCCTGTATTTACACTTGTTATCATGTCCTGCTCCCTTACTCACTTTTTTTTCTAAACTAAAAAACCCCAAATGTTGTAAGCCTTCCTCCAAGAGTGGCTGGGTAGGCAGAGCCAGCTTTCCAACAGCAGCATTGTTGCCCTTGCTCGAGACAGGAAATAATGGTGGTGGTGAGATCACGGTGATGTGGGGTCACTGACAGAATGCCAGATTGGCTTTGTCGGTACTCCCATGACACCCAAACATCACTGCTGCTCTGCCCTTGCATTATCCTGGTAAGATGTAGCAATGATACTGCTGGGGGGCTGGCTCCACAGTGGTACCCCAACAGGCTTCTCCTGCTTTCTTCATATGGGAGTTATTCCAGCCTCACTATCATTTTGGTTGCCCTTTTATGAAAGTTTCTCAGTGTGGTTTAAAAATCAGTCCCTCTTCCCATCGAACTCTGGAAATCGCAGCTCTGTGGGGGCAATAGGGGTCTCCTAACCACTCTCAGCACCTTTAACAAACTACACTTCCCAGGATTCTTTGGGGGAAGTCATGACTGTTTAAAGTAGTATGATGCTGCTTTAAATGTATTGTGCAGATAGGACCTGAGTTGATCTACAACATCAGGATATGTCCTTTTTAAACATTGGGCAAAGTCACATAAAGCCCACAGTATGAGATATCCACAGATATGAACAACACATTGCATTGCATCAAAGACTCTTTTGCCAGCATTACACCTAATAACATTTTGATCTTGCTAGATTCTTTGGAAGGGAGCGGGTTATAATTTTTTCTGTTTCCCCTGCAATGTTTCCCTAGAAAAAGTATCAAAAACCAAAATTGAAAGAATAAATTTCAGACTCATCCAGGCAGATAGTTTCCCTACTAAAGCAAATCCAGGGACAGCTTTAAAAAAAAATTGTGTGTGGAATGCAAGTCAATATAATAGCAGTCTATAATGTGGTTTCTATTAGAAAACATAAATCATATTTAGATTCAATAAAATCATAATACAAGATATCTGATCACAAAGTATTATTTTGTGACATTCTTTCAGAATGTGACACATTTGAATAAATTACTTCAACACATATTTGCTACTTTGACTTCTCTAGTCCAACCACAATAATACCTTATGGCCACTTATATACTACATTTATAGGTTACATGGGGTTGGGGCAGAGCTTGGAAGATTGCTTTTAAAAAGTAATAAATTACAGTTACAATTACATGGCCCCAAAATGTAGTAATTACCGTTACAATTACAATTGCTCTGAAAGTAACTGATTACTTTACTTTTTCAAAAGTAATCACTAAAATTACATTTCAGTTACTTTTAAAAAAACCCGCCTACAAGGTGCTGGCCTTGGCTGCTGCACATCTAAGTAGCGTAAAACAACTTTAAAAATAAACACACACATACAGAGGTAGTAGAATAATTATTTTTATCCATTAGATAACAATGGTGGTCTCTCCACTGGTAAGGGAGGTGGGGAGGGAGGCAGAGGCTCTCACTACTCAGATCTTTGCACATCAAACCAAATGCAACCCCCCCTCAGCCAGCAAGCATAATCTCTCTCACTTAACCACCTCTCAGACCCTGCCCTGCCATCAACTAAGGGACACTCACCCAAGCAAACATTTTCCCCTAAGATGCAAAAAAGTTAAAATACTGCAAATGCAGCACAGTAGCCAGAGAGGGTGGTGTCAGCCACGTTGTGTGCCAAGTGCAAACACAGTGTGAAAACACACACACACAAACACTCACACTCACATGTTATTATCTTTCACCTCCACAGTTCTTTATCTCCATTCTGCTGCTACCTCCTTCTCCTTTATCCATGTTCTTGCCCTCCGGCTCCTTTTCCCCTCCACTCCATTCTTCACCACCACCATCCATTTTTTAAAACAATTGTTTTCTCCACTCCACCCCTTCTCACTCTCCACCTCCTCCCTCATTGCCTCCTACCCACCCACAGAGCATGAGGGAAGAGTGATGCTGCACAGAAGCCCAGTTTGAGGCACATGGTTTTCATCCACAAATCAGAAGAGCAGAAGACGTCCCCTGCTCCCTCCCCCCAAGTAATGCTGGAAACATTACAATTACTCCACAAAAGTAATAAAATTACTCCTAGTTCTATTACAATAAAAATGTAAAGGAATTACCCACTTGTTACTCAAAAAAGTAATGAATTACAAGTAATTTGTTACTTGTAACAAATTACTTCCAAGCTCTGGGTTGAGGGTTCTGCTTTGTGAGGAGTCTGGGCCACAAGTCTAGAATATATTCAGGCACATATCTGAGGCTATTGGCTGGGAGGAGTTGCTCCATTTTGAAAGTGGCTGTTAGGATTCCTTTGATGAGGTTGGCTGAGGAGAGCTCATTGGTACAGTAGGGCCCTGCTCATACGGTGGGTTCTGTTCTGGACCGCCGCTGTAAAGCAAAATCCACTGTAAAGCTGAACGCATTGACTAACATTGACAAAAATGGTGCCCGACGCCTGAAAAATGCTGTAAAACTGGAACAAGTGCCGTAGGAGCAATTGACAACCGCTGTATCGGTGGAAAGCTGTAAAGCGGAGTGCCACAAAGCAGGGCCCTGCTTTACCATGTGAACATGTGGATTGGTCACATGATGAATAAAACCATTGGTCAATCTAGTTCAATACTGTGGGTTGTATTTAAGGTCTACTCAGAGTAAACCTTCTGAGATTAATGAACCTTACTTCATCATGCCCATTAACTTCAATGGGTCTACTCTGAATAGGACTAGTGTTGAATACATCTTGTCATCTTTGGCTGTAATTCTTCAGGGTCTCATTTGGGAGTCTTTCACAACTCTGCTATCTGAAATCCTTTTAAATTGAGAGGATATATCAAAGACATGTTCTGCTGCTGACCTATGACTTCTCTCTTGTTCAGAGAAGAAATCTATAACATAGGATGGATCAACATGGCCATAAGCAGGAGCTAGACAGTTAAAGCAGGACATGGCAGGCCTTGGAAGCTGCAAGAAATCAGTGCAGTCCTGTGACAAAGGTGATCAGCTTATGTCTAGGATGCTGGGATGAACTCATATTCAGGACTGAATTCTAACTTGTAAATTGGAAAGCTAGTCCCTAAAAGAAATATACTGTAAGAAATTTGTTGTTATGTGCCTTCAAGTTGGTTACTACTTATGGTAACCCTATGAATCAGTGACCTCCAAGAGCATCTGTCATGGACCACCCTGTTCAGATCTTGTAAATTCAGGTCTGTGGTTTCCTTTATGGAATCAATCCATCTCTTGCTTGGCCTTCCTCTTTTTCTACTCCCTTCTGTTTTTCCCAGCATTATTGTCTTTTCTAGTGAATCTTGTCTTCTCATTATGTGTCCAAAGTATGATAACCTCAGTTTCATCATTTTAGCTTTTGGTGACAGTTCTGGTTTAATTTGTTCTAACACCCAACTATTTGTCTTTTTCACAGTCCATGGTAGACATCCATTTGTTTTAATTGATTTTAATATTGCATTTTTAAATTGTTGTAACATGCTGTGGGACCTCATGGTGAAGGGCAGTTAAGAAATCTGATATATCACCACCACTATCATCCTGCTGTTACCAAAATTCAGAGTGGGAGGGCATGATGTCTACCTTCTCAACTTCAGTATGTGCAAATACAGATGAAGATTTTTCCAAAACTGAGGAACAGCTCCCAAGCAAATGGTATATGCTGCTTTTAAAAAAGAAATGAATGAAGCCACTCACCTCAGCTTGGATTGATTTGGGATGATACATGCTATTCTTCTCAAAATGAAGGAAACCATTTTCTGAGCCAGTCTGTAAATTGGTTCCCATTTAGTGCCCCAAACCCCTTCTTTCCATCCCTCCAGTTCCCTAACCCCACCTCCCTTTCAATTCAACTATCCATATGGGACAGCAGCAGTGGCCCTCTGAACTAGAGGGAACAAGTGACATCTGCTCTCTTCTCTATCCCTTCCCTCTAATCTCTAACACAAGCATTGAGAGAAGAATAAGGCCCCAGTATCCCTTGCAAAATGTAGTTTTCCCCCAAAGGCAACAGTAGCGTTGGGGTAATCCAGGAATTTGGAGCTCTCAAAACTTGTATTGGAACCTGAGTTCAGAGAACTTGACCAGTGTTGCTATTTTAAACAATTTTGCATCAAAACCTTGCACTCCCTGGCCTAAGGTACTTAAATAGAAAGTAAACTTTCAGAAAGTAGATAGTGACCTCAAACATTTCAGATAGACTTCCAGAGAGTGACAAATGGGTTTTGAAAAGAAAAAAATGCATCTCAGAATCAATGTTTGATTAATGTTTTAAATGGCACACACAGATTGTTAAAAAGAGCTTTGGTGAAGAAAGACCAAATAGATAGTCCTGAAGGAATTGTGTTCCACATATTACTTTCCTGAGGAAAGAGGAGCTTCATGTGTCACACACCTCGCATCCCAGTCACTGTGATTGGCTTTCATGTTGTTGAGTTCAATCTCATCTGAGGATGCAAAATCCATTCTTTTCTTCCCAAAACTTCACAAAAATAAATTGGCTTTGTGTGTTTTTTCAATGGATTCTGGAGTCAGCTTGTCTTTTTCTCTTTTTCATGCATGCTTATTGTTTTTGTACCCCAAAATATTATGCTAGGAATAGAAAGTCTGATTGCTTTTGGCTTTCTCTGTAGATATATTTTAAACCCTGCTTTCACAGCAGAATTGCCACTGCTTCTAAAAAAGTGTTTATGAGAACACAATGAGAAGCTACGTGTCATGACACATATTTAACTTCTTTCGAACAGAGAAGGTTGCTGAAAATTACAGACAATACACAATGTGGTAATGTTGACGGCAGTGATTAATTAAACCTTTGTGTCTTATTTTATAAGTATCTTAAATGTCATATAGTGATTAATTTAATGTATATAGGTCACAATTGTCTCTTGCAGTACAAAGATACCAGATATAGCACAATTACTCACCTGTTTTAGGATTACTAACCAAGAAGCTTATAAAAATGGTTTTGTGGAAAAGGTTGTGGAAAAGGTTGTGGTTGGGATTCTGACTCCCATATTATTTTGGCAACCAAAGGCTTAAAATTTTATGAAGCCTCACTCACCGTGTAACTGATGAGTGGGGCCTAGTTGCAGTCGGAGGCGAAGCTGCTGCATCCATCTTCTGTAAGGGCAAAGTCGCGCATCGCGTCTATTACGCACGTGCGACGTGCAGCGTGAGGGGGCGGGGCTTAAGGGCCTATTTAAGCCCAGCCGCCCTTTCCTACCCCCTCTTTGCTCGTGCGACGTGGACGGCGAGGGACAGAGCAACTGGGAGATGGAGCTGCAGAACAGCAGTTTTTTGCGGCACAAGGAGCCTTTTGGCCTCCTTATTTCCCCATTAGGGGTGTGGGCTGCAGGCAGGGTGGTAGCGTGCCTGGAGGAGCGGCTGCGGCTGGAGTGGGCCTTGTTAAAGGGGCCTACTCAGCCAAACGTGGCTGGCACACGCACACATGGCTGGTGGGGGAGGGAGACGCCTGTACTCTCCAGCAGCACCACCTCAAGGCTGCCTTGGCAGCCAGTTAAACAAGAACTCAACACAATTATAATTTAAATTACACGATTAGATTCTATTGAATATAAATAAATTATAGGTGCAGAATGGTTTATGATTAGGGGGTTTATACATTAAGCAGTGTCTTTACTTTAATAATAATATTGGTATTGCATTGTTTGACACTGATACTGTTTGTGTATTTATTGTTGTGAGCTAAACTGCAATAGGTTAATTTCACCACACAGCATTTCTAATAATTATTATTTCATAATTATAATTATAAGCCAATGACTGGGAATAAGGGAATCACACATACAGTCATTGGGTGTATTATTATTATTATTATTATTATTAATAATAATAATAATAATAATAATAATAATAATAATAATAATAAGTCGGGGTGGATTTAAAGCAATAATGCCACCCAAGAAAGGAAATGGTGTGTGTGTGAGAGGTCCCCTCATAAAATGCAGGCCTTTGGGCATTTTTAAATTACCCCACCCATACGCCTGGGATAGGTTTTGGTGTAGTGGTTGAGGTTTGGACTGCAACCCAGGAGATCAGGGTTCAAATCTTCCCAATAGCCGTGGGCTGCAGGCTTAGAACTAATTATGGGAGAGGAGGCTGCACAAGTAGGGTTGCCATATTCCAGTTCCACAAATCCGGGCAGGTTAATTTGCATATTATGTAAAGCATTTGCATATTATGCAAATTATTTGCATATTATTTGCATATTGTGCAAATATTTGAATATTAATACTTGGATTGTCCAGTTGTTTTGTTTTTGTGCCTAGGAATTACCACCAAAAACTGGGGAAAGATGTAAGAAATCCTTTTTTTAAAAGCAACATTTTTAGCCTTAAATGCCTAGACTCTAGTTTCCAACACTATGGAGTATTTATTGATTGATTAAGAGAATTTATATCCTGCCCTTTTGCTGTTAAAAACAGAGCTCAGCACAGCTTCCAAATATAATACAAACAATAAAAATACACAATCAATATAAAAACATAATAAAAACACAAAATAGCAACAAACATAAGTAAGTCAGGGCAACAGTACGGTTAACCATATACAATACATTTCAAAGATGTGGTGGGTGGAGAAAAACAAGAAGCCAAAATGTTAGGAAAAGGAGTCTTTCACACCACATGCTCAGTTGTAAATACTGTTGCAGCAAGCTTTACAAGTTCCTCCAGTATTCCACTGGTGCAGGCACTCAGACATTCAAAGTATCTGTATGTTTCTTAGGTTTTATAAAAGCAGAACTTTGCTTAGCTCAAAATTTCTTCTCCCTTTGATCAACCACATCTACACAGGTTCCACCTCCATACTCAAAATGAAACTGGGCCTGGAAGTGTGCAACAACCCCACACATACCTTGCTAATTAAGAACATAAGAACATAAGAAGAGCCTGCTGGATCAGGCCAGTGGCCCATCTAGTCCAGCATCCTGTTCTCACAGTGGCCAACCAGGTGCCTGGGGGAAGCCCGCAAGCAGGACCCGAGTGCAAGAACACTCTCTCCTCCTGAGGCTTCCGGCAACTTGTTTTCAGAAGCATGCTGCCTCTGACTAGGGTGGCAGAGCACAGCCATCATGGCTAGTAGCCATTGATAGCCCTGTCCTCCATGAATTTGTCTAATCTTCTTTTAAAGCCATCCAAGCTGGTGGCCATTACTGCATCTTGTGGGAGCAAATTCCATAGTTTAACTATGCGCTGAGTAAAGAAGTACTTCCTTTTGTCTGTCTTGAATCTTCCAACATTCAGCTTCTTTGAATGTCCACGAGTTCTAGTATTATGAGAGAGGGAGAAGAACTTTTCTCTATCCACTTTCTCAATGCCATGCATAATTTTATACACTTCTATCATGTCTCCTCTGACCCGCCTTTTCTCTAAACTAAAAAGCCCCAAATGCTGCAACCTTTCCTCGTAAGGGAGTCGCTCCATCCCCTTGATCATTCTGGTTGCCCTCTTCTGAACCTTTTCCAACTCTATAATATCCTTTTGGAGATGAGGCGACCAGAACTGTACACAGTATTCCAAATGGGGCCGCACCATAGATTTATACAACGGCATTATGATATCAGCTGTTTTATTTTCAATACCTTTCCTAATTATCCCTAGAATGGTATTTGCCTTTTTCACAGCTGCCGCACACTGGGTCGACATTTTCATCGTGCTGTCCACTACAACCCCGAGGTCTCTCTCCTGGTCGGTCACCGCCAGTTCAGACCCCATGAGCGTATATGTGAAATTCAGATTTTTTGCTCCAATATGCATAATTTTACACTTGTTTATATTGAATTGCATTTGCCATTTTTCCGCCCATTCACTCAGTTTGGAGAGGTCTTTTTGGAGCTCTTCGCAATCCCTTTTTGTTTTAACAACCCTGAACAATTTAGTGTCGTCAGCAAACTTGGCCACTTCACTGCTCACTCCTAATTCTAGGTCATTAATGAACAAGTTGAAAAGTACAGGTCCCAATACCGATCCTTGAGGGACTCCACTTTCTACAGCCCTCCATTGGGAGAACTGTCCGTTTATTCCTACTCTCTGCTTTCTGCTTCTTAACCAATTCCTTATCCACAAGAGGACCTCTCCTCTTATTCCATGACTGCTAAGCTTCCTCAGAAGCCTTTGGTGAGGTACCTTGTCAAACGCTTTTTGAAAGTCTAAGTACACTATGTCCACTGGATCACCTCTATCTATATGCTTGTTGACACTCTCAAAGAATTCTAATAGGTTACTGAGACAGGACTTTCCCTTGCAGAAGCCATGCTGGCTCTGCTTCAGCAAGGCTTGTTCTTCTATGTGCTTAGTTAATCTAGCTTTAATCATACTTTCTACCAGTTTTCCAGGGACAGAAGTTAAGCTAACTGGCCTGTAATTTCCAGGATCCCCTCTGGATCCCTTTTTGAAGATTGGCGTTACATTTGCCACTTTCCAGTCCTCAGGCACGGAGGAGGACCCGAGGGACAAGTTACATATTTTAGTTAGCAGATCAGCAATTTCACCTTTGAGTTCTTTGAGAACTCTTGGGTGGATGCCATCCGGGCCCGGTGATTTGTCAGTTTTTATATTGTCCATTAAGCTTAGAACTTCCTCTCTCGTTACCACTATTTGTCTCAGTTCCTCAGAATCCCTTCCTGCAAATGTTAGTTCAGATTCAGGGATCTGCCCTATATCTTCCACTGTGAAGACAGATGCAAAGAATTCATTTAGCTTCTCTGCAATCTCCTTATCGTTCTTTAGTACACCTTTGACTCCCTTATCATCCAAGGGTCCAATCGTCTCCCTAGATGGTCTCCTGCTTTGAATGTATTTATAGAATTTTTTGTTGTTGGTTTTTATGTTCTTAGCAATGTGCTCCTCAAATTCTTTTTTAGCATCCCTTATTGTCTTCTTGCATTTCTTTTGCCAGAGTTTGTGTTCTTTTTTATTTTCTTCATTCGGACAAGACTTCCATTTTCTGAAGGAAGACTTTTTGCCTCTAAGAGCTTCCTTGACTTTGCTCGTTAACCATGCTGGCATCTTCTTGGCCCTGGCGGTACCTTTTCTGATCTGCGGTATGCACTCCAGTTGAGCTTCTAATATAGTGTTTTTAAACAACTTCCAAGCATTTTCGAGTGATGTGACCCTCTGGACTTTGTTTTTCAGCTTTCTTTTTACCAATCCCCTCATTTTTGTGAAGTTTCCTCTTTTGAAGTCAAATGTGACCGTGTTGCATTTTCTTGGCAATTGGCCAGTTACATGTACGTTTAATTTAATAGCACTGTGGTCACTGCTCCCAATCGGTTCAACAACACTTACATCTCGCACCAGGTCCCGGTCCCCACTGAGGATTAAGTCCAGGGTTGCCGTCCCTCTGGTCGGTTCCATGACCAACTGATCTAGGGAATAGTCATTTAGAATATCTAGAAACTTTGCTTCTTTGTCATGACTGGAACACATATGCAGCCAGTCTATGTCCGGGTAGTTGAAGTCACCCATTACTACCACATTTCCTAGTTTGGATGCTTCCTCAATTTCATATCTCATCTCAAGGTCTCCCTGAGCATTTTGATCAGGGGGACGATAGATCGTTCCCAGTATTAAGTCCCTCCTGGTGTCTTTGGCACTTGTGGTTAGGCCTGTGGTAATTTTGCTCTTCTGAATTTATATCCTGTGCCCCTGCTCTCACAATGCCTACTTCTAGGCCTACCCCTTTTAACATTTCATCATTTCTTTGGTTTTTATCCCAGGGGGAGGTTTATTCCGAACCGGACCTTTCTCAGCTCCTGTCGGGTTTTCCCCCTCAGTCAGTTTAAAAGCTGCTCTGCTACCTTTTTAATTTTAAGTGCCAGCAGTCTGGTTCCATTCTGGTTCAAGTGGAGCCCGTCCCTTTTGTACAGGCCCGGCTTGTCCCAAAATGTTCCCCAGTGCCTAACAAATCCAAACCCTTCCACCCGACACCATCGTCTCATCCACGCATTGAGACTGCGAAGCTGGGCCTGTCTGGCTGGTCCTGCACGTGGAACTGGTAGCATTTCAGAGAAAGCCACCTTGGAGGTCCTGGCTTTCAGCATCCTACCTAGCAACCTAAATTTTGCTTCCAGGACCTCACGGCTGCATTTCCCCATGTCGTTGGTGCCAACGTGCACCACGACCACTGACTCCTTCCCAGCACTGTCTACCAAACTATCTAAACGACGGGCGATATCCGCAACCTTCGCACCAGGCAGGCAAAACACCTTGCGGTCTACACGCCCATCACACACCCCACTGTCTATGTTCCTAATGATTGAATCACCCACTACAAGGATCCCTCCACCCCCTGGAGATATATCCTCGGCACGAGAGGATAGCTGCTCATCCCCCAAGGAATGGGTCCCTTCTAAGGGATCGTTTCCCTCTTCCTCAGCTGGATGCTGTCCTTCCCCGAGACCATCGTTCTCCATGATAGCAGGAGAGCTATCATCGTTGGAGTGGGACACAGCTATAACATCCCTGAAGGCCTCCTCCACACACCTCTCTGCCTCTCTCAGCTTTTCCAGGTCTGCCACCTTGGGCTCAAGGAAATGAAGTCGTTCCCGGAGAGCCAGGAGCTCATTGCACCGAGAGCACACCCACGACTTCTGTCCAACAGGCAGATAGTCGTACATGCTGCAGGCGGTGCAAAACACTGGAAAGGTCCCACACCCCTGCTGGCTTCTTACCTGCATAGTTTTGTTTAAGGTTTATTACGTCAATGGGTTGGAGACTGCGGTTTAGTTGAGGTCAGGGAACAGACGGGCAGAGTGGGGGGCCCTGGCCTCCTCGTCCTGCTGCTGAACTCGTCCTGCTGCTGAACTCGTCCTGCTGCTGAACTCGTCCTGCTGCTGAACTCGTCCTGCTGCTGAACTCGCTCTGCTGCTGAACTCGCTCTGCTGCTGAACTCGCTCTGCTGCTGAACTCGCTCTGCTGCTGAACTCGCTCTGCTGCTGAACTCGCTCTGCTGCTGAACTCGCCTTGACGCTTTGTCAGCTGGGGCTCCCTCTAGCTCGTGGAGCAGGCTCCCTCACTAGGGTGCTCTGAGTTTATATGTGTGGCTGGTTCCTCCCAGCTACTGCTGCCAGCCAATGATGTGTTACTTGAGGCTGATGGCTATCAGCTGGGGCTTAACTCTTTAGTATTCTCTCAGGCTTCCTTCCTTCCTGAGCGAGGGGCGGGGCTGTTTAAGCTTTTGGCTGCTTTTAATCTAATCAAGGGGCTGCGCCTTCCAGGCAAGTCTTTTGTGTTTATTGTTTTCCCACCTAGAACAGCCTGACCTTTCTTTAACCTAGGGAAACAGAGCTTGTGGTTGTGTTTCAGGAAGGCTGAAGCTGCCTTTTTTAGCAAGGACTGCGCTGACTCTCTCCCTGTATGTGTCGGTGGAGTTTCCTTTTCCCCCTTCTCTCCGACTGGAATTTAGCCTTGTTTACAGTGTCCCCTGAAGCTTTCCTGCTAGGGTGGTGTTGAAAACTAGCTTTCTATGGGCTTCCTTCTCCTAGGATCTGTCTCCTAAGATATAGGTTCTTTCAGGATTTGGCTCCTAGCTCAGGGTGACCTTGGGCTGCCCTTATTACTTATTGCTCTGAGCTGTTTTACTTCAATTAAATAATGGAATAAATGGGAGCTACTTAACCTCTTTTCGCTCTGCTGCTTAACTCGCCTTGGCGCTTTGTCAGCTGGGGCCTTGGCGCTTTGTCAGCTGGGGCCTTGGCGCTTTGTCAGCTGGGGCCTTGGCGCTTTGTCAGCTGGGGCCTTGGCGCTTTGTCAGCTGGGGCCTTGGCGCTTTGTCAGCTGGGGCCTTGGCGCTTTGTCAGCTGGGGCCTTGGCGCTTTGTCAGCTGGGGCCTTGGCGCTTTGTCAGCTGGGGCCTTGGCGCTTTGTCAGCTGGGGCCTTGGCGCTTTGTCAGCTGGGGCCTTGGCGCTTTGTCAGCTGGGGCCTTGGCGCTTTGTCAGCTGGGGCCTTGGCGCTTTGTCAGCTGGGGCCTTGGCGCTTTGTCAGCTGGGGCCTTGGCGCTTTGTCAGCTGGGGCCTTGGCGCTTTGTCAGCTGGGGCCTTGGCGCTTCGTCAGCTGGGGCCTTGGCGCTTCGTCAGCTGGGGCCTTGGCGCTTCGTCAGCTGGGGCCTTGGCGCTTCGTCAGCTGGGGCCTTGGCGCTTCGTCAGCTGGGGCCTTGGCGCTTCGTCAGCTGGGGCCTTGGCGCTTCGTCAGCTGGGGCCTTGGCGCTTCGTCAGCTGGGGCCTTGGCGCTTCGTCAGCTGGGGCCTTGGCGCTTCGTCAGCTGGGGCCTTGGCGCTTCGTCAGCTGGGGCCTTGGCGCTTCGTCAGCTGGGGCCTTGGCGCTTCGTCAGCTGGGGCCTTGGCGCTTCGTCAGCTGGGGCCTTGGCGCTTCGTCAGCTGGGGCCTTGGCGCTTCGTCAGCTGGGGCCTTGGCGCTTCGTCAGCTGGGGCCTTGGCGCTTCGTCAGCTGGGGCCTTGGCGCTTCGTCAGCTGGGGCCTTGGCGCTTCGTCAGCTGGGGCCTTGGCGCTTCGTCAGCTGGGGCCTTGGCGCTTCGTCAGCTGGGGCCTTGGCGCTTCGTCAGCTGGGGCCTTGGCGCTTCGTCAGCTGGGGCCTTGGCGCTTCGTCAGCTGGGGCCTTGGCGCTTCGTCAGCTGGGGCCTTGGCGCTTCGTCAGCTGGGGCCTTGGCGCTTCGTCAGCTGGGGCCTTGGCGCTTCGTCAGCTGGGGCCTTGGCGCTTCGTCAGCTGGGGCCTTGGCGCTTCGTCAGCTGGGGCCTTGGCGCTTCGTCAGCTGGGGCCTTGGCGCTTCGTCAGCTGGGGCCTTGGCGCTTCGTCAGCTGGGGCCTTGGCGCTTCGTCAGCTGGGGCCTTGGCGCTTCGTCAGCTGGGGCCTTGGCGCTTCGTCAGCTGGGGCCTTGGCGCTTCGTCAGCTGGGGCCTTGGCGCTTCGTCAGCTGGGGCCTTGGCGCTTCGTCAGCTGGGGCCTTGGCGCTTCGTCAGCTGGGGCCTTGGCGCTTCGTCAGCTGGGGCCTTGGCGCTTCGTCAGCTGGGGCCTTGGCGCTTCGTCAGCTGGGGCCTTGGCGCTTCGTCAGCTGGGGCCTTGGCGCTTCGTCAGCTGGGGCCTTGGCGCTTCGTCAGCTGGGGCCTTGGCGCTTCGTCAGCTGGGGCCTTGGCGCTTCGTCAGCTGGGGCCTTGGCGCTTCGTCAGCTGGGGCCTTGGCGCTTCGTCAGCTGGGGCCTTGGCGCTTCGTCAGCTGGGGCCTTGGCGCTTCGTCAGCTGGGGCCTTGGCGCTTCGTCAGCTGGGGCCTTGGCGCTTCGTCAGCTGGGGCCTTGGCGCTTCGTCAGCTGGGGCCTTGGCGCTTCGTCAGCTGGGGCCTTGGCGCTTCGTCAGCTGGGGCTCCCTCTAGCTCGTGGAGCAGGCTCCCTCGCTAGGGTACTCTGACTTTATATGTGTGGCTGGTTCCTCCCAGCTACTGCTGCCAGCCAATGATGTGTTACTTGAGGCTGATGGCTATCAGCTGGGGCTTAACTCTTTAGTATTCTCTCAGGCTTCCTTCCTTCCTGAGCGAGGGGCGGGGCTGTTTAAGCTTTTGGCTGCTTTTAATCTAATCAAGGGGCTGCACCTTCCAGGCAAGTCTTTTGAGTTTGTTGTTTTCCCACCTAGAACAGCCTGACCTTTCTTTAACCTAGGTAAACAGAGCTTGTGGTTGTGTTTCAGGAAGGCTGAAGCTGCCCTTTTTAGCAAGGACTGCGCTGACTCTCTCCCTGTATGTGTTGGTGGAGTTTCCTTTTCCCCCTAATTAGATTACCAATGCCAGGATGTCTGTTTTATGGACTACTCTCCTGCTCCCCTCCCCCCCCGGGCATCATGAAAGACCCAGTCCTGGGCTCAGAAAGAAAATAAATATCTGGTCCTCTTCAAAGTATTGATAAGCCTCTTGTTTTGATTGAAATAATAATTATAAATTCTTGTTCTTATCACTAATGGGAGTTAATTATCTTGCATATGCTGCTGTTGCTTCTATGGCTGTAACAGAGTGAGGTTAAAGATAAGTGAAATGCAAATAGGAAAAAAAAAACAGAAAAGGCAGTAACACTTTCCTAAGTGTAATACCATACCAACCACAACAACAAAATTCCTATGAGTAAGGCAGAAAACTAAGCATCTCACAACCAAAAATATGATAAATGAAGAAATATTTATATAAAAGCATGACTATCAAATATATTTATTATTTACACAAACTGTAAAGATATTTATAGTGCAATCCTAGGTTTATTTATTCAGAAGCAAGTCCCAGCATATTCAGTGGGGCTTACTCAAACAGGGACAGAAATGCAACTTCAAGTGATAAGTAACTTCATTCACACAACCCAAAATTCCTAATCATGCCACTTTACGCTGTTTTGCAACTGTTTATACTTGTTTTTATGGTTATTGGATTTTTAATGGCTTTATTTCTTGTTGTGAGCTGCCTTGGTTTCCAACCCTACCTCACAGGGGTGTCGGAAAGATTCCATACACGCACACGCAGACACTGCAGATGTACAAATACATACAGCCCATATAATAGTTTATTGTCTAACCAGTTGGTCATTGCAGAAAAATCAGTATTAGTTTTTAAAAAATCAGTATTACTTTCCTACAGAATAAAAACTGTAATACCTAAGTAAGCCCTGCCTACTTGCTTTAAAATAGGACTGGAGGGCACAAACACAATTCTTTTTTACATTCACTCCAAAGTCCCATTGATTTTCAGCACATTCATAACCATGTCTACTCAAAAGTAAGTCCTATTGAATTCAATGGGATTTACTCTGGGCATATGGGATTAGCATTGCTTTTACAAAAAGCAAGCATTGGGAAAGTTTTCAAAACACTGCCCAAGATTTGACTCCTGCACACAAGAGGAAAAAAAACTGAAATGTATATATTTACCCAATTTATGAGATTTTCAGATAAACAGTCGGAGGGGCGGCTGACGTTTTTATGTATATCTCGAGAACCGGACCACCTAGAAACTTATTTTTTTTAAATTAAAGCTGAGAATCCGGGCCACCTAAAGGGCTAGCCAGGCGCCGGGTGGTATGCATAGAATCCGGGTAAAACCCAGCTAACCGGGCAATATGGCAACCCTATGCACAAGCCTTTCGAGCCTCAACAGGCCCTATTCCCCCCCCTTTGGTTGCCAAGGCTGGGTGTGAGTTCAGCCTAGGTAGGGGGCACAAGACGGTGAAGGATGTGGTTGACACATTGGCAGCCTCTCTTGGCCATTGTGCAGAGTTCTTTGGTTAGGCTTACGGCCTTTGCATGACTCAGGCCTATATTAAGTTCAAGGTACTTTATTCTATTAATTTTATTACATGGTGGCTGCTTTGGGGGGTGCAGAGCTCTTTGGTTAGGCTTCTGACTTCCTGCTAGGCCCAGGAATATATTAGGTTGAGGTAGCTAATTTTATTGTTATTATATTACATGTGGCCTTTGTAGGGCCGGGTGAGCCTTTTGGGCCTTTCGGTCTTCAGATTTGGATACTAATGGTGTGCAGAGATGACAGGGTTTGCTAGAAAACATCTACATCACCATAACTTAGATGACAGTGATCCTTTTCCACGTGTCAGTTACACATTCCTTGTTAACTATGAGATAGAATTTGCATTTATTTGAATTTGGTCTCATATCAACAACATATATTCAAAGAGGAATATGTAAACTTCTGCAGGGAATTGAAGGTCTAGCAGATGATAATGTGGCTTGATGGGTGTGTAATACATAAATCCTATAGAAATCTACAGTTAATTTTACTTGTGTGTGTGTGTGTTGAACAGAAATGCTAATTTGCTGACTGGCATTGTTTATATAAAACTGTGTTTGCAAAATAACTGGGAAAATCAGGCGTTATTGCAATGTATCAAACTATGTTGCAGATGTACAAGGTCAATATGAACATAACAAGTGTGAAAAACAACTTCTAAATATGGTTATTAGGAGGAAATGGGCATGGATTAGTGATGTAATTATGATGATAATGATGCATGCATAATTAGTAAAACAAAGTTGATAAAAAGACCAGCAATGCATAGTTTGGCCAGAACCAGCCCTGACTGCTTCTCCCTTGCAAGTGTATTCAATAAACCTGTTGCATCCACTTTGGTTGTTCTCAATTATTATTAGGCAAGTTAATTGGGGATCGAACCCAGCCTCAAGGCCCATGCCTTAGGGGCGTTTATAACAATGGCGACTCCGCCGGGACGATCTTTAGTGATCCTCTCTGCCTTGGACGTAATCTGTGGAGAAGGGGGGAGCTCCAGACTGATTGAGTCTGCCCTGTATCCACGAGAGCGTACCAGGACCTAGAGGTGTCACCATGATCATCCCATAGTAAACCAAACTGGAAAAAGGCACAGGACGTGAATTTCACCTCTCTTTTGGTAAGGCACCCATTGGGTTAAACTGTGTGAAAGTGAGTGAAAGTAGCGAGTGTCGTAAGTCATCTGTCTGTTGTTTCATCTTAGACACTTCCCCCAGTAGACAGAGAGGCTACCCCCGGAGTCGTAAGTCATCTGCAAAGGGCAGAGGGGACTGGGCACGGGAGAGGAGGGGAATGGTGTATCGGAACGTTATCTGTCTGTTGTTTTGTCTCAGACACTCCCCAGGTTAGACAGAGAGGCTACCCCCGGAGTCGTAAGTCATCTGCAAAGGTCAGATAGGACTGGACACGGGAAAATGGGGCAGAGTGCTTCAAAACAGGGAAAGACAGAGAAGATAGGACAGAGGGAAGTTAAGAAAGGGTTTGGAAAGAGTCAGAAGAAGAAGGGAAGAAAGTGGGAAAACAAGTGAAAAACCCGGAAACTGAGAGTAGGTATCACGAAGAAAAACAAAAGCGTTATAGAACCCTGGGTACATAAGATAAAATTGTTGTAAGTGTTTGTATAAAATGGTCATGCGCTTGTGAGAAAAAGAGAAAAAGAATGGTTGGGCATAAGATGTGGAATGGAATCGAATGAAATGGAGCCATATGTCTGGTTCTCATATGTGTAGTATTTTCCCAGGAAATGAGAGTGGTGTCAGAATGATTTTGTTTAAATGGATATTTATGAATGGAGTACTCAGGTGTGAATTGAGTGTCTGTGGGAATGGTAGAAGGAAACATTTATCCTTGTATGGTCACTTCCTAAAATATGTTGTTGTTTTTCTTGTTGCGTGAATCAGCTGTGCCGTTCAGGCGTTCTATTTCTGTTGACTGTTCTTGTTTTGTTTTGTATAAGATTTGAAGGACTTAATTTGTTTATTAAGTAGCGTTTAGTAATCTTTTAAGCTGGTATAAGAGATTTGCTTTGTTTGTTTAAAACAAGGCTTGGAGAAAGGAAAAGGAATGAGAGATTTTTGCCAGACTTTCATACCCTCCTTGGCAGAAGGAGAGAGACACACACACATACACTCTTAAGGAATGTATCATGGCTGCAGGGACAGAGCCGAGGAGATTAGAGCTCCACTTTGGGCATAGGATAGGTATATCTCACTTGCCTTTTACCTTTTATAGTAATAAGGTCCTTTGATTTCTTAATTTTAGAGTTATGAATGAGTTAGGATATTAATGATTAATGCTGTCATGCACCCAAGTAATCCTGTAATGTTCTCCTACTCTTTTCTGCAATCCAGGGAACTTTCCCCTTTTTCTGTCGCTTCCTAAGATAAGGAAGAGAGGCTTTTGAAAGGGAGTAGTCAAGTTTTGAAAATAATTGGAAATTTTGTTTATGTTTGGTTGCTGTCTCTTGATTATTTGGTCAATATAGAGGCTAAGGTGTAGAGATTCCCTGGCATATTGCTACCCTATTGACAGCAAACGAATGAATCTGACAGTTTAACCCCTCCTTTCTCTAGTCCTTTTTAAACAATGGTATATAAACTGACAAATGATGACAATGATTTTTGGTAAGTTGGCAACATGAGGCCATTGACTATATGCTAGAAGTCAGCAAAACTGAGTAATACAATGAATAATTCAGAGTTTGCTTATCTATATCAGTGTAAAAGTACAGAGCATGACTAACCCCCACCTTTGGAATTTGTGTTTACTGCCAACTTCTTGTACTCAAAGTGTATATCTGCTGTAGTGATTGGGGCTCTCATCCAACAGGAAACGAACCTGAAATTCTAGTGTAATAGGGCCAGTTGTAAGATTGGGGCATACAGGATGTGAATAGTAGGTTTTGAAACACATAGAAAGACAGTGAACAGGTTCAAGAGTCAGTGGTTATTGGCTTAGTTTTCACACTGAAACTTGTTCTCTTGCATGTGTATGTTTATAACCCCTCCTTCTTCCTCAATTTGGTGGGCAAGTAGCCAAGAGAGCAAGGAAGCTCCATGTAGCCTGATATAATTTTGTTATTTTTTATGCATTTGTATATGATTAAAAAGTCTAATTCTTTTTATTTAATTTGCTTTTTTAATTATAGGATGGAGCGGAAGCATATGCTATGATGGTTGTTTTGATTTTATATAGGTATAGCAGAGAATCGCCTGGATCTCTCTTTAAGTCATTTTGATATAGTGTTAAGAAATTGTAGGAAGTTTTTTTTATTGTCTGATTTAAAGAATTAAGTATTTTCTTTGAGTTTCATTGAAGGTATAAGTTTTGTAGTTAAGCAGTGGAAGGACAAACCACCTGATGTGTTTTCTCCCTCCATTCTTAGTTGTGTGCATGCATCCTGAATTCAGGACTTTATTGCCTAGGAGGTACAGTAATATGGTATTCTTTAATGAGCCCAGCTTAAAGGGTGTCATATGTTTTGTTTTAATCATGCTAATTCTTTACAGCCGAGTTATGAACAGTTGGAAGAATTTTTTTTTTTTAAGATACAAAATGTTTTCTTTTTATAACCAATGCCGGCTTTTATTTCTCTCTCTCCTTATATCTCTTACAGATAGAATTGTATTTGTAAAGAGAAACTTAATTTTCCTTTTTGGGGCCCCTTTTCTTTGTTTCTCCTAGTATTTTTGTGTCTCTTTAGCAACCTCTGCATATGATCAGAGGCTAGAGAAACTTGAAGGCCTTTAGAATGTGTAGTTATGTTGTGTGTCTGTCTGTTGCAACACAGTATTTTGGTTTTTTGTGCACTTTTGAGAAGTCTCATTTGTAGCCATGATGGTATTATTTTTATATTTTCCTTCCTGTGCTGAATGATTTGCTAAGGAAGCATTAACCCCCAAAGAAACTTTTTTTGTGCGTGTGTGAGACACAGGAGATTTATTGCAGGTATTTTGATTGGAGCCTCATATGAAGTTGGTACCAACGTATTGGGCCTTTATATAGCTATGCAACAGATGTGCTATTTCCTAGCATGTGCTAAAAGCATAGAGGCCTGCTTAATTCTTCCACTGCCATGGAACCACTACCAATGGTCTGTGTATAAGGTTGCAAAGGTGCAAATATAAGGGTGTATGAGAGTTTCACCCCTCCTTTTCTTTTAGTAGAGATTTGTTTTTAAATGTTGAAGGTTAAGTTGTATGATATGTACAGATGTATGTAGAAGATTAATGATGTGGAAAAACAACATTATAACTTAGTGTTTGGTTATCTATGTGAGAATATGCATGAATTATACATATGTTTCTATACCTCATTCAAATAATGAGTGATTCCATATTGGGTCTTATAATGTGAGAGAATGTTATAGATGCCATAACAAGATTTCACCCAGATCAATTATAAAAGAGTGTTTGAAATAGAGTTTATCTTTAATTATGACCAAATGGATATGTAAATCTTTGAGGCTAAAGAAAAAGGTCCTCAGGGAAAGATATCAATATTATTTATATTATGCATTATATTATATTTCATGAATTTTATGAATAGCATTGTAAGCAGTTAAAGCAAAGAAACACAGATGCCCTCTCAACTATGGAACCCTGATGTTTTGTTTTCCTCAGAAGGATTGTTTTTAAAGGACCTGATGGATTTGGAGATTTTTCCAGGAGTAACTAAAGGCTGTTATTGCCTCTGCCCATGTCAGTGGGAGAAAAGGCATTTCTAATAAGTCACACGGGGGGAGGTGGTTCTGAGAAACACAGTCTTCGTACTTTTTCCTTCCAGAAAGAAAGCTACTGCAATGAACTGTTTTTTTCTCATCATTTGAATTTATGATTAGCATCAGCAACCCACAGACTGATCGATTAAGCTGACTATTTGATATTTTGAAGATTAACCTTGTACAAACCTGCAGTGTGTTTCAAGACTATATTTGTTTTACTTCAATTATAATGTTGAATGTAACTATTTATGCATTATGTTTTATGTGATGATTTAACCATTGGCTGTTTTCTTTACATAGCTTAAGTGTTAAGAATGTTTTGCTTTTGGGATGTTTTTGGCCTTTTAGATCCCTTGTGATGGGGTCTACAGAATTTGGCTATTTCAGAATGGTTAGGAATAAGTGCAATGCCCAGGAAGTGCACCAGTGGGCCATAATTAATTAATGTGAATGGATGTCAACACCATAAGAATCTAGGAAGATGATAGTTTGGAATCCCATTAAGATTGCTTTTCTCTCAAAATAATTGTTGTATTTTATTGCTCTTTTACGTTAAGTATTGAATCAAGCATATGGGTGCGTGCATTTTATGATTATATTGTTATTGATAAGTGTTATATACAACCTATGCCAAGATATATCAATGGATGCTTTTGTGGTATTGAGGAAATAGCAGGATGTGATTTTTTTATTCAAAGTCCCTGTATGAACCATCCAGAGAATAGACCTGTTTCAACACCTCAAACTCATTATATTAAGCTATGGCCTAGCTAATCTTCAGAAGTTACTTTTTCATTCTATGTACAGAAACAATTAGAAGCAATTAAAAATGGGAGAGCAAGTTACACTCTAGATAGCACATGATTGTCATACAGTCACATTATAGATAAGCATTCACAGATATAGGCATATGGATGACTTTGAATTCCCTGTTTGGTTGGGGAGAAGGCGCCAAAAGAGGTCTAACCCTTATAATGCACCCCATTGTGGTGATTTTGGTATCTGGCCCTTGTAATATGGATCTATCTTATGGCACAGTTATACCCTGGAAGTCAGCATTGGAGCCTGGGGGCAGAACTGTGAAAGGACTATACGTCTACATTTCAAAGAAGGGGGAGTGATACGGCTTGGCTAACCCCATTTTGGTTAAGGTGGAACCCAGGAGGTGTAAGGCCAAGAGCTATAGCTCCCACCCCATTCTCACATACCCCCAACTGTTGGTATGGCTGGTAATGCGTTCTAGAGGTTTGTGTACAGGAAAACAAGGGCAGAGTTAAACGTTGTTGCATAAATGTTATTCCTTGGCGTGTACACTCCCTACATACAGTGAATCTCATTGTTCGTTACAAAGAGCCTTAGTTGTTTTTAATGTCAACTAAAAGCATACATGCAGATATAATGGAAAAAGCATTCAGGACAGTGATAGAATTCAGAAGTAACCTTCCTGTGTTAGCCATTTAAGCAAAAAGGTAATTCAAACATATAGTGTAGCAAAGCTCTCCACAAGAGGAAGAAGCCATATGAAAGTGAACTTTCAAGGGCTTCTTGAGGGGGGAATTGTAATACATAAATCCTATAGGAATCTACAGTTAATTTTACTTGTGTGTGTGTGTTGAACAGAAATGCTAATTCGCTGACTGGCATTGTTTATATAAAACTGTGTTTGCAAAATAACTGGGAAAATCAGGCGTTATTGCAATGTATCAAACTATGTTGCAGATGTACAAGGTCAATATGAACATAACAAGTGTGAAAAACAACTTCTAAATATGGTTATTAGGAGGAAATGGGCATGGATTAGTGACGTAATTATGATGATAATGATGCATGCATAATTAGTAAAACAAAGTTGATAAAAAGACCAGCAATGCATAGTTTGGCCAGAACCAGCCCTGACTGCTTCTCCCTTGCAAGTGTATTCAATAAACCTGTTGCATCCACTTTGGTTGTTCTCAATTATTATTAGGCAAGTTAATTGGGGATCGAACCCAGCCTCAAGGCCCATGCCTTAGGGGCGTTTATAACAGGTGGATAGGAATAAAGAGGAAAGACAGGCTACTTATTAGGCTCTTATCCTCATTTCTAGGATTTTAGACCTTACTAAAACAGGGGGTGGTCTTGACAGGATCTTAGACTATTGTGACAGGGAAGCTGCCTTTTAAGATTTAGGCAGACTCTTCATTCTTTCTTGATGATTTTACAACAACATTTCTGATATCATTTACCTGAAGTCATATATAGCATGCAACTTTTACATTGGCATGTCTATTTTAATATGTAGGATATCAGTTACTTGAAATCAATATAGCATGCAAATTTTGCAATTTGAACACCTATTCTGACTGGTGCTTTGGAAACCCGCTAGGAAAAAGCTGCAGTGGGTCCAACTATTGGTGACAGCAGCATATCCTCAGTCTCTGTGCTTTGGGGTAACTGGGTTAGCTGCAACAAAATAGTAGTTCGTAAGGTGTACTTACTCATAAATGATTTCCTTCCCTTTGCAGAAGGATATGTGCAACAGTGAGATAAGAGGCAAGAGGCCTTCAAAGGGGTAAGAAGAAGCCACCAGCATAAGCTGTTCAGGTTAGACTCAAGTTAGACTCAAGGTACTACAAACTTTGTTTGCAGGCTACCCGGTTTAAGGGGAGGTTTGTCTGTGTTATGGTGTTTTCCCCTGTTGGTTTCACAATCCCATACTCGAATTCCCAGCTGGCCTTCATGGCCTCCAACTCCCGGCTGGCCTTCATGGCCTACAATCTTCAATCTGTTTTAGTTATGGTGGTAATTGCCAGGGACGGAGTGTAACCCTTCTGGAATTCTTCCCTATAGTGGTGGCTGTTTATTTATTGGCCGAGAGGCTGAGGAACTCTACGGTCCATTTTTGGTGTGATAACATGGCCACGGTCCATGTTATCAACTCGCTTACATCTAGGAACGCCAGGGTTATGAGCCTTGTCTGGGCTTTTGTTCTCCAGTGCCTGCGTTTCAATATACTTTTTCGGGCACGGCATGTTCCTGGCATTGACAATAGTTAGACAGCCACAAAAACGCCCTCCCCCGGCACCTGGCTCCTCAGATGAGGAGACGGCGCCGCCATGGGCTGCCATCTTGACGCACCTGGAGGCTTTAGAACAGCTGACTCACTCGCTATCACTGATCAGCTCCAATCAGCAGGGAAGGTCAAGGAAGCAAGTTATAAGACTCTTCTCAGTGGCTAACACACTCCCCTTTCATGCTGATTGGCTTATATGATGCTGGAGATAGGGTCCCTGCTGGGAAAGGACTTCCCTGGACTGGTAATCCATGGGTCTTGAAAAGTCCAGCCCCAGCCTGGCGACCCAGTGGCCAGAGCAGGTCTGGCAGACTCACCTGTTCCCACCAGCGGCGCAGCCAAACCAGCAACAGGGCAGTCCACCACAGCTGTTGATGTCACTCCAGTCTGGGGTGTCGCCACCTCTCCTCCAGTCCCTATCGCCGCTATTGGCACAGGGGAACCCACTGGCCCATCACTCACCATCTGGGTAGAGTCAGGGCGGGTCTCAAGAGCGTCAAGCCTCGCTAAACTCAAAGCAAGGATATTACTGGGAGCCCCTTGCCAATGCCCCACATTTGAGCCACCTGGAGCCTTTGCTTTTGTTCGCTTTGGCCTGGTAGTCCCCCCAGTGGAAGTCCCCGGAGTGGCTTCCTGCTCTGAAACTGGCCGTGATAACCCAGGAGCCGGGGTTGGTGTTACCCTCCTCCGCTGTCATTCTTAGCAAAGGCAGGTGTTTTTCAGGATTATGCAGGGGACTTTAGGGTCCGCCGAATGTTGGCAGGGTAGGCTAGGGAGCATCCTGCCATGCCTGATCCCCGTCGACCTATTTCAGTTGACATTTTAATAGCCTTGAGTGGCCAGTGGGACAAACTTTGCTCCTCCAACTATGAAGCCTCACTATTTCAGGCAGTGGCCCTCACACTGTTTTTTGGTGCCTTTCGAATTGGAGAAGTGGTAGCTGGCTCCAAGCGAGACTTATCTCGCCGTGCCCTTCAATTGGCAGATATTACCATGGAAGGGGGTTGTGCCTGCATAAATCTGAGAAGGTCTAAGATGGACCAGAAGTGTAAGGGACGACGCGTCAGGCTGGCCCCATCCACAGTGCCTACCCTCTGCCCAGTGCGGGCTTTACAAGCATTTTTGGCAGATAGGGGACCGGGGGATGGATATTTATTTACCCATGCAAGTGAGGTTTGTGATGTTGTTTTAAGGGGGGGGAATGTGATGTTCCTCTATTAGTGTATATATGGTAAGTGCTGTTTGTATAGGAGATACATGGTAAGTGGAATGAAAGAGGAGGGGGGAGTGAATGGGCAGTAGAATGCTGGATGATTGGCTGAATGTTTAAAATGGCTGACAGTATAAATGGAAGGATGTCAGGTAAATCTGGGGGGATGTGAGGTGGAAGGTGGTGAGGTGGAAGGTGGATGTGAGGTGGATGTTAGTGGGTTGTTTTGGTGGGTTTATGAGAGGAGAGTGTGGAGTTCGGATTAATACTAAGACCAGTACCTCAGGAATAGATGAAACCATATGCTTAAGTGCCTTTTAAAGTAATCTTGTTATCTTTGTTATTTAATAAATACATTTGGTTTACCAAAGGCCTGATCCTTGGCTGGGGTTTCACAGACCAGAAGGGAGGGTAAGGTAAATACCAAGGCTGAAGAGTGACAAATGGTGGCAGCGGGGAAGGGAAGAATAACACCACAAGTATTCAGAGCAAACCAGAATTATCTGCATTGATACAAAGGGAGTGGGACAGCTTGAGCACGCAGTCACAGAGGTAACCTGATTGAGAGAGACTCAGGCAGAGTCTCTGGGGATACTGGTTATAGAACGTGACTGGTGGTGCTGCCTAGCAGGGGGATCTGGTGAGGTCTATGCTAGAGCGGAGAGAGAAACCATAAAAAAGGACGGTCCGGATTGGTGGAGAGTCCCTGGTGGTGCCTAGTGACAGGCAGTAGCCACGAGCAGGTAGTAACCTGACAGGGAGAGCCAGGGAAGGAGCGTCACATGTGGTGGTAGCGGTGGGATATGAACCAAAGAGAGTCCCACACATGTGGTAGCACAGCGGTGGGATACAAACAACAGAGAATTCAGATACGAATACTAGAGAATCCCTAACGGTGTGGCAAACAGAAATAGCAAAACAAGATTACTTGTGAGAGTGACTGGCAAAGAGTGTGTGGCAAAGAGTGAGTGACCATGGCTGAATATATAAAAATGAAAAGAGAGGAGCTGGTGGAGAAGTGCATAACATTCAATTTACCTCACGAGGGTAAAGGGGTAGATGAATTGAGGGTAGCACTTATAGGATTTGCAACCGCCCAGCAAAAACAACCTGTCAGGGAAGAGACCCCAGAAGGATATTTAAGCAATCCCGCTTATATAGAGTACTTGAGAGAGAAGTTAAGATGGGAGCATGAGTTGGAAACTGAGAGATTGAGGAGGGAGGCTGATGAGAAAGATAAACAGAGGGAGTTGGAAACTGAGAGATTGAGGATGGAAGGTGCAGAGAAGGAAAACAGGAGGGAGTTGGAAACTGAGAGGTTGAGGATGGAAGGTGCAGAGAAGGAAAAACAGAGGGAGTTGGAATTTGAGAGAATGAGAGTGGATGCTGAATTACAGGTGGAAAAGTTAAAGTTTGAAAGGGAGAGGTTTCATTCTGATGAAACAAGAAAGGACAGAAATGAAACAAAAATAAAAGTTACACCAAAAGACTTTGCAGTGTTTGAGCCTGGACAAGATCCACAGATTTACCTCAGCACTTTTGAAAAAGCAGCTCAATTGTGGGGGCTACCAGAGGATAAATATATGCAATATTTATCAAACGTGATCAAAGGGGAATTGGCTGAGGTATACCAATATTTCCCCTCAGACAAGCCCGTCACCTATGCTGAGTTTAAAGAGGCAGTATACAAAAGGTTCAGACTGGGACCTGACTACTTTAGAAAATTATTCCGAAACTGTCAGATCCAAGCAGGGAGGTCTTTTGTTGAACTGGGAGCTAAGTTGATGGATATATTTGGAAAGTGGATGAGTAGTGCCAAAGCTCAGTCAGTGGAAGAGGTGAAAAGCCTCATGATACTGGATCAATTATTCCATCAGTTACCACCAGAAATAAGGCTCCTTGTCAAAGACCGTTCCCCTACATCGGTGCAGGAGGCCGCAGAGATGGCGGATCACTTTGTCTCCAACAGAACTGGCTGGGTGGGGAAAACATCAAGAGAGTTTAAACCCAGACCATATAATGGTGGCAGAAAGGATGTGGTGCCACAGCGAGTGAGTCCTCCAGTAAACTCTGAAGGGCACAGGACACCCCAGAGTGGATCTGTGTACCCTAAGGTGGAGGAGAAATTATGCTACAAATGTGGTAGACCAGGGCACCTACGTTTTCAATGTGAGGTTGCCAACCCCATTAGTAATCCTGCTCAGGCAAGGGCAGTAAAAATAGAATCAAAAGAACTAACCACAAAAAAGGTTCAGTTCTGCCAGATAAACTGGACAGAAGTAACAGACCTTGATTCAAGTCTGAGAGAGGAAGTGAGTGTACAAGTGGCAAATTATTGGGCATTGCTTGACACTGGTGCCACTCAGACGTTACTGAGGCCAGATTTAATAAAATCTGAAGAAATATTACCTCAGGAAACGGTGAATATCCAAGGAGTGAGGGGTCAACCAGAAAGCTTGCCTGTGGCCCTGGTGAAAATGGTGTGGAGAGGTCAAGAGGGCAGATATAAAGTAGGCATTAATGCCCAACAACAGGAACCAGTGATACTGGGAAGAGATGTTATGGGGGCACAAGGGAAAATATATGTGGTGACCAGACAGCAACTTGGCAGAGAAACAGAAGCCATGTTAAGGGGGGCTGAAGGAAACAGGGTGGAATCTGTTTGCGAGCCTCAGGTCCCCATAGCAACCCTTGGCAGGCCTGCTGAAGGAGACAAACTGTATCAACTGGTCTCTGGGGAAGAGACAGAGCATTTCAGAGAAGAACTGAATAAGGATACCAGTTTGAATCAAATAAAGGAACAAGCCCTGACCCAACAGATTCCTTTCACTGACAAACTGAGGAATCAAGTTGTGTGTGAGAATGGGATTTTATATAGACTGTGGATGCCTGCTGAGAGAAAGAATGAATGTGAACCAGTGAAGCAATTGATAGTACCTAGCAAATACAGAACCAGATTGCTAGAGGTAGCCCACGATGTCCCATGTGCAGGACATCTGGGAATAAAAAAGACCAAGAAGAGATTGGCTGCACACTATTATTGGCCAAACATCTCCAAAGATGTAAAACAACATTGTCTATCTTGTGGTATATGCCAAAAGGTGGGAAAAAGTGGAGTAAAGACTAAGGCACCCTTAAAGCCCCTTCCTATAATTGGACAACCCTTTTATAGAGTGGGAATAGATTTGGTGGGCCCTTTTTCCAAACCCACAAGGCATGGCAAGAAATATCTAGTGGTGGTAGTGGATTTTGCCACCAGGTACCCAGACGCAGAAGCACTAAGATCTGTAGAAGCCCCTGTGGTGGCAGAGGCTTTATTAAAAATCTTTATGAGGCTGGGTTTCCCTCATGAAGTGCTGACGGATCAAGGCAGTGTATTCATGGGAGAAGTGATGCAATGTATGTGGAAATGTTGTGGTCTAAAACATCTAAAGACCACTACTTACCATCCCGCCACTAATGGGCTGAGAGATTCAATGGAGTTTTGAAGGGCATGATAAGAAGCTATGTACAAGATCACCCACAAGACTGGGATGAACGTTTGGGATGCTTCTTATTTGCATACAGAGAAGTCCCTCAGGAGTCAACAGGCTTCTCACCCTTTGAACTGATGTTTACTAGAAAAGTGAGGGGACCTTTGGAACTGTTAAAAAAATTCATGGGAAGGAACCCTGGGAGAGTACAAAACATCTGTAGTAGATTTTGTATTGGAATTCCGCAATAAATTAACATCAATGATGGAAGTAGTGAAAAAGAATTTGGGTCAAGCACAGGAGAAGCAAAGTTACTGGTATGACAGAACAGCCAGGGAACGTGTGTATGATGTGGGAGATATGGTTATGGCGTTCATACCCAGGAAACATGACAAATTACAGGCTAACTGGGAAGGACCATATACCATCAGAGAAAGGCTTGACACAGTGATGTATGTAATCACCACAGACTATTTAAACAAAAGCAAAGTGGTTCATGTAAATATGTTGAAGCCTTACCATACCAGGGATGCAAAGGTGTGGCAAGTTACCTTATTCCCTTAGGGAAGTGGGCCTGAACTTCCAGATTTGGTACAAGAAAGCAAAGACAAAGGAGGGGTAGATCAATTGGAATGTTCAGAGGAGGTGAAGGAGGAAGTAAAAGAAGAGATTCTGAGAGTTTTGAAAACCTATAGGAATCTCTTTAGCAACAAACCTGGCCGAACCTTTATAGTTATACATTCCATTGATACTGGAGATCATGCTCAAATCAGATCTATGCCATACCGTGTGAATGTGAAAGTTGTGAGTGAATTAAACTATTTAGGACATAAGGTGGGGAGTGGGAAAATCACCCCCTTATGGAGCAAGGTGGAGGCAATACAAGTGTGGCCTATCCCCTTAACCAAAAAACAAGTTAGGGCATTTCTAGGTGTGGCTGGTTTTTATAGGAAGTTTGTGAAAAATTTTGGGGAAATAGCAACCCCCTTGCATGAATTGACAAAGAAAAAGTGTTCTGAGCGTGTGGTATGGACGAATGAATGTCAGAAGGCTTTTGATCTGCTGAAGCAAGCCTTGTGCTAAGGACCCATATTAATAGCACCAGACTATGAGCAACCATTCATCGTGGCTACAGATGCGTAAGACCTCGCGCTGGGAGTCGTCTTGCTGCAGGAGAGAGAAGGCACCAGACATCCAGTGGCGTATCTGAGTCGCAAGCTGACGCCGAGGGAGAAAAACTATTCGTCGGTCCAAAAGGAGTGCCTAGCGGTCGTGTGGGGACTGAATAAGTTGTGCCCATACATGTGGGGACGAAGATTCACGGTAACAACGGATCATTGGGCCTTGTTATGGTTGCAGACTATGAAAAACCATAACACTATGCTGCAGAGGTGGTCGTGGGGCCTACAAGACTATCAAGTGGACTTCCAGTTCATAAAAGGCAAGGACAATGTACTGGCCGATGGACTTTCCAGGCAAGTGGCCGGGACTGCAGTGACGTGACCCAGACGAAGGAACAAAAAAAAAGACATTTTCCCCATAGAGACTTGTTATATTGTTAACTCGACGTATAAATCCTGGAACAGGAATAATACTCTGCCGTTGTTTTAAGGGGGGGAAATGTGATGTTCCTCTATTAGTGTATATATGGTAAGTGCTGTTTGTATAGGAGATACATGGTAAGTGGAATGAAAGAGGAGGGGGGAGTGAATGGGCAGTAGAATGCTGGATGATTGGCTGAATGTTTAAAATGGCTGACAGTATAAATGGAAGGATGTCAGGTAAATCTGGGGGGATGTGAGGTGGAAGGTGGTGAGGTGGAAGGTGGATGTGAGGTGGATGTTAGTGGGTTGTTTTGGTGGGTTTATGAGAGGAGAGTGTGGAGTTCGGATTAATACTAAGACCAGTACCTCAGGAATAGATGAAACCATATGCTTAAGTGCCTTTTAAAGTAATCTTGTTATCTTTGTTATTTAATAAATACATTTGGTTTACCAAAGGCCTGATCCTTGGCTGGGGTTTCACAGACCAGAAGGGAGGGTAAGGTAAATACCAAGGCTGAAGAGTGACAAATGGTGGCAGCGGGGAAGGGAAGAATAACACCACAAGTATTCAGAGCAAACCAGAATTATCTGCATTGATACAAAGGGAGTGGGACAGTCACAGAGGTAACCTGATTGAGAGAGACTCAGGCAGAGTCTCTGGGGATACTGGTTATAGAACGTGACTGGTGGTGCTGCCTAGCAGGGGGGTCTGGTGAGGTCTATGCTAGAGCGGAGAGAGAAACCATAAAAAAGGACGGTCCGGATTGGTGGAGTCCCTGGTGGTGCCTAGTGACAGGCAGTAGCCACGAGCAGGTAGTAACTTGACAGGGAGAGCCAGGGAAGAGCGTCACAAGGTTCCCCTCACAAAATACCAGTTTTGTGCATTAACAAAGCAAGCATTGCATAAGCTGGGGTTTGACCCCTCACAGTTTGGAACCCATTCATTCAGAATTGGAGCTGTTTCTACGGCAGCAGGTATTGGTTTTCCCCAGAGTACAGGCAGTTGGACGTTGGTCCTCTGGTGCCTTTAAGGGCTACATTCGCCCCTTTTAGAGGGCTTGGGAATGCGGAAGCCTAATAAGTTTTATTTGTTTTGACAGGTTGCTGGACGGGGAGGGAGCAGACGCGCATCCTCATATGCGGCCACAGCATGATCTTCTGGACAGCCCGGAGGGCAGCGAGGTCAAGCATGGGCTCGCAGCTGGGCCTCAGTCATTGGGCTACGGTACAGTGGCTTGGCCGGCGAGGAATGCGTTGGGAGGGGCTCCTACCCACTCTGTTCCAGCAGGATGTAGTGCGGACAACCCCGCACGTGGTGGTCATTCACCTGGGTGGTAATGACCTTGGTTTGCTGCAGGGCAAGGCCCTCAGGGTTCAGGCATGTAAGGACATGCAGGTGATAAGGCAAAGGTGGCCTTCGGTACATCTGCTATGGTCAGACTTGCTCCCACGTAGTGTGTGGCGTGGGGTATGGAATCCATGGGCACTCGATAGAGCATGGAAGAAGGTCAACCGGCATATTTGGTTGGCTCTTCTTGGGCACGGGGATTTAGCCATTCCGCATCCCCATATTCAGCATTCAGAGGTTGAACTATACAGGGCCGATGGCGTTCACCTGTCTGATGCAGGTAACGACTTCTTCCTGAAAGACCTGCAGAGGTGTCTGCGAGAGGTTCTTCTCGGCAGTGGGGTAAAGGGGGACTAAATAGAGATTTGTCCCCCTTTTTGTGGCGGGAAGGTGCATTGGAGGTTAATGCCCTACCGGGCAGATTATTTTAGCACTAGTGCGGGAAGGTGCGGGAAGGGAAATAGGTAAGGACAGCTAGGTGGCCCCCTTAGGCACCTTTGGAGGTGATTGGCGGTTTCAGATGCCTGTCTGTCAGAGCTTTCCGGCTTGAGGGCAGGATATGGGCTGCCTCTGGGGCCAACCTATCTCATCTACCCAAGGGTTATCCGGCCCTGGGTGGGGATGACGTAGGAAGGCCCCCCTACTCACCTACTAGGTGTGGCCTGGGTAAAGGTAAGCACATGGGCTTGCCCTTCCTGCGGCAGGGGCTGGTCGCCCGAGAGCTGTGTGGCAAGATACTTGCTTATAGACAGTTCCCACACCTAGGTTTTCCTTCTGCAGGTCACTTTAAATTGGGTTTTTGTTTAATGTAATTTAATAAAGTGGCCCTTGTTCAACCCAAGCTGACGTCTCTGTGTTTTATTTCGCCCCTCGACTGCAAATGAAGCCTCACTCACCGTGTAACTGATGAGTGGGGCCTAGTTGCAGTCGGAGGCGAAGCTGCTGCCTCCATCTTCTGTAAGGGCAAAGTCGCGCGTCGCGTCTATTACGCACGTGCAATGTGCAGCGTGAAGGGGTGGGGGTTAAGGGCCTATTTAAGCCCAGCCGCCCTTTCCTACCCCATCTTTGCTCGTGCAACGCCCACCCCGCCCTCCCTCTTTCATGGTGTGCCTAGGGGTCGCTTCGGGGGTGAGTAGGAATTTTTATCCTGCCCACCCTAGTTGGCGGGCAGGTTTTTTGCCTGCTCCACACTATGGGAGCGGGAGGGGAGCGGGTTAGGGGGCGTTGCGATCAATAGGTGGTTTTGGCTAATTTGGCTAATTTGCATTGGAGGTTAATGCCCTACCGGGCAGATTATTTTAGCACTAGTGCGGGAAGGTGCGGGAAGGGAAATAGGTAAGGACAGCTAGGTGGCCCCCTTAGGCACCTTTGGAGGTGATTGGCGGTTTTGGAGGCCTGTCTGTCAGAGCTTTCCGGCTTGAGGGCAGGATATGGGCTGCCTCTGGGGCCAACCTATCTCATCTACCCAAGGGTTATCCGGCCCCGGGTGGGGATGACATAGGAAGGCCCCCCTACTCACCTACTAGGTGTGGCCTGGGTAAAGGTAAGCACATGGGCTTGCCCTTCCTCCGGCAGGGGCTGGTCGCCCGAGAGCTGTGTGGCAAGATACTTGCTTATAGACAGTTCCCGCACCTAGGTTTTCCTTCTGCAGGTCACTTTAAATTGGGTTTTTGTTTAATGTAATTTAATAAAGTGGCCCTTGTTCAACCCAAGCTGACGTCTCTGTGTTTTATTTCGCCCCTCGACTGCAACTGCTCAGCCACGAGTTTTTCAAAGTTTTTGCCTTTAAGAAACACATTCCTTATTGACTTTTCTGCCAATGAAACCATAAATGTCTGGCATGAAACCCCTGTGCAGTGCAGGGGACATACTGAATTCATACTTTTGTGCCTCACTACTATGGATGGGGGAGAAATTTGACTCAGTTCACATTTAAAGGGGAACCTAGCAAAATGACACTTTTTGAAACAATATGTGAGTCACCGTCTAAAATTTGCAGTTCTCCAGATTTTGCAATGCAGTTCTCCAGCCAAGTAATTTGTACCAAAATGCACATGCTAGGGTAAAGTGTGCATAAAAATGTGCATAAAATAGCATACACAAATGCATTGTTAGGCAAAATTGCTTTGCAAAACTATGTGTTTTAGTCAAAACTGCACACAAATATATGTTTATAAGGAGAGATTTGCACTAAAATGCTAATGATTTTTATGAGGATTGTTTTTTAAAAAATGATTGCAAATTGTTGTGGAAATGTGGAGAACTGAATTTTAGGTTGGAAAAATGAGAAGCGTGCAGAACAGAAACGACAGATTTCTCCTTTTTTCTCACTGTTGTCCCACATGACTGAAAGTATACCTCAAATACATCCCAATGTTCCCCTGCGGCTGCAGATTGAGAAAAGATTGGCAGTGGTGGGCAAGCTGCCTCAGGAAATGTTGACTGCCATTACTGATGTTTTCATTAAGAACCCGAAGGTTTGAGTTCCTTAATACAGAATAAAAAAATATTATATTGTGAAGGGATGAGGAACATGTGGCCCTCCAGATGTTGCTGGACTATAGCTCCTCATAATCTCTGACCATTGGCCATCCTGGCTGAGACTGATGGAAGTCCAACAACATCTGGAAGGCCAAAGGTTTCCCATCTCTGCTGTACTGAATAGGTTTCTTTCCAGTATTTTGCTGTATCAGCTAATGGCCAAAGGTCAGCAGAACATTTTCTGGAGCTGCTTATGAAATTTCCAAACTTGTCCTCATTTATAGGCAGTTATCAATTGTCTTGAAGTGATTGCTGCATAAACACAACTGAATCTTCTGCCAAACCATGCTGATTCAACTAACACCTTTGTGGTTTTCATGTGGTTTCTGAGTTATAGGAAAGTAATAGAAGAGAACAGTGTATAAAGGTTGTTGATTTTTTAAAGAACATGTGACACATGAAAATGTTTTTAATTTAATATCCCAAAGATTGTGTGTGTGAAAGCTACAGCAAACATTATTTCCCTGAAGCATTGTGTTTTGCCTGCCAGACCAGCATCTGCCTCCATCATTTACCTTTTCTTCTTCCAATTTTATTTTGTCGAGTCTTCTGTCAACCAGTATTTTAAATACCTACTTCAATTGCATGGGGTGTTTGCATACCTGTGGTTAAGTAGAATGTTGTTTTGTCCTTGAAAACTTGTGCAACTTTAGTTGAGTACCCTGTCAGTGCTCAGGCTTTGCCTGCTGTCTTTCAGAGTTAATCAGTAGAGACATTACTTGTTGACCCATGGATGCTACATAGCGTTTCCAGGTCTCCGGTTTTTGCCCAGAGATTCTGGTTTTTTTGGGTTCTCTCCGGGACTCCAGGTGAGTCAATCTTCAGACTCTCAGCATTCATTTTTTTAAAAAGAAAATTAATTTTCTAGGTGGTCTGGTTCAAGAGATATACACCAAAATGTCACCCCCCAACTTCTGTTAAATGAGCTTGTAGCTGGCTGCTCTAACCATGCTTTTTCAGGTTTGTAGCAAAATGTGAAGTCAGGGTTGTGATTGTCAAGGCAGTAGCTAGACAACATTGTAAGGCCAGAAGACTGTTGTTTTTTCCCTGCTTATCTGAAAGTCTCATAAATTGAGTAAGTACAGTATATAACTTTCAGTTTTTTTCTCTCTTGTATGCAGGAGTCAAACAAGTTTAAATTTTCCTGGGCTGTGGAAAAGGGCAGTACGAAGCTTTAATCCTATACAAATCCTTCCAAATACAAAGCATTAATCCTATACTCGCTTTTCTAGGCGTAAAGCTGCAATGCTAATCCCACACACCAGCAGTAAACCTCATTGAGTTCAATAGGACTTACTTTTGAGTAGACATGTTAGGATTGTGCTGTACATTAATGGGACTTTTGAGTGAACATAGCAGACAATTGTGTTTGTGTTGTAAATCCTTCTTTCCCCCTCCAATCTTATTTTTAAAGCAATTAGGCAGGGCTTACTTAGCTGTCACCACTTTTATAATGTAGGAAACTAATACTTTACACTAATTCTGTAAAATATTTTTTTTTAAAAAAAGTTCTACAATGACCAACTGGTTTGGAAAATAAACTATTGTATGGTTTGTATGTATTTTTACATTTCCATTGTGTTGTATATATGGAGTCTTTCCAACAATCCTGTGAGGTAGGGTTGCTGACTGGAAACCAGGGCAGCTCACAATAAGAAATAAATCCCTTTAAAATCCAATAACCATAAAAACAAGTATAAACAGTGGTAAAACAGGTTGAAGTGGCATGATTCTGAATTTGGGGTTAGATGAGTGAAATTCCTTATCACTTGAGGTTGCAGTTCTATGCACGTTTCCATGTTTGAATAAGCCTCGTTAATACATTGGGACTTGCTTCTGGGTAAACAAACATAGGATTGCACTATAAATATCATTACAAGTTGTGTAAATAATAAACATCTTTGACAGTTATGCTTATATAAATATTTCTTCATACTATGTCCTGATAAGTATCTGATTTCACACTATGGTTGTACATCATTATTTCCTCTACATTTTAAGTGTGCCCTTCTTCCTTGGGGTGGTCATGGTTCCCCTCTGTTTCCATCCTGAGGGTCGTATTAGGCTGAAAGATGGTGAGTAGCCCATGATCACCCAGTACACTTTATAGCTCATTTCTGTTTTTTTAAAAAAATTAAAACAATCTGCATGCAAGCAAAGTTTATTAAGTAGTTCCACACAACACGTTTAAAGAACACCCAGCTCACATTTAAAGCACATGATTTCCCATAAAGAATCCTGGGAAGTATAGTTTCCCCCTCATAGTTATAGTTCCCACCACCCTTAACAAACTACAGTTCCCATGATTCTGTGGTGTGATTCTTGTGCTTTAAATGTGTGCTGAATGTGCTTTAAATGATCTGCCCTAGGTATGTTGTTGTTTTTATGTGCCTTCAAGTCGATTATGACTTATGGTGACCCCATGAATCAGCGATGAATGACCCTATGAATCATATGAATCATAGAGCCAGTGTGGTGTAGTGGTTAAGGTGTTGGACTACGACCTGGGAGACCAGGGTTCGAATCCCCACATAGCCATGAAGCTCACTGGGTGACCTTGGGCCAGTCACTGGCTTTCATCCTCATGAAAACCCTATTCATAGGGTCGCCATAAGTCGGAATCGACTTGAAGGCAGTACAACAGCAAATGAATCAGCGACCTCCAATAGCAACTGTCATGAACTACCCTGTTCAGAACTTGTAAGTTCAGGTCTGTGGCTTCCTTTATGGAATCAGTCCATCTCTTGTTTGGTCTTCCTCTTTTTCTGCTTCCTTCTGTTTTTCCAAGCATTATGGTCTTTTCTAGTGAATCATGTCTTCTCATTATATGTCCAAAGTATGATAACCTCAGTTTCATCATTTTAGCTTCTAGCAATAGTTCTGCTTTAATTTGTTCTAATACCCAATTGTTTATCTTTTTCACAGTCCATGGTACGTGCAAAGCTCTTTTCCAACACCACATTTCAAATGAGTTGATTTTTCTCTTATCCGCTTTTTTCACTGTCCAACTTTCACATCCATACATAGAGATCAGGAATACCATGGTCTGACTGATCCTGACTTTAGTGTTCAGTGAGACATCTTTGCATTTGAGAACCTTTTCTAGTTCTCTCACAGCTGCCCTCCCCATTCCTAGCCTTCTTCTGATTTCTTGACTATTGTCTCCATTTTGGTTAATGACTATGCCAAGGTATTGATAATCCTTGACAAGTTCAACGTCCCCATCAACTCTAAAGTCACATAAATCTTCTGTTGTCATTTCTTTAGTCTTCTTGACGTTCAGCTGTAGTCCTGCTTTTCTGCATTCCACTTTAACTTTCATCAGCCTTCATTTCACATCATTACTGGTATGATGTGCGTTCATTAGTGAATTGAAAAGAACAATTTTTTAAGCTTTTTTAAACAGGGGAAGGGTTATAGCTCAGTGGTAGGGCATATGCTTTGCATGCAAAGGTCCAAAATTCAATCTCTGGAAAAGACTATTGCCTGGAATTCTGGATAGCCAGTGCTAGTCCATGTCATTAGTACTGAGCTAGACAGTACCAAATGACCTGAGTCAGTATAAGGCAGATTCCTTTATTCCTAAAAGTGGAAAGACACCCAAAGGTCACCGTGACTCTAAAATTATTTATGTATTTTATTTGCAACCTTTATATACTGCTTTATTGTAAAAATATCTCAAAATGATCTACAGAAAGAATTACAATAGTAAAATTATTGGCAAAAACAGTTAAAGACAGGAATTTAAAAACATTCAAAATAATAAAATCAACAATGAGTTAAAAACAGATAAAAAAGCTTTGACATGCTTTACCTTAGCAAAAATGTTTTTAGCAGGTGCTGAAAAGAGTACATGAAGGTGTCTGCCTAATGTCAGTAGGCAGGGAGTTCCAACCGGTAGATGCTGCCACACTAAAGGACTGATTTCTTACAAGAGCAGAACAAGTACTATATGGCACCCGTAACATGGAAAGCAGACCTTGAAATTGCCCTGGTAGCAAATCAGCAACCAGTGCAGATTTCAGAGCAGAGGTATTATGTGCTGATAGGATCTCACTGATGTCAGTAATTGTGCCACAGCATTCTGTACTAAGTGCAGCCCCAAGGTCAGGTTGTGCTGCATAAGGATTTCTGTGACCTTGGCTGACTGGCTGCTAGCTGACTGGCTGCTAAGATCTTTTTAGTTTTGATTAGAAACGCTGACTGGTTGTGGGATGCTGAGTTTTCTGCTTTACTCATAGGAATCTTGTTGTGGTTTATATGGTATTACATTTAGGGAATCATCACTGTCTTCTGTTTTTCTTTTTCTATTTGCATTTCATTTACCTTTAACCTCACTCCTTTGCATCCATAGAAGCAACAACAGTGGTTCCATGCGCTCAGCTCAACCCCCTTAAACCACTGATGATGCAGATTGTTGGTTGCATGACTGTTTGTTTCTTGCCCAATAGTGGTAAAGAGAATGCACATACTGGGAAGTGTGGCTGCAATTGTTGTTCCGAAGCTGCTGCAAAGCAAACCATGTGTGCTTTCTCTCTGTCAATTATTATTCACTGGAGTTGGGTTGGCTGTCAAAGTGAGTTTATAGGAGCTCACAGGGTAGACAGAAAAGGGTAAAGAATCTTCTTACTCTTACTCTTTTATCAGACCTCTTTCTGAAGGGAAGGGTGAAATCTGTAAAGACGTTTTGGATCAGCCATGTTAAAAGCTAGGGGCAGCACATTCCAGATAGGAGATTGCCAACCCTGCTTTGATATGGATGTCTTTTCAGAGGATGCATAGTCAAGCTTTACCAACAGCACAATCCAAACCATATCTACTCAGACGTAAGTCCTATTGAGTTCTATGGGGCTTAGTCACTTAGTAAGTGTGTTTAGAATTGCAGCCTTCAGGGGCATCCACCTTTATTCCTGAGTGCTCCCATCTAACATCTCTACAATTCTAGGCTCCTTTCTTCCTACAATGGCCTTCTGGTGACTGGCCTGGCCTGAGGGTACTTAAACCCTTCTTGCGGAAAGCAAGTAGGCTAGATTAAATGTTCCTTACCGAGGCTTCATCTTTTAGCTAAGATTTCTATCTTAATTAATTCAATAAATGTTCTTGTTTTAATTCTATGTGCCAAGCAACTGGTTGATGCTTCATGTATCATGCTTAATGAGATCACTAGGGCCCACCCCTGTGACATCACCAGGGGCCGCCCCTGAAATCTCAGGGTTTGGGATGCTTCTGACCTGGCAACCCTCTGCTACCATCACTTTCAGTGCTCATGTTTCAGTCTTCAATAGAAAAAAATAAGAACTAGTGCTTTTCATGCAGATTATATTTGGTAAAGTTTGAAGATAAAAATGAGTATTTATTTGTTGAAAATGTTTCTATCCCATTCTTCATTGCAAGCAATTTCAGAATGGGTTAAAAGTTTAAAAGTATAATCTTTAAACATAAAAATAACAGCCTAAATGAAGTACAGATAAATTATAGCCCAAAAAAGGTCATTACAAATAGTCTGCCATTAAACACCAATGCAGCCCTGAGCAAAGGCCTTTAAGCTGCATTTAAAGCCAAGTCTTCAAATACAGGTATATTGATTTATAAATATTTATTTATTTATTTATTAAATTGATATCCTGCCCTTCCTCATAGAAGGAGCCCAGAGTGGCAAACAAGAACACTAAAAACACTCTAAAACATCTTGAAAACAAAATACTTTAAAACATATTAAAACAAAACATCTTTAAAAACCTCTTTTAAAAAAGCTTTAAAAGCATCTAAAAAGTAATTCCAATACAGACGCAAACTATTTGTATACTGCTATTTCGTTAAAAACATCAAAGCAGTTTACAAAAAGTTAAAACAACAACCATACAATAGAAACATTAAAAATACAATAAAAACCTTTATTGACCTTTAACTATTGTGAAAAGACATCGTCTTAGTTGCCTACATAAGTCTGTTGGAACAGAAAGGTCTTAAGCAGCAGTTTAAAAGTTAAAACAGAACGCCTCCTGAATCTCTGTTGACAGAGCATTCGAGAGAACTGGGTCTATCACACTGAAGGATCAATTTCATGTTGATGTTAAATGATACTCGCCAACTCTGGGATGACCAAGGCCACTCCTGCATCTGATCTCAGTGGCTGAGCTAGGATAAAAGAGTTTAGGCAGTCCCTAAGATATCCTGGACCTATGTTGCTCAGGACTTTGTAAATTAATACAAGGACCTTGAACCTAGTGGATGGGCAGCCAGTGCAGATGTTTTAAGAGTGGTGTCACATGTTGTAGGCCATGTGTTCCCATCAGTAGTCTGGCCACCGCATTTTGCACCAGCTGGAGCTTCCAAGGGCAGCCCCCCATAGACTGCATTGCAGTAATCCAGCCTGGAGGTTACCAAAGCATAGACTACAGAAGTCAGGCTATTCCTGTCCAGGAATGGCCGTAGCTGATGAACCAGACAAAGCTGGTAAAAGGCACACGTAGCCACAGAGGATACATGGGCTTCTAGTAGGGTTGCCAGGTCTCCATTTTTCTGCCAGAGTCTCCAGCAAAAGGGGGCCGTCTCCGGCCTCCGGCAATATTTTGTTTAAACTGGAGGATCTCCGGCTTTTCATTGGCCCCCTCAGCCACGCATGCGTGATTGACACACGCATACTGTTGGGCTGTAGCTGGCTGCCTTCCCGCTCTTTCTCAGTCAGGCAGCAGGGACTGCAGTGCAGACAGACAGGAGGACTTGAGCAGCCGCCGCCCCTGCAGGGACCCCCCCAGCAGTAAAAAGTAAAATCGCTCACTCTCCCTACCCCCACCCCCATTCCCTACCCCCGCCTGCCCTCCTAAATGGTTTAAAAGATCGCTCACTCTCCCTGCCCCCACCCCCATTCTCTCCCCCCGCCTGCCATCCTAAATGGTTTAAAAGTAAGAGATCAGATCGCTCACTCTCCCTGCCCCCACCCCCATTCTCTCCCACGCCTGCCATCCTAAATGGTTTAAAAGTAAGAGATCAGATCGCTCACTCTCCCTGCCCCCACCCCCATTCTCTCCCCCCCGCCTGCCATCCTAAATGGTTTAAAAGTAAGAGATCAGATCGATCACTCTCCCTGCCCCCACCCCCATTCTCTCCCCCCGCCTGCCATCCTAAATGGTTTAAAAGTAAAATAGCTCACTTTTACATGTTTAACATTTTGCTTTTTTTAAAAAAAGAAATGAAATCCTGCCTAGCGTAAACGAAGTTATTTATTTTAAAAACAATATCAAACGTTATTTTATTTTGGCGATTTTTCCCGTCAGTGAGAGGGCACTTCAGGTGCTCTTTCGGATCACGTGACGCCTCAGCTGAGGCTTCCCAGCAGGCGGGTAGGAGACTCAGCGCGCTCTTTCCTCCCTACCTGGGAGAAATGGGAACGGGGGCGATTTGGGGGAGCAGTGAGTAACCTAGCAAGAAAAGCCGGCGGAAGAAAATAATCATTACACGTTCCTGTTTTGCATAGATGGAGCCTGTACTAATTGACAGGTTGCCTGCCCGTTTATTATTATTGAGACGGGAGTTAGAGCAAAGCCACACACCTTTTCCTCAGTCCAAACCAGCGGTACTGGTTTTTTTAAAAAGGCAAGCAGTAAAGAAAATGCATGTACCAAAATATAGAAAATAGAGTGGGAAGGAACAAGACCTTTTAAAAAGGGGGATTGACTGGAGAGACTATGGAGGTTAGAGGAAATGAAAGGCAGGTGGAGGATCTGTAGGGTAGAACCAGGACAATAAATAGCCACTGTACTTGTATCAGCTAGAAAGTATTTGGACAGTAACCAGGATGATTTTTGTTCAAAGCTTCACACTGCTATAAAAGTTTCTTAGTGATCTTGTGCCAGTCACTGTCTCTCTCTCAATTTAATGCACTGATGTTTAGTTGAAATCTGGCTTCCAGCATTATTGAGCCCATTATACCATGTCCTGCACTCTGAGACGATCAAGAGGAGACCCCGGCCCTACTCTGTGTGACAACCTTTCATGTATTTGAAGAGTGCTATCATATCTCCCCTTAGTCTGCTCTTCTCCAGGCTAAACATGCCCAGTTCTTTCAGTCTCTCCTCATAGGACTTTGTTTCCTGTCTCCTGATTATCCTCGTTACCCTCCTCTGAACCCATTCTAGTTTGCTGTATCTTTCTTAAAGTGTGGTGTCAAGAACTGGACACAGTACTCAAGATGAAGCCTAACCAGTGCTGAATAAAGGAGAACTAGTACTTCACTCACTTTGTTAATGCAGCCTAAAATAGCATTTGCTTTTTTTGCAGCCACATCACATTGTTGGCTCATATTCAGTTTGTGATCAACAACAATCCCAAGATCCTTCTTGCATGTAGTATTGCTGAGCCAAGTATCCCCCATCTTAATAACTGCATTTGGTTTCTTTTTCCTAGGTGTAGAACTTTGCACTTATCCCTGTTAAATTTCATTCTGCTGTTTTTAGCGCAATGCTCCAGCCTATTAAGATCCCTTTGAATTTTGTAATGTTGAAGAGCACTGGGTCCAAGACCAAGCCCTATAGTAGCCAGCTAGTTACCCCCCCCAGGCTGAGAAGAAACCATTGATTAGCACTCTGAATATGATTGTGTAGCCAACTGTGGATCCACCCAATAGCTGTTCCATCCAGTCCACATTCAGCTAGCTTGCTAATCAGAATATCATGTGGCATTTTGTCAAAAGCTTTGCTAAAGTTGAAATATATTGTGTCCACAGCATTCCCACAGTCTATCAGGGAGGTTTGTTGTTGTTGTTATGTGCCTTCAAGTCGATTATAACTTATGGTGACCCTATGAATCAGTGACCTCCAAGAGCATCTGTCATGAACCACCCTGTCCAGATCCTGTAAGTTCAGGTCTGTGGCTTCCTTTATGGAATCAATCCATCTCTTGTTTGGCCTTCCTCTTTTTCTACTCCCTTCTGTTTTTCCAAGCATTATTATCTTTTCTAATGACTCATGTCTTCTCATTATGTGTCCAAAGTATGATAACCTCAGTTTCATCATTTTAGCTTCTAGTTATAGTTCTGGTTTAATTTGTTCTGACACCCAATTATTTGTCTGTTTTGCCTAGAAGGCCCTCCCTTGTCCTTAACATGGCTGCAAATGGAATCTACATTCAGAGGCTGTATACTTCTGGTTGGCACATCCTGATTTGCTTATGGGCATTTGAAGTAATTTGTTTGGCTGCTGTTGAAGACAGAGTAGTTATGTTCAGATGTAATGCTAAACCATGGTGGCATATTGTGTGAATGAACAGCTATAGGTCACATACTCTCTTGTCCCATGCAATCAGAAGCAAGGGACACATTTGGGAGCTATTTGGGAGCTATTTCTTGTTGTTATGTGTCTCCAAGTTGACTACGACTTATGGCGACCCTACGAATCAGTGACCTCCAAGAGCATCTGTCATGAACCACCCTGTTCAGATCTTGTAAGTTCAGGTCTGTGGCTTCCTTTATGGAATCAATCCATCTCTTGTTTGGCCTTCCTCTTTTTCTACTTCCTTCTGTTTTTCCCAGCATTATTTTCTAGTGAATCCTGTCTTCTCATTATGTGTCCAAAGTATGATAACCTCAGTTTCATCATTTTAGCTTCTAGTGATAGTTCTGGTTTAATTTGTTCTGACACCCAATTATTTGTCTGTTTTGCAGACCATGGTATCCGCAAAGCTCTCCTCCAACACCACATTTCAAATGAGTTGATTTTTCTCAGGGGGGGGAGGGCAGAGAGGTGCCGGGGCTGAAGCGGCCCAGAGATCACCAAGGTTGCCTGGCCCAGAAGGCGCTGGCGTCGAGGCTGGGTGGGGCGGCTTCGGGGGGAAACGGAGGTAGGCGCTCTGCACAGTGCACATGCTTATTGCTTAGGAGGAGGCGCTCTCTTCCTTTATTTTTATTTTTGTTCTTTTTCTGGTCCTCCCCTGTCTCCTGCTGCCTGTCGGTCCTATATAAGGCCTCATAAAGTAGAAAGGCAATTGCTGCCTACACTCACCCTGCTTGTATGGCCATAAATATTAGGGGACACCCACTGCAGTAGCCAGCCAACACATAAAGTTGCAGTGCCTTATGGATAACTTTGTGGATGATCCCCAGTCAAGTCTTAGCAACAGCACAATGCTGACAGGCAGTTGCCAACTGTTTGCCTAGAATGCCCTCCCTTGTCCTTAACATGGCTGCAACCATATCTACTCAGAAGTAAGTCCTATTGAGTTCTATGGGGCTTAGTTCCTTAATAAGCATGTTTACAGTTGTTGCCTTCAGGGGCATCCATCTGTGCTCCCATCTAACATCTCTGCAACACTGAGCTTCATTCTTCCAATAATGGCCTGGCCTGAGGGCACGTAAACCCTTCTTGCCAGAAGCAAGTAAGCTAGATTAAATGTTCCCTAAAGGCGTTGAACTGTGACCTGGCAGACCAGGGTTGGAATCCTCACACAGCCATGAAGCTCACCGGGTGACCTTGGGCCAGTCACTGCCTCTTAGACTCAGAGGAAGGCAATAGTAAACCACCTCCGTCTGAATACTGCTTACCATGAAGACCCTATCTGGGATCAACTTGAAGGCAGTCCATTTCCATTTTGCATCACCCTAAGCTTGTGAGAAAGAATGACTTTGTCACTTCAGATGGACCTAGGAACACCCTATTTTAGGTAAGATTTCTATTTTAATCTCCAGAGAATTTTTTTTGAATGGTATGCTCCAAGCAACTGTGGTTGATACAATGTATCATGTTTAATGATGTCACTAGGGCCCGCCCCATGACATCACTAGGGCCCGCCCCATGACATCACTAGGGCCCGCCCCAATTTTCTCAGGTTTTTGAATGGTTCCGACCTGGCAACCCTAGCTTCTAGTGACAAAGATGAATCCAGGAGTACCCTTAGGATACTGACTTGGCTCTTCAGAGGGAGCACAACCCCATCCAGAACAGGTAACTTGCCTATCTCTTGACCATGGGAACCACCTACCCAAAGAGCCTCTGCTTTTCCAGGATTCAAGCACTATTTGTTGGCCCTAATCCAGTCCACTATAGCATTCAAACACTGCTCCAGAGTATTTATGGCCTCTCTTGATTCAAATGTTAGAGAGAAATAGTGCTGCATGTCATCAGCATACTGCTGATACCTTGCTCCAAGACTCCTACTGACCGTTCCTAACAGCTTCATATAGATGTTAAATAGCACTGGGGAGAGAATAGTACCCTGCAGAACCCCATAGCACAAGTGCTAGGGGGCAAGGAACACTCACCCAGTGTTACTCTCTGGATGCGACCCTGAAGTTAAGAGTGGAACTCCCATAATACAGTGCCTCCAATACCCATCCCACTGAGTCAGTCCAGGAGGCTACTGTGGTCAATGGTATCACATGCCGCTGAGAGATTGACCAAATGTAACAGGGTCACACTCCCCCATCCCTCTCACAATAAAGGTCATCCATCAGAGCGACCAAGGCTGATTCTGTTCCGAAACCAGGTCTGAATCCAGATTGTGATGGATCTAGATAATCAGTCTCATTCAGGAATACCTGCAGTTGCTGCTCTACAACCATTTTCTCCACCACCTTTGCCAAGATAGAGGTGTTGGCGTCTTGTCTATAGTTGTTACACTCCAGTGGATTCATTGTAGGCTTTGGAGCCAGGAGCAAACAGCATTGGTGCTAGTCATATGCCAAAGCATTACAAAGCTGGGATGCCACCACTGAGATTAGCAAGGCCTCCTCTCTTAGAACTGTTTCAGTTCCAACTGCTACTGCTATTCAAACATTGTAATGAAGAACTAGTGCCTGAGTTTGCTTTCTTCATCCTCCCTCTCAATCTTCAATCTGTGTTGTGTTGTTTAGATTACAGTTCTTCAACCTTGGGTCCCCAGCTGTTGTTGGACTACAGTTCCAGTCATCCCCAGCCAGCTTAACCAATGGTTAGGGATGATGGGAGTGGTAGTCCAACGATGTCTAGGGAGCCAAATTTAAAGAAGGCTATTTTAGATTGTAAGCCCAAGAGGGACTGTCTTATTACTGAACTTTCTCTTGGAGCCTCTTTTGGCTGAACAGTGGGGTAAAAATAATTTAAACAATTCTTTAAAAAATTCTGTTTTAACTGATATTTCTGTGCTGTCTTGGAAGGTCAATAAAAGAGCTGAAAGGTAGGGTATAATATTTTAATTAAGAAACAATAAATTAACTGTTTCTATGGAAACACTTGTCCATAAGTAGCATAAATGGAGACCAAAGTGGGCCTTTTGAGGATTTGAGCAAGCAAGGTGCCAGTAGTGCATTGCTAGGTGTAAATATTCTGCACTTAAAGCTTTGAGAATATAAACAATTCCCTTAGTAATGCAAAAGTGAAAGCACAACCTATTTGGCTTTTCATTTTCAGTGTTTTAAAAATGCACTTTTTATCATGAAGACAAACATTGCTACTGCTGAAATCCAGAAGAGATAATACTGAGATCTTTTTTAAAAAAACACACACACAACAGAATGACATTTACATACCCTGCAAAATGCACATTAGTTTGTACCATTTATTGAGAAGAGTCATTATTTATTTTGGATTGAAGGTTACTGTTGAAGGCCTGATATATCCCTAGATAAAAACAAGACTATTTTTCAAGATTTTTTATTCCTCTGTGGTATCATTTTGAAACAGTAGTTACATATATCAATCACACCAGTGTTTATGACTCAGCGCTGGAATTATACAAAAAGTTCAAAGAAGGACTGTATATTCATTGGAGTCCTTGTAGCTTGAATTAAAATCCTCTTAACAGCAATACAGTTCACTGTACAAGCAAATTTTGCTTCACCAACGTTTTGCAGGAGTTTCTTCATGTGAAGGAAAATTGCATCCCATTGATTGGCTTAGCTACTTTGAGGGCATCTTATTTACACAGAAAGTATTCCAATGAAAGAAACCTGCATGTTATTAGCTTATGGCTAACCTTTATTGGGAGAGGGAGTGGGAAAGTGGGAACCTGTTGCTCTTGCTCAATTTGGATTGTCTCTGTAGGATGGGAACTGGCGCCACTGGACTTCAGTGGTTCTGTTCCTATTTGCAGGACTGATCACAGAGACTGGCACTGGCTAACTATCTGTTGGCTTCCTGGAACTGGTGCGACAGAGCCCAGAAGGTACCTTCTTGTCATTTCAAAACTTATTTGAAGCTGATGGGAGTGGCCATTAGATTTGGAGGAAGGTATTGCCAGTATGCTGATGAAACTCAGCGCTATTTCTCTGTAACATCTAAATCAGATGAGGCTGTGCATGCCCTGGATCATTGTCTAAACTTGATGATTTGTTAGAGGAGTTGAACTGTACTGAAACTGAATCCTGGCAAGACAGAAGATCTGTGGGTGAACAGTTCTCAAGTTCAGGAAACAGGCCAGTTTACCTGTTGTTGATGGGGTTGCACTCTCCCTGAAGCAGTAGGTATGTAGTTTGCGAATACTAAATCCATCCTTGTCACTGGAGGCACAGGTGTCCTCAGTGGCCAGCAGTGCTTGTCTACAGCTTTTGCTGGTATGTCAGCTACTGCTGTTCCTGGACTGCTGCAATATTTTATTATAAGCTGGTGGTTTAGAAATATCCTTATACATTATTTATGTATTTATTTATAACCTGCTCTTCCTCCCAGTAAGAGCCCAGTGCGCCAATAAAATAATATGGGCATAACAAACTGGACTATTTTGTAGGGCACATGTAAGCCACAATCTCTCATCAGCACCACCACCCAACACAAAATGGGAATAATAACAAGGGACTTTATATTTGCATTGGCAGGAAAAGGTTTTAAGTGTTGACAATATTCAAAACATAACTTTTTTCACATGAAAGAAAAATCTCAGTTAGAAAGAGCTTTGCTGCTACCGTTAGTTTACACGTGGACATGCTACTGACTCATCACTGCTATACTAAAATCCAGCCTATTGTTTTCTATAGACAGTTACAATTTCTGCCCAAGATAAGGCATCCACCAATGGTTTCAAAATAAACCAATCAATTCCTTAGGCAGGCAGAAGGTTTGGATTCCAGAAATAGAACAGCTTTTTACATTTGCTATTTTAACAGTTTTAATTTTATGATGTTTTAATAAGCTTGTTTAGTGGGCATTTTAATTATGTTTATTTCAATGTCTCAATGAAGTTGTTTTATTGTATATTGTAAATTATGTGTGGATATATTTTATTATTGTAATAATTAAAATTGTTATTTTTTATTATTTATACTTGTAAACCACATAGAAGCCATTTTGGCAAATAAGAAGTATCTAAATCAAGAAATAATTTGCAAAAGAACCTTTAATCTATTGGACTCTCCCACTAATAGAAAAGGGGGAAGGAGATGCAATTTTCACCTATTCCCCGTTCCTGCTACAATCTCCATGCCAACTTCCACTCTGCTACAGATGGTCTCCCAACAATCTGGAGCAGATCTGGTGTGTGGGTGTTAACACAAGTGGCTTAGGGAGAAGGGAGAAAGAGTAATAATAAAAAAACACCCTCCCATTATATCAATGGGATTATCTGTGAATGGAACTCCTTTCTCAGAACCACAGGTGTTTCACTCTTCTTCTTTTGCCTCTATAGTGCCACTGTTTCCTTAAATGGCAAACATAGCTGTGATATGTTTTATTCACTAATAATAGACGGCGAGAGCAGACAGATTTCTCACAAAACAATTAGGAGGAATACTGCCTGCACATTTTTGCCTCATATTTATTATTCTATAAAGGCTACAGCAGAGGTTGGGAACCTCAGGCCCATGGGCTAAATGTGGCCCTCCAGACTTCTCTGTCTGGCCCTTGGGGCTCTCCCCAGGCCACACCCCTCACTGTTCCTGCTTCACAATCTTCCAGAGTGGTTTTGAATGCCTGGAATGTGACCTTGAACTCTGATATTGTCTCTTGCTCGCCTGGATGGAAGACAGAGAGGGGTCTGTGAGAGTGTGAAGAAACTAGCCGACTGTGTAAAGCTCTGTCCACATATGCTATTGGCTCTGCCTACCATGGGGATGTGGCCCCTGGAAAGTTTCCCAGAAGGGAATGTGGCCCTTGGGCTAGAGAGACTTGCTTTAAAAAAATAAATTTTGGGATCTAGGCCAGCTAATGTGCAGCAATGGCCCTGATCCAGATCCTCCAACACTGTGAGGCATGCTGACTGTGACCAGGTGAGGATATTTTCTGAAGTAGCATTCACCCTGCCAAGTGAGCTGCACAAGCCCCCCCCCCCTGTTTTAGACAGCTGGTGAAGACATGGGTGTTTAAAAATAACTTTTGCTGAATAGTGCCTCTTTCTGGTATTTTAATGGTTTATTCTGGTGGCTCTTTTGTTATCATGGTGGTTTTAGTTTTTATGCTAATATTTTGATTTATTAATTGAGTGAATTATAGATTGTTTTATAACTGTTGTGTTTGATTACTAGCCACATTGTATTTCTTCTGAAAAACTGGTGGGGTATAAGTTTTTAAATAAAATTATAAATTAATTAAATTTCTAAAGCAACGAGATGGAGATCTCCTTGCAGGGCTGGGTCCTTTTCTACTGTTGGCTCAGCTAGCTATAGAAGAAGCTGTTAATTTCAGTTTTTCCAGTATTAAATTCAGTTATCCACATTTCCACATCAGTTTGTAATTTTTTTTAAAAAAAAGCAAAAAACCTCCCCATCAGCATTTTAGTATGAATTTCTTCTAATATACACATTTCTATGTGCACATTTATCTAATATACACATTTTTACAAAGCAATGCCCCCTACTATAATGTATTTTCATGAATATATGCATTTTTATGCATAGTACTTGACTGGAAACTGCGCTGCAATATCTGGAGAAAAGTGCATTTTGAAGGATGGCTGTGTTTCGGTCCATGTATTGTTCCAGAAACTGAACTAGGTAGATTCACCTTTAAATATGAACTGAATGGAATTTCTCCCCAAATCTCATCCTTAGCCTCAGCGGAGGTATGTGCATGCACGCCTGTGCACATGTATGCTGTTGCAGCAGTGAAGCAGTCCCTTCCCTGGTTTGCCAATGCAAATCCATTTTGAGGGCAAGGCTGTTTGCAAACAGTGGAGGAACATTCATAATTAGGCAAAACAACATTCTAAAAATGTAAAATTAGTTACCACCATGATGATTGGTGCCAGTGCTTTTGAGAAATCCTCTCAGAAAGCAGCATCAGTATGCTTCAGGCCTTGGAGGCCTGGTGCAGGCAAAGTTTGGAGACCTTGGGAAATCATTTGAGGAGTTAATTTGCCTGCTCAGGCCCAGCTACTGAAAGTTTGCCTTATAAGAAACAAGCAAGACATTTGTTTTGCTGACAGCTACTTCCCCCACAGCTGTCCCTAGAAAACCCCTCTCTCTGTCTCTGTCTCTGTCTCTGTCTCTGTCTCTGTCTCTCTCTCTCTCTCTCTCTCTACCATCCAGGTCCAATTAAAGCCAAGAGAACCACTTCTGTTCACTGTCATGGGCCCTGAATGAGGCAATAGCTGCTCATCCATATTGCAGGCAGAGAAAGTTTGTAGAATTTATAAGCATCTTCAGGAAACGGAGCTGCATTTTTCTGAGTTCCTTCTCCTGTGCATCTATGGTGTGTATGAATAAATGTGTGCACATTGTGTGTGTGTGTGAGAGAGAGAGAGAGACTGCAGTCATAGCATTTTGTCCTACTCAGACTGTATTGTAAATTCTCACTGTTCCACTAGCTTTTGTACCACTAAGTTACATATAAATTGTTACAGTTGTTCCACTTCCAAGGATATAGCACTTACTAGGGTTGCCAGGTTCATGGCCTGAGACTTGTTGCGCTATGTGTAATGTGTATGCTTAATTTCGTTTAAAGCAACACCACAGCAGCAGAGTAACAGCAGATGTTGAAATGCAAGTGTGCCAGCATGTGCGTGCGTTTGCCTAAGAAAGCAGGCTTTTACTCTGCATCAGCATCACTGAGACTTGAGACTTAGTAAAATAAGAAAAGGCAAACCTAGTTCTAACTAACTAACTAAGTTGGAGGCATACTCCCAGGTGTAGGGGTTAGGCTCATGGCTTGGAGAGAAAGAGACAAAGGGATGTCTCCTCTCGCCCGGACAGTCAGTGAAGAAAGGAGTGGAAAGGGCGGAAGGAGGAGGGGCAGGTAAGCTTCCCTAAAGATGTAACAGTCTAGCAACAGAAGGAAGTCAGTCAGAGCATCACAGATAAAGGTAAACAAGCCTATCCATCTGGAGGACCCTAGCTCTGTCTCCCTTCTGGAGCATAAACAAAAGAACAAAACAGGAGTTGCTCTTGCCCCAATTCCAACAAGACTGATCCTGTATCTTTAGGAGAAGAGAAAGTCAGCCAAGTGCAGGTGCCCTTGCAACACTGTAATGAGAAAAACCATAAGGTGGAATTCTCCCTTCCCCCTGCACATTTAAAGATACAGAAGACCTCTTGGTTGCCAGGCCCGGCCTCCAAGAGGTCTTCTGTATCTTTAAAAGTTGTGGAAGGAGGAGGGAGAATTCTACCTTGTGGTTTTTCCCATTACAGGGTTGCAAGAACACCTGCACTTGGCTGACCTCTTCTCCTAAAGATACAGGATCAGTCTCAGGCCATGAACCTGGCAACCCTAGCACTTACCCATTCTCTGTGTCCTTTGGAAAGAGGTTGCTACCTTTGGATTCATTGAATCCATTGACATGTAAGCACATAACCCTTTATATATAGGGGATTAGGTCTCTAAGGCACTACAAATTGCCCTTCATTAGCCTACTCCTGTGGTTTTATGGTTATGATCTTGCTTTCTGAAGAGGGACTCCATCACTGCTGCCTGCCTGTTCCTTTACATCTAAATCATATCTGAGACACTTAGCAGGCAGGCTTTTCCTGGTCAAAGCCACATTACCACATTCAATGTACTGGACTCAAATCCATGTATTCTGTTCCTCAATCAATTCCTTTTTGTCACTAATAGGTCACTGTCCTCTCCTGTGATTCTGTTCTGATAGCACTTTTTTATGTCCATGTGTCTCCCATATCTCTTTGGCCACCCATATGGACACCTATCCAAATGTGTGTCCTTGGTTCCCTGGAAACCTTTGTACTCCAATGGGACTTAGGTCCTTCATTCCTGGCTGGCTTATTTTATTTATATTACATACACATGCATTGTTCAACTAAATAGGCTTGTTAGGATTCCCCATGTGGCCACAATATTCCTACCACACTTCACACAAATTATGGTATCAACTTCAGGACTGGTGTGTGTCTAGGGTGGATGCTTTTTGATAGCAGGTTTTTGGGACAGGAATGTGACCCCCACAGCTGCTTCACTCCCCAACTCCTGGGCACAACAACTAGACACATTTGAGCCATCATTTTAATGCTATGCATTTTTTTTAAGAGGACCTGCTCCCACGAGCTTTGGACACACACACACACACACACACACACACACACACACACAAAATTGGGGAATAATCGGCTGATGGAATTAGTCATTATCGTTATGGTTTATACTTCTTGTGCCATATAAAGAAAAATAACTTTAAAAGATTTCTATGAACTTTTTAATGTTTGTGTTCCATATAGTTTATTGATATGTTTCTTCTCCCCAGTGTTTCCAAATCAAGAGCTAAGCAGGCATCAGCACTTGAACCCTCTGTGCCATCTTATTTTTGGAGGGTCAAAACACTTATTTTAATGGGGTATATTCATAACAGCCCACTTTTCAACTTATGGTTTTACTCTAGCTAAAGCTACTAATATGAACTTAATGTTTTCTTTTATCTAGCTTACACTGAGGTCACTGCTGTGAGATTTATTTGATTCCACAGTTTGGCTAATTAATTTGCTTATTCTGAGCATTTGCCGTCAGTGTTGCTTTTGGAGAAGTACTATGAATTTACATGGTACAGTGCATTTAGAATAATCATTACCCCACTGAATTGTTGTTATTCAAAATCTGAAGGGAGAGGCAAATCCCCCACTGTGCAAAAAAGGTTCTGTTGTGGTTTTATCAGCTGAAAACAACCACATGGAGTAAATTAAAAAAAAAAAATGTTGAGCAGCACATATCCCCCTTGTCTGCTATTTTCTCCAACAAGCTTCTTTCGTAGATTGAACCTGAATTTTATTGCCAAAATAAAACAGAACTCAGAATTGAGCCATTTCTTTGATGCGAGTTGGCTAGCGATGTGCGTGTGAGAGAGAGGAGGGAAAAAAGGTTTGGTCAGCGTTGAAATATTGCAGTGAATACCTGGTACTTTCAAACACCAATATGCTAAAGATTCATCTTTTTAAAATCAGACTTCAGGGGAAAAATAATGTTGAGTCAGAGGCTGGAGATATAGAATCTCAGAGATCAAAAGAGCTAAATAGATATAATTTGGGCTAATAATGAATATGAAGGGATATTAAACCATCTAGAGGGGATTAAAAATGTTAACAGGGTAAGAAAAAAAAAGGGGGGGAGAAAAAGCTTATCAAAAATGACCCAGCAGTGTATAACTAGGATTAATGATGTGAAAATGAGTAAAGGCAATTTCTGGGTGAGCATCAGGAATAACAGCTTCCTGGTGAGCTCTTAGCTTTGGGACTCCAGCTGTTTTCCAGTGAAGGATTTGGAAGCTTGACATATTTAGCTCTTTATTGGGCAAAAAAGTGGATGGTATGCAACTAGGAAAAATTCTAATTGGTAGGATGGAAAAAACTTGGGATTTTTATAGTTGATGACTCTGTCCAACTTTTTGTTCAAGCCATTCATGCTTTGGATTCGGTCCTATGTCACATCCACCCAAGGTTTCATTTCTTGGCTTCCTCTTTTTCATCCAGATCCCAGAATCACTTACTTGTCCCTGGGAAACTAATGATAATCTTACTAGAAAGGGCAGGAGAAATTTATAGGCCATGAGGGCCACCTGGCTTCAAAAGGCTTGTGATAATTAACATCCCATCTTGGCATTGCTTTCCTGTAATTAATTACTCATTACTGTTTTCCCTGTTGAATTATAATTCCTAGTGAACTCAAATAAAACTCAGTAATTCAGAAGAAACATTGTCATTAACAAGTTAAGCTGAATTTAGAAGTAATTCCATATCAAAAGCTGGAATCTAATGAGACTAACATTGCTTAAATCCTGGTATTTCAATTAGCTGAGTTGTGCGTCAATCTTATATTTTCAGTTTGTATTAATACTGCCACCTGGGAGACCAGGGTTCAAATCCCCACATAGCCATGAAGCTCACTGGGTGACCTTGGGCCAGTCACTGCCTCTCAGCCTCAGAGGAAGGCAATGGTAAACCCTCTCTGAATACCACTTACCATGAAAACCCTATTCATAGGGTCACCATAAGTCGGAATCGACTTGAAGGCAGTCCGTCTGTGGCCCACCTATGTTAAGGAAGGTGATTAGCCCAATCAGGCTTAGAACAATTTCAAAGATCAGCTTTGAGGGCTCAGTGTGTATTGTTAGTAAATGTTAATATGAAGATGATAGCAGGAGTTTGAGTTAAACTTTATGCCAATAGTTGAGACCAGAGAGTTCAGACTGTTACTGATAAAAGTTGGTAACAACAATAGCGCACACCACAGCATAATTTCCCCCTAAATCATGAAAACAATTAGTCTATTTTCCCTTATGTGTGAAAAGGAAATATGGTTAACCAGAGAAAATGTACTTCTTTTCCAGCTGCAAACACGCTGTTTTCTATTCACATTGGGATCAATCACATTAGGTAGGGGGTGATTGTTGCAGAGCAGCTGGAAATTGCTTCTTAGCCCTCAGGAAATGAAATGAATGAAGGAAGGAGAGAGTGGGTGTGGAGAGGGGAACAATTTACACGCCCATCTAAAAGCATCGGAGCAAAGTGCCTATAAGGAGGAGCGCAGTGCAGTTGAGATGGGTTTTTTTATCCCTTTTAGTATTATCAGAGGATTGGGTTAGCATGGATTTACAGGGGGGAAACTGTGTGATAGCTCCTATTTGTTGGTAATGTCATGTGAACCATGCAAATCTTATTTATTTATTAATTATTTGATTTATATCCTGCCCTTCCTCCCAGCAGGAGCCTGGAAACGCTAAAAACACTTTAAAACATCATAAAACAGACCTTAAAATACATTAAAACAAAACAACGTTAAAAACATTTTTTAAAAAAGAAACATGGGAGGCTTGGGGGTACCTAATCTAAAACTATATTATGATGCTTTCCAACTCAAACAGCTGTTGCATATTATTAGGAATTCCGAAGATAGAGCGGGTAGCCATGGAGGTGGAGAGGACGGTACCCTCAATTCGAGCATGGCCATTTCTATCCCCATCATGGCCACAACTTAAACAGATTCCTAACCCTTTCCTACAGGCAACCTTTTTGGTATGGAAACATTGGGGGAAAACATTAGCACCCAGCCTTTCTCCTCTCACCCCCTTTCTAGACCTTCCTGAATTCAGGGATAAAGACAAATATGCTCAATACAAAGGATGGGAAGAGAAAGGCTTATATAGGATTCAGGATCTAATTGAAAAAGGTAAACCCTTATCAGAGGTCTCATTACGCAGAAAACTGGGACAGACATCCTATAACTGGAAGCAGATAGCCCAGGTTCGTTCATTAGCACACAAATTAGGGAAAAGAGCCGACACTAAACGCACACTTACAGCATTTGAGAAAATGTGTACGAGCTCAGAGACAAAAGGTGTAGCAGCTTCAATATATAAAGTTCTTATAGCAGCCACAATGGGTAACACTTTAGGTCTTAAGATGAAATGGGAGGAAGAGCTAGGGGTAGGCATAGATGAGCAGCAGTGGAATCAATTATGGTCTAAGCCTCCTATAAGAACTGCCTCAGCTAGAATCCAAGAAACAGCTCTCAAAATACTTCACCAATGGCATTGGACACCTTTAAAATTATACCACATCAGTAAATCTATATCCCATCTATGTTGGAGAGGGTGTGAAGTTGTGGGCTCTTTTTGCCACATGTGGTGGACTGTAAACCAGTAATGAAGTTCTGGAATGTGGTTTTTGGGAAAATCTCGGATATTACAGGGCAATTGCTAGCTCTGGATGCGACCTTGGCCTTGGAGTCCTATACAGGACATTTAAAAGTACCCATTGTGCACAAAGACCTGGTTATCCTGTTGCTAGTGGCAGCCTGCATGGAAATCTCACTTCAATGGAAACTAGCAGATGATCTTTCAACTGAACGATGGATGGGAGGAGTATGGGAAATAGCACTTTCTGAAAAACTTATGCGACACGATAGAAAAAAATCACGGTTTAGCAAAAACAGACAAATTTGACGATGTGTGGTACCCGTTCATAGTTTATATTAACAAAACTCTACCAGTTTTCTCTCCCCCGATATCCCAGGTCTCGCTATGGAGAGGGTCTATCTTTCACACTAACACAGAGAAACTTATAGAACAACAGAAAGAATAAAGTCAATGAGTGAAAAATAATTATAAAATGCCATTTTGTTTTCATTAAGGTTTGGACACAAGACTGGATTATCAACATCATTTGTATATACAATGTACTCCATGTTTGTTGATTAACTGTTCATTTTTCTGTATATTCTGAAAAATAAAATAAAAGATAATTATAAAAAAACATATTATTAAAAACATATTAAAAAGCAATTCTAACAGATGCAGAGGCACATGTTCCCAAATTCTTCCAAGGTACACAGGAAGTGGATTGGACTGTGAAAGACCAACCCAAATGGTGTTTGCATTTTGACCAATTTGTAGGGCAGTCCAATATCTCAGAGAGGAGGTCAGGTCTCCTGCTCCCCTGGTGCATTCACTGTAGCTGCCCAACTTTTCCCAGCTTTTAAAAGTTTGATAGAAATATCTGTTGGGTATAGGTACATTCTTAAACCACAAGGGTTTTTTTGCCTTTTATCAAATTTCTCTGCTTTTTAATCTGGGAGGTAAGAAATGGGATCCGGTCCTGTGCAAGTTTGCTGAGAATGGATTGATCATTTGCATGCTTATTGAGTTCAATGGGATTTACTCCCCTGCAATCATGCTTAGGATAGGTGAAACTCACCAGAGGATGGGGAGGGAAGGAGGGAGGGGAGGAAACACAGAGGGGGAGGGGGATGGGAGCAGGAAGGAGGGGGAGGGATGGAGAAGGACAGGTTTGATCATTTGCATGTTTATTGAATTCAGTGCGATTTACTCCCATGAAATCATGCTTAGGATAGGTAAAACTGACCAGGAGGGAGGGAGGGAGGGAGGGCCGGAGTGGGTAGGGAAGGAAGAAGGAGGAGGAGGGGAGGGGAGAGGAAAAGCAGGTCTGATCATTTGCATGCTTATTGAGTTCAATGGAATTTACTCCTATGCAATGATGGTTAGGATAGGAAAAACTGACTATGGGGAAAAAGGGGGGGAAGGAGTATATTGGAGGGGGGCAAAGGAAGGGGGAGAGGAGGGCAGGTTTGATCATTCACATGCTTATAGAGTTCAATGGTATTTACTTCCATGCAATCATGCTTAAGATAGGTAAAACTGACCATGGGGAGGAGGAAGGGGAGGGGGGATTGGAAGGGGAGGGAAATGGGGATGGAGGGGCAAAGGAAGGGGGAGCAAAGGGGCAAGTGGGAGAGGATAGGAGGGAGAAGGGAGGTTGGGTTTCATCATTTGCATACTTCTTGAGTTCAGTGGGATTTATTTCTATGCAATCATATTTGAAAATGGAAATGGACTGCCTTCAAGTCGACCAGATTTATGGTGACCCTTTGAATAGGGTTTTCATGGTAAATGGTATTCAGAGGTGGTTTTACCATTGCCTTCCTCTGACGCTGAGAGGCAGTGACTGGCCCAAGGTTACCCAGTCAGCTTCATGGCTGTGTGGGGATTTGAACCCCGGTCTCCCAGGTCATAGTCCAACACTGACCCAGGGGAGGGGCAGGGAGGGCAAGAAGAGGGGAGGATATTGGGTGGGTGGGCACTGGGCAGAGGGAAAACCTTGTGAATACCGTGGAAGACAAACAAAATTCAAAGAGACCTTGATAGCCTGGAGCAATGGGCTGAAAACAACAGAATGACATTCAACCAGGATAAATGCAAAGTTCTACACTTGGGAAAAAGAAATCAAATGCACAGTTATAAGATAGGGTATACTTGCAAGAAGGATCTTGGAATTGTCATTGATCACAAGCTGAATATGAGCCAATAGTGTCATGTGGCTGCAAAAAACACAAAGGCAATTTTAGGCTGCATTAACAGAAGTATAGTTTCCAAATCGCGTAAAGTATTAGTTCCCCTCTATTCAGCACTGGTTAGGCCTCATATTGAATACTGCATCCAGTTCTGGTCTCCGCACTTCAAGAAGGATGCCTACAAACTGGAGCATTCATTACATTCATTACATGCCACAGGGGGTTTGGAGCAAGTTTAAAGCAGACATTTTGGAATCTATTTGTGGCACTATCCTGAAGAACAGGTGTTTAACAAGCAACAGTAAGAGTCACATAATGACACACTGAACATTTAACAGACATAAATTTTATAATATTTATTGATAAATCCCCCAGTATTTAAAGGAAAGGACTGAATTTAGAAGTTAAAGGCTGTAATTCTATGTTCACTTTCACTTCAGGAGTAAGCCGCAATAAACTCAGTGGAACTTACTTCTGATTAAACATGGTTAGGACTGCACTGTGACTTCAGATTCCTAAGTCTTTCTCCCCATGCCCTTTACTAGATTACTGGTACATTCTCCCACCTTCTCTCAAGATAGCAATTTTCACTTGTCTCAGCCCCCAGGGACCACACAAGTTCTGCTTCAGTCTTAGGGTCCCCCCCTGCAAGCCTTTTCTCTCTTCATTACCTCTGTTGTTCTTTCACCTCTTCCTACATTCCCCTCAAAATGATGCTGCAATCCTATCCCAACCCCACTTACCTGGGAGTAAGTTCCACTGAGCTCAGTGGGATTCACTTCTGACCCTGGGAGACCAGGGTTCGAATCCCCACACAGACATGAAGCTCACTGGGTGACCTTGGGCCAGTCACTGCCTCTTAGCCTCAGAGGAAGGCAATGGTAAAACCCCTCTGAATACTGCTTACCATGAAAACCCTATTCATAGGGTCGCCATAAGTCAGGATCAACTTGAAGGCAGTCCAACACAACAACATGAGCAGACACATAGGCAAACTCCCCTCCTTTTCTCTGCCCCCCCAACTGTTTCTTCTAAGGGGCTGGAATCCTAATCCTTACCTGGGACTAAGTCCCACCGAACTGAATCGGATTTACTTTAGACTAGGTTTGGGGTTAGGATTGTACTATGAATGTAATCAAATTTAATTTTGTAAATATTAATTGGGTGTTAGAACAAATTAAACCAGAACTGTCACTAGAAGCTAAAATGATGAAACTGAGGTTATCATACTTTGGACACATAATGAGAAGACATGTTTCACTTAAAAAGACAATAATGCTGGGGAAAACAGAAGGGAGTAGAAAAAGAGGAAGGCTAAACAAGAGATGGATTGATTCCATAAAGGAAGCCACAGACCTGAACTTACAAGATCTGAACAGGGTGGTTCATGACAGATGCTGTTGGAGGTCGCTGACTTGAAGGCACATAACAACAACAACAAGCCCCATTGAATAAGTGAGATTTACTTCTGAGTAGACATTTTTAGAATTACAGTGCGAGCCCTCAGAATCTTTCCCCCTTCTCTCTCTTCTGCCCTTCTCTCAAAATAGCACTCCACTTACCTGGGTGTAAGCCCCACTGAACTCAGTGTGATTTACTTCTGAGTAGACTTTTTCCTCCTTCCCTTCAAAATCATTGCAAGCATACAGAAGCTCTGCTCCACTTACCTGGGAGTAAGCCCCACTGAACTCAATGGGATTTACTTCTGAGTAGACAATTTTCCGCCTTCTTTCCCTGAAGCTCATTGCTAGCACACACATGCTCCGCTCCACTTACCTGGGAGTAAGCCCCACTGAACTCAGTGTGATTTATTTCTGAGTAGAGATTTTACTGCCTTCCTTCCCTTCAAGCTCATTGCTAGCACACAGAAGCACCGCTCCACTTACCTGGGATTAAGCCCCACTGCACTCAATGAGACTTACTTCCGAGTAGACTTTTAAAAAATTGCAGAGTCCTTCAAAGCTCCCCCCCATTTTTTGACTCTTCCTTCAAGCTTGATTGTGTGAGTGGGGAAGGCAGGCAGTGGGGGAGAGTGCGGGTGGGAACACACACACACACACACATCCCCGTCACTCACCTCCATTCTGCTGCTGCTTTCTCCCCCCATCGGCCATTCTCTCTCTCTCTCTTCCTCACACAGAGCATGAGGGAAGAGCAAGCTCAGCAGAAGGCCAGTGTGAGTCACATGTCTGTTGCCCACCAATCAAAGGAGCAGACTTCCCCTGCTTCCTCCAAGTAACTGGAAGGGGAAGGGGAATGAAACAAAGAATTGTTTCTACTGCACATGTGGTACGTTATCACCCACGGTAATGCATTTTTTAATAAATTAATTAAAAATAAACCAGGCCATTTATTTAATTTAAACCTACTACAGATGAAGTACTGTGTTTGGGGCAAGCTCAGGGATTTGATTAGGGATACCTTACAGTCATCTCTGAGTTGTAATCAATGACAACAGATTATGACAATTTCTCAAGAAAAAAGTTCAAACGGCTTCTAGTTTCTCTCCCGTTTTTCACTTTAACCTGTGAATTCTCTGGGGGGGGGGTTGTGTATCACCAAGACAACTTCCAGAGTTGTAGAGCAAGCGATTCTGAATCCAACAGTATAAGACTTGTAAGTTTTTGTTTTGAATTGGGACTATACAAAGCACCAGAAATGGGTGGGGGGTATTTTCATTTAACATGGTAGAACACAAAATATCCCTACTGACTATAGTATACAGCCACTCTTGTGACTGTATAATGAGCCCTTCGAGCATGCTTAAGTAGAGTTGCCAGGTCTCTGTTTTTTGCCTGGTGATATACACCAAAATGTCAGCTGCTGTCCCTGCAACTTCTGTTAAATAAGCTCGTAGCTGGCTGCTCTAACCCCACCCTTTCAGGTTTGTAGCCAAGAAGGGAAGTCAGGGTTGTGATTGACAAGGGACTTGTTGACTTCCAGGCAGTAGTTAGTACCCATTGCGAGGCCAGAAAACAGTTGTCTTTTCCTGCTTGTCTGAAAATCTCACAAATTGCATAAAGGTCAGGAGATGTAGAACAAAAATCACAGCAGGATCTTGGTAGGCATTTGTCCTGCCCTTACTCAAAGAACTCAGACTCAGACACAGCTGTAGTTTTTTTTCTTTTATTGAAGTAAGAGAAAGTTTCAGTTCAGTGCTCTTCATGAGTCTACCTACAACTTATTCAGAACTCAGCATCCCTCCGTACCTAACTAGGCATAACTTGGCAGCATTAAGATTGACTCTTCAACTAATCTTTCCCCCTCCCCAGCTTAAGTAGGGCTGGGTGGGCTCCCTGCTTGAGCGTACCTTGAGTCATGGCTGGACGAGTGTGCCTCCTGAGCTGGATTTGTTGAATCTCCCACCACATTCACCTCCTGGACTGGGGGGAAGGCAGGACCTCTATATCTGTCCCATTCCCTCCCTCTATGGGGGAAGAGCTGCCTGGCAATGGCACTGGCATGGGGAGAGACGCCACATCAGGCGGTGTCCCATTCAGAGCGGGAGCCACGAGACTGAGACGCAGGTGCAAGCAATTCTTGTTTTATTAAAGTAATGGATACATCGAAGGCAGAGCGCTTCATAGGATTCCCTTTGCCAGCTCACTACAATTCCCCAACTAAACTCTACACATGCTCTGCAACGTATGAAGGAAGTTGGCTCAGCGCCCAAAGCCAGGAGCTGCAGTCTTAAATAGGAAAGGTCTGAGATCACAGTCTCTGGCTCCTGCGCACGCTCTCCCTCTGCCCTGTCTGTTTCTCACGGAGTCGAGAGCGAGTTGAAGGGGGGGCCTGCCTCCAGCGGTTCATCCGAAAGAACTGGTTCCTTGGTGACAGACTCAAGGTCAGGGGGCGGAGAAGCATCTGAAGCATCCCCAAAGCCACTTGCTAAAGGGGGGGTTACTGCGCGCTCCAAAGCATCACCCAACAGCTCTACTGGCATGTCCGGGGGCTGCGTGTTGTCCTCTTCAGAGGCAGCGTCGTTCGTGGGAACTGGCACAACATCAAACTCACTCCCCCAAGGTTTTGAGAAGACTCAACAACTACTGGCTCCTCCGTGCTTTCTCCTGCGCACGCTCTCCCTCTGCCCTGTCTGTTTCTCACGGAGTCGAGAGCGAGTTGAAGGGGGGGCCTGCCTCCAGCGGTTCATCCGAAAGAACTGGTTCCTTGGTGACAGACTCAAGGTCAGGGGGCGGAGAAGCATCTGAAGCATCCCCAAAGCCACTTGCTAAAGGGGGGGTTACTGCGCGCTCCAAAGCATCACCCAACAGCTCTACTGGCATGTCCGGGGGCTGCGTGTTGTCCTCTTCAGAGGCAGCGTCGTTCGTGGGAACTGGCACAACATCAAACTCACTCCCCCAAGGTTTTGAGAAGACTCAACAACTACTGGCTCCTCCGTGCTTTCTAACTGCTGGGGAACTTGAAACTCATGCCTTTCCCCTCCCTGGGCCTCATGAGAGAGCTGGGTCTCAACATCATCCCCGCCTCCATACACTACCTTCCCCCACCCCCGAGGTCTGGGCTTCTCTGGATAAGCCTCATGGAAGTCTCTCACCAAGTCCGGTGTGTGCACGTTCTCCGCAGTTTCCCATGAATGTTCAGACCGATCGTACCCTTTCCAATGAATCAGGTACTGGAGGCGCCCTTGGCACTTCTGTGAATCCAATATCTGTTCTACCTTGTGTTCCTCCTCTCCATCCACCAACAGAGAAGGAGCCGGCTCAGATTGCGGGCAATAAGGGTTGGGAGGATAGTCCACCATCAGCAGCACCCGGTGAAACACTAGGTGTATCTTGAAAGTGGGGGGTAGCTTGAGTCTAGAAGCCACTGGAGTGATCTGTGCTTCCACCTCGAAAGGTCCCACTTTCTGGTCCTGCAACTTATGGCAACAGCCTGGCATGGGTAAATAACGTGCAGATAGCCACACCTTGTCTCCTACTTGTATGATGGGCCCCTCTTGGCGATGCTGGTCGGCAGCTTGCTTCTAATCCGCTTTGGTTCAATCCAACTGTTTCTTAAGCAGCAGTTGCATGGCTTGAAGTTCTTGCAGAAAGTCCTCCACTGCTGGGATGGAGGGATTGCCTAGAGGGACAGGAAAAGCCCCAGGGTGGTATCCTAAGTTGGGAAAGAAAGGAGTCTGTTGCGTGTGAGAATGCACGACATTGTTATATGCAAACTCTGCTAAGGGCAAATAGGACACCCAATTATCTTGCTGGTAATTAACGTAACAGTGTAGGTACTGCTCCAAAAGGGCATTTACCCATTCCGTCTGCCCATCTGTTTGGGGGTGATGTGTGGAAGACAGTCATAGCTCACTCTGTAATAGTCACTATAACGCTTGCCAAAAATGTGCTGTAAATTGGGTTCCCCTGTCCGAGACCAAACTGTCTGGCAGTTCTGGACACCACACTTTAAGAAGGATGCAGACAAACTGGAACGGGTTCAGAGGAGGGCAACAAGGATGATCAGGGGACTGGAAACAAAGTCCTATGAGGAGAGACTGAAAGAACTGGGCATGTGTAATCTAGTGAAGAGAGGACTGATAAGACCCTTCAAGTACTTGAAAGGTTGCTGCACAGAGGAGGGCCAGGATCTCTTCCTCGATCATCCCAGAGTACAGGAAATGAAACATTGAGCTCAAGTTACAGAAAGCCAGATTTCAACTGAACATCAGGAAAATCTTCTCAGCTGTTAGAATGGTATGACAATGAAACCAATTACTTAGGGAGGTAGTGGGCTCTCCAACACTGGAGGCATTCAAGAGACAGCTAGACAGCCATCTGTCAGGTATGCTTTAATTTGGATTTGGGGTTGGACATGATGGCCTTATAGGCCCCTTCCAACTCTACTGTTTGTTTTTTACAATAATTTTTATTCAAGTTTTCATAAAACATAGAAAACAAAATCATAAAACATTCAAAGACAAAAAAACAAAACAAAACAAAAATGATTAAACAAAAAAAAATAATAAAATGTTGACTTCCCATTTGTCACATATCAAATCAGTTATAGGTCTACAATATATAACAATCCTGTCTCTTAAATCATATTATAAAATCACTTTCCTCCAGTAGTTATCTTAATTAGTCATCACATCTCATAAACATTACTTTATTCTTTCCACAAAAAGTCAAAGAGAGGTTTCAGTTCTTTAAGAAATATATCTATCAATTTTTCTCCAAATAAACATGTCAATTAATCCATCTCGTTAATAATTATAATAATCTTATTGTCATAACCATAGTCCAAATAAACATTTCGATTAATCCATCTCATCAGAATCTGTTAGGTCCAATAATTTCAATAGCCATTATTCCATTATCCCTATTAGTTCCATCTTCCATCTTCAATAGTCCTGTTAAGTCCAGTAATTTCAGTGTCCAATCTTCCATTATCAGTATTCCATAATAATCTTGCTGTTGTAGCCATAGTCATATAATAAGAGTCTGATGGGAATTTCCTCTATCCCAAATATTTTCTTGCCATCCATTCTGAATAAGTTGCTGAAATACTGTTGTAAAGTCATATCTGTGTTCTTCTTTTTTACAAAATGCACTGGCTCATCTCTTCAGAGTTTTTCCATTGTCACATGGCTGCAGTTAATTCCATAGATTTTCTCTATATCAAGCTCCATCACATCATTCCAGTCCAGAAGATTATCCAAGCCATTGATAACTTTATCTCTAATATCTTCATTAATTTCTTCAGAGATAACGTTAAATTCCAAACAGTAGATTTTATTTCTAAAATCCATAAACTCCAGATCTTTTTCCAATTCCACATTTGTTCCAATCTCCAGGGCTTGTATCTTCACTTTATTTTTTCTTTTCTCATCTCTGATCTCATTCTCCTCTCTCAGAGGATCCCCTATTTCTTTAAGCTCCTGCGTCATTTTGCTCAGTTCAATTTTCAGCTCCTTACTACCCTGTCGCAGGGTTTGTTTCGTTATCTCAATCTCATCCATTATTTTCTGAAACATAATTACTTCCAGATTCTCAGCCACTTTCTTGATTGCCATTTTTAAAACCACGAAAACAAAGCAAAACAAAAATAAAGAAGAACCACTTCTTATTTCAGCAACAATTGGGTTAATATTCCAGGCTTGATGACATCACAGTATAAACAGAGCAACCTGCCTTATCTCTCTATGTTCAAGAATGCAAAACAAATGTAGTTCCCAGCATCAAAACAGTTAATGGCGTCGTGAAGAAGCAGATTCGTCAAAATAAAATAGACCAAAAAGAGAATAGTCCCAGACAATATAATATTCCTCGGAATAGAAATCAGGAATAGAAATCCCTCTTCTGTTTATTATCTTTAGAATGCACTTCCAGGACAGCTTTTTGCGACAGAAACAGAGATAAGCTGTTAATTTCGTGAATAACAGAGAAGAGCTATATCTCACCCAGAAGTTGTCCAAAGCCGATCAATCTGACAAATCTCCTTTTGCTGCAACAATTTAAACCAAGTAAAAAAAATAATAGAAAGAAGGGTGCTTGCCTGTTAGTCCGTTCTCTCTTTGAAGAAAAGATAAACGTATCGCTTAAGCAGATAGAGCTTGTTAGGAAGTCCGTCCGGCATTGTTGGCTGGACCTTATCTCATAAATTAATGAAATCCAGTCCTCCCAACAAAAACAGGCTTTGAGGTTGATCTCTACGTTTCTCCCTGCCCGGGAGAAATTTCATCAGTCAAAAAAAAAAATGTTCTGACTGATTTATATCTGAATAAGCTTCTTTTGAGGCGGGAGCCCGTCCCAAAAGCAGGCACAAGCGAAGTCACCCTTCCCGGAAGTCCCCCAACTCTACTGTCCTATGATTCTGTCCTAAACCAGTGCCTGAGGGCTGTGAAGGGCTGGATATGGGCTAACAAACTGAAACTTAATCCAGACAAGGTGGAATTGTTGATGGTCAAGGGAAAACTGTGCCAGGAATAGGGCTCCAACCTGTTCTGGATGAGGTTGCACTCCCTGTGAAAGAGCAGATTAACAATTTGGGGGTACTCCTGGGTCCTGCCCTGCTGCATGAATATCAAGTGGCTGCAGTAGCCAGGCGTATTTTTGGCCAACTCAGACTGGTCTACCAGCTGCGCTTGTTGCTGGAAGCAGTTGACTTGGCCACAGTGACACATGTATTGGTGACATCAAGGCTTGATTACTGTAATGCACTGTAAGTGGGGTTACCTTTAAAAACGGGTCGGAAATTGTGGTTGGTTCAAAATGTGGCAGCCAGAATGTTAACTGGATCATGGGGCAGGGATCATATCACCCTTGTGCTTTATCAACTCCATTGGCTCCCAATTTGTTGCTGGGTCCAATTCAAACTGCTGGTTCTGTCCTTTAAAGCCCTAAATGACCTTGGACCAATGTACCTGAGGGACTGCTTACTCCCACACCCGTGATTTAAAATCTGGTCTCCTCTGCATGCCTGGAATGAAAAATGTCAGACTGGCAGGCACGCAGGAGGGAGCCTTTTCAGCCGTGGCCACCAAGCTTTGGAATATCCTATCCCAAGAAGCCCTTTCTGCTCCCTCCCTGATGGTTCTCTGGAGACTTCTGAAAACCATCTGGTTCCAGAGAGCCTTTGGGAGGGGCTGAAGGCAGAGCCTAAAACTGATTTTATCCCCCCCCTTTTTTAGTTTTATTATTACATTAGGGCCCCACTTATACGGCGGGTTATGTTCCGGATCCCCGCCAAAAAGTGAAAACTGCTGAAAAGCGGAACTCATTGATTAGAATGGCGTGCGATGCCGGAAAACCGCCGTAAAGGCGGAACAAGCGCAGTATGTGTGGGGCTTTAATCTAATTGCATCTAATTGAGACCGCCGCACTAGTGAAGCACTGTAAAGTGAAGCGCCGTAAAGTGGGGCCCTACTGTGTTATTATTATTATTATTATTAAATTTATTATACCCCGCCTTTTGGCCAAAGGCCCTCAAGGCAGCTTACAAAGAAAAATAAACACAAGTATAAAAATACATCAGTAAAAGCAATACAATTTACAAAAATTAAACTAAATAACAAATAACATTAAGAAAAACAAATGTCCAAGAAAATTTTTGAAAAAGTGAATTTAAAATGGATCACTCTGTCTTTTACTTTTCTAGTCCCTTTTACTATCATTCCCCTATATTTCTCAAATGTATTTTATGTATTTTTAACTAATTTAACTTTTTTTGTGTTTTTATTGTGTATAATTTTATTGTGAGCTGCCCTGAATGCCCTATTGTAGGGTAGAAGGGTGGGATAGAAATATTTTAAATAAATAAATAATAAATGATACTTGAAGATGCAAATATCATTAAATGCAATAATTTACAGAGTATTTCTGCATCATGCTTCTTTGTACTCTAGCAGGTTCCCCTCATCCCAGATAAAATGATCAAATTTAGTTTGCACGTGGGTTTGGCACATCAGTAAGAAAAAGCACAAAGGTAAAACAACTACCCTGCTCTTTTAATTGAGTAACAGAAGTTGAAGTAAGATTTTTCCTAGTAAAGCTGAACTTCAGGTCCGGCAATCTACTATGTTAATACAATACTGCATTAAAATAGGAGAGAGAGGAAAGAGAAAAAGGAAAGCTATGCAACAAACAATTATCTGCCTCAGTATCTTTTATATAGGAAGAAATATAAATAACACTAACAGTGTTCCATATCTGTTGGGGTCCTTAATAGATTGCAAATGTCTTGGGTCACCATTGTGGTGCCTGTGGGTAAAATGGTATCCTTGAGGACTTTCCTTGGTGCCTGCAAAGTCTCTGAATTCCTTTTGTCCTACTACCTCCATCATCATGAGGTGGTGAGGGTGGTTATCTTTTCTCCCTTTGGAAAGTACAACTTAAGGAGGAAGTAAGAAGACTGATGCTCTTTCCCACATCCTCTTTCAGCTTTAAGCGCTATGTCAAGACTCAGATTGACACTTGAGCAGCTGAACAGTAAGAAGCAATCAAGAGGGTAAGAGGGAAAGGGAAGAGGTCTGGGAGACTGGGGAGAGGAAAAAGGGGGAAGGGAGATATTGTGTTGCCACAGGAGAGAGAGAATAGAATGTGCACACAAGTGGGGAGAAGCACACGTGTATATACACACAAGTTGGATCCAGTAAAACATAGTTTCATGGGTTCCTTCTCCCCAAACACCATCAAATCACAGAAATCATATGTCTCCATTGACTGAACCATAACAATCATAGATCTAGTTGTTTGTAGCACTGCCATGGTGCAAAAAGAAGGATCCAAGGCACAGACTTTTCAGAACCTCATATTTTTCATGTAGAATTCTCTCAAAATCACAATGAAATCATAGGTCCCTCAGGGTACACAGGTGTATTCTTTGATGTTGGTGGCTTTGTTGTCAACTTATACATGAGGATCCATGCTGTTCAGTCTCCTAATGTAAGCTTTAATTTGATGGGTTTTTTAAACCTTGTGAAAACTTATGTATATTCATGAGGATGGATTTTAATTCTCCTGGATATGACTTTTACTCAGATTCCTTGTAAAAGCAAAGTGTGTGTGTATTCTGTCTTTGTCTGGGTTGGGGGAGTGGGGTAGGAAGAGTGACCTGGGGGAGAGATGTAACCTGAGGTAGTTGTGATTCTGGCACTCTCTCAAAATTCCAAACATGCTCACTAACCCCCCCCAAAAGCCTCTGAATATTATGATAAAAAATTAGTTAGTTCTCTGAATTTCTAAAAAAAAGTGTGGCAGTGAAAGCAATCTTGAACAAATAGACTGGGGGAAAAAAGGAATTTTGACAAATTCTGCTTTGTAAACAGTCTGCACTAGATGCAATGATGCTTGTTGGGCTGCAGCAATACAAACTCCCCTCTACAGTAGTATGGAGTGTTTTGAGCAGAGACATTCTTCAGCTCACTTCTGCCAACTCAGCTGGCCTCCCACTGACCACCAACAAATGTGTGGGTGGGCTAAAGGTCCGCTCGTGGTATCCCTACCTGAAGAGTCTAGTAGAAACCCCAAAATATGCTGCCCCAAGGCTGGGGTGGGGCTGACCTGTTTCCAGTCTCACAGCTGTTGCTACTACGGTTACAAGATCTCCGTTTTCCAGACAGAGACTCAGGTTTTTTGGGGGGGGCTCCGGGTCTCTGGGTGACTCACCTTAATCTCCGGACTTTGAACTTTTATTAAAAAAAAAAAAGTTTCTAGGTGGTCCTGTTCCAGAGACATACACCAAAACATCAGCTGCTGCCCCACAACTTCTTAGTTGCTCTAACTTCTGTTCTAATCCCTGCCCTTTCAGGTTTTTAGCCAATAAGAAGTCACGGTTGTGATTGACAAGGGATTGCAGAGCCAGAAAATGTTAGAGTCAAATTGAATTGACTGCCTTCAAGTTGATTCTGACTTATGGCAACCCTATGAACAGGATTTTCATGGTAAGCAGTATTCAGAGGGGTTTTTACCATTGCCTCCCTCTGAGGCTGAGAGGCAATGACTGGCCCAAGGCTCAGAAAATATGTTTTTTCCTGCTTTTCTGAACATATCACAGATTGAATAAGTATGCTTTCATTCTTTTTCTCTCTTGTGTGTAGTAATCAGACAGGTTTAAATTTTGAAGAGGGCAGTGTTTTGCAAACTTCCCAATATGAAGCTTTAATTGAGTGCTTGCTTTTCCAGAGTAAACACACTCAGAGTAAACCTCATTGAATTCAATAGGACTTCCTTTTGAGTAGACATGGTTAGGATTGTGCTGTAAATCCCCCTCCAATCTTATTTTTAAAGCAATTAGGCAGGGCTTACTTAGGTATCACTGTTTTTGTTATGTAGGAAATGAATACTGATTTTTTTATGTTCTGCAATGATCAACTGGTTTTGACAATAAACTATTATATGGGGTGTATGTATTTTTACATCTCCAGTGTGTGTGTGTGTGTGTGTGTATGGGAATCTTTCCAACAACACTGTGAGGAAACCAAGGCAGCTCACAATAAGAAATAAATCCCTTTAAAATCCAATAACCATAAAAACAAGTATAAACAAAACAGCTTAAAGTGACATGATTCTGAATTTTGGGTTGTGCGAATGAAGTTCTTATCACTTGAGGTTGCAGTTCTGTCCCTGTTTGAGTAAGCACCACTGAATACACTGGGACTTGCTTCTGAATAAGTAAACAGAGGATTGCACTATAAATATATTTACAGGTTGTGTAAATAATAAACATATTTGATAGTCATGCTTATACAAATATTTCTTCATTTTTCATATATTTGGTTTTGGTTAGGGATGCTTAGTTTTCTGCCTTACTCATAGGAATCTTGTGGTTGGTATGGTATTTCATTTAAGAAATCATCACTGTCTTTTCTTTTTCTTTTTCTTTTTCTATTTGCATTTCATTTACCTTTATCCTCACTCCCTTTCATCCATAGAAGCAACAGTGGTTCTCTGCGCTCCGCTCAACCTTCTTAAACCCACTGATGATGCACCTTGTTGTTTGTTTCTTGTCCAATTATGGTAAAAGAGAATTCGCATTCTGGGCAGCGTGGCTGCAATTGTTGTTGTTTCCAAGCTGCTGCCTATGAAGGTAGACCAAATCATGTTTTTTCTCTCTATCAATTATATTCACTGGAATTGGGTTGGCTGATGAAGTGAGTTTATATCAGCCCACAGGAGAGACAGAAAAGGGTAGAGAATCTTCTTACTCATTACTCAGACCTCTTTCTGAAGTAAAGGATCAAATCTGTAAAGAAATTTGGATGTTAAACGGTAGGGGCAGGGCATTTCAGGTAGGGGGTTGCCAACCTTCTTGGATATGGATATCTTTGCAGAGGATCCCTAGTCAAGCTTTACCAACAACACAATCCAAACCATATCTACTGAGAAGTAAGTCCTATTGAATTCTATGGGGCTTAGTCCCTTAGTAAGTATGTTTATAATTGCAGCCTTCGGGGGCATCCATCTTTATTCCTGAGTGCTCCCATCTAACATCTCTACAACACTAGGCTCCTTTCTTCCTACAATGGCCTTCTGGTGACTGGCCTGGCCTGAGGGCACTTGAACCCTTTTTGCTAGAAGCAAATTGGCTAGATTAAATGTTCCCTACCCAGGCTGTGTGGTGTAGTGTTTAAGGTGTTGGACTGTGACCTGGGAGACCAGGGTTCAAATCCCCACACAGCCATCAAGCTTACTGGGTGACCTTGGGCTAGTCACTGCCTCTCAGCCTCAGAGGAAGGCAATGGTAAACCCCCTCTGAATACAGCTTACCATGAAAACCCTATTCATAGGGTTGCCATAAGTCGGGATCGACTTTAAGGCAGTACTTCATCATCATCATCACCCAGGCTCCATCTTTTAGCTAAGATTTCTATCTTAATTTCCAATCAGATAAATGTTATTGTATGAATTGTATGCGCCAAGCAACTGTGGTTGATGCTTAATGTATCATGCTTAATGAGATCACTTGGACCCACCCCATGACATCACTTGGGCCCGCCCCATGACATTACTCAGGCCCGCCCCCAAAATCTCAGGGTTTGGGATGCTTCTGACCCGGCAACCCTAGTTGCTACCTGGCATTGGGCCCAATCTGCCTGCCCCCTCCACCTTCTGCGTCTGCGTCCATGAACCTTTGGACTGTGCAGAGCCTCAGCAGTGTCAGCAGGAAAGTACGATTGCTTTGATAGGTTAAAATATGGATCCAGTATACCCCAAAAGTTGTCTGATTGGTAACATGACTTTGCCAGAAGCATTTTTTCCTAGCTTGCAATGTGTATTTGGGGGCATCTTCACACTGTGTTTACTGTGTTTTTAAATTTTTAACTGTTTTATATACTGTTTAACGTGTACGTTGCCCAGAGTGGCTGGCCAACCAGCCAGATGGGCGACTAACAAATCTCATAATAAATAAATAAATAAAAATATAACATGAACATACTCCCTCTGCCAAGTGGCTTCTGTTGGTGCTTTGCTGCTCTTTGAGAGAAACTCTATTATAATATGTATCTGCTTATAACATAGTGAAATAGGTTTAGTGTGGTATTTTTTAATAGTGGGACAGAGGAAGCCTGGGTATTAACTTGTAGTTCCATCCTCAGTATAACCAAAGTTTGTACCAAGACTCACACAGCAGTCTGAGAAAATAAAAATATTTTCAGTACTTTGTCTCCTCAAATATACTTTGCAAAAGCAAAGGAAATACTTATTTAGGGATAACTGATAATAAGTACAAATAAGTTATATACTGGTATTCTTTCTAACATTTCACTTTGGAGCAACAACAGCAATGCCAATTAATTCAGAGACAGCATGGCTATAGAAAAATGGTATGAAAATATGCTGAAGTGGCTTTAAAAAGATCATCTTTACCCACATGAGTGGAAAAATCCACCTGTTTTGAAATATTACAGATTGGCAATGCAAGGAATTAAGTAAGGAATAGTAGCTAATTTGGGTCTAGTTGATTTTGGAGGGGTTGAGGTTTAAAAATAGATGCATCTGGTTCTCATCACATTATTGGAGATGCACTGCAGGTTTACTGATCTCTGAGATTTTAGCCATGGTGTAGCTGGAGCCATTGGCAAGGTACTGATTGATTTAATCACAGCAGGATTGTATCAGAAAAAATGACTGTGAGGCTGGCTTCTTAGATTACAGGAGGCATGGGAGAGGAAGCGTGATTTTTTTTAACTTCCTGTGTAAAGCAGGTGCCTAAATATATTTCCATGAGGTGAGTTGCATCAGTTACAGATGCAAAAGAATTTATGTAACTCATCTTGCCAAGTAGGATTGGGATGATGTGTCACTCTTCATTTGAAATACTACTTCTGAAGTGTTATTGTGATTGCTAACTGCTTCAGGGTGGGGGGAATCCTCAGCTAGTCTCTGTCTCAGGCTAGTTGCCAGGATTCTTTGTATGTGTAAAAACAAGCATTTATCCTGCTGCTTAAGAATGTTTTGAATGAAGCAAAGCTATTTGTGTGTCCGTGTAAAAGTCATCATTATTCTTAGTGTGTATATGCATGCATACAGGCATTGGCAGCACATATACTGAACTCTGTTTTAATGCACCATTTCATATGCTGCTGCATGTGAGATCAGGATGGACATGTGTGGCCCCTCTGAGCTGTGCTGAGCTGAGGAAGGCAGGGTGAGTGGTAGCACAGCAGCATGGTCTTATGTTTAGTGGTTTATAGGGATTGCTCTTACATTGGAGGGCTTGCTCTCCAATGTGATACAGGCCCTGCATTCAAACACACCCATTCAGCTCTCAGTAAATTATGCAGCTAAAACATCTAATTATACAGCTAAAACAGAGGAATCACTATAATTTCTGGTCCATTTTCTTGTAGAGTTAATAAAAGGCCACAATTGCAAGCTTATGAATTATATATTTTGAATGCAGTGTCTTGCTCTTTTTACAGCTGAACGTTTCAGAAACCTTAGCTATCAAGAAAGTGCATGTTATTCACCATATTAATGTACACTTTCCCCTGGTTTCATCTCATTCATTTGGTAGAGAAACATCCATTACAGTTAATGCAGATGTTGAAAACTTGTCATGTTTTTCATGGGTCTTTGACTCTAAGTAGTGTATTAAAAATACACCCTGAAAACTCAGCTGTGAAGATCAGGTATAAACACAATATTCCAGTTGCATGGATTGCATTATCTGATAATGAGATATAGAATTATTATCTTTCTCTTGCCATTTCATTTCCAAATATTCTCTGGACTGAATGCCCCCAAGTCATTTTCATGTAATATGACAAATGAGCAATGTAAAATGGATCAGGATATAAGTACAGCTTTTAATAGTTGTCACCAACTGAAATAGCATTCTTGTATTACAAAACATGTAGTCTCTGTGATTAGGGACTTAAAGGGGGAGGGAGAGACTTGTAGAAGTCTTTGCCAAGTCTCCCCATGCTTTCCTTTTAATTCTCCACTATCGGGGACTTAAAGGGGAACAGGGAAGACTTGGAAATGCTTTTGCAAAACTCTCCCTCCTCCTTTAACTTCCTGATGGTGGAGAGTTTAAGGTAGCCCCCACGTTGCTGGTGCTGTCTGAAAGCCTTTGCAAAAGCCTCTTTGAAGTGCATGCATGTGCTGCTTCAATGGGCACTTTTTCACATGGCTATAATCTCCACTCAGCTAGTGAGTGGGGATTAAACCCTGCTGCCTTTACTATGCAATCTTGTTTCCAGTTGGGAGCAGAATTGCACAGCCAAAGTAGGATTAAACCCAGTCCCCCTGCCCATCAGCTGACATCACTTGGAGGGGGCTTGAGGTTCACCACCCATCAGTAGCAGTCACAGGCATCTAAACAACTGTAAAAAAACAGCAACAGCCATAAAATCATTCAATCAAATATAATGCTGCTAGTAGTGGCAGCAGCAATACCAAAAGAGAACACACCCTGCTGTCTTGTGAAAGTAGCACTATAGGATTGAATACTATTGGATTGAATCCAGCTAACTCAGTGTATGAGCAGAACAAATCCACTCACGCAATAACTTCCCCTCCTCTTTTCCCTGTGCACTGCCAGAAACATTCTCAAATATGTTCTGGAGGGTTGCGGGGAAATCCACAACAGATTTTGGGAGGAGGAGATGGAAGGAGGAGAGGGAATGGAAGTTCCCTTGTGCAAGGAGAAGTCATTCCATTTGTGCAAGTGCCTAACAACTCTTAATTTTTTATTAGTTATTCACATATTGCTGTTCGTAACATATATCACAGAACTGCATACATTTAAAATACACTTTGGATGCAGCTGAATAACTAACCAAATCAACAACTGTCAAAATGACAACAGCAAAAGAGAACATAAAATACAAAAAGCCACAATCCTCACCTCCTTGAAAAGACAGCCTCACATCCTTGGAGCGGGGAGCCATTATTGGGGGGGGGGGGAGAAGTGCAGCCAGAGGCAGCAATGGGGGAAGAGATTCTTTTTCTTGCTCACCCTTAGGATCTCATGGGACCTCCTGTAATCCCAGGCAGTCCTGCAAAAGCTCTGGGGAGTAGGGTCAGGCCCAGGCCTTTCAGGGGCCATAGCCAGCTAGCAATGGGCTCTTTCTTCATGTGGCAGCTTTCCCACCCACCATGCCTTTGTTTAGTGCTTCACTGAGCTGTTCCTGACAGGGTCCCTGGTTGACAGGGCCGGATAGGAATTTTTCCTCTCAGTCAAAGTGGCTCTCTGTTGAGCAGGTTTTTTCACCAGCACTCAGTGATAGCTGTGCAATTGTTAGGTGTACATATGCTTCCGTCACAACTTAGGCAGACATGGTGTTGGGCAGGATCAAGCATAAGTGGAATTCCCATAAGGAATCTAGCACGGTACTCACTGACCTCACTCCTAGCTCAGGAGATATATCACCAACAAGCTCACAACTATCCCCACTGCTTGGCCAGCGTGATTCCAGGGGCTTGTGCTTGCACTTTGACCGGGTCTAATACTGGCAAACTCCCATGGGTGATTCCCAACTGCTTTTTGGGTGACTCATCATTCCCTCAGCAAAGGCTGCTGGATTGGAAGCAGATCCTTGCCCTACTGCCATGCCTGGTTACTCGTAATAAATAAAACTGCGGCCTATTTTCACCCATAAACCATTGTTGGTGCTGATGGGAGGGAAGCATCTTACACCTGCCTCACAATTTATGTTGTTTCAGTTATGTTGACAAATCTTGTTCTCCTCACAGCTGCTTCTCCTGGAAACTACTTCTCTCAGTCCTCTTTTGCCCTTAATGATTGGCTAGGGCATTTTAAATGATGAGCTCACCAGCCAAACATGAGAATTATACTGTACTCAATTGTGTATTATTGCAATATGGCATTAATACACAAATACACCGCACTATTAATATGTTTCCAGAGTGGCCTGCAGTATACTCATTGCTGAGGTAAGGTCAGCATATTTTGAATGAATAATAGTTACAAAATTTTAATTTTGTAGAAACGTGCAGCTAAAATTCATAGGACAGAAATGCATGCAAGCCAAAGGGTGCTGTGTACTGTCAGGGATTCCCCTGGTTCTCAGCCTCACTTCTTGTAAGGCTTCCTTAACTCTTTCCATGCCACAAATTCTCACAGAATACTCCTTTAAACCCTCCTAGTAGCATGTATGGAAGGCTTTAGAGATGAGATGACACCACCACTGAGAGACAGTATAAATCTCAAATTATATTGTAGGTTTATTAAAGGAATATTATTTACAAAAGGGAATAGAGTTGCTTATTTTGGGACTTCAGAGGCGCCTGCTGACAGGTTTGAAAGTCTTCAGAGATGCCATTGTTGCCTCCAAGTGGCTCTCCCCACAGGCCACTTTCTGTAAACCTCCACCTCAGCCAATTACTTCCACAACCCAGTCCAGCTACTGGGGCCGCTCTACACCTATGCCCCAAACCTCCTCTGCTTGCACTCCTGGCTGTGAGAAAATTTAGCCAGTGTTATACTCCTATTTGTGTCACTTCCCCCTGGCAAGGCCTTTCTTCAGGGTAGCCCTTAGACTCACTGTCACTGGCCCCCTTCTGATCTTCACCAGAACGTTATTAATGACACCCTGGGTAATGATATACAGACCACAGTGGTTCCCTCAGCTATTCTCACCAACCAACTCCTCACCCAAACTATCTGCCGTTTCTAACAGACCTTCATAAGGTGATAGCCCTGACTGACAGTTAACAGGAACTTTCAACCAATCAGAAATAATTTAGTTGTTCAGGCCCCTTCTAATTATACAGCCACGAGAGCCCTCACCGCCGTTGTTGGTAGAGGGGGAGGAGGAATATCAGGTAGAACAGATTTTGGATTTGAGAAAATGCCCCGGGCGGTTTCAGTACCTGATTCATTGGAAGGGTTAATGCATGGAGAGGGGGATGATGTTGAGCCTCAGCTATCCCAGAAGGAACAGGGAGGGGGGGAGGCATGAGTTTCAAGTGCCTCCGCTGCCAGAAGACGCAGAAGATTTGGAAGTTGTTGAGTCTGAGCAGGACCTTGGGGGAGGGGGTGAGTCTGATCTTCAGCCAGTTCCCACGAAAAGTGTGATCTCTGAGGAACAGAGCGCGCCGCCCCCAGCTCCTGCAGAGGACCTGCCAGGGGAAGTTCCAGAGGCAGTGCCAACTCCTCCCTTGCCCAGCCGTTCCCAGGATGCTACCAGCGTGGCGCAGCCCCCTGACCTCGAACCCGTTGCTCAGGAGCAGGTGTCTTCCGATGAGCTGTTGGAAACACACACCCCTTCACCTCATCCCCGCCACCACGAGAAACGGATGGGGCAGAGACAGGACTTGCGAAGGAGTCAGAGATTACGATTGAAAACGTTCCCTACTTAAACTTGCCACTTACAGTGGGGAGTTGCTGAGTCAACTTCCTTCATATGCTGCAGAGCATGTCTAGAGTGTAGTTAGGGATTCTAGTGAGTTAGCACAGGGTTTTCTATGAAGCACCATGCCTTGGATGTACCCATTACCAGAGCTTGGAAGATTACTTTTAAAAAGTAATAAATTACAGTTACAATTACTTGGCCCGAAAAGTAGTAATTACCGTTACAATTACAATTGCTCTGAAAGTAACTGATTACTTTACTTTTTCTCAAAAGTAATCACTACAATTACATTTCAGTTACTTTTTTAAAAAAACTCCTGCAAGGTGCTGGCCTTGGCTGCTGCACATCTAAGAAGCCTAAAACAATATTAAAAATAAACACACACACAGGGGGTAGTAGAATAAAAAAATTTATCCATAAGATTAACATAATGGCATAACAGAATCTCACATCCCCCCAAGCAATGAAGATACCCCAACTCTTGGAATCAAATTTTACACTTGAAATGCTTTTATAATATGTTTCTGTTATGTCTCAAAAGAACAAGATGCTCAAAGAGCATGTCAGACAAGAAATGTCTTTTTACAGTCATTACGTTGCCACTAGTACTGAACAGGTGTTCTGCTGCGGCGCTTGAAGGCATGCCTGTGTTGTGCTGCAAAAAACACTGCAGCACACGTGGAAAGCCATGGAGTGATGACACTTCCCTGCTGGGAGACCTCAGGTACCTCACCAGTTTCTCCTCAGCAGTGTCCACTGCTGACTTCTTGCCCTGGGGCAGAAAGTTAAAGAAGTCATCTTCTAAGTCATCTCCTTCCTGGTCTTTATCTGAAGACTGATCACTGTCCTCATTAAGTACACCCATCTTTATTTCAGCTTTCAACAAGGCTTCCATTGTGTATCTAAGAAAGAGAGAGGATATGTTAACACATATATGTTAGGAAACCATCATCTGCTCTTCATTTCCTGATGCTTGTCATGTCCCCTGGTTCAGGGTCCAGCCTGAGCCTGTGGATGATGACATGGAAGGTAGGAAGGTGACCAAGTCACCACACTCATGGGGCAGCACAGCAGACCCTTAAGGATTACCTGCAGCAACCCAAGGTTGTGATGAGGAGCCCCAGGAAGAAAAGGCCCAGCCCCTGCCTACCACCTTAAGCCCTCTGATGCCTCCCTTGAGACAACATTTCCCTTGGAGTAATCCACCCAAAGGGCTTCCCTAATGTTCTTACTTGTTGGTATGGGTGGTGGCCTGACACGATTGCAGCCAATCTAGTTTGAAGCGAGGGTGTAGGCAGGCTGCCAGAAGAAGCCTCTTGTCCTCCCAGATAGCTGCAAACCGCTTTCTTAGGGCTTCGCGCACACCTCTCAGCAGCTGAAAACAGTATGTGTACCTCTCAGGGTTGTTTTCCAGTCCTTCTAACTTGCGGTCCAGATTGCAGAGCGTTGGTAGCAAATACCCCATGAACATGCCGTTCTCCCGTTGCAGGATATCTAGGGACTGGGCTAGTGGCTCCATAATCTCTGTGTATTCCTGTACCACTTCAATCTCAGCAGCTGTGATCCTGGACAAGGAGCAGCGGTCCATTATGGCATGCATTTTTAGTGGCACAGTTGACAGGAGCTCATGTAGTTGCTTCAACACATCAAAGGTGGAATTCCACCTGGTCTTATTCGGTACCTTCAGATACACACCACATTGCGCACGGATATACTCAGCAATCTGGGCTGACTGGTTCTGCTTGGACCACAACTTGCTGCACTTTCCCACCAAGGAACGAAACTGTTTCTTGAAAGGACCAAGAAGACTACTTTTGGAGGAGTCAGAAAGCATGGCCTCTATGTCTTGTGTTGCCACAAGGTTGAGGGTGTGGCTAGCACATCTCTGGTGTGGTGGTAAAACAAAATCCTCTCCTGAGTCTGCAGCTTCTTCCTCTGCCTCAGGTCCTGTGTCCAGGATCTCACAGATAGGCACAAACTCCACCTCAGCCTCCTCCTCCTCCTGGTTATCACCATCATCGTCACTGGTGCCTGCAGCTTCCACTGGTTCTTTGGCCATGAAAACTCTAAACGCTTTCACAAAGTTGGAGCCATTGTCTGTAGTAGTGCACATAACTTTGTTGTGGATCCTGTACTGCACATGTACATCCTGCAGTGCTTTTGAAAGGACATCGTATGTATGGCGCCCCTTCAGACGCTTACAAGCCAAGGCCCCGACCTCACGTTTCAGGGTAGATGTGTTGATCCAGTGGGCTGTTACCCCAAAGTAACTCTTCTTGCCATTGGTCCAACAATCTGCAGTGGTTGCTATATATGCCACAGCACCCATTCGGTTTGCAAGAGTTTCTCTCATGTGACATGCTCTCTTCTCAATTCTGTCTCTCAGAGTCTTGGTACATATGATGGTGAGATCTTTGGGGAGTCCAATGCAAACCAGATTAATGAATGATGGTTTGTCCACAGTCTGAAGTGGTAATGTCTCCTCTACAATGAAATCAATGATTCTCCTGTCGAGATTGCTCTGGGTGACAGGCTCCCTGCCAGATCCCCACCTCTCAAGGGTTGTCTGCTGCTGCTTCAGCATTTTGGGAGGAGGGGTGTCATGCATTGGTTCAGGAAGGCCACGTCTCCTTGCCTTTATTGCTTCTTCAATTGCTCTCAGCTTCTCAGGGTGTGCCCTCTGAGGAAGAAGAACAAAGCATGAATCCAAGAAAAAATGGAAGAGGAACTTCACAATTTAAACATAAATAGACAATGGACACTCTTGGAGGACCAGCATGACAAAGGCTTACCTCAAAATGTTTCTTCACATTGGATGAGGAGGAAACAGCTGATCTCAGATTTTTGATCCTTGGAAGGCAGTAATTGCATCGTACAACAACATTTTTCCCACTCTGGCTCACAAATGTACAAGCTTTCTCAAAGCCAAACCATGGTACTTGCTGTTCTGCAGATGTGGCTGTGGGCAACTGGCACTGCTTCATGCCCTCCTCCTCCTCATGCACAGGGCCTCTTTTCTGAACCTCACTTTCTAGTTTTGCCTCCTCAGGATCAACAAGCTGTGACTCAAGTGGCCGCACTAACTGACTGCTGCTCTCAGCAGCAAAACCTGCAACAGGCGTCTCTGTAATAAACAAGAGATAATGCTCCTATATGGGTGAACTTCAGCTGTAATGTGCCCCCATCTCTTCCCCATGCTGCAAGATGCCCCAGTCAGAGTGGAAGTAAGCAGGTCGATAGCACAATTAAAAGAGATCCTATTTGCATCATTTTTGCTCACTGAATAACCTTGCCTGGGCCAGTCTAACCTACTATCTCACAGGGTTGTTGTGAGAACAAAATGAGACTAGGGTTCAAATCCCCACATAGCCATGAAGCTCACTGGGTGACCTTGGGCCAGTCACTGCCTCTCAGCCTCATGAAAACCCTATTCATAGGGTCACCATAAGTTGGAATCAACTTGAAGGCGGTACATATATTTTTCGTTTTGAATATGATGATTATGATAATAAATATGCAGCATTTCAAATTAATTCTGTATGAGAAGCATTCCATGCCAAGCTTGGAAAACCAAGGATGAGGTATAAAATGTAGACAAAAATACTTTTGACAAAATGCCGTTTATCTTTTATATCTATATCTATAATTAGCAATACAGCTGAATGATGTATGTAAAGTATTTTTTCTTTCCCTTTTCTTTTTTATTAATATTTGTCAGGCCCAGGATGTGACTCAGGAACCAGACCAACGATTGTAGTTAATTCGTGTTTTATTAGGGTAATGTCCAAACAAAGACTGTGTTTTCTCATGAATCAATACAGGGATACAGGTCCTGCGGCATTGGGAGAAAGTTGACAGAGCAAGGGACTTCTTCCTGCCTGTTCTTTAAGAAGGGGCCAAATGGGCGTGCAATCTTTCGCTCCTCCTTAACTGCCCCTCAGGTACTGCCCGCCTTCCCCCCCTCCTCTCCTGTCTTTTCAGCTGTCTGCGTGTGCGTGGTGAGGGGGGAAGCATCACCCCCTCCTCTTCTGAAGTTTCTGATTCCAGGATGGGGGATAGGGGAGGGGCTGATGGTAAACTGCCTCCCCGCTTTTCGGCTGTGAGCAGCCCTCCCTCTTCCCCCTCTTGCTCTGAGCCTGAAAGAGGGGGAGGCGTGAGAATGTCCAGGGAGGGCTCAGGCTCCCCGTTGCTAAGCGACCTTATCACTGGCAGTTCCTCTGTTTCGTCTTCGCTCCAAAGGGGGGAAGTTCCTCCCCCTTCCCTCTGCCATCCATCCGAATACTCTTCTCCCAACTCTCCGGGATCCAGCTCCCCGGGATTGGGACCCCAGCTCTGCCTTCCGACACCATCCCCCCTCCCAGGCTGTGCCCCCCTCCCCTTGTCTGGCTTGGGACGGTGGGGAAAACGTTGATGGAAAAGTTTTACCAATTCTGGAGCATGCACATCAGCTGCATCTTCCCATGATCTGTCAGCCACCCCATAGCCTTTCCAGTGAATCAAGTACTGCAGCTTGTGGCGTCTGATCCTGGAATCTAAGATCTCCTCAACTTCAAACTCAAGCTGCTTATTTACCAGGAGTGGAGCTCCGGGAGGTTCCTCCGGCTGTAACTCACTGGGAGGGGCGGCTTTCGTTAAGAGGGATCGATGGAACACAGGATGTATTGTAAACGTGTCAGGCAGCTTCAGTCGGTACGCCACGGGATTGATTTGAGTTTCTATTTTGAAAGGACCCACCCTCTTGTCTTGTAATTTTCTACATTTGCCCGGCATCTGGACGAAGCGGGTGGACAGCCATACCTGGTCTCCCGGTTGAAGGGGGGGCCCTCCTTCCTGTGCAGGTCAGCAACTCGCTTGTACTCCGTTTTGGCTTCGTTTAACTGCTGTTTCAGTGTCTGTTGCGCCGCTTGCAATTCCTTAAGGAAGTTCTCAGCTGCCGGTACCAGCATTCCTTCTGAGCTGCTTGGAAAGACTTCAGGATGGAATCCATAATTAGCGAAGAACGGGGTTTGTTGAGTGCTGGAGTGCAGAGAATTGTTGTAGGCGAACTCTGCAAAATGCAAATATGATACCCAGTCAGTCTGTTGATAGGACACATAACTTCGTAAATATCTTTCCAAAACGGCGTTCAAGCGTTCCGTCTGCCCATCTGTCTGGGGGTGATGGGCGGAGGAGAGTTTTAATTCCGTCTGCAACTGTTTCCACATTGCTCTCCAAAATTTGGCTGCGAACTGAGTTCCTCGGTCTGAGACTACGCTGTTTGGCAATCCATGCAGCCGGTAGACTTCTTTTATGAATAACTTGGCCGTTTCTTTAGCCTCTAAGGCCCCTGCACAAGGAAGAAAGTGTGCCATTTTGGTAAGTAGATCCACCACTACTAAGATGGCTGTCATTCCTTGGGACTTGGGTAGATCAGTTATAAAATCCATGGAGAGGTCCTTCCAGGGTTCGTGTGGGACAGGCAACGGTTGTAACAGTCCTGCTGGTGTCCCTGTTTGTGTTTTTGTCCGCAGACAGACAGAGCAGGACTTTACATAACTCTCAATATCCCGACGCATTTTAGGCCACCAAAAGTCCTTGGCCACGTTCTGAATGGTCTTGTAAATCCCAAAGTGTCCCGCTGTGATGGAATCATGACACTGGCGTAGGATTCTGAGCCTTAATTCCCCTTCTGGCACATATCTGGCGGTTTTGAACCATAACAGTCCATTTCTCCAGTGAAAGGTTACTTCTGAGTCTTGACCTTGTCCCGTCTCCTGCTGATATTTTAGCATGTCTGCATCTTCTTGTTGTGCCTTTTTGAGTTCCTCTTCCCATGAAGGCTGGCATACTCCCAACGTTAATTTCTCTGGCGGGATTACGTACTGAGGCTGGTCCTCGGATTCACTTTCTTTGTATTGTGGCTGTCTGGATAAGGCATCCGCTCTCTGGTTTTTGGCTTGGGCGTAGTAAGTAATCTGGAAGTTAAACCTAGTGAAGAACTGGGACCATCTTATCTGTCTCTGGTTCAGCTTTCTGGCTGTTTGGAGGCTTTCAAGATTCTTGTGGTCGGAGCGCACTTCAATTCGATGAGAGGTCACCTCTAGGTATTGTTTCCAGTTTTCAAAAGAGTCCTTGATGGCCAGCAGCTCCTTCTCCCAAACTGTGTAGTTCTTCTCTGCAGGCTTTAACTTCCGAGAGAAGTACGCACAGGGGTGCAGCTCCTTCCCTTCTTGGTCTAATTGTAGCAGGACCCCCCCCGATGGCAAAATCTGAAGCATCTGCTTCCACTACGAAAGGGCAGTTCGGATCAGCAAAGCGCAGAATGGGCTCAGTAGCAAACCTTCTCTTCAGCTCCTCAAAGGCCTCGGTGGCGTTCTCTGTCCATTGAAACTTCTTCTTCCCCCTTAAACAGTCAGTCAGAGGAGCTGTTAATTTGGAAAACCCTGGAATGAACTTTCTGTAATAATTGGCAAACCCCAAAAACCGTTGTAAATCCTTTTTGGTGACAGGTTGGCCCCAGTCCAATATGCAGCTTACTTTCCCTGGGTCCATCTCCACGCCTTCCGCTGAGATTCGATATCCAAGGAAGTCTAGAGACTTGAGGTCAAATTCACATTTCTCTAATTTAGCATACAGGTGATTTTCTCTCAGTCTCTTCAACACCGTCTTCACATGCTGGTCGTGGTCTTCCTGGTTCTTTGAGAACACCAGGATATCATCTAAGTAACAGATTACATACGTGTCCAACAAGTCTCTAAACACGTCGTTCATGAATTTTTGAAAAATTCCTGGTCTTCCACAAAGCCCAAACGGCATGACCAGGTATTCATACTGTCCGTAAGCGGTCAAGAATCCTGTTTTCCATTCATCTCCCTCCTTCATTCTGATCAGATTGTACGCTCCTCTCAAATCCAACTTCGTGAAGATTTTTGCAGAGCGCAGTCGGTCCAGCAGCTCTGAGATCAGGGGCAGCGGGTAGCTGTTGGGGATGGTGATCTGGTTCAATGCGCGATAGTCGTTACAGGGTCTGAGTTCCCCCCCTTCTTTTTCACAAATAGTGGCGCTCCAGCAGGGGATTGTGAGGGGCGTATGAATCCTCGCCTCAGGTTTTTATCCAGGAATTCCTTCAGGGCCTCCCTCTCATTCTCTGTGAGAGAGTAGATTCTCCCTGATGGGATGCTGGCTCCTGGCACTAGATCAATCGCACAGTCATAAGGGCGGTGGGGGGGTAAAGTCTCTGCCTCTTTTTCTTCAAACACATCTTTGAATTCTTCATACTTTGGCGGCAGGGTCACTTGCTCGATCTCTTGCACTGCCCCCGCTAAGGTGTTCTTGATTCCTTCAGGTTGACAGTTCTCCTGGCAATACTGTGAGGTGAACCACACCACCGCCTCCTTCCAACTTATTTTGGGTTCATGCTTTGCTAGCCAGGGCATTCCCAGAATCACCTCAAAGTTCGAGAGATCTGACACATATAGCGAAATGAACTCTTCATGCCCAGGGAGATGAAGTTTCACTTCCTCCGTGGCTTGTGTCACCCCTCCTGACTTCAGGGGTCTCCCGTCGATAGTCTCCACAGCTAGGGGAGCATCCAGTTTCCACCGGGAAATTCCATGACGCTTGACTAACTTTGCATCAATAAAATTTGTGGAGGCTCCACTGTCAATTAAGGCAGTGGAATTAAACACCACTCCTCTGGAAGTTGTAATCGGAATAGGCAAGACCAACACCCCCTTTGAGGGAGGTTGGATCGTTGGGGGGCCTTTATACAATGCTGCCCCCAGTCCACTGGCCAGCACGTGGACTGGGTGTTCTAGTTTCCCGATGGCTCGGCTTTCCCCCCTTTCAGTCCACAGTCTCTGGCCACATGGCCCGGCTTTGAACAATAAAAGCATAAATGTTCCCAGCGTCGTCTTTCCTTTTCTTCTTCCGACAGTCTTGGCCTAGCCCCTCCCTGTCCCTCAGTTGCATTACCTGCCATCCCTGTAGTGGGAAGGGTGTTGCTGTTGGATGCCGAGGCTGAGTATCTCGGGACCTCCTGCTTCCTTTCCAGGTGCCTTCCTTCCATCCGGTGATCTATCTGTAGGCATAGCCGGATGAGCCCTGGTAGGTCAGCGGGGGGGGGAGGTCCTGGCTAACTCATCCAGGATTTCAACATTTAATCCACTCCGGTACATAAACATCAGGGCGGCGTCATTGTAACCAGTTTCCTGGGACAGAATTTTAAAAGCGTTAGTGTACTCGGAAACAGTCCCTTTAGCTTGCTTCAGAGCGCCTAGTTGCCGCACTACTGTTTCAGCCCTTTGCGGGTCTTGAAACATCTCAGTCATCTCCTGTATAAATCCTCTGTACCTTCCTAAGACAGTATCCTTTCTCACGAGATACGGAGTCACCCATTTTGCAGCTTCTCCCTCCAGGAGGCTAATCACGAAAGCTACTTTAGCCCCATCGCCTGGAAATTCCGTGTGCCTGACATCCAGATATAACTCACATTGAGCCACGAAGGTTGCCAACTGATCACTTTGTCCCGCGTATTTTGGGGGCAATCCAATGGGAACCTTTACTACGGCAGCTGGAGGGACTGTTCGCATCTGGTCTATTGTGGCCTTCAAGGTTTGATTATCCATCTTCAGCGCCTTGACTGCTGCTAGCAGGGCTTGAACATCCATCTGCAAATCAGCTACCTTAGTGCTCAAGAGTTCCACTTCTTCCGTCTCAGAAGTGGGGTTCGTCCCCCCCGCTGCTCCCTTTGACATCTTGTCCCAGTCAAGTGAAGAGAGCATTGAGGGTGATTTAGGTGGCTCTGTCAAGCTGTCAGGCCCAGGATGTGACTCAGGAACCAGACCAACGATTGTAGTTAATTCGTGTTTTATTAGGGTAATGTCCAAACAAAGACTGCGTTTTCTCATGAAGCAATACAGGGATACAGGTCCTGCGGCATTGGGAGAAAGTTGACAGAGCAAGGGACTTCTTCCCGCCTGTTCTTTAAGAAGGGGCCAAACGGGCGCGCAATCTTTCGCTCCTCCTTAACTGCCCCTCAGGTACTGCCCGCCTTCCCCCCTTCTCTCCTGTCTTTTCAGCTGTCTGCGTGTGCGTGGTGAGGGGGGAAGCATCACCCCCTCCTCTTCTGAAGTTTCCGATTCCAGGATGGGGGATAGGGGAGGGGCTGATGGTAAACTGCCTCCCCGCTTTTCGGCTGTGAGCAGCCCTCCCTCTTCCACCTCTTGCTCTGAGCCTGAAAGAGGGGGAGGCATGAGAATGTCCAGGGAGGGCTCAGGCTCCCCGTTGCTAAGCGACCTTATCACTGGCAGTTCCTCTGTTTCGTCTTCGCTCCAAAGGGGGGAAGTTCCTCCCCCTTCCCTCTGCCATCCATCCGAATACTCTTCTCCCAACTCTCCGGGATCCAGCTCCCCGGGATTGGGACCCAGCTCTGCCTTCCGACAATATTTTAGTACTACTGCTAAAGTTCTGATGAAAGAATAAAGCATTCATTAGCTAAATTCAAATGATTAGAACACATCACATAAATTCCACTGAAGTTGGAGTGTTTGCCATAGAAAATGAAAAAAACATATAACCTATGATAGCCCAATAGACAATCAGATCTAATATAAAACCCTATTGCTTCTCATTTGCAAATCTTGCAAGATCTAAGGTAACTCTAGATCATGTGAATTCAGGTGATGAATGTTATGTACATTTGTATAGATATTAGCAGAGATTGTCAACAGTCTATCTCTCTCTGGGACTGGGAATCTCTCTCTTTCTCACAGAACATGAGTTTGAGAGCTGGGGGACTGAGAGGAGGAGCTGCAAGGACCCTACTTCTCACCTCATCTCTGCCAAGAACAAAAAAATTAGCCTTAAGCCATTTATTATACGCCTAATGATTTATTATTATTATTACTATTATTATTATTATTATTATTATTATTATTATTATTATTACTGAGACAGTTTTTGTCCCACATACAATTCAGTCTTGTGATTAAACAGGACAAAAATACAAATAAAAAGAAAGATGGAGTTCAAATAAATATACAATAAAAAGCTAGCCGGCATTTTAAAAAGCAGGAGTGCTCTGTCTGGATAAATACAGCACAGTATGCATGGGAACAAGGGGGAGAGTTCAAAAAGGGGGGGAAGGAAGAGAAGTAGGCCAGAGCTTGGAAAAGTTACTTTTTTGAACTACAGCTCCCATCAGCCTAATCCAGTGGCCATATTGCCTAGGGCTGATGGCAGTTGTAGTTCAAAAAAGTAACTTTTCCAAGCTCTGAGTAGGCCAAAGTTTCAGAAGTGCCTTGTGATTGATGGAGGGGGTGGCAATGAGGCAAGGATAGGCAGTGGGGGGGCAGAAGGGGCTGCAGGGGAGTGGGGGGGCAAAAATGCCACGGGGCGGAAGGGGCCGCGGGGGGGCACACACACACACACACACACACACACAAATCATCGTCACTCACCTCCACAGCTCTTCACCATTCTGCTGCTGCCTTCTCCTCCATTGTCCTTGCCCTGGCTTTTTCCTCCGGCATCCATTTTTTCCTCTCAGACGCTAGCAGGCCCTGCCTATTTACCTCTTCCCTCTTGCCTCCTAACACAGATCACGAGGGAAGAGACAGTCTGCGCAGAGGTCCAATCAGTGTGAGGCACATGTCTTGTGTTAACGAATCACAGCCAGGAGCTGACTTCCCCTTGTTCCCGCCCCCAAGTAACGTCCAACCTAATGTGGAAACGTTAAAGTTGCAGCTGAAAAGTAGGGAAATAACTCGTCGTTCCGTTACTTGCCAAATGTAATGGAATTACCCACTTGTTATTTAAAATTGTAACGAATTACAAGTAACTCGTAAAAAATAACAAGTTACTTCCAAGCTCTGCCCATTACTCTAATAAAACAAGATTTACTTGCACCCTCATCTCAGCCTCGTCCTTCTGGCTCTGGACGGGACAGTAGGAGATCTGACCTCCTCTCTGAGATATTGTACTGCCCTACAAATTTGTCAAAATGCAAACACAATTTGGGTTGGTCTTTCACAGTCCAATTCACTTCCTGTGTAGCTTGGAAGAATTTGGTAATATGTGCTTCTGAGCATGTTAACTTGGTTGAAATTGCCTAAATTTTATTTTTTAAAGAATTTTACATTTATCTAAAACTGAAAGTTAACCATTCAAACATCCATTTGCATCTTTTGTTAATGTTATTTGTTGAAGAAGAAAACTAAACAGAAGAATAAACAATCTTATTCTGTTTGGTGGTGGTCATTCTGGCACACCATGACAAAAATATCATGATTAAGTAAACAGTTGGGGCTGGTTCATCTCCTGAATGACTTCACAAGTCCATTCTACTTTAGTACTAAATTGACCCATTTATCATCCCATTTTTGATGAAAATTAATCTAAAAACAATTTCAAATAGTTGCTTAGTGTGTAGCTACATTTAAGGGAACCTACATCTCTGAATATGTATTAAGGTAATATTAAACAATAATGTACTTCTACAAAAAATGATGATTAAATAGAATCTTCCTTACTAGTCATTTAAAATTTGATTTTAATAATTAAAATTGAGTCCTTCAGAGAAGCAATTTAAATCATGATTTAAATCAATTTAATTTAAATCAAATCAACCCTGCTGGGTACTGTGGTAAAAATGGAGCAGACTTCTTCCACGTGTGGTGGACATGTTACAGAGCCGAAGCATTTTGGAAAACAATTGCTTGCAGAAATGAGTGCATTAGTAAAAACTGCGTACAAAGTTGAGTTTATTTTGAGAAATTTGCACTAAAATGTTGAAGAATGTTCGTGATGATTTTTTTTTTTAAAAAATGCACATTACTGCAGGGTTTTGTTTTAAAAATGCACATTATGAACAGAATTTGAGAAAATGATAGAACCAAAATGGACAAATCACCCCATTCCTTCTTCAGTCCATTGATTTCAGTGAGGCTACTGTGAATATAATATTGGCTATCAGTCACTAAAATAAAACAAAAATAAAACACTAGCTTAAAAATACTGATCGATAAACTAAGGCCTGTAGTAGTAGCAGTAGTCATCATCTAATAGCATTGTCTGGGGTGTATGCACAAAATGGTATCCAACTATACTTTTTACTCACAGCACATGCTTTTACAACATGAATTGGACTTTCTACCTTCAGAGCATGTTTTTATCAGTGAGCAATAGCCCTTCCCCTTTTAAAGGTACAGCCTCCCCACACACATATACATGACCCTTGCATATATGTACAGTGGTTCCATAAGGATTTCAGACCTATGACCAGATGTTCGATAGTAGAAAGGAATTGCCTAAGCACCACCAAGGCTGCCACTGAAGTAAACTGAAGTGATTAAAAAACCTGTGCTTGCTTCATACCAAGAAGTAGGCTTTAATTTGAATGGTAAATGGATATTGTTATAGTTTGAATTTATCCTCTATGATTTTACAAAAATGCTAGTTCTCTACTTCTTTTCTTTTTAAACTATGCAAAATAGTGGGAAAGACAAATAAAATCTGGTCTTGATAAGTTACAGGTTTTTCCAGATGCATATTGAAGTGCTAGAGCCTGTAGTCTGAGATTATTGTTTTTTTTTAAAAAAAATATTGATTACTTACATTGATGCATAACGGGATTAAGAATGCCTTAGGCAAGCAATTATCCATTACATTCTACCCTCTCACAGAAAATAGCATATTTTCCCTGAAGTAACATAATTCCTGCAGAGAAAATTAGGTGCTACTTCATTCACTAAACTTCAAACAGAAATATCAGAATTCAAAAATCATAAGGTGTGCAAGCAGCATTCAGAACTATGCAAAAATATTCCTTCTCTAAACATGGAGAAACTGACTATTTTTGGACAGGAAAGCTGTTTGTACTGATGTATTGTGTTTTCCAATGAAACGTTGGAATTGTGTTTGTACTGATGTATTGTGTTTTCCAATGAAACATCCCCAGGCCAAGATAAGAAGGAGCTCAGAACTTTGGGTTTTTGTGTCCCACTTCGGAGCACCACCTTGTCTCTTAGGTGATGTTCTGTTGTGGCTCCATTTCCATCCTGACTCGCAAATCCCTGAGGGGAGAAGGCTATCCATCTGTAGATCCTATGAAGAGCTACAAAGAACTGGGCAGGGCTGGGACTGAGCAAAAATGGAGAAGTATACAGAAATCTTCCTCCTGTCTGGCCATCACATTTAACAGATGTGCTTCCAAGGCTGAAGAAGCCTTTGCAGGTCAGATATTTGTTGGTACGACTGATTGACCTGAATCTCCATTATTTGGGAGACGACGTTGCTGGCTGCGGTGATTTTCCAATGGCTGCTGACGATTGGGGCGTGCCGCTGCGGCCCCCGCCGTCCTGCCATTTCGACCTTTGTTCATTCCACCCTGTATCGGCCGTGTTTGCCTCTCAGCACCTTTGCCTTTGGCTTCTTAAGGAGAACTTTCCTGTTGGTCTCATCTTCGTGGGGCCTGTTTATGCCGCCCCCTCGCTGTTTACTACACTGGACGCTGGATGCTGAGAGCGAGAGGAGGTGCCGCTTTCGGTTTCGCAAAAGACGCACCTTTTGGACTATACAGGCTAGAACCCTTATTGAACCTTAGTAGCTTTTACCCGGTTGTTTAGTTTTATTGCTTGTTTTTTGATGTTGTGATGTTTATATACCTTTACTTTGTACGTCGCTCAGAGTGGCTGGGTCTCCAGCCAGATGGGCAACAAATAAACCGCATAAATAAAATAAATAAATTATGAGCATGAAAAAGAGGGTAGGGCTGTTCTCCATATTTGGCCCAAGCTAAATTGGCCTCTTCAGGCGCTTTGCTGCCTTGTCCAAGTCAGGTACAGATAGCCCCAGATCACTACAGGTTGGGTACAGCAGCCAGTGAGATCTGGAACTATTGGAGCGAGGCATAAGGCAGGAAGCACAGAACTTGTAGTGCACATAGGATGTGGTGGTGATGGTGGCGGTGGAGGGAATGTGAGAACAATGCAAGAGGGAGGTGAGGGACAGAGGATGGAGCTGGGTCACAGCATGGATGGGGGCAATGCCAGCAGGCCAAAAGTGAGAAAGAGGCAGAGGCTTCCTTCCGTGAGGTGGCAGCTACGCTCCTCCTTCCACTCAACTTGGTTCTCCTCAGATGCTGCCTCATCCTGCCATGGCCTTCAGCGGCAGCAGTTCCCATTATGTGCTGGGCTGGCTGGGCCTCCATCATGGTGGTGGTGGTTACTTTGACTCCTTGGCTCTCCTTTACCCACCTGCACTCAGATGGGGGGGGAATAAGACATAGTGTCTCCTTCCCCCTCCCAATCATACGATTAAAAAAAAAGAAAACCTTAATCATGACCCAAATAATTTTGGGAACAGATGTGGGGTGGGGTGGGTGATCCTATTTTTGGAACAGGGCAGATTAGGTCTTCTCAGGGAGAGCTGTGCGCAGCCCTAGTAGAGGGCTGTACATCTAAAACTAGAAATTAAGAGAAAGCCAATGTTTAGTGATAAATCATATTACTTGCATATAGAAGGTCCCAGTTTAAACTCCTGGCAGCTCCACTTAAAAGGATCAGGTAGTAGCTGATGCGAAAGGCCTCTGCCTAAGGACTGTGGAGAAGTGCTGCCACTCAGAGCAGGCAGCAATAGGGTAAATAAACAAGCATGAACATTCTGGGCTAGAAGATGTAGCATAAAGCACCTTCCCATATACCACGAAGATAAACTTTTATCAGCCAAATTCTGGACATGTGGGGGTCTGAGGACAAGGTGGAAGGCAAACATTCCAGGTGGGGAGGTGGATTTTGGAGAAAAGAGGAATCTGTTCACGGCGGACAGGGTGGGAGGCAGACGTTCCAGCTGGGGAGGTGGATTTGGGAGGTGAGGGAGAGGAGTGGGTTAATTTTCAATAATGAGATGATCCAAGGACTTTTGTCTTCTATTTTAATGGAACCTGTACCAAGCAGCTAAGAAGAATGACTCCTGTCATATGCTTTCAAAATGGAGCTAGAAATGGTCCTGGGAATGACACTGTGTGCTAACATATAGTCATTTCCAGAAGCACTATATGAAAAATGATAGCTGCCCCATGTTGCCAAACCTCTCCCTTTGACAGAAAAGGTCCAGTGAAGATGGGAGGGCACCTTTGCACAGTCCTGGATCCAAACTGTTTTGGATGGGGTGGCACTGGGGTTGGCACTGCCTCTGAAAGATCAGGGATGTTGCCTGGGAGTACACAATTGGAAGAATATCCAAGGATGAATATCCTTGCTAGGGAAAACAAAAGCAGTTAATAAGTAGTTGATTGTTCGAAGAGGTTTGTTTGTTTTTCCTGTGAGGAAAGCTAACAGAATAAAAACTTTATCCAGGTGGGGAGTGTGTCATAGACAATTTGAAGAAGAAAAGCCTCTAGGTAATATTTTTGTTAGAGAAATTATACCTATGGAAGCCTCCTACCTCCATATTGATTCTGTAGTGTATTGATAGCTGATCGTGCCTTTGGCCTTGTGACCCACAGTGTGAGAAATTTCTGTTTTTGTTCTTGTTTACTGTTCTGGATGCTGAGCACTTTGAAAACCTCAGAAGAAATTATTATTTTGTATATAGCCCAGAGTGACTCGTATCTGTTTCAAACACATTGACTTTTTCTAGGTACTATATTCTAGGATGCTGCTCACACAATTAAGTCTGGGTTTGGCATTTTATTGTATTATAGTTTACCATTCTTTCACATTAATTTAATGACTAAATTAATGTGTAAGAATGGTATTTATTTCTCTTTTGTCTGGAATGTCTGGTGTTACAACAACACTGGAAAAAATCCAATTTTCTCTTAGCCACCTACATAAATCTGGATACAAAAAAAAAGTTCAAAATAGAGGCATCAACAGTTTAATTTTTCTCAGGAGGTTCAGTGGTAAAGAATGCTGCTATTGTGCCTCTTAACATAAAGCATCAAAATGGATGCCACTGATGTATTATTCATTGCAACCTTTACAAGAAATGAATGGACATTTCCAATAGCTAATAGACAAAATGACAGATTTGTAGACCACAATATAATTGTTGCAAATGAGAATTGCAGGTATCATTTCCTGATACCATTCACACAATTAGATCCAGTCTGTCCTGCCAAATCTTCAGGCAGAATAAATTAGGTCTAACTCTACTTGAATTCAGAGCAGCTCTGCAGGTCTGCAATAGAGTGGTTGAAGTTCTAAGATATTCTCCTGCATCATCAAGTACAATTCTCAGTGAATTGGTAAACTTGTGTCTGGTTTATACTACTTTAGATTGCAGGTTGGAACTCGTATGACTGAATGCTTCACCTTAAAAAAAAAAGATTGATAGAGAAAAATGTCTGGGAGAAAGCTAAGCTATCCTTATCTCAGTTGTGTTAGTTTTCCATGTGTACTAGTCATGCATCTGTCACATGATCTTCTTTCAGTATGAAAGCCTGCTCTCTCTATATAAATAAAAATGTAAGCCCTAAATCTGTCATGCTGCAGTTCAGCAGCCCAACAGACAGGTGGTGCTGTGAACTATTATCACAGCAGTGGACAAGGCAGTGGGGAGCACTCAGACAAGCAGTGGAGGAACATTCCTGATGGATCAGTCCAAAAGGGGAAGGGGGGAAATGGGAGGAGGCTTAGCTAGTTTTAAAGTGGAGGGGAGAAAATGGAGAGGGGGCTTAGCCAGCTCTAAAGCAGAGGGGAAAAGTGGGGGCAGGCTTAGCCAGGTTTAACTCCACACACTAACACATTAGCCCAGCGGTGAGGAACCTTTTTTGCTCCCACTGTGTGACTCCACTTTGACATGTGTCAATCACGTGACATTGCAGTTATGTCATGTGATTGACATTGGGACCCACTTATTAAAGTTGGTCCACAGGGTGGAGCAAAAAAGGTTCCCCACACCTGGTTTAATGAGTTCGTGTGCAGGGATTGGTGAGGTATAAGGATACAGGGATTGGTGAGGCATTGGGGGTATGGTTGTATGTGGAGTTGGCGAGCAACGAGAGAGGGGCAAAGACCCCAGTTCTCTCATATATGTTACTATGCTTGCTGAGGGTCAAGAGACATGTCTATACACACCAGAAACCTAAATTTCTGCATTCAGATAACAAGCAGGAACACAAATGATTGGAGGAGATTGGATTACTTGAGTGGTTAGTAAATCTTTTCCTTCTGCTACTCCAGCTTTTTTCTGCCAGATGACAGGCTGCTGCCAGTCCCATAGAGCTGTTACAGAAACGAGTGTGTTTACCAAAACACAAGCATATCTTGGGGAAGTTTAGTCTAGATACTTTTGCTTAGTCATAAGTAATCAGCAGGAAGTGACAGAAATGAGATCAGAGATTAGGGGTTAGGGTTTTATAGATAAAGAAAAATAAAAGACAAAGGTAAATTACTGAAGGTTTGTCTCAGAATGCAGGGAAGGAGAAGAAATATGGAGAAAGAGAGAAGATGCAACAGCAAAATGAGAGTGATGATGCTTAAGCAATTAAGAACATAGGAAGCCGCCTTATACTGAGTCAGACCAATGGTCCATCCATTTCAGTATTGCCTACCTTGTCTGGTGATGTGGATTCTGGCCATCATTTTTTCTGAGCAGGGAAGCCACATAGGCAGTAGTAAGTAAAAGTGCTGTAGCAGACTGAGCATGTGCAAAGACACAGATCTTGCGAGAATGCATAGAGGAGTGTAGTTAGTATGGGGACTAAGCACTGTGGTGGCTTAGGTTGATTGGATAAGACTGTTGCTATAGCTATGATGTATGTAGGGGTATATATGTCTCTACCTGACTGCCATTTTTTAGTCGAGTTGTGTACTTTGCTCCAGTAAAGCACAGACTTTGGCTTCGTTATTGAGTCTCCTCCAAAAAGAACCTAGTTGTAAATTCCACGATATTTCCTAGTGTCAGAAATGGGGTAAGGATCTCCTGTCTGGAGGACCCCAAAGTGGGAAGGTTGGAGCGGTGGACTGCGCACACCCTGAGAGGTAAGAGGACCTCATTTTGATCAATTCTTCCCGCTTAGCTCCCACCTCCAAACCTGGGATATCTGGATGGGCAGTAAGAACTTCCCACAGTTTTTTTCCGAAGCCCTTGCATTAAGGTCTCCCTGGTTAGGTCAACACACATAACAAAGGATAAGTGATCCCATTGTCACTGGTTTGGGTGTTAGGATTGGTTTTGGAGGACATCCTAATGAGCCATGACTGAAACTGATACTGTTCCTATTCTTTCTTGCTTTGTCTGTCCAGGACACCCCGCTTTCTGAACTGCTCTTTTCCACTGCTTGATCAGTTTCAGCTCCGGACAAAACATGGGGGGTACATCTTGTCCTGATCCAAAGACCCCTTTGGGTTACATGTGCCAAAATTACAGGCACTATCTGGGCCCAAAAACTGGTCAGAAGCTGGTAAAGCTGACTCATTGGTAGAATGGGTACAACTTTGACAGGCTGGATTTACAGTTTCTGGATAACGGCACCTTTGACATTGACAAGCTCGCCTATTTACAGGGAATTCTGGAAACCACTAAGCCTAGGCAAACAGATTATTGGTTCCTGTGGGACGAGGAAACCGAACGCAGGAAACAAAAATCTATAGTTGTGAGTCTTCAAGACTCCAACAACAAGTTAAAAGCACAATTGGAGACAAAGGAAAAAGAAATAGAGAAAGAAAAGGAGAAACTCCAAGCAGAGTAGAGCAGAGGGAGCTGTCTCAGTTGATCTACAGGTGAGCACATATAAGCAAGCCAGCTTTCAGAGTGAGTGAACAGAGTGAGTGAACAGGCAGAGCAAACAGGAATTTGACAAAGGAGCTGTAGCGAGGAAAGGAAAAAGGCAAGAGGGCTTTGAAGCCATGTGCTCTGAAGGGCTCCATAGCAGCTTGATTGAAAACTACTGAGAGCAACAAGCAGCAGCTGTGTGTGCTGGGACTCTCATTCTGCTCCCTGACTCCTAACAGAGCAGAGCAGAGGGAGCTGTCTCAGTTGATCTACATGTGAGGACATATAAGCAAGCCAGCTTTCAGAGAGAGAGAGCGAACAGAGTGAGCGAACAGGCAGAGCAAACAGGAGTTTGACAAAGGAGTTCGACGGGAGGTCAAGGGGGAGGTCCATAAAAAAACCCCAAACAAACTACTAATTCTCCTTGTACAGCGCACTCCATACTAGTGGGACTCTCAAGTTTACCCTGAAGTAGGACAGGACAAAGCACAAGCCACTCCAAAACAAGTAGTTAGAAAGAAACAAAAGGTGGAAGAGAGTATGAACGGAAAGGATTCTCCAGTGGTTGTGACCTGCAAGGTGTGTGTCATGTTTGTTTTCTTGTCTGAGAACACCATGGCATATACATGCAACAAGTGCACGCTTGTGGCACTGTTGGAAGAAAAGGTGACAGGCCTGGAACGGCAGGTGGCCACACTGAGGACTATAAGAGAAGATGAAGAGTTCTTAGAACACTGGAACAACAGAAGCAAAGAGATGCGGAGGTGGAGGAGCAAAAGCATGTGGTACCAGATGAGGAGACTGCTTTGGAGAGGAACAGCGAAGTGGAGGAAACTCCGTGGGAAAGGGTGACAGGAGCAGAAGAGCTAGAATACACCCTTCACCAGTGGAGCTATGGAACCGCTTTCAACCACTCGAGGAGACTGGAGGACAGCCTGTGGAGGAAGAATTACAGGAGACCCTGTGCAACAATGAGCAAGAGGCTGAAGCTCAATCAAGCAGGGACAATGAAACCACGCCCCACAACAAGAATAGAAGAGTACTAGTAGTGGCAGACTCCCTACTGCGTGGGATCAAAACCCAAGTATGCCGAGAAGATCCGTGGACTCCCCAGGTATTCTGTCTACCAGGAGGATGGATTAGAGATGTGATGGAAAGGTTGCCATCACTCATCAAGCCCACCGACAGGTATCCCTTTCTCCTCATCCATGTGGGAACAACTGACACTGCCAAACGGAGCTATGAAGAAATCACATCAGACTTTGAAGCTCTGGGAAGGAAACTCAAGGACTTTGGGGCTCAGATAGTTTTTTCATCCACCCTTCCAGTACTTAGAAGAGGAGTAGAAAGGGAAAGAAAAGTACTCTGTGTGAATGAATGGCTATGAAGGTGGTGCAGACGTGAGAGATTTGGATTCTGGGACCATGGGCTATGGTTTTTGGAAGATGGACTGGCAAGTGATGGGTTGCATCTCACAAGGACTGGGAAAAATGTGTTTGGCCACAGCATGGGGAAGTTCATCAGAAGGGCTTTAAACTGAATCCTAATTGGGAGGGAGACGTAAACTTGGGGGTAACAACTGATGAAGGCTTATGCACAGTAGCGGGACCAAAGAGATTGGCTATAATAGGGCCCAGTAACAGCCCTCAGAAAAATGTAAGGAAGCCAAGCCATAAATCACATGGTCTTTGGTGTCCATATACTAATGCACAGAGCATGGGAAACAAGCAGGACGAACTTGAACTCTTAATACAGGAGGGCAATTATGACTTGATAGGTATAACTGAAACTTGGTGGGATGACTCCCATGACTAGAATACAACAATTGAAGGATACAACTTGTTCAAGAAGAACAGAAGGAATAAGAAAGGAGGTGGAGTTGCACTATATGTTAAAAATATATATCGCTGCACAGAAATACAGGAAGATGAGCTTGGTAGCTCCACCAAGAGTATCTGGATTAAAATTAATGGGGCAAGTAATAAAAGGAATGTGGTGCTTGGAGTCTACTACCGACCACCCAATCAAGGAGAAGATGAGAATGTAACTTTGGAAAACCAAATTGCCAATGTTTCGAGGAGTCATGATGTAGTAGGAATGGGGGGTTTCAATTATCCTGATATCTCTTGGGAGACAAATTCTGCCAAACACAGCCCCTCCAAGAAATTTCTGACTTATGTTGCAGATAACTTCCTCCTACAGAAAGTGGAGGAAGCAACCAGAGGATCAGCTATCCTGGACTTGATTCTAACCAATAGAGATGATTTGGTGGATGAAGTGGCAGTTACGGGAAATCTGGGGGAAAGTGACCACACCATACTTGAATTCTTGATTTTAACAGAAGCAACAGCTGAGAGTAGCCATATGCGCACCCTGGACTTCAGGAAAGCTGATTTTAATAAACTCAGAATAATTGTAAGTACAGTTCCATGGCAAGCCACCCTAATGAGAAAAGGAGTCCAAGATGGGTGTGAGTTTCTAAAAAACGAAATTCTAAAAGTGCAATGGCAAGCAATTCCAACAAGGAAAAAAGGGGGGAAACAGCAGAAGAAGCCAATGTGGCTTCACAAAAAGCTTAGAGATGACCTAAAAACAAAAAAGGATACATTCAGGAAGTGGAAAGAAGGCCAGGCCACAAAGGAAAAGTACAGGCAGGTATCACGGAATTGCAGGGATGGTTTTAGGAAGGCTAAAGCTGACAATGAGCTGAGGCTAGCAAGGGATGCTAAAAGCAACAAAAAAGCTTTCTTCAGGTATGTCCATAGTAAAAGACAGAGAAAAGAAATGGTGGCACTGCTACTCAATGAGGATGGCAAAATGACAACAGTTGACAAAGGAAAGGTAGAAGTGCTCAATTGGCTCAGTCTTCTCCCAAAAAAGGGCCTATGACCCTCCAGGGAACATGAAGTAGAAGAGTCAAGATTGGACCTTGAAACTGATAGACAAATGGTCAAGGAACATCTAATCACTTTGAATGAGTTCAAATTGGCAGGGCCTGATAAACTGCATCCTAGAGTATTGAAGGAACTGGCTGTAGAACTCTCAGAACCTCTGTCTATTATCTTTGCGAAATCGTGGAGAACTGGTGAAGTGCCAAATGACTGGAGGAGAGCTAATGTTGTCCCTATCTTCAGAAAGGGCGAAAAGGAGGAACCGGGGAACTACAGACCAGTCAGCCTAACATCAATCCCTGGAAAAAATCTGGAGCAGATGATACAGCAGTCAATCTGTAAGCACCTTGAAAGCAATGCAGTGATTACTAGGAGCCAACATGGATTTATGAAGAACAAATCCTGCCAAACTAATCTCATCTCATTTTTTGATTGGGTAACCTCCCTTGTAGACTGTGGGAATGCTGTGGACATAATATATCTCGACTTCAGCAAAGCTTTTGACAAAGTGCCCCAATATTCTGATTAGCAAGCTAGCTAAATGTGGGCTGGATTGAACAACTATCATGTGGATCCACAGTTGGCTCCAGAATTGTACTCAAAGAGTCCTTCTCAAACTGGGTGGAAGTAATGAGTGGGGTACCACAGGGCTTGCTCCTGGACCCAGTGCTCTTTCACATTTTTATTAATGACTTGGATGAGGAGGTACAAAGCTTGCTTATTAAATTTGCAGATGATACCAAATTGGGCGGCATAGCTAATACCGTGGAAGACAGAAACAAAATTCAAAGAGACCTTGATAGGCTGGAGCATTGGGCTGAAAACAACAGAATGAAATTCAACAGGGATAAATGCAAAGTTCTACACTTCGGAAAAAGAAACCAAATGCACAGTTATAAGATGGGGGATACTTGGCTCAGCAGTACGACATGTGAGAAGGATCTTGGAATTGTCATTGATCACAAGCTGAATATCACCACAGTGTGATGTGGCTGCGAAAAAGGCAAATGCTATATTAGGCTGCATTAACAGAAGTATAATTTCCAAATCTCGTGAAGTACTAGTTCCACTCTATTCAGCAATGGTTAGGCCACATCTTTAATACTGCTTCAGTTCCGGTCTCCGCACTTCAAGAAGGATGCAGACAAACTGGAACGGGTTCAGAGGAGGGCAATAAGGATGATCAGGGGACTGGAAACAAAGTCCTATGAGGAGAGACTGAAAGAACTGGGCATGTGTAATCTAGTGAAGAGAGGACTGAGGGGAGATATGATAAGACCCTTCAAGTACTTGAAAGGTTGCTGCACAGAGGAGGGCCAGGATCTCTTCCTCGATCATCCCAGAGTACAGGAAATGAAACATTGAGCTCAAGTTACAGAAAGCCAGATTTCAACTGAACATCAGGAAAATCTTCTCAGCTGTTAGAATGGTATGACAATGAAACCAATTACTTAGGGAGGTAGTGGGCTCTCCAACACTGGAGGCATTCAAGAGACAGCTAGACAGCCATCTGTCAGGTATGCTTTAATTTGGATTTGGGGTTGGACATGATGGCCTTATAGGCCCCTTCCAACTCTACTGTTCTATGATTCTGTCCTAAACCAGTGCCTGAGGGCTGTGAAGGGCTGGATATGGGCTAACAAACTGAAACTTAATCCAGACAAGGTGGAATTGTTGATGGTCAAGGGAAAACTGTGCCAGGAATAGGGCTCCAACCTGTTCTGGATGAGGTTGCACTCCCTGTGAAAGAGCAGATTAACAATTTGGGGGTACTCCTGGGTCCTGCCCTGCTGCATGAATATCAAGTGGCTGCAGTAGCCAGGCGTATTTTTGGCCAACTCAGACTGGTCTACCAGCTGCGCTTGTTGCTGGAAGCAGTTGACTTGGCCACAGTGACACATGTATTGGTGACATCAAGGCTTGATTACTGTAATGCACTGTAAGTGGGGCTACCTTTAAAAACGGGTCGGAAATTGTGGTTGGTTCAAAATGTGGCAGCCAGAATGTTAACTGGATCATGGGGCAGGGATCATATCACCCTTGTGCTTTATCAACTCCATTGGCTCCCAATTTGTTGCTGGGTCCAATTCAAACTGCTGGTTCTGTCCTTTAAAGCCCTAAATGACCTTGGACCAATGTACCTGAGGGACTGCTTACTCCCACACCCGTGATTTAAAATCTGGTCTCCTCTGCATGCCTGGAATGAAAAATGTCAGACTGGCAGGCACGCAGGAGGGAGCCTTTTCAGCCGTGGCCACCAAGCTTTGGAATATCCTATCCCAAGAAGCCCTTTCTGCTCCCTCCCTGATGGTTCTCTGGAGACTTCTGAAAACCATCTGGTTCCAGAGAGCCTTTGGGAGGGGCTGAAGGCAGAGCCTAAAACTGATTTTATCCCCCCCCCTTTTTTAGTTTTATTATTACATTAGGGCCCCACTTATACGGCGGGTTATGTTCCGGATCCCCGCCAAAAAGTGAAAACTGCTGAAAAGCGGAACTCATTGATTAGAATGGCGTGCGATGCCAGAAAACCGCCGTAAAGGCAGAACAAGCGCACTATGTGTGGGGCTTTAATCTAATTGCATCTAATTGAGACCGCCGCACTAGTGAAGCACTGTAAAGTGAAGCGCCGTAAAGTGGGGCCCTACTGTGTTATTATTATTATTATTATTAAATTTATTATACCCCGCCTTTTGGCCAAAGGCCCTCAAGGCAGCTTACAAAGAAAAATAAACACAAGTATAAAAATACATCAGTAAAAGCAATACAATTTACAAAAATTAAACTAAATAACAAATAACATTAAGAAAAACAAATGTCCAAGAAAATTTTTGAAAAAGTGAATTTAAAATGGATCACTCTGTCTTTTACTTTTCTAGTCCCTTTTACTATCATTCCCCTATATTTCTCAAATGTATTTTATGTATTTTTAACTAATTTAACTTTTTTTGTGTTTTTATTGTGTATAATTTTATTGTGAGCTGCCCTGAATGCCCTATTGTAGGGTAGAAGGGTGGGATAGAAATATTTTAAATAAATAAATAATAAATGATACTTGAAGATGCAAATATCATTAAATGCAATAATTTACAGAGTATTTCTGCATCATGCTTCTTTGTACTCTAGCAGGTTCCCCTCATCCCAGATAAAATGATCAAATTTAGTTTGCACGTGGGTTTGGCACATCAGTAAGAAAAAGCACAAAGGTAAAACAACTACCCTGCTCTTTTAATTGAGTAACAGAAGTTGAAGTAAGATTTTTCCTAGTAAAGCTGAACTTCAGGTCCGGCAATCTACTATGTTAATACAATACTGCATTAAAATAGGAGAGAGAGGAAAGAGAAAAAGGAAAGCTATGCAACAAACAATTATCTGCCTCAGTATCTTTTATATAGGAAGAAATATAAATAACACTAACAGTGTTCCATATCTGTTGGGGTCCTTAATAGATTGCAAATGTCTTGGGTCACCATTGTGGTGCCTGTGGGTAAAATGGTATCCTTGAGGACTTTCCTTGGTGCCTGCAAAGTCTCTGAATTCCTTTTGTCCTACTACCTCCATCATCATGAGGTGGTGAGGGTGGTTATCTTTTCTCCCTTTGGAAAGTACAACTTAAGGAGGAAGTAAGAAGACTGATGCTCTTTCCCACATCCTCTTTCAGCTTTAAGCGCTATGTCAAGACTCAGATTGACACTTGAGCAGCTGAACAGTAAGAAGCAATCAAGAGGGTATGAGGGAAAGGGAAGAGGTCTGGGAGACTGGGGAGAGGAAAAAGGGGGAAGGGAGATATTGTGTTGCCACAGGAGAGAGAGAATAGAATGTGCACACAAGTGGGGAGAAGCACACGTGTATATACACACAAGTTGGATCCAGTAAAACATAGTTTCATGGGTTCCTTCTCCCCAAACACCATCAAATCACAGAAATCATATGTCTCCATTGACTGAACCATAACAATCATAGATCTAGTTGTTTGTAGCACTGCCATGGTGCAAAAAGAAGGATCCAAGGCACAGACTTTTCAGAACCTCATATTTTTCATGTAGAATTCTCTCAAAATCACAATGAAATCATAGGTCCCTCAGGGTACACAGGTGTATTCTTTGATGTTGGTGGCTTTGTTGTCAACTTATACATGAGGATCCATGCTGTTCAGTCTCCTAATGTAAGCTTTAATTTGATGGGTTTTTTAAACCTTGTGAAAACTTATGTATATTCATGAGGATGGATTTTAATTCTCCTGGATATGACTTTTACTCAGATTCCTTGTAAAAGCAAAGTGTGTGTGTGTGTGTGTATTCTGTCTTTGTCTGGGTTGGGGGAGTGGGGTAGGAAGAGTGACCTGGGGGAGAGATGTAACCTGAGGTAGTTGTGATTCTGGCACTCTCTCAAAATTCCAAACATGCTCACTAACCCCCCCCCCCAAAAGCCTCTGAATATTATGATAAAAAATTAGTTAGTTCTCTGAATTTCTAAAAAAAAAGTGTGGCAGTGAAAGCAATCTTGAACAAATAGACTGGGGGAAAAAAGGAATTTTGACAAATTCTGCTTTGTAAACAGTCTGCACTAGATGCAATGATGCTTGTTGGGCTGCAGCAATACAAACTCCCCTCTACAGTAGTATGGAGTGTTTTGAGCAGAGACATTCTTCAGCTCACTTCTGCCAACTCAGCTGGCCTCCCACTGACCACCAACAAATGTGTGGGTGGGCTAAAGGTCCGCTCGTGGTATCCCTACCTGAAGAGTCTAGTAGAAACCCCAAAATATGCTGCCCCAAGGCTGGGGTGGGGCTGACCTGTTTCCAGTCTCACAGCTGTTGCTACTACGGTTACAAGATCTCCGTTTTCCAGACAGAGACTCAGGTTTTTTGGGGGGGGGCTCCGGGTCTCTGGGTGACTCACCTTAATCTCCGGACTTTGAACTTTTATTAAAAAAAAAAAGTTTCTAGGTGGTCCTGTTCCAGAGACATACACCAAAACATCAGCTGCTGCCCCACAACTTCTTAGTTGCTCTAACTTCTGTTCTAATCCCTGCCCTTTCAGGTTTTTAGCCAATAAGAAGTCACGGTTGTGATTGACAAGGGATTGCAGAGCCAGAAAATGTTAGAGTCAAATTGAATTGACTGCCTTCAAGTTGATTCTGACTTATGGCAACCCTATGAACAGGATTTTCATGGTAAGCAGTATTCAGAGGGGTTTTTACCATTGCCTCCCTCTGAGGCTGAGAGGCAATGACTGGCCCAAGGCTCAGAAAATATGTTTTTTCCTGCTTTTCTGAACATATCACAGATTGAATAAGTATGCTTTCATTCTTTTTCTCTCTTGTGTGCAGTAATCAGACAGGTTTAAATTTTGAAGAGGGCAGTGTTTTGCAAACTTCCCAATATGAAGCTTTAATTGAGTGCTTGCTTTTCCAGAGTAAACACACTCAGAGTAAACCTCATTGAATTCAATAGGACTTCCTTTTGAGTAGACATGGTTAGGATTGTGCTGTAAATCCCCCTCCAATCTTATTTTTAAAGCAATTAGGCAGGGCTTACTTAGGTATCACTGTTTTTGTTATGTAGGAAATGAATACTGATTTTTTTATGTTCTGCAATGATCAACTGGTTTTGACAATAAACTATTATATGGGGTGTATGTATTTTTACATCTCCAGTGTGTGTGTGTGTGTGTGTGTGTATGGGAATCTTTCCAACAACACTGTGAGGAAACCAAGGCAGCTCACAATAAGAAATAAATCCCTTTAAAATCCAATAACCATAAAAACAAGTATAAACAAAACAGCTTAAAGTGACATGATTCTGAATTTTGGGTTGTGCGAATGAAGTTCTTATCACTTGAGGTTGCAGTTCTGTCCCTGTTTGAGTAAGCACCACTGAATACACTGGGACTTGCTTCTGAATAAGTAAACAGAGGATTGCACTATAAATATATTTACAGGTTGTGTAAATAATAAACATATTTGATAGTCATGCTTATACAAATATTTCTTCATTTTTCATATATTTGGTTTTGGTTAGGGATGCTTAGTTTTCTGCCTTACTCATAGGAATCTTGTGGTTGGTATGGTATTTCATTTAAGAAATCATCACTGTCTTTTCTTTTTCTTTTTCTTTTTCTATTTGCATTTCATTTACCTTTATCCTCACTCCCTTTCATCCATAGAAGCAACAGTGGTTCTCTGCGCTCCGCTCAACCTTCTTAAACCCACTGATGATGCACCTTGTTGTTTGTTTCTTGTCCAATTATGGTAAAAGAGAATTCGCATTCTGGGCAGCGTGGCTGCAATTGTTGTTGTTTCCAAGCTGCTGCCTATGAAGGTAGACCAAATCATGTTTTTTCTCTCTATCAATTATATTCACTGGAATTGGGTTGGCTGATGAAGTGAGTTTATATCAGCCCACAGGAGAGACAGAAAAGGGTAGAGAATCTTCTTACTCATTACTCAGACCTCTTTCTGAAGTAAAGGATCAAATCTGTAAAGAAATTTGGATGTTAAACGGTAGGGGCAGGGCATTTCAGGTAGGGGGTTGCCAACCTTCTTGGATATGGATATCTTTGCAGAGGATCCCTAGTCAAGCTTTACCAACAACACAATCCAAACCATATCTACTGAGAAGTAAGTCCTATTGAATTCTATGGGGCTTAGTCCCTTAGTAAGTATGTTTATAATTGCAGCCTTCGGGGGCATCCATCTTTATTCCTGAGTGCTCCCATCTAACATCTCTACAACACTAGGCTCCTTTCTTCCTACAATGGCCTTCTGGTGACTGGCCTGGCCTGAGGGCACTTGAACCCTTTTTGCTAGAAGCAAATTGGCTAGATTAAATGTTCCCTACCCAGGCTGTGTGGTGTAGTGTTTAAGGTGTTGGACTGTGACCTGGGAGACCAGGGTTCAAATCCCCACACAGCCATCAAGCTTACTGGGTGACCTTGGGCTAGTCACTGCCTCTCAGCCTCAGAGGAAGGCAATGGTAAACCCCCTCTGAATACAGCTTACCATGAAAACCCTATTCATAGGGTTGCCATAAGTCGGGATCGACTTTAAGGCAGTACTTCATCATCATCATCACCCAGGCTCCATCTTTTAGCTAAGATTTCTATCTTAATTTCCAATCAGATAAATGTTATTGTATGAATTGTATGCGCCAAGCAACTGTAGTTGATGCTTAATGTATCATGCTTAATGAGATCACTTGATCACAATGATCAACTGGTTTTGACAATAAACTATTATATGAAGAACAAATCCTGCCAAACTAATCTCATCTCATTTTTTGATTGGGTAACCTCCCTTGTAGACTGTGGGAATGCTGTGGACATAATATATCTCGACTTCAGCAAAGCTTTTGACAAAGTGCCCCAATATTCTGATTAGCAAGCTAGCTAAATGTGGGCTGGATTGAACAACTATCATGTGGATCCACAGTTGGCTCCAGAATTGTACTCAAAGAGTCCTTCTCAAACTGGGTGGAAGTAATGAGTGGGGTACCACAGGGCTCGCTCCTGGACCCAGTGCTCTTTCACATTTTTATTAACGACTTGGATGAGGAGGTACAAAGCTGGCTTATTAAATTTGCAGATGATACCAAATTGGGCGGCATAGCTAATACCGTGGAAGACAGAAACAAAATTCAAAGAGACCTTGATAGGCTGGAGCATTGGGCTGAAAACAACAGAATGAAATTCAACAGGGATAAATGCAAAGTTCTACACTTCGGAAAAAGAAACCAAATGCACAGTTATAAGATGGGGGATACTTGGCTCAGCAGTACGACATGTGAGAATTATCTTGGAATTGTCATTGATCACAAGCTGAATATCACCACAGTGTGATGTGGCTGCGAAAAAGGAAATGCTATATTAGGCTGCATTAACAGAAGTATAGTTTCCAAATCTCGTGAAGTACTAGTTCCACTCTATTCAGCAATGGTTAGGCCACATCTTTAATACTGCTTCAGTTCCGGTCTCCGCACTTCAAGAAGGATGCAGACAAACTGGAACAGGTTCAGAGGAGGGCAATAAGGATGATCAGGGGACTGGAAACCAAGCCCTATGAGGAGAGACTGAAAGATCTGGGCATGTTTAGCCTGGGGAGGAGAAGACTGAGAGGAGATATGATAGCACTCATCAAGTACATGAAAGGTTGTCACATAGAGGAGGGCCAGGATCTCTTCTTGATCGTCCCAGAGTGCAGGACACTGAATAATGGGCTCAAGTTGCAGGAAGCCAGATTTTGACTGGACATCAGGAAAAACTTCCTAACTGTTAGAGCCATACGACAATGGAACCAATTATCTAGAGAGGTAGTGGGTTCCCCGACACTGGAGGCATTCAAGAGGCAGCTGGACAGCCATCTGTCGGGAATGCTTTGATTTGGATTCCTGCATTGGGCAGGGGGTTGGACTCGATGGCCTTATAGGCCCCTTCCAACTCTACTGTTTTATGATTCTATGAACATGCATGCCAACAGCCCATGCCGTCTTTGTATCCATGCTTGCCGGTCACTGCCCCTTTCCCGCCCTATAACGAAGAAGTGTAGGACATGTAAAACAAGTGGGCCCCAACAGCCGAGCAGGCTCAGCCTTCCTAAGCTCAGGCAGGCGCCATTTTAAAGTCTGAAACACCTAATCGCTCTGTAGTCAAGTAAGTGGGAATGTCAGAAATGCCCCCCGAACCTGAACCAACCATGGAACTGTGGCCAAAGTCTCCTGAAGAATTAACTTTAAGGAACAGTTTCCCCAGTTATCGATGTAAGAATTACAAAAGCAGCTTGCACCTGAATTAAAGGCAAAGTTTGTAATTGTAGCTACTACTATGGATAGACTTACCTGCCCCATTTGTCAAATGAAGCTGAAAAGATGAGGCGATGGAGGACTTACGTCTATTCATTTTAATTTGGAAAACTTCCCTGGGTGCTTTCCTCAAATTCAGCCAGCCGGCTTGTATCCACTTTACTAATATCCCTCATCAATTTAGGGTGGACAAACTACTTTTGTACATGTTCCCTGGACTACCACAGTCTTAATGAACTGGTCCAATACCTTCCCGAAGCTCAGGGAGGCTGCCAATGAATTTAAAGAAAAACTGCAACAAATCATTAATGTTTATAATCCAACCTGAGCCGATATGAACCAACTGCTCTCTGGACTCCTGTCCCCAGAACAGAAATCAGCCTTAGTAGCTCACTCAGGAGTAGGACAGGGTAATGAGGCACTTGCATGGCTGTCTGAAGATCCGGGCTTTCCATAGAAGGCCCAACACTTTGCTGAAAAGATCTGAAGTCAGCAGTGGGAAAGGGAGGTGTGGCCAGTGGAGGGCAGAGTCACTTCAAAATGCAACCAGAAAAATCATCCTCACTGCTTTTGAAGCCAGTAATATGTCCACAGCCAGAGAGAGAGAGAGAAATGTAAGGGGCAGGAGAGAGAAAAAAAATTAAGAAAGAAGGGGAGAGAGAAGAGAAGAAGGGCAACAGGAGGATGAGTTAGTGTGATCATATTCCTAATGATCTGTCTGAAAACATGTCAAAGAGAGGCCAAGGGGCTTCCATGTCAGTGTAGAGATGTGAAGGCTGGGAAAAGCCCAGGAAAAATGGACCCCCTTAGCATTTCCCCCATTTTTCCCTGAAGTTTTTCCCCCCAAAAAATTGAAAAATAAAAACAGAAAAATGGAGGAACAACCAAAAAAGCACCACCTGTTCTGTTTTGTTTTGTTTTGTTTGTGGTCTTTGTATCTCTATGTTAGGGTAAATCTGAAAGAGGCAGGAGAAGCAAGTATTCCCTGACTATGGCTAAGGTTTAACAAGCAAGGATCACTGTATAGGGAGTGCAGAAGCAGACTCCCCAAACCAGGAGTTCCACTATTTATTTATTTATTGCACTTGTATACTGCCCCATAGCCGGAGCTCTCTGGGTGGTTTACAGCAATCAAAAACATTAAAACAAATATACAATTTAAAACACATATTTTAAAAACAATTTAAAACACAATTTTAAAATTTAAAACAATATAAAAACAATTTAAAACACATGCTAAAGTGCCGGGGAGAAGAGGAAAGTCTTGACCTCGTTCCAAAAAGATAACAGTGTTGGCGCCAGGCGCACCTCGTCAGAGACATCATACCATGATTTGGGGGCCACCACTGAGAAGGCCTTCTCCCTTGTTTCCACCCTCCCAGCTTCCCTTGGAGTAGGCACCCGGAGGAGGGCCTTTGATCTTGACCGTAGTATACGGGTGGGTTCATATCAGGAGAGGCGTTCCATCAGGTATTCTGGTCCCAAGCCGTGTAAGGCTTTATAGGTCAAAACCAGCACCTTGAATTGAGCTCGGAAACATACAGGCAGCCAATGCAAGCGGGCCAGAATCGGTTTTATATGTTCGGTCTGTCTGGTCCCTGTTACCAATCTGGCTGCTGCATTTTGCAAAAGCTGGTTTCCAAACCGTCTTCAAAGGCAGCCCCACGTAGAGTGCATTGCAGTAATCTAATTTGGAGGTTACCAGAGCATGGACAACTGAAGCCAGGTTATCCCTGTCCAGATAGGGATGTAGTTGGGCCACCAACCGAAGTTGGTAGAAGGCACTTCGTGCCACCGAGGCTACCTGAGCCTCAAATGACAGAGATGGTTCTAGGAGAACCCCCAAGCTATGAACCTGCTCCTTCAGGGGGAGTGCAACCCCATCCAGTACAGGTTGGATATCCACCATCTGGTCAGAAGAACCACCCACTAGCAGCATCTCAGTCTTGTCTGGATTGAGCCTCAGTTTATTAGCCCTCATCCAGTCCATTGTCGCAGCCAGGCACCGGTTCAGCACATTGACAGCCTCACCTGAAGAAGATGAAAAGGAGAAATAGAGCTGTGTGTCATCAGCATACTGATGGCAACGCACTCCAAAGCTCTGTATGACTGCACCCAACGGTTTCATGTAGATGTTGAACAGCATGGGGGACAGAACTGACCCCTGTGGAACCCCATACTGGAGAGTCCAGGGTGCCGAGTAATGTTCTCCAAGCACCACCTTCTGGAGGCGACCTGCCAAGTAGGAGTGGAACCACCGCAATGCAGCACCTCCCACTCCCAACTCAGCTAGTCTCCCCAGAAGGATACCATGGTCGATGGTATTGAAAGCCGCTGAGAGATCAAGGAGAATCAATAGAGTCACACTCCCCCTGTCTCTCTCCCGACAAAGGTCATCATACAGGGCGACCAAGGCTGTTTCCATGCCAAAACCAGGCCTGAAACCCGACTGAAATGGATCCAGATAATCGGTCTCATCCAAGAGTGTCTGGAGCTTTGAATCAGGTCGAGTGTATCCCAGCAAGGTAATATCCTGAAATCACACTTGAGTTCAGGGCTACAACACCAGTTAGTGGTCTTTCTAGTTATAGACCTGCAACTGGAGGGAATATTTCCGAGTGAACAAAAGGGGAGGGTTGCTTTTCTGAACAGAAAACAGAGATTGACTCCAGGTGGCTGTGTTTCAGTCTTAACTGGAAGGCTAGATGAGAAAAAGATCTCTTGGATACCTCATATTTAGATCCGAATGTCTTAGAATTTGTATTCCCTTTGAGTCAAGTGGTGGAAATTTAAAGAGAAAATTAGAAACTTCATGGAGTCAAATGTAACTTCCATACTCAGAGATAGTATGCACTGAATACCTCTTTCTGGAGCATCAGGTAGAGAAGATTTATCGCCTGCATTTACTACTTGTGGGTTTCTTTCAGACCATTGGTGGGCCTCAGGGGAAACCAGATGTTAAACTAGATGAACCTTTGGTTTGATCCAGCAGGGTTCTACATGCATATTCTGTTATATTTCTATGTCATCAATTTTAAATGCATTCTGAAAGAGCTCAAGTCCACTAATTCTGAACATATTTTCTTCAGTTGCAATGGATTTTGGAATATAATCTGTCATAACCATAAACATAATTAGATTAGCTGTGATTCATGTTCCTAACTTTCAGATATATGTCAGTGGCCTTAAATATACTATGAAAATTCATGTTAAGAAAGTAAGATTGCTGATGACATTTGTCATTATAATTGTGCCGTACTAGTAGTTGTTCTCATATAATACAACAGAAAAGGGGCTCAGAAGTGCCATCACAGAGCTGAAATTTTAAATGTCATCTGTAAGCTTTAACGACGCTGAAATTAAATGAGCACCATATTTCGGGAATGCTGTAAATCAATGCTATAAATTGACAACAAAGAAATCACAGAAGACTTTCATATTGGGCCAATGGTGTTAGAAGCTGATGATGACTCCAGCTTTCCAATATCTTTCCAAAATTTCTGAAGCATAAACCTGGAACAATTTCATCAATGGAAACTTGGAATGGTGGGTTTGCTACTAGTTCCTTATTTCTTACACTGGTATTGGCTGGTGTGGATAGAAATGATGGCAAGCTTCATGATTTCATACTGTCACCTTATCTTCAGAGCTATAGAATATGTTTTATGTACCTCTTTACTTTGTAATTCAGTAGCAGCCTTCTGTATTAATTTCCAAATTCTTGCTGAAAACTTTTCTTTGCCATCTGGCTTATAAAGACAATTAATATTTTCCATAATAGTCAGGTGGGGATCAGTTTTAGTTGTGTGGTTTTTATCTTATTTATTTATTTATTAAAATTCTATCCCATCCTTCCTCCCAGAAGGAACCTGGGGCAGTAAACAAAGGCAAAGCACTAAAAACATCTTTCAACATCTCAAGAACATTTTAAAAATAAAAATATAATTGTTGATATATTTTGATACTTTTCAAGAAAATATCATAAACACCATGATTGCTTTGATATTTTTTATGCAAGTGTGGTCTTCAAATATTATTTTTATAAATTGAATATTTTGGTCAAGGAAATGGCTTTTTAAATGCTTTTAAATGGCCTGTTCATAAGAACTGGTGCCTTCTGTGAGATGGTGTGGAGGAACACTTGCGGGTTGCATGGCTCGGCTGTACTCACATAGAAAAACTATTTGTGTAAATTGGTGTCTCCAAGCAAAGGAACTGTATAAGCTACTACTGCAGTTTGTATTAGTGTGGAAGCTTGAAAAAAATGCAGCAGTTGGGCATATATCTTCCAAAAGGAGGTGCCTGTGAATTGGCACCTTTAAAAGAAAATGTCCCAGATAAGAAACTTCTAGTTTCTTCCATACTTGTAAGATGCTTTCACAGAACCGGTCAGCAATTGTGAATTGGTCCTGCCTATAAATTTTGGATATTTTGTAAGGATCATTGATAATTGGGGAAATATCATAGCTCAGTGAGCATCTGCTTTGCATGCAGAAGGTCACAGGTCCTGCTAGAAAGGACTCCTGTTTGAAACCCCAGGGAGCTGCTGCAAGGTAGTACAGATGATCCTGAGCTATATGGACCAGTGGGTTTGGCTCAGTATAAGTCAGCTTCCTATGTTTCAAATTTCTGTGAAACCACTGTTGTAATTTCACTTTGCACACTGCAATATGCTGTGTTAAAACTAAATTCAACTGAAGTCCTGTGTATGAAAACAAGTTAATTATTGTTGAAATGACATGGTGTAGTTATGATTGCTGTGCCAGAAAAAAAATCCTTCAATTCAGAAAGCAGCTGAGCATTCTTATGTATATGCTCCCTAAAACTTAAAAGTTTTTCTAGAGCCAGGCTTCTAGACAACTGACCATAACAGTTGTCCCAGAAAGTTTGGTCTAAGTAAGCATTCTGCATCTTCCAAATGTTGCCATGGGATGATCAGTCTTGAGCAATTATATACCAGTTTGTCTTGGGAAGTCTTCTCATGGATCTATAAGGAAAACAGGAAATCACATATATCAAAAATTAATCTGGATTCAAATGTTAAAAACTTGAGATGAGCAGTAAAAGAAATTGAGCTCAGGAATTTCACCTTTAGCTCTTGTAATAAGGAGTGAAAAATAAGGAGTAGAGTAAAAACAAGAAACCTCTATCGATGTGATACCACAACTGCTGAACTAGGAAATTAATAAAATAGGCAAATATGGGTTGAACAAAGTCATTCTGCAAGTGGAGTAACTTCTACTTGTGCAATGGAATGCACCTTCTCTCTCCTCCCCCATGAGCCTTGACTTCCCAACAAGTATGGAGAGTTGGGGTATCTCCAGAACAGATTTGGGGTGTGGGGGTATATGGAGGGAGGAGAAGGAGGGGAAGTTCGGTTGCACAAGTGAAAATCATTCTGCAATTACTTTGGAGGATACAGCTGTGTAACTCCTTAATGACAAATGGACAGACATCCAGTTAAAAAGCATCTGGATCAAAAACATGTGGGTGAAATGTGCTCTAGTTTCAGTACCTACAAATACAGAATTAGTTTTGAAATGAATTACAGGTTGATTAGCATCTTAGAAAGCTAACAAACACCACAACAATAAACACAAATGAGGAAGGTAAAGATTTACCACATGATATCAAACCTTATAACACATTTATTTATTATACGTTGGATAATGGAACAGACCAAGGAATTTCAGAAGAAAATCACACTGTGCTTTATAGATTACAGCAAAGCCTTTGATTGTGTAGATCACAAAAACTTATGGGATGCTTTAAAAGAAATGGGGGTGCCACAGCATCTGATTGTTCTGATGCACAACCCATACTCTGGACAAGAGGCTACTGTAAGGACAGAATATGGAGAAACCGATTGGTTCCCATCAGAAAGGGTGTGAAACGGGTGTATTTTATCACCCCATTTGTTTAATCTATATGTAGAAATATACTGAAAGCACGATTGGACCAAGATGAAGGAGGTGTGAAAATTGAAGGGAGAAATATCAATAATTTAAGATATGCAGACGTTACCACTTTACCAGCAGAAACCAGTAATGATTTGAAACAAATGCTGGTGAAAGTTAAAGAGGAAAGCACAACAGCAGGACTACAGCTGAATGTCAAGAAGACTAAAATAATGACAACAGAAGATGTATGTAACTTTAAAATCGACAATGAGGACGTTGCACTTGTTAAGGATCATCAGTACTTGGGCACAGTCATTAACCAAAATGGAGACAATAATGATGAAATTAGAAGAAGGCTAGGACTGGGGAGGGAAGCTATGAGAGAACTAGAAAAGGTCCTTGTGATGTCCCTGTATTTTAATATCTGTAAATATGGTAAGTGCGGGTTTATTAAGCGATATATGGTAAGTGACTGAGTGAGAGGGGGGAGTACATGGGCTAGAATGCTGTATGATGATTGGCTGAGGGTTTGAATGGCTGTAGGTATAAATGAGAGGATGACAGCTGAGTCTGGGGGGAGTTGTTGAGGAGGTTGGTTGGTTGATGAGAAGGATTTTGGAGGAGTTGGTTGGCAGAGTTCTGAGGGAGGCTTGGATTGCATTTGGCTGATATTTAGGCAATATATATATCACCAGAAACATAAAGAGTGACAGTATATGAAACCATACGCTTGTTAAACATACCTTACATAATCTTGTTATTTCCTGGTGTTTATAAATAAATATTCTATTGGTTTACCAAAAGCCTGATCCTTGGCTGGGGCTTTCACAGACCAGAAGGGTGGGCACGGTATTTACCAAGGCGGAGAAACAGTATCAAATGGTGGCAGCAGTGAAGAGATAGTGTATCATCAAGTATCCAGGGCAACCCAGGGCTGTATGCTTTATTGGCACAAAGATACAGGGGGGTTGTGGCCTGCAAGTGCACCCAGACACAAAGTAACAATAAGTCAGAAGGGAGACTAAGGCGAAGTCTCTAGCAGTATTGTTTACAGGGAGTGACTGGTGGTGCTGCCTAGCAGTGGGATCTTGTGGGATCTGTGCTAGGGTGAGCTAGAGAAAAATAAAAACTATGTTTCTCCCTGGTGGTAGCCATGGGTGGGAGCCTGACAGGTGGTGCCAGGGGAGGAACATTAGAGTCCTCAAATGCAAAGATGTATCACTGAACACTAAAGTCAGGATCTGTCCTACCTGAAGCCAAGAGATGCAGACACACACGGTTCTGTGAGGTTTTCTCTTTTTATTACGATTACAGTTATTTCAAAAGCTTTCCAACTCATTCACCTAACTATGCTTTCTAGGAACTAATTCCCTCTGTAACACTGACTAAGTGTGTCTTCACAGCCACAGATGTATACACAGCAACTTCCTCCCCTTCAGCACCCACTTAAATATGTTTCTCTTTCGGTCAAAGATGACAGCTCCTACTTCCTCCACCTCAGAAGCAGGTGGGAACAGGGCGAAAGGGGCTGGACCTCAGCTTCCCCCTACGAATGATGGGGACTAACAATCTGTTCAGGTGTGGGAAGTGACTGGACGCCTGTCTGGGGATCAGCAAGTTGACAAGGTGGCACTTCAGATATGGATGAGGGGGGAGTGTCCAAAGGAGCAGCCTCTGACTGCCCAGGCTGTGCTTCCACAGGGGGGAGCAGGTGACTGGGCGTTCTGCGAGCTCACATTCCTCAAGTCATCTCCCCAGTCCTCAAGTCAGAATCCCTCTCCTTAAAGCCCCATCCCCAGTCCTGGGTCATAACATCCTCCTCCCATGCTGCAACTTTCCCCATCCCGGGCGTTTGGGCTTGTCTGAATAAGTTTCATGGAATTCTTTCACCAAATCTGATGCATGCATGTCAGTCTCCACCTCTCAGGATTGTTCTTCTGGAGGGTACCCCAACCACTGGATCATGTGCTGTAACTTTTCCCGCCGCAGCCGAAAATCCAGAATCTGTTCCACTTCAAACTCTTCCTGGCCATCTACCACGGGGGGGCGGGGCTTCCAGTGTTTGATGCGGATCCGGCAGCTGCTCTAGAGTAAGCAGAGAGCGGTGAAAAATGGGGTGGATTCTCAAGGAAGGTGGAAGGGGGAGGCAAAATGCCCCAGGGTTGATCTTCGAGCTTGCAATTTCTGACTATGAACCCTTGTGGGCAAGTAATGCGTAGACAGACATACTTTCTCTCCAACCTGTATTTCCAGGCCAGGTTGGTGGTGTTGATCCACCTTTCCAAAAGCACTTCCCAAATGCAGGCGGTAAACTGGGTTCCCCAATCCAAAATCAAACTGGAGGGGAGTCTGTGGACCTGAAAATTGTGCTCTACAAATAAATGGGCAGTCTCTCGAGCAGTTGGAAACCCAGTACAGGGTATAAAATGTGCCCTTTTACTGAAAGCATCTACAACCACAAAAACAGTTGCTTCCTCTGGGAAGAGGGGAGATCCGTGGTGAAGTCACCATTTGCCATGGCCCATCAGGCATGGGAAAGGGCTCTAACAAGCCTGTGGGTCGACGCTGTGCATGTACAGCCCTCACACAAGTGGGACAAGATTGGACGTACCTCTGTATGTCATGTTTAAGTTTTTGGCCACTAAAAGTCCCTTGTGACTGTCTGCAAGGTTTTGACACTCCCTAAATGTCCAGCAGTTGTGGTGTCATGACACTGGCAGAGGACTTTGGATCGCAAATCTCCAGAAGGCACGTACAAAGCCCCATAGTGGTAAAGCAGCCCTCCCGTTTTAGAGAATCCAGGTGCATATTTCTATGTTGCTTGCTCCAATTCTAGTATCAGCTCCTGAGCATACTTGTCTTTCTCTTGAGTGCTGTGCAAGTCCTCGACCTGAGAGTCAGGGCAACTAACCACCACGAAATTGTCCAATTGTATAATGTGACATTCTGAAGTAGCAGGTTGTTCCTCCTTGAACTCTGACTTGCGGGAGAGGGGCATCAACCTGATGGTTCTGTGCTTGAGAAATATAATTAATTTGGAAGTGGAATCTAGTGAAGAACTGCACCCAACGCACTTGGTGCTGGTTCAGTTTCCGGGCTGTCTGAAGGCTGTCCAGATTTCTATGGTCCGTGCGAGCTTCAACTTTGTGTTGCACCCCCTCCAAAAGGTGATGCCAGGTTTCAAAAGCATCCCAAATGGCCACGTGTTCTTTCTCCCACACCATGTAGTTGCACTCGGTACTTGTCAGCTTTCTTGAGAAGTAAGCTCAGGGCTGCAAGCCCCCCCTTCTGGGCTGGCTGTAATAACACTGCTCCAATAGCTACGTCTGACACATCACTCTCCACGACAAAAGGCTGTTGGGGGTCGGCGTGCTGAAGTACTGGTTGTGAGGTGAAAATCTGCTTCAGCTCTTCGAATGCTTGTTGTGCAGAGTTAGTCCAATGAAAGGGTCCTGAACCCTTTAAACAGTCAGTAAGGGGGGCTTTCTTGGAAAAAGCAGCGATGAAGTGGTGGTAGTAGTTAGCAAACCTCAAAAAGTGCTGAAGAGCCTTCTTGGTTTTAGGGGGGTGCCATGAGAGCACACAGCACACCTTTTCCAGATCCATCTCGACTTCTGTGGAGGAGATGCAATAGCCCAAGAAATCCAAAGTGATCAGGTCAAACCCACACTTCCCGAGCTTGGTGTACAGATGATGGTCTCTGAGACTTTGTAACACAGCCCTCATGTGCACCTCATGCTGTTCACAGGATTCTGAGTAAATGAGAATGTCATCTAAAAAGCAGTCCACGAAGCAGACCAAATAGTCCTGGAAGATATCATTCATGAGATTCTGGAAGACAGCTGGAGCATTTGATAATTCAAATGGCATAACTAAGTCTTCAAAGTGTCCATAACGTGTCTTGAAAGCAGACTTCCACTTCTCCCCTTCCTTGATTCTGACCAAATTGTAAGCTCCACATAAATCCAGTTTGGTGTAAATTTTAGTGGAATGCAAGTGCTCCGGGGTACCGGTTGGGAATAGTGATTTTGTTCAGCCCATGGTAATCCTGACATGGGTGTAGCTCCCCATTTTTCTTCTTGACAAGCAACAGTGACACCCCAGCAGGAGACTTAGACAGCCATATGAAATTCAGGAATTCCCATAATGCTGCCAACTCCAGCTCTGACAGGGAGTAGATGAGTACCACTCCAAACTTCAGTGGCTGCCCATCTATGGTTTCTACCATGAGGGGCAACTTGAGCTCCATGATAGGCACTTTGTACTTTCATGCAAAGTCCAAGTCTATGAAATTACTGGAGGCTCTAGAGTCCACCATGGCAAACACTTGGACCTCTACAAGAGCTGGGATTTGTAGTTTTCCAGCACCTGCGCCTTTTCCAACTTGGTGGGGAAGGACTTGGCCACATGCATCACCTTCCACAGTAGAGACATTGACCCTCCTTGCACTGCTTCTCCTTCTCTTCCTCTTTCAGATGTGGCTGCGCCCCCTGGCTGCAACGAAGTTCCCATGCTGGGTGGATTGTGGATGCAGGGGAGAGGTAAGATGGGCAGGGTTCGCACCACCTCAGCTCTGCATTCCTAGTGGCAACCCTTGAGCTGGCTGTTAATCTGTAGACAAAACTGAAAAAGTTTGGAGAAAGTATTCGGTTGGGAGGCTTGAGCCAACTCATCCAGCACCTCCGAGTTGAGCCCCCAGCAGTATAAAAACATGAGACCAAAGTCATTGAAATCTGTCTCTTGGGCCAGGATACAGAAAGAGTTGGTGTACGTTCTGACTGAGTTTTTCTCCTGTTTCAGGTGCCCCAGTTGCCTGGATACCATTTTCCTCTGCTGGGGGTCCCAGAAGATCTCAGCCATGATGTTAACAAAGGTGGTATACTGGGTCAAGATAGCATCATTCTGAAGCAGTGGGGAGGTCCACTGGGCAGCTTCTCCCTCCAATAGGCTAATGATGAAAGCCACCTTCATATTTTCATTGGGAAATTCTGGCTGTCATACATGCATGTACAGTTCACACTGGGCTAAGAATTTGGAGAATTGCTCTACCTTTCCCCCATAGCGGGCTGACATTCCCACCGAAGGTTTGCTTCAAGGAGCCAGCTGGGGCTGGGCGACTCCCTGCTCCTGTTGCACAGGGAGTCCCTAGGTCACCAACTGAGTCATTTGAAGGCACAAGGCTTGATTCTTAGCTTGAAAAGACTGGGTTTCACTTCAAAGGCTCTGGTCTTTGGTTAACACGGCATGCATGGCTTGGTGAAAGTCCTCTGCTCCACCACTCACCGCTTGGTCATGGTGGCGTCGGAGGGAGAAGTTGGTGGCTGCATCAAACTGTCCTGCCTGAAGCCGAGAAATGCAGATGCACACGGTTCTGTGAGGTTTTCTCTTTTCATTAAGGTTACAGTTATGTCAAAAGCTTTCCGACTCATTCACTTAACTATGCTTTTAAGGAACCAATTCTCTCTCTAGTACTGACTAAGCATGTCTTCGCAGCCACAGACATTGGTGCAGCAACTTCCCCCCTTCAGCACCCACTTAAATAGGTTTCTCTTTCACGTGAAGATGACAGCTTCTCCTTAACACCAACTGTTGCTCTTCACGCCTCAGAAGCCAGCAGGAATGGGGTGAAGGCAGCTGGACCTCAGTTTTCTCCTCTGAATGATGGGAGTTAACAATCTGTTCAGGTGTGGGAACCTCCTGGGTGCCTGGTTGGAGATCAACAAGTTGGCATGGTGGCACTTAAGATGCGGGCGAGGGGGGAGTGTCCAAAGGAGCAGCCTCTGACTGCCCAGGCTGTGCTTCTGCAGGGGGGCAGGTGACTGGGTGCACTGTGAGCCCTTCTCCCTCAAATCATCTGCCCAGTCCTCAAAGTCAGAATCCACCTCCTGGAAGCCTCTCCCCCGGTCCTGGGTCATAACAGGATCGTTGAGACCATGGTATTCCCGATCTGTATGGATGGAAGTGAAAGTTGGACTTCAAAAAAAGGGGAGAAGAAAAAAATCAACTCATTTAAAATGTGGTGTTGGAAGAGAGCTTTGTAGATTCTATGGACTGCAAAAAAGACAAATAATTGGGTGTTAGAACAAATTAAGCCAGAACTATCACTCGAAGCTAAAATGATGAAACTGAGATTTCATACTTTGGACACATCATGAGAAGACATGATTCCCTAGAAAAGACAATAATGCTGGGAAAAACAGAAGGGAGTAGAAAAAGACGAAGGCCAAACAAGAGATGGATTGATTCCATAAAGGAAGCCACAGACCGGAACTTCCAAGATCTGAACAGGGTGGTTTATAACAAATGCTCTTGGAGGTCACTGATTCATAGGGTCACCATAAGTCATAATTGACTTGAAGGCACATAACACACATATTTATTTATAAGGGTATTTAAACAGTCAAAAATATCACAGCAGTGTACACCAGAAATATACCAGAAATATAATAAAAATCATTAAGCATGATGGAATTGTAAAATCCTAAAACCACTGAATGACCTACAATGAAAAGAATTACTTCTCTTAAAAAAAAAAAAAGACTATGAAGCATTGAAACTTGTTGGTGCCTGTCTGATTTTAATAGGAACAGTTCTCCAAAATACAGATGCCACAATGGTGAACGTCTTGATTCAAGTAGAAGCTAAACAAACAAACTCAAAAATGCTTGGAAGTTGTTTAAAAACACTATATTAGAAGCTCAACTGGAGTGCATACCACAGATCAGAAAAGGTACCGCCAGGGCCAAGAAGATGCCAGCATGGTTAACGAGCAAAGTCAAGGAAGCTCTTAGAGGCAAAAAGTCTTCCTTCAGAAAATGGAAGTCTTGTCCGAATGAAGAAAATAAAAAGGAACACAAGCTCTGGCAAAAGAAATGCAAGAAGACAATAAGGGATGCTAAAAAAGAATGTGAGGAGCACATTGCTAAGAACATAAAAACCAACAACAAAAAATTCTATAAATACATTCAAAACAGGAGACCATCTAGGGAGGCGATTGGACCCTTGGATGATAAGGGAGTCAAAGGTGTACTAAAGAACGATAAGGAGATTGCAGAGAAGCTAAATGAATTCTTTGCATCTGTCTTCACAGTGGAAGATATAGGGCAGATCCCTGAACCTGAACTAACATTTGCAGGAAGGGATTCTGAGGAACTGAGACAAATACTGGTAACGAGAGAGGAAGTTCTAAGCTTAATGGACAATATAAAAACTGACAAATCACCAGGCACTGATGGCATCCACCCGAGAGTTCTCAAAGAACTCAAATGTGAAATTGCTGATCTGCTAACTAAAATATGTAACTTGTCCCTTGGGTCCTCCTCCGTGCCTGAGGACTGGAAAGTGGCAAATGTAATGCCAATCTTCAAAAAGGGATCCAGAGGGGATCCCGGAAATTACAGGCCAGTTAGCTTAACTTCTGTCCCTGGAAAACTGGTAGAAAGTATGATTAAAGCTAGATTAACTAAGCACATAGAAGAACAAGCCTTGCTGAAGCAGAGCCAGCATGGCTTCTGCAAGGGAAAGTCCTGTCTCAGTAACCTATTAGAATTCTTTGAGAGTGTCAACAAGCATATAGATAGAGGTGATCCAGTGGACATAGTGTACTTAGACTTTCAAAAAGCATTTGACAAGGTACCTCACCAAAGACTTCTGAGGAAGCTTAGCAGTCATGGAATAAGAGGAGAGGTCCTCTTGTGGATAAGGAATTGGTAAAGAAGCAGAAAGCAGAGAGTAGGAATAAAGGAACAGTTCTCCCAATGGAGGGCTGTAGAAAGTGGAGTCCCTCAAGGATTGGTATTGGGACCTGTACTTTTCAACTTGTTCATTAATGACCTAGAATTAGGAGTGAGCAGTGAAGTGGCCAAGTTTGCAGACAACACTAAATTGTTCAGGGTTGTTAAAACAAAAAGGGATTGCGAAGAGCTCCAAAAAGACCTCTCCAAACTGAGTGAATGGGCGGGAAAATGGCAAATGCAATTCAATATAAACAAGTGTAAAATTATGCATATTGGAGCAAAAAATCTTAATTTCACATATACGCTCATGTGGTCTGAACTGGCGGTGACTGACCAGGAGAGAGACCTCGGGGTTGTAGTGGACAGTGCGATGAAAATGTCGACCCAGTGTGCGGCAGCTGTGAAAAAGGCAAATTCCATGCTAGGCATAATTAGGAAAGGTATTGAAAATAAAACAGCCGATATCATAATGCCATTGTATAAATCTATGGTGCAGCCTCATTTGGAATACTGTGTACAGTTCTGGTTGCCTCATCTCCAAAAGGATATTATAGAGTTGGAAAAGGTTCAGAAGAGGGCAACCAGAATGATCAAGGGGATGGAGCGACTCCCTTACGAGGAAAGGTTGCAGCATTTGGGGCTTTTTCGGGTCAGAGGAGACATGATAGAAGTGTATAAAATTATGCATGGCATTGAGAAAGTGGATAGAGAAAAGTTCTTCTCCCTCTCAATACTAGAACTCGTGGACTTTCAAAGAAGCTGAATGTTGGAAGATTCAGGACAGAGAAAAGGAAGTACTTCTTTACTCAGTGCATAGTTAAACTATGGAATTTGCTCCCACAAGATGCAGTAATGGCCACCAGCTTGGATGGCTTTAAAAGAAGATTAGACCAATTCATGGAGGATAGGGCTATCAATGGCTACTAGCCATGATGGCTGTGCTCTGCCACCCTAGTCAGAGGCAGTATGCTTCTGAAAACCAGTTGCCGGAAGCCTCAGGAGGGGAGAGTGTTCTTGCACTTGGGTCCTGCTTGCGGGCTTCCCCCAGGCACCTGGATGGCCACTGTGAGAACAGGATGCTGGACTAGATGGGCCACTGGCCTGATCCAGCAGGCTCTTCTTGTGTTCTTATGAGGCAACTGGAATAGTCCGGAAGACTTCACCAGATAATTGCAGCAATGTGGCTCATATATCATTCAGGCGGTTCTTCAGGGTGATATCAATGCCTAAATTTATTTATTTATTTATTGGATTTATTAGACGCCTATCTGGCAGGTTGTCCCGCCACTCTGGGCGATGTGCAGTAAAAATATATAATGCACTCAATATAAAAGCATATACACAGAAACTAAAATCACAAGTAATAACTGCAAAACTTGTGAAACCTATCCCACCTCAACAGCCTGATTGAAGAGCCAAGTCTTCAAGGCCTGGTGAAAGCGCAACAAGGAGGGGGCCTGGCAAAGGTCAATTGGTAAAGAGTTCCATAAGGTGGGGGCCACAACTGAAAAGGCGCTCACCCTAGTCCTCACCAGTCTAGCTGCTTTAACTGGTGGGATATAGAGTAGGCCTTTTGTGGTCGATCTTGTTAAACGGCACTCCTGGTGATACTGAAGGCGTTCCTTTAGGTAGATTGGGCCAACATCATATAGCCTTTTAAAGGTTAAAGTCAATACCTTGAATTTGACCCGGGTGACCACCAGTAACCAGTGCAGCTCCTTAAGCACTGGAGTGATATGATCTCGGTGGTGGCTGCCTTTAATCAGGCGAGTCGCCACATTCTGCACCAGTTGCAACTTCCGGACCATTTTCAAGGGTAGACCCACATATAGTGCACTGCAATAATCTAGGTGAGAAGAAACCAAGGCATGTACGACCAAAGGGAGCAAATGGCTGGGGAGGTAGGGGCATATCCTTCGTATCAGATGGAGTTGATACGCTGCCTGACTTACGGCAGGAACCTGAGCCTCCATACATAGCTGAGAGTCAAGAACAACCCCCAGACTAGGGACCTGGTCTTTCAGGGATAAATGAACCCTGTTGAGCACGAGGTCAGTGATCCCCAATCTTCCCTTGTCTCCCACCAGCAGAACCTCAGTTTTGTCAGGATTCAGTTTAAGCTTATTCCTGCCCATCCAAGCACTCTAAAGAGCTATGGGAAATGGAACTGGGGATTGCCCATTACAGAGTAAGAGTGACTCAGTAAAGGTCAATCTATCAAACATATATTGATTAGCTTTTCTGCATGGGAAATATACTATAAATTAATGCTGAGGTGGGATTTAACATCAATAACAGGATATTTTTTTTGTCATTGCTCAGAGTTCCTGCTGAGAGTGTTAAGAGATCCCTATTTCCCTCACAGAGCCAGAATTCCCAGAATTCCCTGGAAAGAGGGATTAATTGTTAAACCACTCTGGAATTGTAGCTCTGTGAGGGAAAGAGGGATCTCCTAATAATTCTCAGCATCCTTAGCAAACTGCAGCTCCCAGAATTCTTTGGGGGAAGCCATGACTGTTAAAATGTTAGGATAGTGCTCTAAATGTAAGGTGCAGATGTGGCCTGAATTTCTTCACGAAAATCTTATAATTGCTTTAAGCCATTGATATTAAAATGTATTTAGTCATTGTGGTGTGATGGTTTTACATGCTTACTGAAGGTGCCTTTCAGTCTTTGAAACTGTATTCCCCCACCACCACCCTTGTGCACTTTAGAGAATGCATACTGTATTCTATGGTGGTCAAGAGGTATATTCACAAGAAGTTTACATTTACACATCGCTTTTTCCATGAGTAGGTAGGCTTGGGGAATACCTTTTTTGCAGGCATGATTTGCAGTCTGGAAAATGTAGCAAGTGGCTTAGCCTTCAGTTGCTAAAGAAAGGGGAAATTCTGATCAGCTCTTTGTTGGTTGCCTGGCTACCATTCAGGAGACAATAGATTTTGCACAAAGTGAGTTGGTTTCATGGCTAAAAAGGGCTTTGAAGAGAAATGTCCCTGGTTCAAGTTCATCAAAGTATACTCATAACTGGCTCAGAATCTCGATAACAAGGAGCTATTGCCCTCTAGAATTGAGAGCACTCAGCCTTCTACATATATAACTAGCCTTATGCTATGTCACATCTCTCTCTCTCTCTCTCTCTCTCTCTCTCTCTCTCTCTCTCTCTGTGTGTGTGTGTGTGTTTCTACTCCTGCCATCACAGAGAATATAACTATGCCCTTAATTACTTCCTCAATGTATAGCTTTTTGTCCAGGGTCATCACCTTGTATCCCAGATTGGGATTAGATCCACCTATTTACACAAGTAATTGCATGCTATTCCCATGTGTAAATGAGCCAGAAGAAAAATGTTCGTATCATGTCATTTCAGTTTCATTCCACCTCAAATACTGTGCTTTTCGGTAGAATTCATTCCCACATTCAGCCAAAAGTTGTCATGTGTCAGGTAATGATGGACTAAGACAGAAAGACAGGGTTTGCACTCCCTATTTAATGTATGCTTCTAGTGTCGGAGCAAGAACACTATTGCCTGTCTGGTCCATTATTGTCATGCCTTATTTTTTTCCTGTTAGGGAATGAAGCATCCTGCAGTCCAGGCTTTCCCCAACTTGTTGCCCTCCATATGTTTTAGACTGCAACTCCCATGATCCCTGACCATTGACAATACTAGCTGGGGTTGATGTAAGGTGTAATCCAAAACATTTGAAGGACACCAGGTTGGGAAATTCTGTTGTAGCCAATACCCTGAGATGGGCTGCTTGACACAGCAGCATCAAGAACAGGCAGAGGTAAACAGAGGACAGGTGAAGAGACCTTCTGGCTTGGCATGCAAGACCAGAAGACAGGGAGAGGATGGAGCATGTGAGGAGGCAGCATCCTCACCTGACCACTACTACTTCTACCACCACTTCCTCATTCTGTTGATGTTGTTGCTGCTAAGGCCCTGAGTTGGAAACACTCCATTTTAGGCAACCCGATACAGGACATTTCATTTCCCAACACAAGGAAGGGAATGAGGAAGAAGAAGGGTAAAGTGGCATAGTCAGCGTCTGTAGCATAAACCAGTAGCTGATTGCTGATATGCTACAACAACAAATATATTAAAATGGAAGGTCAAAACATGTTCATACTCTTATGACCCTCTTTTTAATGTCCATCTGTAATAACCCTAAATGATGAGAAATAAAGTGACATGCACAAATATGGTGAGCTGATCATAAGGTTGATCAAGAGGGAGAAAAAATTGTCTCTGTCCACTTCACCCACCCCATGCATAATTTTACAAGCCTTTGTCATGTTCTCATCTCAATCATCTTTTGTAAAAAAAAGGAAGTATCCATTTATTTATTTATTATTTGATTTATATCCCGCCCTTCCTCCCAACAGGAGCCCAAGGTGGCAAATAGAAGCGCTAAAAACACACCAAAACATCATAAAAACAGACCCTAAAATACACCAAAACAAAACAACTTTAAAAACATTTTTTTAAACAGCTTTTAAAACATCTTTTAAAAAGGGTTAAAAAACATATTAAAAAGCAATTCCAACACAGACTCAGACTGGGATAGGTTTCAACTTAAAAGGCTTGTTGAAAGAGGAAAGTCTTTGAAAGGCGCCGAAAAGATAACAGAGATGACGCCTGCCTAATATTTAAGGGGAGGGAATTCCACAGGGTAGGTGCCACCACACTAAAGGTCCATTTCCTATGTTGTGTGGAACATACCTCCTGATAAGATGGTATCTGCTGGAGGTCCTCATCTGCAGAGTGCAGTGATCGACTGGGTATATAAGGAGTAAGACGGTCTTTCAGGTATTCTACTTCTATCAGCAGGAGAGTCCTGTTAACGGAGTTCTGTCCCAGAGTAGTCTGGATCCAACAGTTTGCATTTTAAAATAATGTATTGGTTAGTGTTGAGCCTCCGCTCCCCCACGAGGGCATGAGTTTCAAGTTTCTCAGCTGTCAGAAGGCACGGAAGACCCAGGAGTTGTTGAATTTCAGCAAGACCTTGGGAGGGGGAGTGAGGTTGAGTCCAGGCCAGTTCCCATTGATGGCGCGGTCTCCGAAGAGGAGAGCACGCCACCCCCAGACAGGTCGGATGAGCCATTGGAAGATGTTTCGGAGCACGCGTTGACTCCCCCTTTACCAAGTGGCTCTCGGGATGCTTCAAGCGCATCACCGCCCAATGACCTCGAGCCGGTTGCTAAGGAGACGGTTCTTTCAGATGAGCCATTGGAAGCACGCCACCCATCACCCCGCTCTCGATGTCACGAAAAGCGGACAGGACAGAGGCAGGACTTGCGAAGGAGTCAGAGATTACAATCTAAAACTTTCCCTACTTAAGACTGCAGCTCTCTGGGTTGACCTGCTGAGTTAACTTTCTTCACACGTTGCAGAGCATGTCTAGCGTGCAGTTAGGGAATTCTAGTGAGCTAGCTTAGAGGTTTCTATGGAGTGCACTGCTTTTGATGTATCCATTACTTTAATAAAACAATATTTAATTACACCTGCGGCTCAGCCTCGTGAATCCCGCTCTGAACAGGACAGTTAGAGATTCTCTGGAGTTGTTGATAACACTGTGCCAGAGTACTAGATTTTAGGTAAATATTTGGCAGATGAAAGAGCCGGCTTCAGGGACATGCTGATGAATGTGACTGGATTTTTGTTTGGAACGATGGTAAGAAATTTGTTCTGTGTGAATTCAAAAAAGGGCATAATCTTCAATGTCACACCATCCATGTTGAAATTGTCAAGTCATTCCCAAATTCTTACTTGTATGCTTCTGTCATTTTACAGTTTATGCTGGTTTTTATCACTTAAAGTATATAATGCATGAAAGTTCACTTTAAAAAGTTTCAAAATATCATGTCACATAAAAACAACCATAAATCGGAACTCTCTGATCTGGAAAATCCACCTGTCCCTGCATACACACTTCACAAATGATTGTCAGTAGCTATGAACTTTTTAAAAAATCCAGCAGACTTCCAACCTGTCAGGTGGCAGATTTTATGTGCTCCCTTTGCTTGGGTTTTTATCTGCATCATATACATATATGTGGTGTGTGTTTTATTGTTATTGTTATATTTCATGGCATATGGATGTGTGTGTGTGTGTGTGTGTGTGAGAGAGAGAGAGAGAGAGAGAGAGAGAGGTATGTATTGCACACCGAGAATGATAGAAATGATTACCATGGGCAATTCTGAAATTTCATATAAATCTTTTTGTATATAAATAAAAATCAAGCAATAAAAATCATAAATACACATTCTAAAGAAAAATATGTCAGTAACCTCCAATTCTGTAAAAAAGAACTACAAGTTTCTTTTTCCTGAGATTAAACTTCCTGAAATTGTGTATGGCCTGGGAAATACTTTTATCTGGTATGGTGAGTCAGAATCAGAATCAGAATCAAGTTTTATTACGGCCAAAGACCAATATAAAAGTAAAACAAACATCATAAAACAATTATTAAGATAGGGACATTCAAATTTAAAACACTAATCAGGAATTAGTTTCCAGATCTATTCATTATTCATTATTATTTGTTATAATATAAGGCTAAATATTATAAGAATACAAATCATAATATTAATATAGAATAAAGCATATTAATAAAAATTGCTAAATTGTATGGTGAGTCATGTTTTCAAATCGTATGTCTATGTTGGATATCCTGTATTGAGTTACATTCATTATAGTCATCCTAATTTCCTTCATTGGTTTTAGTAGCACATCATACATTGCTATGATATTGGAGTTATTCTCAATATACCATTCCTCATTTTATGGATTTTTTCACCTTATTCAGCTGGAGGTGAGGTGATACCTATCTGTTGGGAGATTATATATGCATTTAATTTAAATGTAATGGCAGTTTTCTTCTACAGTGCATTTATTGTAGTTCAACCCACTTTATCTTCATACCCTACAATGGCACATACACAATGTGGCTGCAATACATATATAGTAACTCTCTTTCCACTAACACAGTAGGAGCATCTGTGAATGCAGTTTCAATGTTCTTGCCAAGCATAAAATGTAAATCTGTGAAACATTTAAAAGGCAAGACCTAGAGAGTTTCATTAAGAATCCATTGCAAACTCTAAGTGACACCTCATGTATTTGAACATGATTTGTGAGCTGGGTGTTAGAGAAGTGTAAAGTTATTCCATAAATTATCTATGAAAGTGGTAAAATGTATTATTCCTCTGCTCTCACTTATATTTAGATCTTCAAATGTACAACAGAGAAACAATTCTTGAGCATCAGAATGCTGACAATAATACAAAATAAAATGAGTAAAACTAGTTTAAATTTTACTGGAAACTGATGTCCCCAAGGGTGGGGAAAGAAGCTACAAACAAGACTAGATTATGTTAAGCATGCTACAATATAGGATCTTCATTTAATTGGGATCTCTGCTATAGTTTTATCAGATGGGAAGTCTCCAATGGCAAGGGCAATATTGCTCCCTGAGCTTGGCAGTGTCAGAATGTCACTACATGTCAGAATGTGGTGGAATACTCCCAAGTAAGATAAAAATGGCATGATACCAATGTTCCCACCTGCAGGGAAATGCTGCCTCTTCTGTGGATGCTGTAAGCTAAAGTAGAAAAGGGCCTTCCACTGAATATGCCTGAGTGATATCCAGCAGAGAAAAGAGTGTTCCTTCTAAAGGAAGATGAGAGAATGGAAGATCTGTGCAGCATGTTCACTGTTTCTACATAGTCTACACCAGGGATAGCCAATGTGATACACCAGGGATAGCCAATGTGATGCCCTCCAGATGTTGTGGACCACAATTTCTATCAGCCGCAGCCAGCATGACCAGTAATCAGGGATGGTTGGAAGTGTAGTGCAAAATAATTGGAGAACACCTTGTTGGCTATCCCTGCTTTACACAATCAAACAGGGTGGTTCCCCATCTTACCAACATGTTGGGGTAATAGAGAGAGGGGGAACATATCCTCTTCACTACAGGCATCTCTATTGCTGCTTCTACCAACATTGCCATATTTTCAAATGTAATTATTTAATTGGTTGTTAAATTGATATCCTGCCCTTCCTCCCAAAAGGAACCCAGGGTGGCAAACAATAAATGGAAAAACAATTAAATTATCTTTTAAAAAATCTTAAAAACAATTCCATAAAAACATTTAAAAAACAATTCTAATAAATGTGCTCATTGAACACTAAAGTCAGGATCATTCAGACCATGGTATTACCGATCTCTGTGTATGGATGTGAAAGTTGGACAGCGAAAAAAGCGGATATTTATTTATTTATTTATTTCATTTGTATACTGCCCCATAGCTGAAGCCAATAAGAGATAAATAAACTAATTTGAAATGTGGTGTTGGAGGAGAACTTTGCGCATACCATGGACTGCGAAAAAGATAAATAATTGGGTGTCAGACCAAATTAAACCAGAACTATCACTAGCAGCTAAAATGATGAAACTGAGGTTATCATACTTTGGACACATAATGAGAAGACATGATTCACTAGAAAAGGCAATAATGCTGGGCAAAGCAGAAGGGAGTAGAAAAAGAGGAAGACCAAACAAGAGATGGATTGATTTCATAAAGGAAGCCACAGACCAGAACTTATAAGATCTAAACAAGGTGGTTCATGACAGATGCTATTGGAGGTCACTGATTCATAGGGTTGCCATAAGTTGTAATCGACTTGAAGACACAAAACAACAACAATAAATGTGCAGTTAATGATTCTGGAAGGTGAAAGTGAATTTTAAGGGTCTGGGGCAGGCCTGTAGCTGGGGTGGGGAATGGGGGCACCCCCCTCAGAGCTGTGATTCACTTCACCCCCCAGAACTGTGCTTTCCTGCCCCTCGGATTTCTTGGGGAAATTTTATTTTTAATTTGTGACATGACAGACAATGACTACCTCCATTTAAAGACAGATAGCTTGTTTTAAGAACATGCATCCAATTTTGGTTCAGTAATATGTTACCCAACATATTTTCATAACAAGTTATGTTGTTTGTTCTATACAGTGTGCCTCTGAGATTTATCAGTTCTTCTTTTGGGTTGCTACTCTCCTAGATTTTTCTTCCAGTGGGATTTGATAGCTGAGCTGTAATGTAAATGCACCATGAATACTGCCTCCAGTATATTCTGATGGTTGGACTCCACAGACATACTTGTTCATCTGAATTTCTCCTGAATTTTAAAATTTATTTTGGGCAAGTATGACAAAACTAAATTATGAGTAATGTGATTATACAGCCACGAGACTGGCTGTATATTATAGCCAGCATGGATTTTTCACAGTCTGCCATGTTAAATTGAAAATACCACTCATGCCATTCTGCTGCTTCCCATAAGCTAATTTCAAAACAAAATCTTACAAAACATATAGTCTGAACTCAGAAATGCTTAAGAACGCTCTACATTTTCATAGTGATACACAAAACACTCACAGAGAAACCAGACTTCAAAGTCTGAAACAAGAGGGGGAGGAATTCAGACCCCTGTTGGACTTTTTGCTATTAGTGGTCTCATACTTTGTTGAGTTTTATAAAAATCAACCATGTTCACAGAATACCTGTAATCCTATTACTGACCTGCCCCAATACTCTGACCTTCATCTTCTGCAATTTAAAAGTTAAAAAAAATGCATGGCTGATTTTTATTTAATTAAAGAAAAGTAACATTGGAGTCTATGATAACCACAGGCATGCTCAGTAAAAACCAACTGTCAATGTTCTAAAAGCGGGACTAACAGCTGTTTGGCTTGGTTAATCAGGGGGCCACGCCAGACATTTATTCCTCTTTAAACAGTCATGGCCTTCCCAAAGAACCCTGGGAAATGTAGTTTGTGAAGGCTGCTGAGAGTTGTTAGGAAACTCCTATTCCCCTGACAGAGCTCCAGTGCAGAGTGGTTTAATAGTCAGCCCTTCTTCCCAGAGAACTCTGGGAACTGGAGCTCTGTGAGGGGAATAACAAGGGATTTATTTTTGCCTGTTAGTGAATATATTACCAGGGATGGGTGATTCTTTCAGTTTTGGTTTCTCTCAGCTTTTCATTTTTCCAGTCTTAAGTTCAATTGTCCACATTTCCACATCAGTTTGCATTTTTTTAAAAAAAAATCCTCATGAAAATTCATCAGCATTTTAGTATGAATTTCTCCTAATATATGTGTGTGTGCATTTTTGCTTAATAGACACATTTCAAAGCATTTCACCTTATATTTTGCATTTTATTTTCACGAATATATACAATTTATGCATACTTTATTCTAGTATATGCATTTTATATGCTATACTTAGCTGTAGAACTGCATTACAAAATTCAGAGGTGTGAATTTTGAAGGGTGGCTGTGTTTCAGTTCTTGGGTTTTTGTGGAAAATGTGAATTAGGTAGGTTTGCCTTTAAACATCAACTGAATTGAACTCCCCCATCTTTGTATGTAATTAACCTTACTAATTTTTTACTAATATCTATCAATGAATATTCTATTTATCTCTTTAATAAGAATTTCAAAACTTTAATTTGCCTCAGTTATGATGAAGGCTGATTTATCTGGCTGTCCTTGGCAGAATAATGGATTTTTGAAAAATAGGTATCATAGATCAGTTGTTTTGGACAAAACTTTCTTTAAAATATTAATAAAAGTAACCATCAACTAAGCCAAGTTAGGTTAAGGTGATAATTACTTATTAAATTTGTTTTATTTATTTCAGGCATTTAAAAGCAGCATTCTCTCTCTCAAATGGGACTTGGAACTGAGTATAATTTAAATACAACAACAAATAAAATAGTAATCTAAACATTCATAAAACATTAACATCTAATGTGACTCTAGAAACCATAAAAAACCAGCCAGATTAAAACAGCAACAGGTTACAAATATGACACAGCACACCCATCAGTTATTCTTCAACACACTCCACTTGATAGCTACCGTCATTGTCAAGGAAAAGGTAGGATTCTCATAACAGGCATATGGGTTGCAGCTTCATTATGTCAAATTGTATTTGCTGAGACCTCTGAACAGTTGTCAGGGGTAGTTCCATGAAGAGTGCACCTGGAGTTTTCTAGCTATGAAGGAATTAATGACAGTCAAAAGTTTGTATACAAGAAAAAGTATTGCAGCTTTCCGCCAGGATGGAATTCTTCCAAAGTATACCCATCATCACCACAGTCTGGGAGTGTATGTCATAAGCAGGCATTTCGCACTAGATTGCAGACATGTGGAACCAACTGTGAGACATTGTTAGTATTATATCATTGTATTGTTATCTAAGAATGCTATCAGAAGCTCAAGTCAAACAAGATAATTTTGACTAGCATTCTAAAGCAAACTCTGGGTCTCTGGCAGACTCCTCAAACAATCACTTTACTACCACAGATGAAAACAAAGGCCAGAAACATTCTTGAGAGTTGATCCTAAAATACAAAACAACAACAACCCTATCTTTGTGCACATGCGCACTCACACACACACACACACACATTATCATTGTGAAAAATCTTAGGGACCCTACATTTTCTGAATTCCCTATCCTCACTATCACTTAACATATAATGTTAATGCTAGTTAAAAGTCTGTGTATAGAGTTATTCATCTACAATCTGTTTTGAACACACAAAATGAATGGATGGCATTTCTTTCACATTAAGATAAACAGTGCATTTTCCCTATCACTTCGGGGAATATATTAGTCAAGTGCTACTTTTTTTTCAGCTCACTGTTTATAACGTTAATAGCTGAGCTATAAGAACTTTAGTATTAAACTGTCAGGAATGATTTGTTACCAGATGTTAGCATAATTTGCCAGCTGTCATCTTTTAATCATTTTTATTTGCTTAAAATATAACACAACTTTTGTGGTAAATCAAGACATATAGCAGAATTTATTCGATGATACAGCATCTAAGAAGGGAATAGAAAAGAAGTGAATCTTGGTTATAATCGAAACATTTTGAAAACTCAAGGTTGAGAAGAGCTGATGAAAAATTTGCAGTCAAGAATAAAACCATAAGCTTGCATGCCAAATAATTACATTTGGATTTTGGCTTTGATTTCAGCATAATGTGAATTTATGTCCACACAAAAGCTTTTGTTATGATCAGTGTAATGTAGAATTATATTCAGAGTCATAGACTACAAATAATAAAGGCAACATAATAATAATAAAAGCAACATAATGGAAGGCCAACCATCTTGCCTCATTGTCCTCAATTTGGATGCCAATAAAGAGGTTTGAACGTGCCAGAATTCAATTGAGAAATGGTACCCGCTATGAAAAGTTTGAAGACATGGCCATTCTAATCCATCTTAAAGAGATTCTAACAGAGCAACACTAACCATATCTACACAGAAGTAAGTCTTATTGAATTTAATGGGGCTTACTCCTAGGTATGTGATGGTAGGATTGTAGCTCAATTCTGAACTATACTTGATGATTTATAACTCGTTTCCCTTGCAGGAAGAGGTGGCTGTGATATACTTACAATTAGTCTAGGTTGAAACAGTACTCTTTACATTGCAAACTTACATTCTTAGTTGAACAACCAGCTAATCAATCATACTACAAGTAGGAAGCAATTCTGTCAGCTTAATATATCATTGGTCCAAGGATAAAATAGAATAATGTCCACTGTCCTGTGTTTCTTTAAGGAAAGGTAGGATACAAATGTGGACATGTAAATAGGGCTGCACTGGAGCGATCAGAGCTGAGGTTTTAAACAACGAACATACCATAACTCTGCTCTTGAACACTTGCATTCTTTCCCTATTTATTCATCTATATCTGACATAGAAAAACTGTGGCTCTCCAGATGTTGGATTGCAACTGCTATCATCCCTGACCATTGGCTATGCTGGTTGGGACTGGAGTTCTGCAATGTTTGGAGGGCTACAGATCCCTTATATATCCAAACCCCTAAAATGGTTAGACAAGTTCTCCTAGATTGCATTCTGTTTCGTTTTGTTTCATCAGAACAAAAATGGGGAATTTCTCACAGGTGGCAGATGTAGATCCCTTTATAGCCACTTCTTTGATTTTTCAAAACAATGTTGATCTTGTTGATCTTTAAAAAAAATGTCACCCATTTGAATAGAATCCACAATTTAAGAAAGAATATTTTAAAATCGCTTTTTGGTAAGAAAGCAGACATGTTGAATGTATATTTTTTCTTTCTGTCTCCCAGCTCTGTTTCCCTTATCTAGCTCCTACCCTTGACTTCTGCCTCGTAGCTCTGAAACACACATTTTCCCCCCCATACTGATCCAATCAACAAAAAATGGAGGCTTGTGATTTCCGGCCTTTCTTCTGCAATCAGGGTTGGACTGTGGACCTCATTTTGGGAGACTTGGCTATTTAGAGTAATTGTCAAGAAGATCTTTTTCACACACTTGCCCAATGTTCTACACATCCCACTAAAGGAAACACTAATCTAAGAAATACATAGTTGACCCAGAGCAATCAAGTGACAGTATTTGCATTTCTGATGTAGCATAGTCACTGCCTAAAGGAGACACTTTTATGCTACAAGATTCCTATTAAGGCTCCACAATGATTGAATATTTAGCCCAGAAGGTCTCAGCAGCTCATCTTAGTGTAGAACCCAAAATTCTATTAAATGCTAATTCTATATTCATTTTTATTCAAAAAGAGAGAGAGATTAATAGGCTGTAATCCTCAAAGTACAAACACTATCAAGTCCCTGGCATTAGTGTTTCAATCAGTAGAAAGAGTCCTTTGAGGGTGGCAGCCCAAACTGAGAGACAAACTTCACAGAAAGAGGTTAAGCTTAGTAAGAAGCAACTTGGCTGTACTGCTGATCAGGTTAGTGAAGCATTTTCTTTTATCCACAGTGTGTTGCTCTTGTTCGTGTATTAACCCCACGGTGATAGCAGTCAGCAAATTATTTGAAAACTTCATGCTGGGAGATTTGAACCAGCAGTGACAAGCAGTTTAGAAATCTGTAGAACAAGTTAGAATGCTACAATGGGGGTGATTTTCCAGTCATGGCAACACCGAGTTTATTACCTTCTGTGATTCTCAGATAGTCAGCAGCAGAAGATGAACCACTGTGCTTGTTAAAAAAAAAAAAGTTAGGAATGAGCAAAATCCTGATGTGCCTGTGTAGTATTTCAGCACGTGTTCTTTCTATCTTTCTCCTTGTATTAGCCGTAGCAGTACAGGGATTTTTGTTTATGTGCATGAACTGCAACCTCCTATGACTATATTTTTAAGTGTTTTCCCCAAGTGCAGTATATTGATGTTACCAGCCTTTTAAACAGGCAGCGAAAGGAATTGTAAAGCTTTGTTTTACAATATGCAGTTTCTGTATATAATAGGAGCCAAACTAGATGTGGCATTAGATTTTATTTATCTTTTATTTATTTTTTTATTTATATCCCACACTTCCTCCCAGCAGTAGCCCAGGGCGGCAAACAAAAGCTCTAAAAACACATCAAAACATCAGAAAAACAGACCTTAAAATACATTAAAACAAAACAACTTTAAAAACATTTTTAAAAAGCTTTAAAAATATCTTTTAAAAAGGGTTAAAAACATATTGTTTAAAATAAAATAAAAACTAAAAGCAATTCCAACACAGATGCAGATTGGGATAGGTCTCAACTTAAAAGGCTAGTTGAAAGAGGAAAGTCTTCAAAAGGTGCCAAAAAGATAACTGAGATGGTGCCTGCCTAATATTTAAGGGGATGGAATTCCACGGGGTAGGTGCCACCACACTAAAGGTCCATTTCCTATGTTGTGCAGAATGGACTTCTTGATAAGATGGTATCTGCAGGAGGCCCTCATTTTCAGAGCACAGAGTTCAATATCGACTGGGTATATAAAGGATAAGAGGGTCTTTCAAGTAACCTGGTCCCAAGCTGTATAGGGCTTTGTACACCACAACTAGAACCTTGAACTTGGCCCGGTAGCGAATGTGCAGCCAGTGCAATTCTTTCAGCAGCAGGGTGACATGTTGGCGATACCCTGCCCCAGTGAGCAGTCTTACCACCACATTTTGCACCAGTTGCAGCTTCTGGACCAACCTCAAGGGCAGCCCCACATAGAGTGCATTACAGTAATCCAGCCTGGAGGTTACCAGTGCGTGAACCACAGTGGTCAGGCTATCCTGGTCCAGAAATGGCCGCAGGTGTCTTACCAGCCAAAGCTGGTAAAAGGCACTCCTGGCCACAGGGGTCACCTGGGCCTCTAGCAACAAAAATGGATTCAGGAGCACACCCAGACTATGAACCTGCTCTTTCAGAGGGAGTACGACCCCATCCAAAGCAGGCAACTAACCAATTATCCAAACTCGGGAACCAACAACCCACAGTGCCTCTGTCTTGCTAGGATTCAGACTCAGTTTATTGGCCTTCATCCAGCCCACCACCGAGTTCAGGCAGCTGTCCAGGGCTTGCACAGCCTCTCCCAATTCAGATGTTATGGAGAAATAGAGCTGGGTATCAACAGCATACTACTGACACCTCGTCCTGAAGCTCCTGATGACTGCTCCCAGGGGCTTCATATAGATGTTAAACAGCATGGGGGACAAGTTGGTACCCTGTGGCACCCCACAGCACAACTGCCAGGGAGCCAAAGGACAGACACCCAATGCTATTCTCTGAGAGCGACCCTGGAGATAGGATCAGAACCATTGTAAAACAGTTCCTCCAATACCCATCTCAACAAGTTGGCCCAGAAGGATACCATGGTCAATGGTATCAAAAGCCACTGAGAGATCTAGTAAGAATAACAGGGTCACACTCCCCCTGTTCTTTTCCCGATAAAGGTCATCCATCAGGGCGACCAAGGCTGATTCAGTCCCATAACTAGGCCTGAACCCAGACTGGGATGGGTCAAGATAATCTGTTTCATCCAAGAGTACTTGCAACTGCTGCGCCACAACCCTCTGAATAACCTTCCCTAATAGGGGGGTAGTTTCAACCTGTCAGTAGTTGTCACAAACCAATGGGTCCAGGGTGGGGCTTTCTCAGGAGTGGTCAGATCACCGCCTCTTTCAAGGCAGCTGGGACTACTCCCTCCCACAATGATTCATTGACCACACCCTGGATCCACTTGGTCAAACCCCCTCTGCAAGCTTTAATAAGCCAAGAAGGACAAGGGTTGAGAGGACATGTTGCTGGCTGCATCATTGATGTGCCATTGCATCAAAATACCCTAATAGCATCTGCTTTGGGGTGGGGAGGGAGGTCTGAAAATTATCAGGATGGGGAGGAGAAATTAGAATTTTTCCTTTCATGCTGTGGTCCTTGCAAAAACCTCTCCTCTAAGAACATAAGAACATAAGAAGAGCCTGCTGGATCAGGCCAGTGGCCCATCTAGTCCAGCATCCTGTTCTCACAGTGGCCAACCAGGTGCCTGGGGGAAGCCCGCAAGCAGGACCCAAGTGCAAGAACACTCTCCCCTCCTGAGGCTTCCGGCAACTGGTTTTCAGAAGCATGCTGCCTCTGAATAGGGTGGCAGAGCACAGCCATCATGGCTAGTAGCCATTGATAGCCCTGTCCTCCATGAATTTGTCTAATCTTCTTTTAAAGCCATCCAAGCTGGTGGCCATTACTGCATCTTGTGGGAGCAAATTCCATAGTTTAACTATGCGCTGAGTAAAGAAGTACTTCCTTTTGTCTGTCCTGAATCTTCCAACATTCAGCTTCTTTGAATGTCCACGAGTTCTAGTATTATGAGAGAGGGAGAAAAACTTTTCTCTATCCACTTTCTCAATGCCATGCATAATTTTATACACTTCTATCATGTCTCCTCTGACCCGCCTTTTCTCTAAACTAAAAAGCCCCAAATGCTGCAACCTTTCCTCGTAAGGGAGTCGCTCCATCCCCTTGATCATTCTGGTTGCCCTCTTCTGAACCTTTTCCAACTCTATAATATCCTTTCTGAGATGAGGCGAGCAGAACTGTACACAGTATTCCAAATGCGGTCGCACCATAGATTTATACAACGGCATTATGATATCGGCTGTTTTATTTTCAATATCTTTCCTAATTATTGCTAGCATGGAATTTGCCTTTTTCACAGCTGCCGCACACTGGGTCGACATTTTCATCGTGCTGTCCACCACAACCCCGAGGTCTCTCTCCTGGTCGGTCACCGCCAGTTCAGACCCCATGAGCGTATATGTGAAATTAAGATTTTTTGCTCCAATATGCATAATTTTACACTTGTTTATATTGAATTGCATTTGCCATTTTTCCGCCCATTCACTCAGTTTGGAGAGGTCTTTTTGGAGCTCTTCGCAATCCCTTTTTGTTTTAACAACCCTGAACAATTTAGTGTCGTCAGCAAACTTGGCCACTTCACTGCTCACTCCTAATTCTAGGTCATTAATGAACAAGTTGAAAAGTACAGGTCCCAATACCGATCCTTGAGGGACTCCACTTTCTACAGCCCTCCATTGGGAGAACTGTCCGTTTATTCCTACTCTCTGCTTTCTGCTTCTTAACCAATTCCTTATCCACAAGAGGACCTCTCCTCTTATTCCATGACTGCTAAGCTTCCTCAGAAGCCTTTGGTGAGGTACCTTGTCAAACGCTTTTTGAAAGTCTAAGTACACTATGTCCACTGGATCACCTCTATCTATATGCTTGTTGACACTCTCAAAGAATTCTAATAGGTTACTGAGACAGGACTTTCCCTTGCAGAAGCCATGCTGGCTCTGCTTCAGCAAGGCTTGTTCTTCTATGTGCTTAGTTAATCTAGCTTTAATCATACTTTCTACCAGTTTTCCAGGGACAGAAGTTAAGCTAACTGGCCTGTAATTTCCGGGATCCCCCCTGGATCCCTTTTTGAAGATTGGCGTTACATCTGCCACTTTCCAGTCCTCAGGCACGGAGGAGGACCCGAGGGACAAGTTACATATTTTAGTTAGCAGATCAGCAATTTCACCTTTGAGTTCTTTGAGAACTCTCGGGTGGATGCCATCCGGGCCCGGTGATTTGTCAGTTTTTATATTATCCATTAAGCTTAGAACTTCCTCTCTCGTTACCACTATTTGTCTTAGATCCTCAGAATCCCTTCCTGCAAATGTTAGTTCAGGTTCAGGGATCTGCCCTATATCTTCCACTGTGAAGACAGATGCAAAGAATTCATTTAGCTTCTCTGCAATCTCCTTATCGTTCTTTAGTACACCTTTGACTCCCTTATCATCCAAGGGTCCAATTGTCTCCCTAGATGGTCTCCTGCTTTGAATGTATTTATAGAATTTTTTGTTGTTGGTTTTTATGTTCTTAGCTATGTGCTCCTCAAATTCTTTTTTAGCATCCCTTATTGTCTTCTTGCATTTCTTTTGCCAGAGTTTGTGTTCTTTTTTATTTTCTTCATTTGGACAAGACTTCCATTTTCTGAAGGAAGACTTTTTGCCTCTAAGAGCTTCCTTGACTTTGCTCGTTAACCATGCTGGTATCTTCTTGGCCCTGGCGGTACCTTTTCTGATCTGCGGTATGCACTCCAGTTGAGCTTCTAATATAGTGTTTTTAAACAACTTCCAAGCATTTTCGAGTGATGTGACCCTCTGGACTTTGTTTTTCAGCTTTCTTTTTACCAATCCCCTCATTTTTGTGAAGTTTCCTCTTTTGAAGTCAAATGTGACCGTGTTGGATTTTCGTGGCAATTGGCCAGGTACATGTATGTTTAATTTAATAGCACTGTGGTCACTGCTCCCAATCGGTTCAACAACACTTTCATCTCGCACCAGGTTCCAGTCCCCACTGAGGATTAAGTCCAGGGTTGCCGTCCCTCTGGTCGGTTCCATGACCAACTGATCTAGGGAATAGTCATTTAGAATATCTAGAAACTTTGCTTCTTTGTCATGACTGGAACACATATGCAGCCAGTCTATGTCCGGGTAGTTGAAGTCACCCATTACTACCACATTTCCTAGTTTGGATGCTTCCTCAATTTCATATCTCATCTCAAGGTCTCCCTGAGCATTTTGATCAGGGGGACGATAGATCGTTCCCAGTATTAAGTCCCTCCTGGGGCACGGTATCACCACCCACAACGATTCTGTGGAGGAGTCTGCCTCTTTTGGGGTTTCGAGCTTGCTGGATTCAATGCCTTCTTTCACGTATAGAGCGACTCCGCCACCAATACGTCCTTCCCTGTCCTTCCGATATAGTTTATATTCAGGGATAACTGTATCCCACTGTTTTTCTCCATTCCACCAGGTCTCCGTTATGCTCACTATATCAATGCTCTTCTCTAAGACCAAGCACTCCAGTTCTCCCATCTTGGTTCGGAGGCTCCTAGGATTAGCGTACAGGCACTTGTAAGCAGTGTCTCTCTTCAAGTGTCTTTGGCACTTGTGGTTAGGCCTGTGGTAATTTTGCTCTTCTGAATTTATATCCTGTGCCCCTGCTCTCACAATGCCTACTTCTAGGCCTACCCCTTTTAAAATTTCATCATTTCTTTGGTTTTTATCCCAGGGGGGAGGTTTATTCCGAACCGGACCTTTCTCAGCTCCTGTCGGGTTTCCCCCCTCAGTCAGTTTAAAAGCTGCTCTGCTACCTTTTTAATTTTAAGTGCCAGCAGTCTGGTTCCATTCTGGTTCGAGTGGAGCCCGTCCCTTTTGTACAGGCCCGGCTTGTCCCAAAATGTTCCCCAGTGCCTAACAAATCCGAACCCTTCCACCCGACACCATCGTCTCATCCACGCATTGAGACTGCGAAGCTGGGCCTGTCTGGCTGGTCCTGCACGTGGAACCAGTAGCATTTCAGAGAAAGCCACCTTGGAGGTCCTGGCTTTCAGCATCCTACCTAGCAACCTAAATTTTGCTTCCAGGACCTCACGGCTGCATTTCCCCATGTCGTTGGTGCCAACGTGCACCACGACCACTGACTCCTTCCCAGCACTGTCTACCAAACTATCTAAACGACGGGCGATATCCGCAACCTTCGCACCAGGCAGGCAAAACACCTTGCGGTCTGCACGCCCATCACACACCCCACTGTCTATGTTCCTAATGATTGAATCACCCACTACAAGGATCCCTCCACCCCCTGGAGATATATCCTTGGCACAGAAGGATAGCTGCTCATCCCCCAAGGAATGGGTCCCTTCTAAGGGATCGTTTCCCTCTTCCTCAGCTGGATGCTCTCCTTCCCCGAGACCATCATTCTCCATGATAGCAGGAGAGCTATCATCGTTGGAGTGGGACACAGCTATAATGTCCCTGAAGGCCTCCTCCACACACCTCTCTGCCTCTCTCAGCTTTTCCAGGTCCGCCACCTTGGCCTCAAGGAAATGAAGTCGTTCTCGGAGAGCCAGGAGCTCATTGCACCGAGAGCACACCCACGACTTCTGTCCAACAGGCAGATAGTCGTACATGCTGCAGGCGGTGCAAAACACTGGAAAGCCCCCACACCCCTGCTGGCTTCTTACCTGCATAGTTTTGTTTAAGGTTTATTACATCAGTGGGTTGGAGACTGCGGTTTAGTTGAGGTCAGGGAACAGACGGGCAGAGTGGGGGGCCCTGGCCTCCTTGCCCTGCTGCCGAACTCGCTCTGCTGCTTAACTCGCCTTGATGCTTTGTCAGCTGGGGCCTTGACTCCTCATCAGCTGGGGCTCCCTCTAGCTCATGGAGCAGGCTCCCTCGCTAGGGTGCTCTGACTTTATATGTGTGGCTGGTTCCTCCCAGCTACTGCTGCCAGCCAATGATGTGTTACTTGAGGCTGATGGCTATCAGCTGGGGCTTAACTCTTTAGTATTCTCTCAGGCTTCCTTCCTTCCTGAGCAAGGGGCGGGGTTGTTTAAGCTTTTGGCTGCTTTTAATCTAATCAAGGGGCTGCGCCTTCCAGGCAAGTCTTTTTTGTTTGTTGTTTTCCCACCTAGAACAGCCTGAGAACAGCCAGAGAACAGCCTCTGAAGCTTCTATTTGTGTTGGGAGAAAATCTATCAGTGCCAGTGAGAGATTTCTGCATGCATGTACTGACTTTACATGGAGTAATTCTCATAAGGACCATGGTAAGAGAGGAAAGAGTAAAACTTTCCATCCTTTCCTGCTGTACTCCTAATAGTTATCACTAACCCGCAGCTGCTATTTGCATTTTTAAAAATTGAGCACATTAAATCCAAATGTGAATTTAATGACATTTAATTTGGCTGTAAGTGCAAATAGTTTAGCAGAGAGACACCCTGGGGGTGATAAAAACTACATTATGATAACACCAAGTTCTGAAGGTCTGATCAGGAGCTCGTGGAGGAAACTCATGACCACAGTGATCCAAATATTTTACACTAACATCTTCTAGAGCAAGGATACAGAATATGTGACATGTGTTGTTGGACTACAACTCCCATCAGCCCCATACAGCAAGACCAATTATTAGGGATGATGGTAGCTGTAGTCCAACAGCATCTGGAGGGCCATAGGTTCCCCATCATCTTTTTAGAGAATGAATCTCTCTGTTTTCCCAAATGGAAAAAGGTATTTATATGCTACAATTTCTTTTAGTTTTGTTTTTTTACTCAGCTAAGACTTCTGTGTCTTTGAGTTTAATTTACAGGTCTCTGATTCCAGGTCTGGTGCCAGAGATTGGCCAGGTTGGGCACTGGCCAATGCCCCCTGTGGCTCAGAAGAGCCCCTCACCAGCCTGCTCCAGTTGTGGCACTAATTACCACCCTCCTCACTGGGCTTTAGTCGTGGGCAGATGGTAGCTCTGCTTTTGACAAGGCACCAAGCTTGGCTCCAATCTGCGGTGGCCATCTGCCATTTTAATTCACCCAAAATGTAATACCCTGGCCCACTACTACCATGAGTGTGGTGGGGGCCACATGCCAAAGGTCTTCTGAAGTCTGGTGCCACCCCGTCTCATTCTGTTGGGCCAACATCTATGTTATAAAATATTTCAAGTAAACTCTCAGATTATAATTTTGTGTGGTTTGTGATACATTTGAAAGGAATCCACCACCCCCTCATAGAACTACAGGGAGAAAGAAGTGCCAGCCCTTTGCATATCATGCATATTAAATAATGTTTTATATATTTTTAAATTTTGTTTTAAAAATACTATATTTATATAACTGCCCCATAATAGGAGTTCCCAGGGTTGCTTACAAAGTAAAGGAATGAGAAATAAAAACCCTACTAATAGTGAAAGCAGTGTACACTTTTTTGATTAAGCCCTCTGGACCTTCCTAGCAAGCTTAGGTTTATTATTTCAGGACCAATTCAAATGTTATGGTTGCTGCATGGAATGTCATCGTGACAACTCCACGTGTTGGCTATGCTATTTGAAAGCTCCTTACTCCATGGAATGCAATCATTGTATATATAGTATGGAGATTCTCCGTGTAATCAAATGATACATGTGGTACATGAGTTTCACACATGATGGCCACCATATTATGCAACTGCCACAAGGTATGGGCAAGAAATTCAATTCAGTTCATAACTCAAGCTGAATCTATCAAATTCACACTTTCTGAAACATTATGAGAACCAAAACACAGCCATCCTTCGAGATTCTCACTATTCAATTTTTTCAATGCAGTTTGTCAACCACTGTTTACAAAAATGAGTGTTAGGGGAAAGTGCATTAAAATGAAAGTATGAGTGAAAATAATGTACAAAAATACATTATATAATTTCTGTCATAATATGGTTCCTGAAAAAATGTGCACATAAGTAAAAAAATGTGTTTATTAGGAGTTCACACTAAAATGCTCGAGAATTTTCATGAGGATATTTTTTTTAAAAAAATCACAAATTGCTACAGAAATGTGGAGAACTTAATATAAGGTTGGAAAAATGAGGAACTGAGAGAACCAAAATTGACAGATCCTTCCATCCCTAACTGCCACACAGAGGTATTTCCCATGGCATCTTACACTGCAGCTAAAAACACTTGAAATGGTTGTTCACCATCTTACAGTATATACTAATATCAAACACATTATCCAATTTCAGATCCTTACGAAGCCAAAATGAAACCCTCTATGTACAAGAGGGAGGTATTGGCAGGCTTGGGGAAACCCCAAGATTAGCAGAAGTACAATATTTTTTAGGGAGGAGAACCTAAGGTAAAAAAGTAAAGGTGTCCCCACAAGTCGTTTCTGACTCTTAGAGTGACGTCTTGCGACGTTTACTAGGCAGACCGTATATATGGGGTGGGAAGGTGGGAACCCAAAAACAGCTCAAGGAAGGCTGAGCATGCTCATTGGGTGTGGGATAGTGACTGACTGTTGAGGGGAAATGAAAAACTGGGAAGGGGGAGGGGAAAATAGAATGGAGTACCAGGAAAAGATCATGGTTAGCTGGCAGGCATCCCAATTAGGAGCTATTTGCACTGCAACTTTTGTTTTTGGTTTAACTTGTATATACTAAAGGCCAACTTATTCTCCTAGTGCTAGTCCTTATGTAGCTAAAACTGCCATCCATAGACAAGAAGGATGCTTGAGGGAAACCCAAAGTTTGCTGAACTATAAAAAGTCTTTAAGAAGCATCCTCGAAGGGTGGGAAAAACCTCAAGCAAGAATGGAAAGAGTTGTCAGTTTCTATTTTTTCCAATCTTAAATTCAGCTTTGCAGCAATTTGTGATTTTTTTATCCTCATTAAATTCTACAGTATTGTAGAGTGAATTTATCCTACTGAATACATTATTTAGGCAGTTTTGACTAACACACACATTTGCAAGCGATTTCTTATAATATTTTGTGTGATATTTTCACTAATATAGTATGCACATTTCCCCCCTTCAGATAAGTGTGAATGTTGAAGAATGGCCGTGTTTTGGTTCTCATATTGTTATGGAAAGTGCAAATTTGATACATTAACCAATGAATGAACAGAGCTTGGAAGATTACTTTTAAAAAGTAATAAATTACAGTTACAGTTACATGGCCCAAAAAGTAGTAATTACCATTACAATTACAATTGCTCTGAAAGTAACTGATTACTTTACTTTTCCTCCAAAGTAATCACTACAATCACGTTTCAGTTACCTTAAAAAAATGCCTGCAAGGTGCTGGCCTTGGCTGCTGCACATCTAAGTAGCCTAAACCAACATTAAAAATAGACAAACACATACAGAGGTAGTAGAATAATTATTTTATTCATAAGATAGCAATGGTGGTCTCTCCGCTGGTAAGGGTGGTGGGGAGGCCATTACTCAGATCTTTGCATGTCAAACCAAGTGCAACACCCCTCACTCAGCCAGCCAGCATAATCTCTCTCACTTAACCACCTCCCAGACCCTGCCCTGCCACCAACTAAGGGACACTCACCCAAGCAAACATTTTCCCCTGAGATGCAAAAAAGTTAAAATACTGCAAATGCAGCACAGTAGCCAGAGAGGGTGGTGGAGGCCACTTTGTGTGCCAAGTGCAAACACACACACACACACACACACTTTGTCATCTTTCACCTCCACAGTTCTTTATCTCCACTCTGCTGCTGCCTCCTTCTCCTCCTTTATCCATGTTCTTGACCTCCGGATCCTTTTTCCCTCCACTCCGTTCTTCACCACAGCTATCTGTTTTTTAAATAATTGTTTTCTCCACTCCACCCCGTCTCACTCTCCGCCTCCTCCCTCGTCGCCTCCCACCCATCCACAGAGCATGAGGAATGAGTGACACTGCACAGAAGCCCAGTTTGAGGCACATGATTTTCATCCACAAATCAGAGGAGCAGAAGACTTCCCCTGCTCCCTCCCCAAGTAATGCCCAAAAGTAATTCTGGAAACGTTACAATTACTCCACAAAAGTAGTTAAATTACTCCTAGTTCAATTACAATCAAAATGTAAAGGAAGTACCCACTCGTTACTCAAAAAAGTAATGAATTACAAGTAATTCATTACTTGTAACTAGTTACTTCCAAGCTCTGAGTAAAACCTCCCCATTCATACAAAGATTATTCCATAAAAATCACAGCAATGTATTTATAGAAACTATTTCACATACATATATAACATTTCATATAAATATGTTCGTATGGCACAGAAATTTGTGCCATAGAATAGTATCTATTTGCAGTGTCTATTCCTTTTATTAATCTGCTTGAGAATAAGGGGTCATTCTTATATTACAAGGCAAAATGTGGGAAGCTTCTGGGAATGCTTCTGAGTGGGAACAGATTTATGCAGGGTCTGTAGCCACAGACAGCTGATTATGGCATGGGATGATTTCTCTCTGCCAGTGCCTGTAGTTTCCTGATGGTAGCTGGCATTCTCCACTTAAAAAGGTGAATTCAGCAACATAGTCAAGGAAGTTATTTCAGTGTAATTAAATGTTTCTAACCAATCTGAGGCCAACCTACATGACTATGCATGGACATATGCTGATATGTGCATTGATGATGTGATGATGTGTTGATGATTTGAATATATTTCACTGTGTGCCGCCAAATTCAGATTCATCCCCAATATATACAGTATGATTTACCAGTCTACTACTGACTGACATTAGGACAGGTTTGTGGTGGTGTGGTAAACTGCCTACAGCATGTACACTGAAAAATAAAATAAACCAATGTTGTTGTTATGTGCCTCCAAGTCAACTACGACTTATGGCGATCCTATGAATCAGTGACCTCCAAGAGCATCTGTCATGAACCACACTGTTCAGATCTTGTAAGTTCAGGTCTGTGGCTTCCTTTATGGAATCAATCCATCTCTTGTTTGGCCTTCCTCTTTTTCTACTCCTTTCTGTTTTTCCCAACATTATTATCTTTTCTAATGAATCATGTCTTCTCATGATGTGTCCAAAGTATGATAACCTCAGTTTCATCATTTTAGCTTCTAGTGATAGTTCTGGTTTAATTTGTTCCAACACCCAAATATTTGTCTTTTTCGCAGTCCATGGTATCCGCAAAGATCTTCTCCAACACCACATTTCAAATGAGTTGATTTTTCTCTTTTCTGCTTTTTTCACTCTCCAACTTTCACACCCATACATAGAAATTGGAAATACCATGGTCTGAATGATCCTGACTTTAGTGTTCAGTGATACGTCTTTACTTTTGAGGACCTTTTCTAGTTCTCTCACAGCTGCCCTCCCCAGCCCTAGCCTTCTTCTGATTTCTTAACTATTGTCTCCATTTTGGTTAATGACTGTGCCGAGGTATTGATAATCCATGACAAGTTCAATGTCCTCATTGTCAACTGTAAAGTTACATAAATCTGTTGTCCTTACTTTAGTCTTTTTGACGTTCAGCTGCAGTCCTGCTTTTGTGCTTTCCTCTTGAACTTTCATCAGCATTCGCTTCAAGTCATTACTGGTTTCTGCTAAGAGTATGGTATCGTCTGCATATCTTAAATTATTGATATTTCTCCCTCCAATTTTCACACCTCCTTCATCTTGGTCCAGTCCTGCTTTCCGTATGATATGTTCTGTGTATAGATTAAATAAATAGGGTGTTAAAATACACCCCTGTCTCACACCCTTTCTGATGGAGAACCAATTGGTTTCTCCATATTCTGTCCTTACACAGAGCTTGGAAAAGTTACTTTTTTAAACTACAATTCCCATCAGCCCCAGCCAGCATCACCACTGGATTGGGCTCATGGGAGTTGTAGTTCAAAAAAGTAACTTTTCCAAGCTCTGTAGTAGCCTCCTGTGCAGAATATAGGTTGTGCATCAGGACAATCAGATGCAGCATAAATCAGTTTCATGTCAATTTCACTGTGGGCCCAAACATAGTCAACATTTCAGTATAATTCTAGGGTCCTGTCATGTGACCTTGACGATAATGTTGACAACAATGCCCAAGGTGACCCTACGCTGCCATATCACATGACTGTCCTTGAGTGCAGAATTGAGGGTTAAATGCAAATTGCCGTCTGTGAGTTGAGCCTCAGTGGGTTCACCTGGCTACAGGCTGTTCACCATAGCAGGTGACTGTGAGCCACCATTTCATTACCCAGAATGCCCTGGAATGATACTATGACATGAGCATTGTGAGAAATAGCTGCCCACAAGCTAGCAGAGGGGGCCTAAGGCAGGCATCAATTTGAACTTTGTATCCAGTTGGGCCTCATTGCCACATGAGGCTACCAGTTTCATCCTTCTGCTGGAATAAAAAATGTATCCATGATTTTTCTCAGCCCTATTCATGTATTTATTCTCATGTGGCCTCATTTACATCAAGAGAGACAGCAGAGCCATGCATGCTCAAACTGCACATGCCATCTCCTGTGCTGCCCCCATCCCCACACTGTCCACTCCACACAGGATGTGCTCCATGAGTTAGAACCCTGCATGCTCATATTAGGCAGGCTTATTTAATCATAGAATAGAATCATAGAATATTAGAGTTGGAAGGGGCCTATAAGGACATCAAGTTCAACCCCCTCCTCAATGCAGGAATCCAAATCAAAGCATTTCCAACAGATGGCTGTCCAGCTGCCTCTTGAATGCCTCCAATGTTGGAGAGCCCACTACCTCTCTAGGGAATTGGTTCCATTGTCGTATGGCTCTAACAGTTGGGACGTTTTTCCTCATGTTCAGCCAAAATCTGGTTTCCTGCAACTTGAGCCCATAATTCCATGTCCTCCACTCTGGGACGATCGAGAAGAGATTCCAGCCCTCCTCTATGTGACAACCTTTCAAGTACTTGAAGAGTGCTATCATATCTCCCCTGTCTTCTCTTCTCCAGGCTAAACATGCCCAGTTCTTTCAGTCTCTCCTCATAGGGCTTTGTTTCCAGTCCCCTGATCATCCTTGTTGCCCTCCTCTGAACCTGTTCCAGTTTGTCTGCATCCTTCTTGAAGTGTGGAGACCAGAACTGGATGCAGTATTCAAGATGAGGCCTAACCAGAGGGAATTCCCAGAATAGAAAGGAACTAATACTTCATGCGATTTGGAAACTATACTTCTGTTAATGCAGCCTAATATAGCATTTGCCTTTTTTGCAGCCACATCACACTGTTGGCTCATATTCAGCTTGTGATTAATGACAATTCCAAGATCCTTCTCACCTGTCGTATGGCTGTGCTAAGTATCCCTCATCTTATAACTGTGCATTTGGTTTCTTTTTCCTAAGTGTAGAACTTTGCATTTATCCCTGTTGAATTTCATTCTGTTGTTTTCAGCCCAATGCTCCAGCCTATCAAGGTCCCTTTTGTTTCTGTCTTCCACGGTACTTCTGCCTTTTCTTTGTCATCTGTTATCATTTTGCCATCCTCATTGAATAGCTGTGCCACCATTTCCTTTCTCTGTCTTTTACTATAGACGTACCTGAAGAAAGCTTTTTTGTTGCTTTTAGCATCCCTCACTAACCTCAGCTCATTCTCAGCTTTAGCCTTCCTAAAACCATCCCTGCAATTCCATGATACCTGCCTGTACTCTTCCTTTGTGGCCTGGCCTTCTTTCTACTTCCTGTATGTGTCCTTTTTTTGTTTTCAGGTCAGCTGTAAGCTTTTTGTGAAGCCACATTGGCTTCTTCTGCTGTTTCCCCCCTCTTTTTCCTTGTTGGAATTGCTTGCCACTGCATTTTTATAATTTCTTTTTTGAGGAAGTCCCACCCATCTTTGACTCCTTTTCTCATTAGGGTTGCTTGCCATGGAACCATACTTACAATTGTTCTGAAGTTTATTAAAATCAGCTTTCCTGAAGTCCAGGGTGCGTGTATGGCTACTCTCAGCTTTTGCTTCTGTTAAAATCAAGAATTCAAGTATGGTGTGGTCACTTTCCCCCAGATTTCCCGTAACTGCCACTTCATCCACCAAATCATCTCTATTGGTTAGAATCAAGTCCAGGATAGCTGATCCTCTGGTTGCTTCCTCCACATTCTGTAGGAGAAAGTTATCTCCAACACAAGTCAGGAATTTGTTGGAAGGCCCATGTTTGGCAAAGTTTGTCTCCCAACAGATATTGGGCGTGATAATGGAAGTCCCCCATTACTACTACATCATGCCTTCTTGAAACATTGGCAATTTGCTTTTCAAAAGTTACATTCTCATCTTCTCAGTGATTGCGTGGTTGGTAGCAGACTCCAAGTACCACATTCCTTTTATTACTTGCCCTATTAATTTTAATCCAGATACTCTCAATGGAGCTACCAAGCTCATCTTCCTGTATTTCTGTGCAGGGACATATATTTATTTATTATTTATTTAATTTATTTATTGCACTTGTATACCGCCCCATAGCCAAAGCTCTCTGGGTGGTTTACAGCAATCAAAAACATTAAACAAATATACAATTTAAAATACATATTTTAAAAACAATTTAAAACACAATTTTAAAATTTAAAACAATTTAAAAACATTTTTTTAACATATAGAGTGACTCCACCTCCCTTTTTATTCCTTCTGTTCTTTTTGAATAAGTTGTATCCTTCAATTGCTGTATTCTAGTCATGGGAGTCATCCCACCAAGTTTCAGTTATACCTATCAAGTCATAATTACCCTCCTGTATTAAGAGTTCAAGTTTGTCCTGCTTGTTTCCCATGTGCTGCACATTAGTATACAGACATCAAAGACCATGTGATTTGTGGCTTGGCTTCCTTACAACATTTTTCTGAGGACTGTTACTGGGCCCTATTAGAGCCGATCTCTCTGATCCCGTTACTGAGCACAAGCCTTCATCAGTCCTTACCACCAAGTTTACATCTCCCTCCCCCTTAGGATTCAGTTTAAAGACCTCCTGATGAACTTCTCCATGCTGTGGCCAAACACATTCTTCCCAGTCCTTGTGAGGTGCAACCCATCACTTGCCAGCAGTCCATCTTCCAGGAAGCATAACCCGTGGTCCCAAAATCCAAATCTCTCACGTCTGCACCATCTTCGTAGCCATTCATTCACACAGAGTATTTTTATTTCCCTTTCTACTCCTCTTCTAAGTACTGGAAGGATGGATAAAAAAACTACCTGGGCCCCAAAGTCCTTGAGTTTCCTTCCCAGAGCTTCAAAGTCTGATGTGATTTCTTCATAGCTTTGTTTGGCAGTATCATTTGTTCCCACGTGGATGAGGAGAAAGGGATACCTGTCAGTGGGCTTCATGAGTGATGGCAACCCTTCTGTCACATCTCTAATCCATCCTCCTGGTAGACAGCATACCTGGCGAGTCCACAGATCTTCTCGGCATACTTGGGTTTCGATCCCACACAGTAGGGAATCTCCCACTACTAGTACTCTTCTCTTCTTGTTGTGGGGTGTGGTTTCATTGCCCCTGCTTGATTGAGCTTCAGCCTCTTTCTTGTTGTTGCATGGGGTCTCCTGTAATTCTTCCACCAAAGGTTGCCCTCCAGTCTCATCCTCGAGTGGTTGAAAGCGGTTACATAGTTCCACTGGTGAGGAGTGTCTTCTCACTCTTCTGCTCCTGTCACCCTTTCCCACAGAGTTTCCTCCAGTTCGTTGCTCCTCTCCAAAGCAGTCTCCTCTTCTGCTATCACATGTTGTTGCTCTTCCACCTCCACTTCTCTTTGCTGCTGCTGTTGTTCCAGTGTTCTATCTATGAACTCTTCATCTTATATATAGTTGAGAACTTCTCCCAACATGTCAACAGGGAGAGGACAGCATGGGGAGTGATGGCATGTGAGGGCTCAGCCAAGTGCACTGCCTTACTGTCTCTCCCCATATGATGGAGTTCACATGCAGAGAAACGCCTGAAAGGGGCTCCATATTGTGTTCAGCCCTCACATTCCCATTTCTCTCCCTTCCATTCCCTGTTTTCAAAGTTTATGGTTCTAAACATACTGGGAAATAGTGCTTTGAACAAATGCAGAAACTACAGGGATCTTTAGGGACGTTTATTGCTAGCTATAAAAAATGACATATTAAAAAGTTAGTGAATATATCAAAGACGGTGGTATATTTATTATAACAATTAAAACAGCAGCAGGCTGGTAACAAATGAACTTTGTTTTCCAATAAATTTGGAGATAAAAGATTATACCTGATGGCAGTGTTTATCATTAGTTACCTAGCAGCATTGTATCTATTTGTTGTACTTAATAAAACTATGATAAATACATCTTCTGGCTGGATGTTAGCTTCAATGTGTGTTGTGCAATCTTCTTGGTAGCCAAGTCTAATTAAATGCTTCCAATTAGAATTGTGTAGATAGGGAGGGAAATTAATGGCTTCATTTGTGCTATTTGTTTATTTCATTGTCAAGTGTACTGGATATAATTGCAGTGCCACGGAGAAATCATCAAAATTATTTTTTACCCTGTTAAAAGACTCTGCTACATCAATTCATTGCAGAGGTTTTTTCTTGTCTCTCTCCCCTTCCCTTGTCTTTAAAGGCAAACAAGAGCAGCTAAATAAAAAACCTTGACCAAGTAATTTTTCTTTTTCAGAACTATTAAATTGGGAATGAATTTATTGAACAAAATAAAGGTTAACCTTCAATTAAGCATTACAAATATATTTAGTGAGATATTGAAAAACTATAATGTCTCTGTAGCCCACACAGTTCAGAGAAAGCTGGGAACAAAATATATCATAGAAACAGGAGTGTTCAGAAGGTTAGCTATACCATGTGACTTCAAATAGGGCTGAAATTTTAATTCCACCTGTGTATCATATTATCATGTTAATTAAAGGAGGTGAGTTCATGTTCACTCATGACATACCACTACCACACCTTATGCAGCTTTGGGCCTTAATGATACTCATAAATACAGAAAGATAACAGATTAATTGAGTCTTCTATATCTGTGCATATAATTAACCCTAGAAGTAGCAACTTTAAGCCTCTGCTCCTGTGGTGTAATAAGTATTTTGAGTATACCAGGAGACTCTAAAGGGGAACATGATAGTGAATATGTGATAGCTTTCTTACAGACCTGGAGTTCATGGTCTTGAAGTATATACGTGGCCTGGATACATGAACTTCCAAAATGCTGCAATTGGTCCCATAGATTATACTTTATGAACCATAGTTTTGGTTTTATATAATGTTTCTAGACACCACTTTTGAAACAAGCTTGAAAATTGATATCAACATATTAAAAGCACAGAAAACATATGACAAGCTCCTCACTATAAATGCAATATTGGAAGAGGGGGCATGGGAAACCTCAGATTCTAGAAAGTAGGAACCAGATTGATAACATTTGGGAGACCATGGTTAAGTGCAAACTTACTGAATGAGTGCAAGAAAAAAAGGATTTTTTAAAAAAGATGTTACAGCACTGTGTTTTCTGTATCTCCTAAGTCAGGTGTGGCGCATCTTTGGCCCTCTAGATGTTACTGAACTACAATTCCCATTATCCCTGGTCATTGGCTATGCTTGCTAATGTTGATGGGAGCTGTAGTTCAGAAATATCTGGAGGGTCAAAGGTTCTCCACATCTGTTCTACGTGGAAGTCCTTAAAGCTTCTGGTTCACATTCCAATCGAATAAAGATGCATAAATGGAGGTATATATTTCTGAGTGATTTCTCTCTATAAGGTGCACATTCAATCTTATCTCGATAGCTAGTGAGATTCTCTTTGGTTTCATTTTGTCTCTTAATTAGTGACCTTGTTGTATTGGTATATGGTTTTCTTTCTTTTCACTGCATGCAATTTTAAATTTATTTCAACATATATTTTCTTCTTTAAAAAAAGGAAACAAAAAGAGGAGCCATGTAGCATGCAGTGGTTGTACACAAACAATGCAGTGCTTACATCAGCATCAGCACAACTGTACCCATGAAAGTGTCATTCTTCCTTCCCCACCCCCCCTGCTCAGAAATACAGTGCTGTATCAATTGTCTGAGCAATTGTGCATTGGTGGGAAATTGATGCTTAACTATTCCTAGCCTGGAAACATCACTGTAGCTTGAAATCCCATCCTATTAATCACTTGTGGTCTCTTACTGATAGGGACTTTAATTAATGCATAGATCTGGTGAGGCAGAGTGGAAAACAATATTTGACCTCCACTTCTGAACTGTAATTGAGAGCAGTACAGCCATGCCATGCAGCAGGGTGAAGCTTCAAGTGGCTCCAGAAAGGGGAAGGGCATAGATGAAGGCAGGAATTGATATCTGAATGGTACAGCAAGACTTTTTGAAGTGTTCTTCCTAATGGGGAGAAGGTACCATTTCAGTTTAATGCAGCAAAATGTCTTTGGCTGGTACTGACTAAAAGGGGAGGAAGCTGTGGGCATCAATACCAGCGGACATCCATTAAATCACCAAAATTTGGAGGCCAAAGGGCATATTTGGAATTTTGACAAAGTCACAAAATGGCTGCCTTGAAGGGATGTGGCATAAGACAAAATGGCTGCCATATCTAAACTCAGAAAGAGACAGGACCACAAAACAGTGTGGGATGCTCTGTTAGTGGGGAAAAAGGTATCTACATCAGCCACCACTTCATTCACTCAGAGATAAGCTCTTTGCAGTTATCTTCTGTTCAAAACCCTGGTTTTCAATGAAATGTTTTTAAGGCGTATGTTCAATGTAGGAGAAGCTCACCAGTGCAAATAGCAACTGATCAGGAAGAGCAGTCACTTGTGCATTGAACATTTTTGTGGGGATATTTACTAAGACCTTTTGCAGGTACCGTAGGAGGTACTAGTGGGAACACCGGTGCCCACAGATGTGATATTGTCCATCAATAATTAAAGGCACCTGACAGAGGGGCACCTTGCAGACAACTGTGCATATATATTCCTGGTGATGGCCAGAGGCACATCTGAAAAGAACCTAGGCTACCTTCAAGGCCAGTCATTTTATACACCAAAGTAAAGCAATCGGGGAGAAGAGGAAGTGTTGACCTTTGCTGGTGGAGGAGGGGTGAATTTGCATTTTCTTTCAGGCAGCAGCTAGTTTTGGGCCAGCACTGACTATCTTCTACAGGTGCTCACTAGGGTTGCCAGGTCAGAAGCATCCCAAACCCTGAGATTTGAGGGGCCGGCCCTAGTGATGTCACAGACACAGGTCATACTGATGTCATAGGGTGGGTCCCAGTGATGTCATAGGGGCAGGCCCGAGTGATGTCATGGGGCGAGCCTTAGTGATTTCATGGAGGCAGTCCCTAGTGATGTCATTAAGCATGATACATTCAGCATCAAACATAGTTACTTGGAGCATACATTTCAAACAAAAACATTTCTCTGATTGGAAATCTTAGCTAGAAGATGGAGCCTGGGTAGGACACATTTAATCTAGCCTACTTATTTCTGGCAAAAAGAGTTTAAGTGTCCTCAGGCTAGGCGAGTCACCACAAGGCCATTGTAGGAAGAAAGGAGTTGTGGAAAGTGTTGTGGAGTTGTTAGATGGATTTCCCTGAAGGCTGCAATTCTAAACACACTAAGGGACTAAGTCCCATAGAACTCAATAGGGCTTACTTCTGAGTAGATATGCTTTGGATTGTGATGTTGGTAAAGCTTGACTAGGGATTCTGCAAAGATTTCCATATCCAAGCAGGGTTGGCGACACCCTACCTGGGATGCCCTGCCCCTATCTTTTAACATGGCTGCTCCAAACTTATTTACAGATTTGACCTTCACTTCAGAAAGAGGTTTGAGAAATGAGTAAAAGTAAGAAGATTCTCTACCCTTTTCTGTCTATCCTATGGGCTGCTATAAACTTACTTTGACAGCCAACCCAATTCTAGTGAGCAATAATTGACAGAGAGAAAAAACACACATGGTTTGATCTACCTTCACAGACATCAGCTTGGGAACAACAGCAGTTGCAGCCACAGCTCTCAGTATGTGAATTCTCCTTTACCACTATTGGGCAAGAAACAAACCATCATGCAACCAACAAGGGTCATCATCAGTGGTTTAAGGGGATTGAGCTGAGCTCATGGAACCACTGTTGTTCCTTCTATGGATGTAAGGGAGTGAGCTTAAAGGTAAATGAAATGCAAATAGAAAAAGAAAACGAAAAGACAGTGATGCTTTCCTAAATGCAATACCATACCAACCACAGGTTTCCTATGAGAAAGGCAGACAACTCAGCATCCCACAAACAGTCAGGATTCCTAACCAAAAACCAAAACTCAAAAAAATGTGGCAGCCAGTCAGCCAAGCTCACAGAAATCCCCATGCAGCACACTCTGACTCGTTGGCTGCAGTTAGTGCAGAATACTGTGGCATGATTGTTGACATGAGTGAGACCCTATCAGCACATAATACCTATGCCAAGAAATCTGCACTGGTTGCCAGTTTGCTACAAGGCCAAGTTCAAGGTGTGCTTTCTATGATACGGTGCCACATAGTACTTGTTCTGCTCTTGTAAGAAATCAGTCCTTTAGTGTGGCAGCACCTATGCTTTGGAACTCCCTTCCTATTGACATCAGGTGAACACCTTCATTGTACTCCTTTATGCACCTGCTAAAAATATTCTTGTTTAGGCAAGTCTACCCAGGCAGCTAGAAGCTATTGTGTTTTTTTTATCTGTTTTTAACTCATTGTTGGTTTTATTATTTTGAATGTTTTTAAATACCTGTCTTTCTGTGTTTTTGCCAATAATTGTTTTAATTCGTTCTGTAAACCTTTTTGAGATGTTTTACAAAAAAGCAGTATATAAATGTTGTAAATAAAATGCATAAATAAATTTTGGAGTCACTGTTGCCCTTTGGTCTCTTTCCACTTTTAGGGACAAAGGAATCTACCTTCTACTGACTCAGGCCCTTTGATACCATCTAGCTCAGTACTGATGACATGGACTAGCATTGGGTCTCCAGGATTCTAGGCAATAGTTTTTTTCAGAAATTGAATTTTAGACCTTTGCATGCAAAGCATTGTGTCCTGCCACTGAGGTACAGCCCTCCCCCTGTTTTAAAAAAGTATCTTTTAAAATTGTTCATTTCAATCACTAATCAATGCACAGCATACTTAGGGCAGATCCACACCATTCATTTAAAGCACATTAAACACACATTTGAAGGACATGAATGCCACCACAGAATCATGGGAACTGTAGTTTGTTAAGGGTGGTGGGAACAATAACTGTGAGGGGAAAACTACACTTCCCAGAATTATTTAGGGGAAGTTAATGTGCTTTAAATGCGAAGTGGATGTGCTATAAATGTATTGTATAGATCTACTTAATAAACTTTGCCTGCATGTAAATCATTTTAATTAATTTTTAAAAATGGAAATAAACTATAGTTTACTTGGTGACCATGGGCCATCTCTCAGCCTAATCTGCCCCTCAGGATGAAAACAACAGAGGAGAACCATGACCACCTCAAGGAAGAAGGGCAAACTTAAAATGTAGAGGAAGTAATACTATACAACCATAGTGTGAAATTAGATACTTATTAGGACATAGTATGAAGAAATATTTATATAAGCATGACTGTCAAATATGTTTATTGTTTACACAACCTGTAAAGGTATTTCTAGTGCAATCCTAATATTGTTTACTCAGAAGCAAGTCTCAATGTATTCAATGGGGCTTACTCAGACAGGGAAGCAGACACAGAACTGCAACCCCAGGTGATAAGGAACTTCACTCACCCAACCCAAAATTCATAATCATGCCACTTTAAGCTGTTTTGCAACTGTTTTATACTTGTTTTTATGGTTATTTCTTGTCGTGAGCTGCTTTGGTTTCCAATCACCAACCCTACTTCACAGGGTTGTTGGGAAGACTCCATACACACACACACTGGAGATGTAAAAATATATAGACGCTATATAATAGTTTGTCAAAACCAGTTGGTCATTGCAGAACATTTTTTTAAAAAAAATAACATCAGTATTAGTTTCCTACATAATAAAAGCAGTAATAACTATGTAATCCTTGCCTAATTGCTTTGAAAATAGGATTGGAGGTGGAGAGAAAGATTTACAATACAAACACAATTCTTTGCCATGTTCACTCAAAAGTCCCATTAATTTACAGCACAATCCTAACCGTGTCTACTCAAAAGTAAGATTGAATTTAATGGGGTTTACTCCAGGTATGTGGGATTAGCATTGCAGCATTACTCCCAGAAAAGCAAGTATTGGATTAAAGCTTCATATTGGGAAGGTTTTCAAAACACTGTCTTCTTCAACAGCCCAGGAAAATTTAAACTTGTTTGACTCCTGCACACAAGAGAAGAAATGACTTTTGGTACTGCTGAAAGCAATATAATTAATTTATGAGATTTTCAGATAAACAGGGAAAAAGCCAACTGTTTCAGCCTTTGCAGTGGGGTCTAGGTAGTGCCTGGAGGTCTGGAAATCCCTTGTCAATCACAACGCTGACTTCACTTATAGGCTACAAACCTGAAAGGGCAGGTAGAGCAGCCAGCTAAGAGATAATTTCACAGAATGCAGGGAGGGGTGGCTGACATTTTGGTGTATATCTCATGAACCCAAACTACCTAGAAACATATTTTTTTTAACAAAAATGAAAGCTGTTCATAGATTAAGATGACTCACCCAGAGAGGACCCCAAAAATCCAGAGTCGCCAGGTGAAAACCAGACACCTGGCAACCCTATAAATGCTCGCTGTGCTGTGGAGACCGTGTACTGCTTCTCCATCCCAGCTACCCAGATGCTGTCACACAGAGCAGTCTTTTTATATAGCTAATTGCATGATGTAGTTATGCAATGCTGCCATTGGCTCCTATTAGAAAAAGGGTGGGATATAAATCAAATAAATAAATATAAATAAATAAGGGAACAGACAGTCTGCAGTGCATTCTTCATGCTGTGACCAATTCTTAATAATGTTGTGTTCAGAAAAACACCCAAATGTACTTTAACCGTTGCTAGAAAAACAAAACACAAAGAAAATTAAAGCATGTTCTACAGTGTCTAAAATACAGGCATTTTTCAGGGCTAGAAGGCTAATGGTTTCTCTGATCGGATGGTGGATATATACCCTGTCCTGGATGGGGTTACACTCCCCCTAAAGGAACAGGTGCGTAGTCTGGGAGTCATCTTAGACTCTTCCCTCACACTTGAGGCTCATGTAGCCTCGGTGGCCCGGAATGCGTTCTACCAACTTCGGTTGGTAGCCCAGCTACATCCCTATCTGAGTAAGGAGGACCTCATATCAGTGGTACATGCTATGGTAACCTCGCGTCTGGACTACTGCAATGCGCTTTACATAGGGCTACCTTTGAAGACGATTCGGAAGCTACAGCTAGTGCAAAATGCGGCGGCCAGACTGCTAACAAGAACTAAGCGGTCTGAGCATATAACACCTGTGCTAGCCCGTTTGCACTGGCTTCCAATATGCTTCCGGGCCAGATTCAAAGTGTTGGTACTTACCTATAAAGCCTTATACGGCGCGGGACCACGATATCTGTCGGAACGCCTCTCCCGATATGAACCGGCCCGTACACTACGGTCTACTACTAAGGCCCTCCTCCGGGTTCCGACTCATAGGGAAGCCCGGAGAGTGGTGACAAGATCTAGGGCCTTCTCAGTGGTGGCCCCCGAACTATGGAATGGTCTCCCCGAGGAGGTGCGCCTGGCACCGACACTATCATCTTTTCGGCGCCAGGTTAAAACCTTTCTCTTCTCTGAGGCATTTTAATTCCTGTTAATTCTAAATTATTATATTTTGATTTTAGACTGTACAGTTTTTTGTAGTTTTGTATTGTGATATACTGTATTGTGTTATTTTTGTTGTATTTTTAATGTTCACCGCCCAGAGAGCTGTTGCTAGTCGGGCGGTATATAAGCTTAATAAAATAAAATAAAAAATAAATGGCTTATTTACTGCCCAAGTCAGAGAGATTAATCTGTGACTTTAACATTCAAACAAAGGCTTTCCATTAAAGTATGAGTACCCGAGAATAACAATTTTCTTCAAGAGTAGGAGACTAATCAGACTGCTAGGTGAATGCTTTTCTTTCTAACCACTATCCTACTTCTCAGAACCATGTCAGTACATTCTGTAAAACATTATTTTCCAGCTCCCAGCTGGGGGACATCACAGCCTATCCTTCTGTTGGTTTCACTCTCTTCCCAGGGATGCCAGAAAAGCTACTTTAGCTGTAATGCTATTCACATAGACCAGTAAAACAAAAGGGCATACCAGCTACCGCATCAAAATGTTATATAAAGCAAGATTTCTAAAGCAACACAGGATGGATATTAACCCTATTCAGGCATTATATTAACATAAATACAGTGAGATGCAGAGTAGTGATGTGCTGGCTGGTCCCAACCCATGCTAAATCACTGTTCTAAATCACTAGGCATTAGGGTTGCCAGGTCAGAAGCATCCCAAAACCTGAGATTTGAGGGGTGGGCCCTAGTGATGTCATGGAGGCGGGCCCTAGTGATGTCACATGGTGGGCCTGAATGATGTCACAGGGCAGGCCCGAGTGATGTCATTAAGCATGATACATTAAGCATCAATCACAGTTGCTTGGAGCATACAATTAAAAAAAAATCTGATTGGAAATTAAAATAGAAATCTTAGGTAAAAAATGGAGCCTGGATAGGGGACACTTAATCTAGCCTACTTGCTTTTAGCCAGAAGGGTTTAAGTGCCTTCAGGCCAGGGCAGTCACCAGAAGGCCACTATAGGGACAAAGGAGCGTAGTGTTGTGGAGATGTTAGGTGGGAGCATTCAGGAGTAAAGATGGATGCTCCTGAAGGCTACAATTCTAAACACACTTACTAAGGGATTAAGCCCAATAGAACTCAACAGGACTGACTTCTGAATAGATATAGTTTGGATTGTGCTGTTGGTAAACCTTGACTAGGGTTCCTCTGCAAAGACATCCATATCCAAGCAGGATTGGCAACCCCCTGCCTGGAATGCCCTGCCCTTATCTTTTAACGTGGCTGCTCCAAACTTCTTTACAGATTTGACCCTTCACTTCAGAAAGAGGTCTGAGAAATGAGTAAGAGTAAGAAGTATCTTTTAAAATTGTTCTTTTCAATTCACTCTTGAATGCACATCATACCTAGGGCAGATCCACACCATTCCTTTAAAGCACATTCAACACCCATTTGAAGCACATGAATCCCAGCACAGAATCATGGGAACTGCAGTTTGTTAAGAGTGATGAGAACTATAACTGTGAGGGGGAAATGACACTTCCCAGGATTCTTTAGGGGAAGTCATGCACTTTAAAAGTGAGTTGGATGTGCTTTAAACGTATTGTGTGAATCCGCTTAATAAATTTTGCCTGCATGTAAATTGTTTTAATTAATTTTTCAAAATGGAAATGAGCTATAAACTGTAGTGGGTGACCATGGGCTACTCACCATCTCTCAGCCTATCTGCCCTTCAGGATGAAAACAATGGAGAACCATGACCACCCCAAGGCATACTTAAAATGTAGAGGAAGTATTGTACAACCATAGTGTGAAATCGGATACTTATTGGGACACAGTATGACAAAATATTGATATAAGCATGACTATCAAATATGTTTATTATTTATACAACCTGTAAAGATATTTATAGTGCAATCCTATGTTTGTTTACTCAGAAGTAAGTCCAATGGGGCTTACTCAACCAGGGAAAACTGTACCCTGAAGTGATAAGGAACTTGTTCTTTTAACAAGTCTTTTAAGTTGAGACCTTATCCCAGTCTGTGTCTGTGTTGGAATTGCTTTTTAATATGTTTTTAAACCTTTTCTTAAAAAAAAAGTTTTTAAAGCTTTTAAAAATGTTTTTAAAGATGTTTTGTTTTAATATGTTTTAAAGTCTGTTTTTATTATTTTTAACATGTTTTTAGTGCTTTTGTTTGCCGCCCTGGGCTCCTACTGGGAGGAAGGGTGGGATATAAATCAAATAATAAATAAATAAAAATAAATAAATAAACTTCACTCACCCAACCCAAAATTTGGAATCATGCCACTTTAAGCTGTTTTGCAACTGTTTATACTTGTTTTATGGTTATTGGTTTTTAAAGGGATTTATTTCTTATTGTGAGCTGCCTTGGTTTCCAATCACCAACCCTACCTCACAGGGTTGTTGGAAAGGCTGCATATATATATATACACACACACACTTTCAGGTGTAAAAATACACCCCATATAATAGTTTGTTGTCAAACCAGTTGGTCATTGAGGAACATTTTTTAAAAAAATCAGTATTAGTTTCCTACATAATAAAAACTGTGATGCCTAGGTAAACCCTGCCTAATTGCTTAAAAAATAGGATTGGAGGGGGAGAGAAATATTTACAACACAAACACAAGTCTGTGCTATGTTTACTCAAAAGTCCCATTAATTTACAGCACAATCCTAACCATGTCTACTCAAAAGTAAGTCCTAATGGAGTTCAATGGGGTTTACTCCAGGTACAGGGAAAGCAAGTATTGGATTAAATACTTTCATATTTCATAGCCCAGAGTCTGACTCTTGCACACAAGAGAAAAAAAAATTAAGCCATATTACTTATGCAAACTGCAAAATCTGAAAGCCACCATTTTCTGACGTTGAAATTAAGCCTAGGCATGCCTGGATCAACAAGTCACAACCCTGGCTTCATTTATTGGCTACAATCCTGAAAGGGTGGGGTTAGAGCCAGAGCTTGGAAAAGCTACTTTTTAAAGTTACAACTCCCATCAGCCCCAGCCAACATGGCCACTGGATTGGGGTGATGGAAGTTGTAGTTAGAGCTAGGAGCTGTTATAAAGATCTGTAAAACAGATTTAACAGTCGCATGGGGGGGCGGTTGATGTTTTGGTGTATATCTCGGGAACCAGACCACCTAGAAACTTTTTTTTTTAAAATAGAAGCTGAGAGTCTGGAGATTAAGGGGTGCTAGCTGGAGAACTGGAGGGGACCCCCAAAAACTGGAGACTTGGTAACCCTACTAGGCATGTAGAGTAGGCTGCAATAGAGTAGGCCTCTCCACTGTCAGAGGTCCCATGTGCACTATACATTTTACAATATTAAACCACTTTAGGTTTCCCCTAAAGAACCCTGGGGACTGTAGTTTGTGAAGGATGCACAGAGTTGTTAGGAGGCCCCTATTCCCCTCACAGAGCTACAATTTCAACGTGGTTTAACAATCCTCCTAGAAAGTCTTACTAGAAAACTATGGTAAATGTAGCTCTGTGTGAGGAATAGGGGACTCCTAACAACCCTCAGCACCTTTACCAAACTACAGTTCCCAGAATTATTTGGGGGTGCAGACATGGTGGTATCATACTGCTTTAAATGTACAGTGCAGATGGGGCCAGAGATAGTATTCCGATCCTATCAGAGTGGTTCCGATCCTATCTCCAAGGTTGTTTTCAGAGAATAGCATTGGGTGATTGTCTTTAGGTCCCCTGGCAGTTGTGCTGTGGGGTGCTGCAGGATACCATCTTGTTCCCCATGCTGTTTAACATCCATATGACGCCCTTGGCAGTGGACATCAGGAGCTTCGGCGTGATGTGTCAGCAGTACGCTGATGATACCCAGCTCTATTTCTCTGCTACATCTGAATCAGGAGAGGCTGTGCAAGCCCTGGACTGCTGCCTGGACTTGGTGGTGGGCTGGATGAGATCCAATAAACTGAGTTTGAATCCTAGCAAGATGGAGGCACTGTGGGTTGGTGGCTCCTGAGTTCAGATAATTGGTCCGTTGCCTGCTTTGGATGGGGTCGTACTCCCTCTGAAAGAGCAGATCCATAGTCTGGGGGTGCTCTTGGATCCATCTTTGTCACTAGAGGCCCAGGTGACCTCAGTGGCTAGGAGTGCTTTTTACCAGCTTTGGCTGGTAAGACAGCTGTGGCCTTTTCTGGACTGGGATAGCCTGACCACTGTTGTCCATGCACTGGCAACCTCTAGGCTTGATTACTGAATGCGCTGTATGTGGGGCTGCCCTTGAGGTTGGTCCAGAAGCTGCAGCTGGTGCAAAATGCGGCAGCAAGACTGCTCACTGGGGCAGGGTATCGCCAACATGTCACCCTGCTGCTGAAAGAATTGCACTGGCTGCCCATTTGCTACCGGGCCAAGTTCAAGGTTCTAGTCTTGGTGTACAAAGCCCTATACAGCTTGGGACCAGGATATCTGAAAGACCCTCTTATCCCTTATATACCCAGTCAATCACTGCATTCTGCAGGTGAGGACCTCCTGCAGATACCATCTTATCAGGAGGTCCGTTCCACACAATATAGGAAATGAACCTTTAGTGTGGTAGCACCTACCCCGTGGAATTCCCTCCCGTTAAATATTTGGCAGATGCCATTTCTGTTATCTTTTTGGCACCTACTGAAGACCTTCTTCCTTCAACAAGCCTTTTAAGTTGAAACCTTATCCCAGTCTGTGTCTGTGTTGGAATTGCTTTTTAATATGTTTTTAAAGCTTTTTTTTTAAAAAAAAATCTCTTGAAAGCTTTTAAAAAAATCTTTTTAAAGATGTTTTGTTTTAATGTATTTTAAAGTCTGTTTTTATGATGTTTTAAAGTGTTTTTAGTGCTTTTGTTTGCCTCCCTGGGCTTCTGCTGGGAGGAAGGGTGGGATATAAATAAAATAATAAATAAAAGAAAATAAATAAATAAATAGTATGCCTCTGAAAACCAGTTGCTGAGAATTCTAAGTGGGGAGAGTGCTACCACAGTTAATTCCTGGCTGCAAGCTTCCTATAAGCATTTGTTTGGCCATGGTGAGTACATAATGCTGGACTAGATGTGCCTTTGACCTGATCCAGCAAGGCTATTCTTATGCTTTTAACTTTTATTTTGATTGCATTTCTAAACTGCTATTCATCCTAAAGGATAGCAGCGAGCTAAACAATATAATCCAGTAGAATATATTATGCATAAAGTTAATGTTATGCATAACATTTTAAGCAGTGCAATCATGAAATTATTGAAATACACAAATAGCAGCATATGCAGTTGTGCAGCAGCCACAATAGCTTACAGGCATCTGTTTCCAGGTATAGCCATTTTGCTAAATGTCGGAAGAGTGTCAGCAAGCAGGCCACAAGTGGGATACCACTACAGAGAAGGCTCTGTCTCATGTCTGTACATCCCAAATCACAGCGGTAGGCTGAATCACAAGCAGGGTCTTTCTCCTCCCACATATGGAAGATGGCAAGGTCAGGTAAAAGGTATGCAACAGAGAGAGTGAGGACAGTTAGCACAACCCCACTCTTTCCTTCATGTGACCTTAATCATGTGAGATATATAGCATCTGAATAAGACTATTAACTGCATACATTACAACCAACTTATAATTCCCCATGAAGCAGACACTACATCCTCAGCCTGACCCCAAACTTGCAATTTTAACACAGTACTACACTGCACGGCTGTTGTAAAGCACTCTCTCCCTCCCACAGTCCCCTCCAGTCTGTGATATGCAGATAACAGTTTGTATTTGCAATGACAGAGCTATTGTTTTAATATTGGAAAACCTTTTTTTAAAAAATAGACAGAGTATATCAGAGTGGGTGAGGGAGGCACACACAGAGAGAGAGGAGAGGGAGAGGAAGTCCCAGAAGCAGAAATCCTTGCACTAATGGGATGACTTTCTTGGATACAACCCTCATTGTGAAACTCAGTCATAAGTGGGGAGGGAGAAAATCCCCATGGAGAAATGGCTAGGTGATAGTCCAAGCAAACTGACAAAGAGCAGTCCTGTAACCCTTGATGAAAACGTGTTGCCTGTCTCATAGAAGTCTCCCTTGGATTGTACAATAATGGGGAAGGCCTATAGGTCAGTGGCAAGGTGCATGCTTTGCATTCAGGTATTTAGGTTTATTCTCTGGCAGCCTTCTAGCTATGGCCTCTAAAAACCCTTGTCTAAAGACCTGGGGAACTGTTGCCATTCAGTGTAACAGATAGTACTGAGTTAGGCTGCATTCGGACAGCAGTTCATTCCATTTTCATGATGTTTCCTTACCTGATAATTTCTGCTTTTTATTTGATCCTTTCACACAATGTAAAAGTCATTTCTGGAAATCTAGCAGAATATAGTGGAAGTTTAGTGCTTATTTCTGTGTTAATTGCTTCCAGGAAAAAAACCAAAACATTTGCAACCTTATTAACCCAGAAAATTGCGGGAGTTAAGTGACAAATGTGGGGCGTTATATCGTTATTCAGTTCTTTCCTGTCATTTTCATGGGAGAATCATGGGGGAATAGAAGTGTGCATGTGCAGAAAGGGTGGGGAGTAGTGACATGTCCAATGAAGTTCACCGTGCCCACTGGTGTGAATGAAATTTAGTGTGACGTGTCAGTATATTGGTCAAAAAGCCACAATTCCATAATGCAACAGGAACTGCAGTGTGAAAAGAATGTTAGAAATTGGGACAGAAGCACTACCATTATAATCAGTAAAACAAATGCAATAAATCCCATGTCTGATATATCCTTAGAGAGACCAATAGTACAAGGCATCTTCCTACAATTAACGAGTGAGTCTTGCTTGCATTGGGCTGTCTGCCCTCCCTTTTCCTTGAACTGGAATAGTGGCTCCTGCTATGGACACATGAAAGCACACTGAGGTATATTACATACTCTTAGCCTAGTTACCGGTTTTCAATGCTAAGGCTCAGGTATGAAACATGACAAATGGTAATACAGAGATGAGACCCTTTGCTGCATTCCTCATATTTCTGGGATAAGGAGAAAGGTCTTACGGGTCAAAAGTAATCACACCAACTAAGGAAGATGTGAGCCCTGCTGTTCCTCTGTTTAAAAAACAGCCCCTGCTGAACTTATTTGAACAACATCATGGGAATGTATATTGGCTCTTTCAACAATGAAAATGTTGCTGCCAGTCACACAATTAAGAGGGTTATTTAAACTCGAAGATACAAGATTCCTACCCAAAAAGCCTTTCCCAAAAAACATAACTCTGTGAGATTCTCAGCTCTCATCCACACAAACCTGATGAATCAACCATAATGTGACAGCTTAGTTCTGAAGCGGAAGTGCAGCATACCATAAAAGAGTTGGAAATTCACTATCCAGATAAAGATGCAACATTTCATTGCTTCTAAAAGGGGAAGGAAAATGCATTTCATAGCCAGTTTTGTTTGCTTTTGGCAAGCCTGCCCATTACAGAAGTCAAATTCTACCGTATGTGGGAAAGGATGTTATAATAGCTTGCCAAAATACCCCAGGGTATAACAGATAAACAAAAGGGTATCTGGGATGAGTCTGTAAAGAAAACAGATTTATCATCCAACTCATATGCTTGTCAGCTTCTCTTGTGTTCTGTGCCAGTGACATATTGCCAGTCTGTGGGCAGTCACCAGGTGTGTCATGCAGGAGGGAGTCTAGCAGGTATATAAGCACAAACTTGACATTTTTGTATTTTTAGCATTTTTGGAAAGGGACCAAGAATAATGGGAAAGCACATATCCCTGTGTAAGAAGAAACAACTTCTAAAAAGAGATGATTACCCTGTCAGAAGACAGGCGAGGCTTCTCAAAGTACTATATTACTAGGTCGGCATCCCCATCGCTAGCTCAGATTGGGAGAAAGAGCTAACCTGATGGTTGCTGAGCACCGTGATGCTTTTGCTATTAATCAAAATTACAGGAACACCTGTGCTAAATAGCTTTGTGCTGATCACTCTGAGGCACCCTGGTGGAAATCTATCTAGAGTGCCCAACTGGGCAGGTGTCTCTTCCGGATTGCTGGAAATCATTGTTCAATAACAATCAGAATATCTTTGTTCCTCCGGTGCAGCAGCAGGGTGAGTTGCAACTTCAAGCATATGGAGATAGCTCTTCAAGATTTCAAAGAGGTAGCTTATATGATCAGTGAGAGGTGAAAAATCAGCTGACAACATTTTCCCAGATAGTTTTATGCTGTTATCTCACATAAAGAACGTTTGCACATAAATTATGTGTATATTTATTTTTGTTTGGTTTTGCTTTTTTTAAAATTGATTTTTAATGGATTATTTTATCAAAATAATGCTAATTTATTTTCAGGGTTATTGCTGTCTGAGTGTTGCCCTCCCACTAGGATTTCATAGACTCTGACCCCCCCTTCTCAGGATGACTGACTTACATATCCAAGGAAGATGGTGGTAGAAATGATACACACCTATGATTTTGCAAAATGTTAAAGATTTTGTGAATATACTCGCGTATGATGTTGTCCTTAAAATATTACTATTTTTAATGTAATCAGTTAAAAAAATTAAATGTACTGCCTTCAAGTTGATTCTGACTTATGGCGTCCCTGTGACTAGGGTTTTCATGGTAAGCGGTGTTCAGAGGGGGTTTATCATTGCCTCCCTCTCAGGCTGAGAGGCAGTGACTGGCCCAAGGTCATCCAGTGAGCTTCATGACTGTGTGGGGATTCGAACCCTGGTCTCCCAGGTCATAGTCCAACACCTTAACCACTACACCACACTGCCTTTCAATCAGTTATAACCTGTATTATTATTATCATTATTATTATTTATTAATAAGTTGTTATTTATTAATAAGTCTCCAAGTGACTTACAACACTGTTAAAAAGCAAAATAAATATATCACACCATAAAACAAAATAATAAAAGAACAATCTTCCCCCATATGGCTACTTAAAGCTTTAGCAGCATACTAAATACAAATATCATTATCCTAGTCTATCAAATGCCTGGGAAAAAAGATAAGTCTTTGCCTGGCATGATGTCACTGAGGAGCATATTCCACAGATGGGGAACAACAACTGGAAAGGCCCTCTCCCTTGTCACCACCCCCCGAACCTGGAAAAGTGACTCAGAAGGAGATCTAAGAGTCCAGGTAGGTTCATATCAAGAGAGGCATTCCAAAATAGTGCCTTTTACCAGCTTCATCTGGTAAGATAGCTATGAATGTTTTGTCAGCAATAGCCTGACCACTGTTGTCCAGAAACTGCTAACCTCTAGTTTGGATTACTGCAATGCGCTGCATGTGGAGCTGCCTTTGAGGTTGGTCTGGAAGTTTCACTAGGGCAAAATGCAATGGCTCGCCTACTTACTGGGAATTGTACTGGCTTAGTTCAAGATACTGGTTCTGGTATATAAATCCCTATACCTGAAGGATCATCTCACCCTTATATACCTTTATATACCTAATTGATCACTGGAGTCTTCAGGTGATCCAGGTGAGGGCCTCCTTCAGATGCCATCCATCTCTTCTGCATAAAATAGGGATTGGGCCTTTAGTGTTGTGTCACTTATCCTTTGGAATTTCCACCTGTTCAATATTAGGGAAGCACTGTCTCTGTTGTATTTTCAGTGCCTACTGAAGGCCTTCATATTTCAACAAGTCTCTTAAGTTTGCTTTTAGATGTTTTAGTTGTTTTAGCACTTGTGTGTTCACCACCCTGGGCTCCTTTGGGAAGAGAGAGGCATATACATTAATAATAATAATAACAACAACAACAACAACAACAATAATAATTTGTTTTAAGAAACAACATTCAGTGGAATAAAAAATGTCACATTACAGGACAATTGTGACAATTGTTATGATTGCTTGGCTAACCCCATTTTGGTTCAAGTGGAACCCAGGAGGTGCAAGGCCAGGAACTATAACTCCCATGCCCACTCTCACACACCCCCACCCAATGGTATGGCTGGTTATGCGTTCCAGAGATGATCTACGAAGAACAATAAGAGCAGCGTTAAGAAACAAAATTAACTAAGAGCGACTGAATACATGTTATCTTCTCCTTGGCAGAGTTCCTTCACTCCCATCTAACAGAATAATCCCACTGTTCATTAGAAGTAGCCTAAGTTTTTCGGGGTCAGCAAGAAACATACAAGCAGACATGCACACACACACATACACACAAAATCACCAAATGCGCAGACCCCTCCTTGGGAGGAAGGGAAGAGAGTAAAAGTTTCTTTTTAAAACAGAGGCTTGAAATCTAGTTAGGAGGAAGGAGAAGGGGGGGCGATGGTGATCTGAGGGACGCTCTAAAACAACGCTGGACTGCAGGAATGGAACCAGGAAGGGGGTCTGAGCCTCAGCCCAAGTCTGGAGGCAAACAGATTCCTTCCTATTTATGGGCCAGAGTTCTCCCACATCACCCCAGCTGCATTCAACTGCTCACTCCTTCCCTAGGTAATCTCTCCTACCTGTCACTTCTTATAGTAATAGGGTCCTTTGATCTCTTTAGTTTAAGGTTATATGAATGGGTTAGGATATTAATGATTAATGCTGCCAATCACCCAGTAATTTTGTAATGCTATTCTTCTCTCTCAATAAAATCAAGCTTTGCTTTATTTTGGTTTGGACCTGCATTTCTTGGGTTTATTTATATATATATATATATATATATATATATATATATATATTCACTAAGAGGCAAAAAACCTTGCAGTTTAAGAATGTACCTATAGCCCACAGCTATTCTATCAAACTTTAAAAAGCAGGGAAATTGGGCAGCTATAGTGAATGTACCAGGGGAGCAGGAGACCTGACCTCCTCTCTGAGATATTGGACTGCCCTACAAATTGGTCAAAATGCAAACACCATTTGGGTTGGTCTTTCACAGTCCAATCCACTTCCTGTGTAGCTTGCAAGAAAACTGGGCAATTTTTATTATTTTTTAGAATCAAATAAGAATCCATGTAAACTATTTTCTTTGCTTTGATCTACCTATGTAACTGGTTTATATTTTTGATAATATGCTACATATGGATATATATTAGTAAAACTGTAAGAGAAGTATCTTTGTAAAAGGTTTTATCTTCATTTCTTTTTCTCTTTTTAATTTTTTTTGTATCTTTTCCTTAATAAAGATTATTTTTAAAATGTTTTAAAATGCATGGCTGATTTTTCATTAATTTAAGAAAATTAACATTGGAGTCTATGATAGTGCAGGCATGCTCAGTAAGAACCTACTGTTAGTATTCTAAAGGTCAGACTAACTGTTGTTTGACTTGGCTAATCAGGGGCCGCACCCTCACAAGTTATTATACAGCCACGAGAGTGGCTGCATACTATAGCCAGCATGGATTTTTCACATTCCGCAATGTTAAATGGAAAATACCCTTGCATGCCATTCTGATGTTTCCCATAAGCTAATTTCAAAACAAAACCTTACAAAACTTATAGTTCTGAACTCAGAAACGCTTGCTTAACAACCCTGTCAATTTTCATGGCGATACACAAAACAGTCAGAGAGAATCGAGAGTTCAAAGTCTAAAAAGAGAGAGAAAAACCTCAGAGCCCTTTTGGACTTTTTTCTGCCAGAGTTTTCATAATCTGTTGAAATTCATTAAAAATCAGCCATGTTCACAGAGTACCTGTAATCCTAATACTGACCTTGCCCCATACTCTGACCTTCATCTACTGCAGTTTAAAAGTTTAAAAAATGCCTGGTTGATTTTTAATTAATTTAAGAAGTTTTGGCTGGAAGCCTATTATAACGCGGGGCATGCTCAGTAAACACCAAGTGTCAGTGTTCTAAAAGCCTCACAGCTGCTGGGCTTGGCTAATCAGAGGGTCACACCCACACCAGACTTGATTTCACTTGAGACAGTCATGGCTTCCCTCAAAGAATCCTGGGAAGTGTAGTTTGTGAAGGGTGCTGAGAGGAGACTCCTATTCCCCTGAGAGAATGGTTAATAGTCAGCCACTCTGATTGAAGGTCTGTGAGAGGAACAGGGTGTCTCCTAGCAACTCTCAGCACCCTTCACTAACTACACTTCCCAGGATTCTTTGAGAGATGCCATGATTGGCTTTGAGCCATGGCTTTGAGAGAAGCCATGATAAATTCTTTTAAATTGTTTTTAAAAGATGTGTTTTTAAATTTGTATATTTCTTTTTATTGTTTTTAGTTATTGTAAACCGCCCAGAGAGCTTCGGCTATGGGGCGGTATATAAATACACTAAATAAATAGATAAATAAATAATGATTGTCCAAAGTGTAATAGAGGCCTGGTGTGGATGTGGTCAGGGACAGCTTTGTTTTAAATTTGGGTGGGAGGTAGGGTTGCCAGGTTCAGGGCCTGAGACTGATCCTGTATCTTTAGTAGAAGAGAAAGTCAGCCAAGTGCAGGTATTCTTGCAACAATGTAATGGGAAATACCACAAGGTAGAATTCTCCCTTCCCCCTGCCCAACTTTGAAAGATACAGAAGACATCTTGGTTGCCAGGTCCAGCCTGGTCAGTTTTACCTATCCTAATCATGATTGCATAGGAGTATATCCGATTCAACTCAATAATCATACAAATGATCAGACCTACCTTTTCCCTCCTTCCCCTTTCCTCTCCCTTTCTCCTCCCCTCTCCTCTTCCTTCTTCCGCCTCCCCTGCCCGCTCCAGCCCACTCCCCCCCCGGTCAGTTTTACCTATTCTAAGCATGATTGCATGGGAGTAAATCCCACTGAACTCAATAAACATGCAAATCACCACATCTGTCCTTCTCCCCTCCCCCTCCTGCCTGCTCCCATACCAGTCCTCCCCTCTGCCTTTCCACCCCTCCCTCCTCTCCCTCCCCCTCCCCCTCCTCCCTTCCTTATCCCCTGTGGTCAGTTTCACCTATCCTAAGCATGATTGCCATATGTGTGTGTGTAAATCCCACTTAGCTCAATAAGCATGCAAATGATCAATCGATTCTCAGCAAACTTGCGCAGGATCCCATTTCTTACCTCCCAGATTAAAAAGCAAGGAAATTCACTAATACGCAAAAAACCTTGCGGTTTAAGAATGTACCTATAGCCCACAGATATTTCTACCAAACTTTAAAAAGCAGGGAAATTGGGCAGCTATAGTGAATGCACCAGGGGAGCAGGAGACCTGACCTCCTCTCTGAGATATTGGACTGCCCTACAAAGTTGTCGAAATGCAAACACAATTTGGGTTGGTCTTTCACAGTCCAATCCACTTGCTGTGTAGCTTGGAAGAATTTGGTAACATGTGCCTCTGAGCATATGGTGACTGGTGGCAACACCTGTAATCAGCCCAAATAATAGAAAGAAGATATGTCCTGTGCTGATCTTGTTTTAGCCGGGAGGAAGCAACATTATTAAGACAGTTGATATAGTTCAGATGGTCACTTTAAATATGTCTGATTTACTTTGCAATTTTAGTGAAGTTTCCTATAGGAAATCATTTTCTTTTGCTTTTGTTTCTATGAATATGTGAAGTACAACAACACTTTGCAAAATTTATACTAAAAATCTCCAAACATAATTGTGGAATAACAGCACTGACTTCTGCAAAATAGTCTCCAGTGGACCTCAGAAGTATCTCTATTTGCACAAGATAAGACAGTGGAAGGTGAAATATATTCTAGCAAAATTCTAGATGTGCTCTATGTTTTTAATTGATCGTGAACACCTTGCCTTAAATAAAGTGGTTTAAACATAGCAGGCTGAAAACATGCATCCTATTTTTTCCAACAGCTAGAGTCATTGCTGAAGTAGCAACATATTGTGATCATTCTGATTTTACATCAAACTGCAGTTTCAGATTCTACTGTTAATGCACCCAAAATAGAAATAGAACATAACCTCCAATATAAAGCACAAAAGGCTGTCTTCACCATCACATGACAATGACCAATAAAAAAGCTTTGAAATTAATAAAAATACATTTGACACAGATTTCTAGGATGAATATGGAGGGGGAAAATTTTCTAGTTTAGATTCTCTATAGAAACATTAGTAACACAGGAAAGAAGCAAAGTAAGAAGAACACCAACAAACATACAAAAATATAATTCTCCATCATTGGAGATGGCAGGTGTTGCCATCACTCACCATATGCTCAGAGGCACATGTTACCAAATTCTTCCAAGCTACACAGCAAGTGGATTGGACTGTGAAAGACCAACCCAAATTGTGTTTGCATTTTGACAACTTTGTAGGGCAGTCCAATATCTCAGAGAGGAGTTCAGGTCTCCTGCTCCCCTGGTGCATTCACTATAGCTGCCCAATTTCCCTGCTTTTTAAAGTTTGGTAGAAATATCTGTGGGCTATAGGTACATTCTTAAACCGCAAGGTTTTTTGCCTATTAGTGAATTTATTCCACTTTAAACAGTCATGACTTCCCTCAAAGAATCCTGGAAGTGTTAAAGTGTGCTGAGAGTTGTTAAGAGACTGACAGAGCTCCAGTGGCTAGAGTGGTTTAACAGTCAGTCCTTCTTCCCTGAGAATTCTGGTGAGTGCAGCTCTGTGAGGGGCATAGGGTGTCTCCTAGCCACTCTCATGACCTTTCCCAAACTATACTTCCTAGGTTTCTTTTTGGGGAAGCTATGACAGTTTAAAGTGGAATGAATGTCTGGTGTGGATGTGGCCAGGGACAGATTTGGTTTAAATTTGGGTGGACGATTACATGTGTTTGCTGTAAAATAAAAAGGTGGGGGAAACGGTTAACAATGTTTTCTTTTTGGAAATGAAATGGGCTTTCCCTCTGCCCAGTGCCCACCATCCCATCTCCTCCCCTCCCATCCCCTATCCTTCCTCCCTACTCTCTCCTTGCTCCTCCCCAGGTCAGTTTCACCTATCCTAAGCATGATTGCACAGGGGTAAATCCCATTGAAGTCAATAAGCATGCAAATGATCAAAACTTTCCTCCCTCTCCTCCCCCTTCCCCTCCCCCTCCCTTATTTATTATTTATTTATTCATTACATTTATACCCACCTTTCTTTTACCATCGAACCCAAGGTGGCATACACGTGGTTCCCAGGCAATCTCCCATGCAGGCACTGACCAGACCAAGACTTGCTTAGCTTCAGCAAGGTGATGGCCTCATGTGCTTTCAGACTATAGCCAGGGTCCATAGCCTTATATCCCACCCTCTTCCCAAAGGAGTCCAGGGTGGCCACCACTCACCATATGGTCAGAGGCACGGTACCAAATTCTTCCAAGCTACACAAAGATTGGACTGTGAAAGATCAACCCAAATTGTCTTTGCATTTTGACAAATTTGTAGGGCAGTACAATATCTCAGAGAGGAGATCAGGTCTCCTGCTCCCCTGGTGCATTCACTATAGCTGCCCAATATCGCTGTTTTTTAAAGTTTGATAGAAATATCTGTGGGCTATAGGTACATTTTTAAACTACAACAGGTTTTGCCTATTAGTGGATTTTAGATTTCATTTATAAAAACATTTGTATATCCTATTTTGTTAAAAACATAAAAATGGTTTACAACACATTAAAAACAACAACCATAGAATAAAAACCCAATAAAAATAAAATTATATATGTTTTATATCTCTCTAGTTTATCTATGCAGCTGCCTCATGTTTTCTTCACAGGGTCTGTGGGCAAAATTGTACTTAAGATTTCCAACTATGAAATCAGACAAGATACAAATAATGGATACCCCACATATAGTGTTGGAAATGTAATTATGAGTCGGAACACTTTGCCCTGTTTGAAAATGCAGGTGCTTGATCTTTGTCTAGTTTCAGTGGAAACTACAAATGAGAAGAGTTGGAATTGTAGCAGAAAAGACTTCCTTTCTTCAGGCCTTGAAGCTATGTAGAAAACAAACTGCATATGGTGCGTTAGCACCACTTGAAGGATGCATCCTGACATCCCATTAACAATGGGAAAAAATAAAACTTTTGTATGAAAGAATACTTTTAAACCTTAGGAAGAAGCTTGTGCATTTTACTGTCAGATCATCCTCTTTTGACCTCATAGTTGGCTCTATGATATTAAGTGGCTTGCTCCGCTCAAAGATTTTCATAGAAGACCAAGCTCTCTTTTAAGTTAATGCTACTCTTCTTCAGACATTTGAAAACATATGAAACAAAGCTCCTGTCTGCAATGCACTGAAAAAAAAACAGCAGGCATGAGATTAAAAAAAGAAAAGAAAACTGTCTTTGAATCAAGTCTTCACCCTGCCCCCCTCTTTTTTACTGCTGGATTACTCAAAGGTGTTGCTTTTATTCCATGGGGTTGTTTCATCTGAGGCTGAGACAAAAAATGGAGTACTATTAATCCAGTAATCTCTCTGTACTCTTATTGAGAGATGCTAAAAAGTTATGAAATATCAGGAATAATTTGCTCACCATTGTGACTCATGATTAGGTTTCCGTATCATTTATCACATTTGTCGGTTGTGATGTGTTTTCTGAGGAGTGGTTGGTAGAATTAATGGCAGATACCGCTGTGCAGGAAACTCAGATGCTGCCTGGGTATTAACTAAAGAGAAAAATCAATGTTGTCCAAAGGTTGCCTTCATGGAAAGAAAATAATGATTATAAAAATATTTGTCTCTTTTTTCCCCTCCTTTCTTACCCACAGAACCTGAAAGTATTTCTGTATAATCAGGACCAAGCATGGCAAGTTAAATCTAGGCTCAAGTGACAGTACTGCAAGAACTGCCCAGGATCCCTTGAAAGCAGAGGAAGCTGAGAAGTAGGAGGTATGGTGGTGTTTAGCTCAGAGGCAAAAAAGAGATAGATTAGCCTGGTGGTTAGAGCTGCAATGTAGAAACATTTAATTATATTATACAGCCACACAAGAGTGGCTGTATACTCTGGCCAGCATGGATTTTTTGCATTGCGCAATGTTAAATTGAAAATAGCCCCCATGCCATTCTGCTGCTTCCCATAAGCTCATTTCAAAAGAAAACCATACAAAACTTATAGTCCAGAATTCAGAAATGCTTGCTTAACAACCCTTTATGTTGCCAGCATCTTGGTCTTTGACCCCTTTTTTGAATAAGCAGGCAACTGGGCCAATAGATTTTCATGAATTTTCCCTCACCATAACTGTGTGAAATAGGCCAGTATAATTTCCACTTTACAGTGTGGAGCTGAAGTTCAAAGATCATTCGCAATTTCTGAAGCCACACAGAGGACCACACTGCATTCCTTAAACATGTCTTAAAATAGCTAAGTTAATTATACACCAGAGTTTAAATATTCACTATTTTTTTAGATTTACATGTCAGAAAGGGATTTGTCTCTCTCTCTCCCCCACCCCGCTTATTAGAATTGTGCACACAAGTTTTTTGAAATAGATTCATGTCTTGTCTGAGAACTTGATTTTTTTAAAAAAAAAATCTGTAATTTGGGATTAGTTGGCTGTTTCCCTCTTTATATAGATGAATATAGTTTTAATAAATTCAGATATCAAACCTGAATTAGTCAAACTAATCAACGTTAAACTTTGGTGCCATTCAGAATTTAACTTTAATGAAGCATAAATTCATATGCATATTCAAAACTGATTAAGAAATATTAAATATCCATTAATGGAAAAGAAGGTTTGCATTTGATGTATAAATTAGAAAAGTGCAAATTAGCTTGTCTTTAGGAATCAATTTTATTCATTTATCTCTACCAGGCTAATTTCTTTTAATTTTTGCAACACTTCCTTTCTATCAACAATCAAAAGTAAACACAGACTACTATGGACTTACAATATTTCAGAAGACCAAGTCTCTTCTGTTTAATTCATGTATATTCAGTTCATGGGGCAACTATCGTATAATTTGTAGCACATACTCTATGGCAGCTAAATAATGTCAGCCATCCTGGCTGACGTTATTGAATAGTTACCCGGTTGATACAAACAGCAATGATCATGGACAAATTATCACATCATGGGAGATGCCATAATTTTTTACAAACTTAAATTATGAAGCTGCATTTCCTCGATAGGCAGTCATACTTGTGGTATTACATTTAAATGAAATACCTACACCGGTGTGGGCCTAAGGCATAGGCTTTTCTTGTGTAATTGGTCCTCCCTTCCATCAGGTGACCGATACTGTTGCTAGGCCAGTGCCATTGCCCTCACCAGTGTGGTTGGGCCATCCCAGCCTTATGGGAGCCACACAGGGAAAATGATTTCCAGAGGAGTATCTGTGTTCATCTTTTGCTGCAAAAACAACAAAGAATCTCTTGGCATCTTAAAAGACTTAACACATTTAATGTGACATAGGCTTTTGTGGACTACTGTCCACTTCATCAGATGCATGAACTGTTATCCTGAGTAGCTGGTACATGGATGGGTGGCTGGGATTTTAAAAGTGAGGTCAGAGGGAAATGAAATGCCAAAAGTGATGATTATGTACTTAAACATAGCTGTGAGTTCACATAACAGTACTTGATGACACAGAGATCCTGGCATTGGTATGCCAACTGACCATGGAAAAGTGACTTTCATATGGTTAAGGTCACTTTTGTAGTCTCCAGTACAATATTTGCTTTCAACATTTCAATGATGAAGATACTAATACTAAATGAATTGGGCAGGATCGAGTTCTGGATGAATCTGTCTACACATGGAAGTTTTGAATATATTACTTACAATTCCATTCAGGATTTGCATTAAACTGTGAATATTTTAAAATCTTTTCAAAATATGTATTTAAATATTATTTTAATATATATGTAAATATGTAATGAGTTCTACTCGGGGAGATTCACTGAAATTAATGGACCTAAGTTAGCAATGTCCATTCCATTCAATGGGTCTGCTCTGACTAGGACTAACATTGGATACAACCTAGTGTCCTTCACCATATGTATTTATAATTTAAATGTGTTTGTTGTTGTTATGTGCCTTCAAGTCGACTACAACTTATAGTGACCCTATGAATCACCAACCTCCAAGAGCATCTGTCGTGAACTATGCTGTTCAGATCTTGTAACTTCAGGTCTGTGGCTTCCTTTTTTGGATACTCTGTTCATAGGGTTTCCGTGGTAAGAGATATTCAGAGGTGGTTTACCACTGACTTCCTCTGAGTTTGGATGCATCTTAGTCTGGTGTGTCAGCTTTGACCATTCCGCTGTGGGTGCCCCTGCTAGGAGTCTAGCCTCTTGGTCTAGATTCCTGACAGCATTGCTCTCAGCTTCTTCAGCACTCTCAAACCCCCTCACCACATTAAGGTGTGCATCCTAGAGGGGGATTTAAATGTGTAATTTATCTTAAAATCCATATTTTGATATGTTTATATTATTAAAACTGTGTCACAACATTTGGGGAAGTGCAAAATATGGTAGAAAGCAGGCAGAGCAATCCATCCCCGCCCAATGTCAGATTAGGAAGGTGTCCCTTTTGTAAGGTCTGGCAGCTAAGCCACCTTCCCATCGGCCACTGCAAGTGTCACACTGTCTGTGCTGACCTCTCCTTTCTGTGCACTAAACTTATAAGCATGTGGGGGGCCTGCTAGTGGACTCCCTGTTGGCAGGAACCAGAAAAAGGATGTGCTAGAATTCCACCCAATTTGGATTTGGTACCGAATTTCCCATTAATTCGTTTATTCGCTATTGTTGCAGATTGGATTTCTATGTAGTGATTTTCTGCTTCTATTTGCAGATCTAAAATATTGATATGGATATTTTTGTAGATATTTCCTTAAAAATATTGACAGTTCCTTTTCAGAGGGGAAGAAAATCTGGATCGGTAAAGCAGCAGCTTGTGGACAAAGAACGAACTTGAATCGATACTGTTAGGTCGACAGAATGCTTTTGCACTGGCCAATGAATCCCATCCCTACCCAAAACATGTTGTTCCAAGGGTGGGGAGGGGATGAGGTTGAACTGACCAGGGATCAACTGGATCCCAATTCAGTCTCACTGACACTGCGCAACAACCAGGAACCAATCACTGAGCTATTCCAGAGAGAGATCGTCCTCCCCCCCCACCTGTGACTGTCACGTGTAGCAGGGCTGCAGATGCACTGGTGACCCTAACACTTCATAAAGCCTTGCCAGCAAGGTGTAGAGGAGAGAGGGGTTAGGACTGCACCCAAAGTTCTCATCCACACATTAGCCTGAAAGGTGCAGAATGGGTCTTTTTTATATAGGAATTCACAAATAGTGAATTGCCCAAGGGTCCTTAGCTGGTACGTCAGTGGGGCTTACTTCTGAGCAGACATGTATTATGCTGTAAAGGCTCCACAATGGAATCAGGTAGAATCCTTTAAACTCCCAACTCCCCTTACAAAGAGTACAAACCACACACCGGTGGCCTGTCTCTTCCCCAGCTTCTAAGTACAAAACTACCTCTCCTTATTTCACTGCTCAACAGAGTGGAACAGAGTGGGATTTTTTAATTAACTTACTCCTGTGACTTTTAAAGTTTATTTTTTAATTTTATTTTAAACATTTATAAGCTAGTTTTGCATATCCTTAAAGGGCTGACTAAATTCAAAAGTTTTTTGTTTTTGTTTTAGAAAAGAGCAATAAAAAGTATCATTAAAAAACTCCTAATCACTGGCTTATTATAACCAGCATTAACTACAAAGGCTAAAAGTCCATCAAAATATTTTTTTAAAAAGTCTTGCAACTTTTAGCTTGCTAAAGCTAGCCAAGGAATAGTAACCAATAGAAAGTCAATGAAAAATAGCCACAGGCATAATAATTGCACATGTGTTCTTTGGGTCCAGGATTTGGTGATGAAAATTATTATAAAGGGGGAGGCAACAATATTTTTCTTTGATAATGATGATTACCACCCAATTTTTTCATAGTATTAAGCCATTTCCTTTACAAAACAAATGTTAATAAATTGTGGGTCTATTATGAGACCTCAGATATTTCCCTAAATTATGCATGAAAGGACAATTTCTTACATTCAATCTACATCAATATCCTTGGCTAGAATATGTCCAGCTTAGTTGTACTCTTAGGACAGCTTTTGATTTGGGAGCAAAGCTTTTTCTGATGGCAAAGTCACTTTCAGCAATTAAAGTTAGATCAAAGGATATAAGCTTACAGCCTGTCTTAGCATGCGATAACAAAATGCACCCCTGATATTCTGTTTTATAGATAGTTCATGAGAACATCTTGCTATATTCAGTCATGTAAACCTAAGGATAGTATGGCCTACTTTACAGATTCACACCTAAAATAGATTCAGCTGAACAATTACTAGCTAAACTTGGAGATGCATTCATTAAAATGGAGCACATCTCAAAACTGTAACAGCTGCCCTTGTTGGAAAACCACTGCAACCGTTCTGCAATTTGGCAGGATTTATTTCCTCGAAAGGCATGATCTTGACTGGAAATGTTAGCCTATTCCGGCAAAAGTTTAGCGTTATATGTGGCTCATTTTTTGAAAGATAGAGAGGGAGAAAAACATTTTAGAAGTGTCCTGGACCTGTGCCTGTAATCTGGCAAGCATTATTCACTCTAGAGAGGCTAGTGCATCTGAAAATTATTATAGCTCTTTTTCCTCCTAATAATGAATGGGTGTAGGAAAAATTAAGCAGCTGTCAAACTAGGCAAGTTTTGAACTGGTCTGAGCAAATCAGCAGGAATAAGGGGGAGAAAAACCAGGATGTCAAGAGGCAAATGTGGGTGAATCAAAGTCTGGAGATTTATTGTAAAGATATTTTAAAAAGGTATGCCCAACACGTTTCGGCTGGAAAAACTCCTGCCTTCATCAGGGGCTAAAATACATAAATGAACAAACTCATTACTAAACCAGACATAAAAGGTAAAGGTTAAACAAGCATGGACTACAAAGAACCATCTGTATACTCACATACCAGATAATGTGGAAAGTCAGATCATGTACAACGATTTGCACAAGTTGCCAATTAGAACAATGCATAAACAATAAAGTTCTCATGTTTGAAACATTCTGGTACAGTATAAATAGAAAGAACCAAATGACCCTAATTGCTCAGGGGAAAGGTTAATTGAAAGATTCATTACGCTTATGCATAAGGGATCCTGTCAAAATATCAAACCCTATGGACACTTGGACAAAGTCTTCAAAGGGAGATTAGTGGAGAGGTTATATGCATTTATCCCAAGGGATCATGTTGAAATGTCGAATCTTACAGAAAGAAAAGAACTTTTAAGTACCCATTCAACTCTACGGGGAAAGTAAATATATATTAATGTATGTACCTTCGTCTCTCAATAATATGTCCATTATGTGTAAGTATCTTATCTATAGTCCTAAAATGAAATGTCTATGGGAGTGCGTCTAATCATAACCAAATGTTCTGCTGAAATAGAGATAAAGTGCAATCTTCACAAGGGGTCATGTCTGAATGTCAAATCTTACAGGAGAGGAAGAAAATCCATGTCTTCATTCAATCCATGGGGAGAAAGAGTGTTTAAATACAAAATCCATGCAAGTACTTTTTTCAAAAGTATATGTATATTCTGTGCATGTATTTTTTCTGTACCCCAAAATTTAAAATACGCAAGAGTATGTCCACATGTAACAAAATGATCTTTTGCATCTGTTATTGCTCAGATGTTCTCCAATCCGTATTTTTAAAGGTCTGGTGGTCTGTCCAACATATAATTTGGGGCAACTACATTGTACAAGATAGACAACATTGGACATATTGCATGTGGAAAACATTGATACAAGATGCTGTTGTTGGTTAAAAGGATTAATGAAATGTGTTGTTTTCTGAGTGTATTTACAGTACACACAGTGTCCACAGGGATGGTGACCTGTGGGAACAGGAAAGCCCACCTGTGTCCTGATTGGATCTTGAGTTTCTCTAAAAGTGCTCCTCACTAGTATGTCCCTGATATTTTTAGTTCTGTTGTAAGAAATCAAGGGTTTTTCACTGCAGCCTGGAATATGTTGGATCAGATGCCAATACTTCTGAATACTGTTCTGTAATTTGTTGGTGACACAATTAAATGTCAGACTACAGTGTATTCATTCAGAAATGGGTCTTTGCTTAGGTGCAAAAGATCTGGACGTCTCTGGCATGAGGTCTTCTTGTAGCTGTTCTCAATTATTTCTGTTGGATAACCCCATCCCTTAATTGTTGTCTGAGGGACCGAGAGAGTCGTGTAAAATCTTCATGCGAACTACAGTTCCGTTTAATACGGAGAAATTGACTGTAGGGAAGGTTGTGTCTTAATATCTTGGGATGAGAGCTGTCATACCTAAGGTAGGTATTCCTGTCTGTTGGTTTCTTGTATAATGAAGTATGGGGTTGCTTCCCAACCTTAATAACTTGGAGATCTAAAAAACTGATGTTGCTGTTGCTATGATGTGTATCAAATTGTATGTGGTTATTCTGATTATTTACCCATGTAAAAAACATTAGAAGACGATCTAGTCCACCCCTCCAAACTAAAAAGATATAATCTATGTAACGTAGCCAACAGACCAATGGACCGCAAAAGGACTGTGTGGGGAAGTAGTGTCCTGTTCGAAATGTCCCATATACAAATTGGCCACTTCTGGGGCCATAGGGCACCCCATAGCCACACCTTTAACTTGCCAGTATAAACTTTTATCAAACTTGAAGTAATTCTTTCCCATAGCCAATTCTGCTAGGGAGCAAAGAAAATGGGTGGGAGGTCACCTACAGGTCCTTTTTTCCAGTGTATCTCGAATAATTGATGTATGTCATAGGGTTTGATATTTTGATAGGATCCCTTATGCATAAGCGTAATGCATCTTTCAATTAACCTTTCCCCTGAGCAATTAGGGTCATTCGGTTCTTTCTATTTATACTGTACCAGAATGTTTCAAACATGAGAACTTTATTGTTTATGCATTGTTCTAATGAGCAACTTGTGCAAATCGTTGTACATGATCTGACTTTCCACATTATCTGGTATGTGAGTATACAGATGGTTCTTTGTAGTCCATGCTTGTTTAACCTTTACCTTTTATGTCTGGTTTAGTAATGAGTTTGTTCATTTATGTATTTTAGCCCCTGATGAAGGCAGGAGTTTTTCCAGCCAAAACGCGTTGGGCATACCTTTTAAAAATATTTTTACAATAAATCTCCAGACTTTGATTCACCCACATTTGCCTCTTGACATCCTGGTTTTTCTCCCCCTTATTCCTGCTATTTTGGATGTCAACCACTTTTGCTCCATTCTACTGAGCAAGTCAGGCTGTTTGGAGTGAAAGGCCATTGCTCAACAGTAGATCATCTGCTTTGCATGCAGAAGGTCCTAAATTCAATCTTCGGTATGTCTATGTAGGGCTGGGAATATCTCCTGTATGAAACCCTAGAGAGCCACTGCCAGTCAGTGAGCTTGATGGACCAGTGAACCAGTGGCCTGACTCTGTATAAGATAGCTTCAGCTTCCTATGTTCCTATGAAGAACCAAACTGGGATCTCATCCAGATCTTGACGTCACTGCCTGACATCACTTGCTTCCATTTCCCCTTGGTAGAACAAATAGTAATTTCAACTGGGTGGATTAAATTACGAAAAGGGTGTGAAGAGTAGGGTTACCAGGTGTCTGGTTTTAGGCCAGATACTCTGGCTTTTGGGGGCTCCTCTCTGGGTCTCCGGGTGAGTCACCTTAATATCCGGACTGTCAGCTTTATTTTTTTAAAAAATGTTTCTAGGTGGTCTGGTTTTATGAGATATACACCAAAACATCAGCCCCCGCAACTTCTGTGAAATGATCTCTTAGTTTGCTGCTCTAACCCCTCCCTTTCAGGTTTGTAACCAATAGGTGAAGTCAGGGTTGTGATTTGTTGACCTCCCGGCAGTGCCTAGACCTCATTGCAACACCAGAAAATGGTTGTTTTTTTTCCTGTTTATCTGAAAATCTCATAAATTGAGTAAGTATATATCTTTCTGTTTTTTTTCTCTTCTGTGCAGTAGTCAGACCCTGGGCTGATGAAGAGGACAGTGTTTTGAAAACCTTCCCAAGATAAAGCTTTAATCCAAGACTCACTTTTCTGGGAGTAAAGCGGCAATTCTAATCCCACATACCCGGAGTAAACCCCATTGAATTCCATAGGACCTATTTTTCAGTAGACATGGTTAGGATGGTGCTGTTAATTAATGGGACTTTTGAGTGAACATAGCAAAGAATTGTGTTTGTGTTGTAAATCTTTCTCTCCATCTGCAATTATATTTTTAAAGCAATTAGGTAGTTCTCTGCACACTTCCCTGTTTAAGTAAGCCCCATTAAATACACTGGGACTGGCTTCTGAGTAAACAAACATAGGATTACACTGTAAATATCTTTGCAGGTTGTGTAAATAATAAACATATTTGATAGTCATGCTTATATAAATATTTCTTCATACTGTCTCCCAATAACTATGTAATTTCACACTATTATTTCCTCTACATTTTAAGTATGCCCTTCTTCCTTCTTTGGGGTGGTCATGGTTCTCTGTTGCTTTCATCCTGAGGGGAAGATAGGCTGAGAGATAGTGAGTAGCCCATGGTCACCCAATACACTTTATAGCTCATTTCCATTTTGAAAAATTAATTAAAATGATTTACATACAGGCAAAGTTGATTAAGTAGATCCACACAATACATTTAAATCACATCCAATTCACATTTAAAGTGCATCTTCCCCAAAAGAATCCTGAGAAGTGTAGTTTCTCCCTCACAATTATAGTTCTCACCACCCTTAAAACTACAGTTCCCATGATTCTGCTGGGATTCATGTGCTTCAAATGGGTATTGAATGTGCTTTAAATGAATGGTGTGCATCTGCCCTAGGTATGATGTGCATTCAAGAGAGAATTGAAAAGAACAATTTTAAAATATACTGTTTTGAACAGGGAAGATTTGTACCTCATTGGTAGGGCATATGTTGGCATGCAAAAGTCCAACATTAAATTTCTGGAAAAGTCTATTGCGTGGAATTCTGGAGAGCCAATGCTTGTCCATGTCACCAGTACTAAGCTAGATGGTACCAAATGCCCTGAGTCAGTATAAGTGAGACTCCTTTGTTCCTAAAAGTGGGAAGAGACTCAAGGGCCACAGTGACTCCAAGATTTATTTATGTATTTTATTTACAACATTTATATACTGCTTTATTGTAAAAATCTCAAAGCAATTTACAGAAAGAATTAAAACAATAAAATTATTGGCAAAAACAGTTGAAGACAGGTATTTAAAAGCATTCAAAATAATAAAACCAACAATGAGTTAAAACAGATTTAAAAACACAATAGCTTCCACGTGCCTGGAGAGGCTTGCCTCAAGAAAAATGACGCCCCGCTCGCCGCACAGCTGACGGGCGGGGCATAGTTGCCGATGGGGGCGAAGCAGCCGCCTCCATCTTTAAAATGGGTAAAGTCGCGCGTCGCGCCTATTACGTGAGCGTGACTCGGCTGACAGGGAGGGGCGAAGCTGGTGGGCCTATTTAAGCCCAGCTGCCCCTCCCACTTCCTCTTTGGATTCGCGACGGACGAAGAGGACGACGTCGGAACAAAGGGCGGAGCAGTGGCGACGGCCTTTTCTCCGCCGCGAGTCTCGAGCGATCGGCGCCATTTCAGGCGCTGGTCTTCGACCGCATAGGCCCATTCAGGGCGCTATTTGTGCCGGTTTGATGACGAGGGACGCAGAGGAAGACGTGGAGAAGATCGCGGCAGCCATTTTCTTCAGCCGCGAGTCGGAGCATTGGCGCCATTTTGAGGCGCCGATTTTTGGCCATTTCGACTGCGCTATTTAGGGCAGCTCAGGCCATTTTCTTTGGCCTGTTAGGCCAGGTTTACCCTGGAGGGGGTGGTGATTGCGGAGGAGCGGTGGGGTGCTTGAGGAGCGCAGCGGCTGACGTGGGTCTTTTCATTGGGGCCTGCTCAGCAGGATGCTGTGACTCCCCCCCCCGCGGCTGCAGCCAGTTTACACAAGCACCCACATTTAATTGAAAGGCTTGCCTATATTCAGGCTTATCCAGCAGCTGTTTAAGCAAGCCACTTACACATTACTTTTGCATTGATAGGGTTATGTAATTAGTTTGCAGTTTATAGCTTGGCATTGTTCTAGTTTGTATTGGTTTGTGATATTTGCTGCTATCACTATTGTTGACTGATAATAATAATAATAATAATAATAATAATAATAATAATAATAATAATAGTGCTAGTAGATAGTAGATAGTTTCATAAGCCTGATTTAAATTGTTAGCCATGCCATCCAAAAAGGGGAAGGGTGGGGCAAAAGGTAAAGGGAAGGCATACAGGCCTCCCCAAAAACGCCCTCCCCTGGTGCCTGGCTCTTCCAATGAGGAGAAGACACCACCTTGGGCTGCTATATTAGCACGTCTAGAGGCTTTGGAGCAGCGGGGTCAGGTGGCACCCACTCCTGGTCCCGGTTTATCGCTGGTGGTAGCAGAACAGGCAGCTACTCCGGGTACGTCCACAGGTGTGGTTCCTAGGCCAAAACGGGCTAAAGCCATGGCTCGGAGTAATACAGCTATGGGGCAGCGGCAGGGTGCTCATGTGGATGTTCTTACATTAATTCTAGTCCGGCTGGATGCATTAGAGGCCCGCCCTGACACTGACGGGACTGAGAGGCAGGTGACTTCCATGGCACCAACAGCGGCAACGGAGACTGGAGGAGAGTTGGCTACACTTGAGGCTGGCTCTGCATCTGCAGCAACGGTGGCGAGCCAGGTCCCAAATATGGCTGGGCCGCTGGTGACCGCAGGTGAGTCTGTCAGGCCTGCTCCTGCCCCTGGGTCGACAAGTCTGGGTTGGCCCCACCTAGAGTCAGGTGCTGCTGTGTCTGGGGTGACATCTAATCCTTTCAGGGTGACGACTTCTGGCCCATTGCAGCCCCCACTTCGGGCGGTGTGCACCCAAATATGGCAACATGTAGGTAATGGACATGTGGCTGCATTGGTCACTTCGCCTGGTGAGCTGGATGCAACACCTGTTCCTTTGGAACAACCAGCAGGGGCACCAGATGTAGTAGCTGACCCTTTGGGATCAATCGCAGCAAATGCCATCCCTTTTGGGTATACATCCGTCACCCTTGGATTTCACCTACTTCCTGCAACGAAATAAAAAAATTGGCGGGGGGAGTACGTCGATGTCTTTTCACTGTTGTATCGTGAACACCCCAAGCGAGATAAAGATAAGGATGGGGAGAATGATGTGGAGCAGCCCAGATGGCGTAAAGTTGAACAGACTTGGGCCAATTGGTTACCCGCGTACCTGATTTACGCTGGGGTACTGATGGAGAGGTAGCCACAGAGGGGGCTCTCTCTCTTGAAGTACTTAGACATTATATACCGAGTGTATATAGAGTTTTCTGGACTGGCCTGGCTGTCTTATGACGTGGCCTTTCGTATGCGGGTGGCATGCGATGGGTCTCTGCCATGGGACAAGAAAGAACCTGAATTATGGCTGCAGTTTATGACGGCAGCCAGGGCCATGACTGGGGACAGGTGCGATAGTGGGCATCTTCTCAGCCAGCAGTCGGCTGCTACCCTTCCCTCATTAATGCGGGGCAGGGGGTTCAACCACGGCTGTTGTGCTGGGATTTTAATGCCCGAAGGGTATGCGCACGCAACCCGTGTTGCTTCCGACACGACTGTGCCGTTTGTGGAGCTGCGCACCCTTCTAGTGCCTGCCCCAGTCATTGATTGTATAGAGGAGGGAGTAAGGAACAGCAAGGGGGCAGAAAGCAGCCCCCACCTGGAGTCACTCCAGGAAAAGGGCCCCTCCCCAATTAAGTTGCACATTCTGCGAACCTTACTTGCTGGTTACCCAGCTGTTGGGGATGCCCTCTTTTTATTACATGGGTTTTTGTCTGGCTTCCGCATTCCTTATGACGGCCCAAAAGCCGCCTTCATGTCACACAATTTAAAATCTATTGGGGGCATGGAGGCACTTGTGCAAGCGAAAATTAATAAAGAAGTACAGGCAGGGTGGGTGCTTGGCCCATTTCAATCGCCCCCTCTTCCTAATCTTAGGGTATCCCCTTTAGGTATTGTGCCCAAGAAGGCAGACGGGGAATTTAGATTAATACACCACTTGTCATGCCCGTGTGGACGGTCCGTCAATGATTTCATCCCTGCTAGTCTATGCACGGTCCACTACACCTCTTTTGATGCTGCAATGCGCATGGTGCGCGCTTGTGGCCAAAGTGCCTCCATGGGCAAATGCGACATCAAGTCCGCCTTCTGCCTTCTACCAGTCCACCCGGAGGATTTTGAACTGCTGGGTTTTGCCTTCGCGGACAACTTTTACATAGACCGAGCATTGCCAATGGGATGCTCAATCTCTTGTGCACCTTTTGAACATTTTAGTACCTTCTTAGAATGGGCTGTTAGAAAACGGACGGGACTTGATTCGGTTGCGCATTACCTGGATGATTTTTTATTTGCGGGGAGTGTTGGCACGGGTGTATGCCAACATTTAATGGCACAGTTCCACGACTTGACAAGGGAACTTGGGGTCCCTTTAGCCATGGAGAAGACTGAGGGTCCTGACACCATTTTGACCTTCTTGGGCATTGAAATTGACTCTGACAAACAATGCTGCAAGCTTCCCCAGGACAAGCTTCTTACCCTACACAGGAAGATCAGAGAAGTCACTGGGGCTAAGAAAGTTTTTCTTTCCACTCTTCAAGAGTTAGCAGGGTACCTAAATTTTGTGTGCCGGGTTATAGCACCTGGCCGAGCATTCCTAAGGCGAGTCTATGATGCCATGATGGGGCTCTCACGACCCCGCCATAGGTTTCGGGTTACAGCAGCATTACGCGCTGACCTTGCGGTGTGGTCCTCCTTCCTACAGGATTTCAATGGGATCTCCTTTTGGAGGCAAGACCGACTTTTAGAGGCAGAATTACAAGTACATTCTGATGCATCTGGGGGTTATGGCTTTGGTGTAGTCTTCGGGTCTTCATGGTGTAAGGGGCAATGGCCACAGACATGGGTGCAAGATGGTTTAGACAAGGATCTGAACTTTCTGGAATTTTTCCCTATAGTTGTGGCAGTCTATTTGTGGGCCTGTGAGTTGAGGAACTCCACGGTCCACTTCTGGTGTGATAACATGGCTACAGTCCAGGTTATCAATTCCCTTACATCTAGGAATGCCAGGGTTATGGGTCTCATCCGTTCCTTTGTTCTCCAATGCCTGTGCTTTAATGTTCTGTTTCGGGCACGGCATGTTCCAGGCATTAATAATGGTGTTGCTGATGCTGTGTCATGGAACCAGATGGATCGCTTCCGTCAGCTGGCGCCGTTGGCCAGGGCTCAGCCAGAAGCCGTGCCCCATGCTATCTGGGAGATTGGAGAGCGGAGTCGGAGAGGGCCATAAGCCTTTCAATTGCCCCAAGCAATTGAACCAGTTACCGGAGAGCTGGTAGGGAGATACAAGAATTCTGGGCCACCAAGGGCTATACTCCTGAGTGGCTGATCCCGGTAAGTCACATCATGGAATTTCTGGTGGACGGCAGGAGACGTGGCCTGTCAGTCAGTGCCCTGCAAGGTAAGCTGGCTGGGCTTTCCTTTTTAGCAAAGGCAGGTGGCTGTCTGGATCATGCGGGGGACTTTAGGGTCCACCGCATGTTGACAGGGTGGGCCAGGGAACAACCCGTCACACCTGATTCCCGTCACCCTATCTCGCCAGACATGTTGCTGGGTATGGTTGAGCAATGGAAAACAATTTGCTCATCCAGCTACGAAACCAGGCTATTTCAGGCAGTGGCCCTTACATTGTTTTTTGGAGCTTTCAGGATTGGAGAGGTAGTGGCCTGCTCTAAGCGAGATTTGTCTGGGCGTGCCCTTCAGTTTTCGGACATCTCCGTAGACGAGGGCGGGGCCTGTATAGTCCTGCAAAGGTCTAAAACTGACCAGAAGTGTAAGGGAAGACTGGTGCGTTTGGCCCCGTCTTCAGTGCCTGGCTTTTGCCCTGTACGGTCTTTACAAATATTCTTGGGTGACAGGGGGTCTATGGATGGATATTTGTTTATACATGCAAACCAGGAGCCCCTGTCCATTTACCAGTTTGGGGCTTTGACTAAATGTGCTTTACAAGGGATTGGCCACAACCCTGCACAGTATGGAACCCATTCATTTAGAATTGGAGCTGCTTCTACAGCAGCAGGTTTTGGTTTTCCACAGGCACAGGTGCAGGCGGTTGGGCGTTGGTCTTCTGCTGCTTTTAAGGGCTGTATTCGCCCCTTCTAAATAAAGGGGAATGCGGAAGCTTAACATTTGCATTTATTTGACAGGTTGCTGGTCGGGGACGAAGCAGACACACATCCTTATTTGCGGCCACAGCATGGTGTTCTGGGCAGCTCGAAGGGCAGCGAACTCGAGTGCCGGCTCCCAGTTGGGCCTGAGTAAATGGGCAGCTATACAGTGGCTTGGCTGGCATGGAATGCGTTGGGAGGGGCTCCTACCCACTCTACTCCAGCAACATGCGACACAGATTACTCCGCAGGTACTGGTCATCCACCTCTGTGGGAATGACCTTGGCTTGATGCAGGGTAAGGCCCTCATCTTTCAAGCATGTGCTGACATGCAGCTTATCAGGTAATGGTGGCCTGGCATACATCTGATATGGTCAGACATGCTCCCACGGAGGGAGTGGCGTGGGGTATGGGATCCACGGGCTATAGATCGGGCGCGGAAGACGGTCAACCGACAGATTCGCTTGGCCCTTCTTCCACGTGGTGGGTTAACCATCCCACATCCATGCATTCGGCACTGGCAGGGTGAACTTTATAGGGCAGATGGCGTTCACCTGTCTGACGCAGGTAACGATTTATTTCTTGGGGACCTGCAGAGGTGCCTGCGAGAGGTGCTTCTCGGCAGTGGGGCAAAGGGGGACTAAATAGAGATTTGTCCCCCTTTTGTGGCGGGAAGATGCGGGAAGGGAAATAGTTAAGGACAGCTAGGTGGCCCCCTTAGGCACCTTTGGAGGTGATTGGCAGTTCCGGAGGCCTGTCTGTCACGGCTTTGCGGCTCGAGGACAGGATATGGGCTGGCTCTGGGGCCAACTTATCTCATCTACCGAAGGGTTATTCAACCCCGGGTGGGGATGATGTAAGAAGGCCCCCCTACTCACCTACAAGGTGTGGCCGGGGTAAGGGGTAAGCGGATGGGCTTGCCCTTCCCACGGCAGGGGCTGGTCGCCCAAGAGCTGTATGGCAAGCTACTTGCTCAGAGATAGTCCTGCACCTAGATTTTCCCTCTGCAGGTCACTTTAAAATTGGGTTTGTCTGCTGTAATTTAATAAAGTGGCCCTTGTTCAGCCCAAGCTGATGTGTCCGTGTTTTATTTCGCCCCTCGACAGCAACTGATTTTAGCAGGTGCTGAAAAGAGGCATCTGCGTAATGTCAATAGGCAAGGAGTTCCAAAGCATAGTTGCTGCCACACTAAAGGACTGATTTCTTACAAGAGCAGAACAAGTACTATGTAACATGAAAGCACACCTTGAACTTGGCCTGGTAGCAAATCAGCAACCAGTGCAGATTTCAAAGCACAGGTATTATGAGCTGATGGGGTCTCATTCAAGTCAGCAATTGTACCACAGCATTCTGCACTAAGTGCAGCCCCTAGGTCAGGTTGTGCTGAACGGGGATTTCTGTGACCTTGGCTGACTGGCTGCCAGAATTTTTTTTAGTTTTAGTTTTTGGTTATGAATCCTGACTGGTTGTGGGATGCTGAGTTGTCTGCCTTACTCATAGGAATCTTGTTGTGGTTGGTATGGTATTGCATTTAGGAAAGCATCATTGTCTTTTGTTTTGTTTTTCTATTTGCATTTCATTTACCTTTAAGCTCACTCCCTTACATCCAACAGCAACAGCAGTGGTTCCATGTGCTCAGCTCAACCCCCTTAAACCCATTGATGATGCACCTTGTTGGCTGCATGATGGTTTGTTTCTTGCCCAATAGTGGTAAAGGAGAATTTACATATTTGGAAGTGTGGCTGTAACTGTTGTTCCCAAGCTGCTACCTGCCAAGGTAAACCACACCATGTGTGTTTTCTCTCTGTCAATTATTATTCCCTGGAATTGGGTTGGCAGTCAAAGTTAGTTTATAGCAGCCCACAGGGTAGGCAGAAAGGGTAGAGAATCTTCTTACTCTTACTCATTTCTCAGACCTCTTTCTGAAGTGAAGTGTCAAATCTGTAAAGATGTTTAGAGCAGCCATGTTAAAAGATAGGGGCAGGGCATTCCAGGCAGGGGGTTGCCAACCCTGTTTTGATATGGATGTCTTTGCAGAGGATCACTAGTCAAGCTTTACTAACATCACAATCCAAACTATACCTACTCAGAAGTAAGTCCTGTTGAGTTCTATGGGACTTAGTAATTGTGTTTAGAATCGCAGCCTTCAGAGGCATCTATCTTTACTCCTGAGTGCTCCCATCTAACATCTCCACAACACTAGGCTCCTTTCTTCCTCAAGTGGCCTTCTGGTTTCTGGTGACTGGCCTGAGGGCACTTAAACCCTTCTTGCTGAAAGCAAGTAGGCTAGATTAAATGTTCCCTACCCATGCTCCATCTGTTAGCTAAGATTTTGATCTTAATTTCCAATCAGAGAAATGTTTTTGTTTTAATTATATGCTCCAAGCAACTGTGTTTGATGATTAATGTATCATGCTTAATGACATCACCAGGGCCTGCCCCTGTGGCACTCAGGCCTGCCCCTGTGGCAGCACTCGGGTCCACCCCCCTGACATCACTAGGGTCCGCACCTGAAATATCAGGGTTTCGGATGCTTCTGACCTGGCAACCCTAGATGAAGAAGCCATAAATGTGTCATCTCCCAGTGCTGCTGCTTCTGTCAAAATAGAAAAAAAATAGAGAGAGGAGCAAAAAACAAATCAGAAGAGTACTTAAAAATACATTTAAAAAAAGTCAGGAGATCCAGTTGATCACATCTGATTTTTCTCTCTCACTAATCCTTACAATAGGGTTGGGAAACCTGGTGCCCTCAAGATGTTGTTGGATTACAACTCCTATAAAACTTGACCATTACCTATGTTGGCTGGGCTGATGGGAGCTGGGACCAAGAACACCTGCAGGACCACAAGTTCCCCATTCCTGCCTTACAACAACCCTATCAGGTTGGTATTACTGTCCTTGTATTGCAAATAGATGAGAGAAGGCTGAGAAATAATGAACTTGATTGGGTTCATGCCTGAGCAGAGATTTGAAATGAGCACTTCTTACCCTCAATTCATAGAGTGTGTGTGTGTGCATCGTTCCCCTAATAATGGGGAAATACTATATTTTGTTTATGTTATATAACCTGTGATTGTCCCCTGAATTCTTCTTTTATGTAGACTCATTTTGGTCGATTGACTTGTGTATGCTTCATTACACCAAAGTTGAGCCTTTAACTTCCAAGGCTATGATTGTCTGGGAAAAAAAATAAGATCTTGTGTTTATGTTCAGAATCATTCATATCTTTGTATCTTCAGTGATTTTCAATTAATCCCCTAGGACAGATTTTCTCTCATCAACACAAAGGGATCTGATAAAATACCACAGGGAGTTATTGTGAACACCTGCATATCGCATCATCCTTCTGTCAGTCTTGACTATTTGTAGAATATCAATAGATAAAATGTATTGGGCAAATGACCCTGGCACTGATGAATTGCTCACTGCAAAGGTTTTTGTATTTTCCATCTGTCAATTTTAGGCTGAATAAGAAAGGGCAAATACTTTATCTGAAAGGACACTTTTCAAACATGTGTTAAAGTTGACTTGTTTCTGAGTGAATGTCTCGCAGTGTACAGCAGTGGAACTATAGGTATTCCCTTGTGCAGATGTTTAGAATTTTAGCCTCAGTGTTTCGACATGATAAGCAAAAAAGGTCCCATTATGTGTTTCACATCAAAAATAGATCCATGTAGATCTGATAAGTTGTAACACATATATGCATGAATATATATGATGCATGGATTGTAATGACCCATATCTAGAAGGCTGCAGTCATAACTGCATAAGAACTTATAAACAGCCCTGCTAGATTAGACCAAATGCTTGTCTAGACCAACTTCCTGTTCTCACAGCATCTAATCAGATGTCACTGGGAAGCCTTCACACAAGACATGAGTGCATGCACTCTCTTCCTACTGGGTTTCCCAGCAGCTGGTATGCAGACACATGCTGCCTCTGATCCTGGAGGTAATCCATAGCATGACTCATAGCCATTGATAGTTTCATCTAATCTTCTTTTAAAGCTGTCCATGTTTGTGGCCATTACTACATCATGTGGGAGGAAATGCCATAGTTTAGCCATGCACTCTGTGAAGAATGCACAGAAGAATTCTGTGAAGAATCGGCTCCTGCTGGGAGAAAGGGCAGGATATAAATAAAATAATAAATAAATAAGAAATATTTCCTTTTTGTATGTCCCAAATCTTCCAAGGTTCAGCTTCATTGGAAGCCTTCTCCTTGCTCTGTCTATAGCAATATCCTCGGCAAAAAATGAGTGGATAAGAAAAGAGAGACTCTGCCACATTCTTACTAAGTAATCCTATACATGTTCACTAAGCAGTGAGTTCCACAGACTTCAGTACAGCAAACTCCCAGGTGAGTGTGTGTAGGATTGCACACTTGAGTCTTTGCCATGAATGGAACAAATGTTGAGGCTAGGGTAGAGAGCTGGTGTTGGAGATGCAATCTATAGTTGTTATGATGGAAGCAAGATAAAAGTTGGTCCAAAGCAGGAGGGGAGAGACGTTGAGTAGGACCTGAATAACAGGAGGGCTCAGGAACAGAATAAGAGTAATGTTAGGGAACAGCTGGAATGATCTCACCAAGACATCTCTACTCTGACCATAGAATTTCACAGGCTTTTAACTAGTTTGTTATATATGTTTTTAAAGACAACTTTTGAAACAAGATAGCCCCTTCCTTTAATGCAATTCAGGCTCTCAAAGGCCTACTCAAATAAATAGTATTTAGGAACGATCAGTTAAAACAGAGAATCTACTTTTCAGAGGAGTTTGGGGGGAATATTTCCTCTATCAGCTGCAACACTGCACCAAGACCTTGTTTCTCAAAAAGCCCTTTGGCAAATGTATAAATCCCTTTCTAATTAAAATAGCACATTTCTAATTTTCAGCATGTGACTTAAGTAGTGAAATGAGCACTCAAGTGTTATTTTTAACTTCTCTTAAATTGGAATGAATCCTATTACCTCAGTATTTTTGATGGAACAGCCATTAGTTTTATTTCTGCAATTCCTGCAATTTTAGATGAACTGTGTATTCTATTATGGAAAAATATATACCAGCCACTTTAAGTGGTGGTATACTAAAATGATAGGTAATTCGTTCTGGCTAAATAAATTTATTTTAGCTAAATCACCTAAAATGGCCTGTTTTGGATGGAGATGTCTTTGCACCTTGGGAATTTCTGTTCGATCCAACTTACAGTTGGTTGCCTAGATAAAGGTTCAGCAGTATCAATGGCTAAGCACCATCATTGCTATTCCTTCCTCCTTGCTGTCTATTGTTGTTGTTGTTGTTGTTCCACCCATCCTCCCAAATGAGCCCAGGATGGCAAACAAGGGACAAAACAACTAAAACATCTAAAAATAATTCCAACGCAGAAGCAGCTCTCCTTAAAACTTGTTCAAATAAGGCCTTCAGTAGGTGGCAAAAAGACAAAAGAGATGGTGCCTAACTAATATTTAAGAGGAGAGAATTCCAAAGAGTAGGTACCAAAATCCCTATATTGTACAGAATGGACCTGTTGATAAGATCATGTTTGCAGAAGGCCCTCTTCTGCAGAGCACAGATCAATACATTTGGTTCACACTACAGGGGCAAACCTGTTAACCAGTATGGATTCACTAACAGGCAAAAAACCTTGCAGTTTAAGAATGTACCTATAGCCAACTGATATTTCTATCAAACTTTAAAAAGCAGGGAAAGAGGCACGTTACCAAATTCTTCCAAGCTACACAGGAAGTGGATTGGACTGTGAAAGACCAACCCAAAGTGTGTTTGCATTTTGACAAATTTGTAGGACAGTACAATATCTCAGAGAGGAGGTCAGGTCTCCTGCTCCCCTGGTGCATTCGCTATAGCTGCCCAATTTCCCTACTTTTTAAAGTTTGATAGAAATGTCGGTTGGCTATAGGTACGCTCTTAAACCACACGGTTTTTTGCCTGTTAGTGAATTTCTCTGCTTTTTAATCCGAGAGGTAAGAAATGGGATCCTGTGCAAGTTTGCTGAGAATGGATTGATCATTTGCATGCTTATTGAGTTCAGTAGGATTTACTCCTGTGCAATCATTGCTAGAACAGGCAAAACTGACCATGGGGGAGGAGGAGGGGAGGAGAGAGTAGAAGGAAGGACAAGGGGGGAGGAAAGCAGAAAGGGCAAAATCAGTAAGAGGATTACAGGTACTCTGTGAACATGGCTGACTTTTAATTAATTTCAACAGATTATGAGAACTCTGTCAGAAAAAAAGTCCAAAAGGAGTCTGTTTTTTCTTTTTCTTATTACACTTTGAACTCTCAATTCTCTCTGACTGTTTTGTGTATCGCCATGAAAATTTAGAGGGTTGTTAAGCAAGAGTTTCTGAGTTCAGGACTCTAAGTTTTGTAATTTTTTTTAAAAAAAATGAGCTTACATTTGCAGTTGAAGGGTGAAATAAGACACTGACACTTCAGCTTGGGTTGAACAAGGGCCACTTTATTAAATTATAACACACAAACCCAATTTAAAGTGACCTGCAGAGGGAAAATCTAGGTGCGGGACTATCTCTAAGCAAGTAGCTTGCCATACAGCTCTTGGGTGACCAGTCCCTGCTGAGGCAAGGGCAAGCCCATCTGCTTACCCCTTACCCCTGCCACACCTTGTAGGTGAGTAGGGGGGCCTTCCCACGTCATCCCCACCCGGGGTTGCATAACCCTTGGGTAGATGAGATAAGTTAGCCCCAGAGGCAGCCCATATCCTGTCCTCGAGCCGCAAATCCTTGCTGGACAGGCCTCCGGAACCGCCAATCACCTCCAAAGGTGCCTAAGGGAGCCACCTAACTGATCTTAACTATTTCCCTTCCTGCACCTTCCCGCACCAGTGCTATAACGAATGTGCCTCATAGGGCATTAACTTTCAATATAGAAATTGCCAAATCAGCCAAAACAACCTATTAACAACAACACCCCCTAACCCGATTCCCTCCCACTCCTATAGTGTGGAGCAGGCAAAAAACCTGCCCGCCAACAAGGGTGGGCAGGATAAAAATTCCTGCTCGGCCCCGAAGCGACCCCTAGGCACACCATAAAAGAGGGAGGGCGGGGTGGGCGTCACGACAAAAAGAGGAAGGTAGGAGGGGCTGCCAGGCTTAAATAAGCTCTCCAGCCTCCACCCCCTCCCCTCACCAAGTCGTGCTCGCGTCACAGGCACGACGCGCGACTCTGCCCTCTTTCGAGATGAGGGCAACCGCTTCACCCCCATCTGCAACTATGCCCCGCTCATCAGCTGTGCGACGAGCGGGGCATCATAAAGCATCAGAATGGCATTGGGGGTGTATTTTCAATTTAACATTGTGGAATATGAAAAATCCGTGCTGGCTATAGAATCTGTATAATAATAGGTCATCTCAATCTACCCTACGAATGAAGCTGTGAAATTTCATAACCACTACGGCAGAATTAGTGAAGTGGGGAATTGTTAACAATGTTTCATTTCAGGGAACTAATTATTTGAGAATTGTAAAAGCTGTCAGTTGTAAACGATTTCCGTTCCACAATCAGACTTTAGACAAACTTCAAGAAAGCATAAATGGCACCACCTTATCTGACTGGAGCAGGCATTTGTCTTAGAAATTAAAGTACTTCCTTTCTCCTCTCCCGTTCCCAGTGTAATGTGCCTCTTATGTATTCATTTTTTTCAGTTGAACATGAGTGCCAAAAGAGAGTAGTACCACCTGCCCAATTATCCCTAATGGTGATACTTGTGTTTTGTCTGGCTCCATACCAGATATGTTCAGGCATCTAAGGAACATCCTCAGAATTAGCATTGAGACAAATTTCTCATTGCTCTAATGTTCAGTTTTCATAACCAATTCTACCTGTGCCATGTTACATATTTTCAGGATACAACATGTTACTGTCACAAGGAAGGAGTCAATTACAACTTTTTTGTCACTTTGAAGAAACAGTAGGATATTCAAGACCCACAGTGAACCAGAATTGAATTCAAACCGCTTGCTTAATTTTATCTATGTAATATTTAGGGACTTGTCATTTGGATGCCTTCAGTCTACCCACTTTAAATGTATATTGAGCATGGGAAAGTTTGTACTTTGAAGCCTTTTTTTAAAGCAAAAAAATCTAAGATGTATCAAGGTGTGCAAAAGGACAGCAGACTGCATTTAATGCTTTATTGGCCATCTGCCATCCGCGGAGTGGTCGTCAATAATGATCCATCAAACAATTAACACAGCTAATAAATTAGTCACAAAGTAACCTAATTTGCCAGCCACTAGTAGGCACCAGTTGGAAATTAATGTACTGCAGCTATTCAGGATCACACCTGACACCAAACCAGATGGAAAATAGCATGACATAACAGATGATGATTAATTATAAGGGTGACATATGGCACTAATGTGTATTACGATTCTGCAGAAATCAGTACTGTGTGTGTGTGTGTGTGCGCGCGTGTGCATGTGTGTGTATATATCCTTTGCCTTCTGTACGGAACAGTACTGCATGTACTGTTAGAATCTCCCATAAACTATATCATTTTCCATATGTCTCTTCAGTACTAGGTTGAATCTACACACTTTTTTTTTCTAAGAGTTTCATTTAGCCAGTTAGGAAGAGACATGTTGCTAGAATACTAATGAAACACTAGTAAATTTCCATTCCTAATATTAAAATAGTACTTCTTGGTCACGTTGCAAGCATAGTCTGTGACCAGCACCCTGCAAATTCTGTGTTCAAACCAGCAGGAGTTAAATGAGATAATGTATCTGGTTTCCTTCTGAATATGGAAAAGTTTAGCTTGAGCAACATAGTTGTGTAAACTCTTCCACAGCATTGTTTCACAAGGGGCATGCAATATTTTCCCCAAAGTATTGAACATACAAAAATATATTTAAAAAATCAGTGACATCATATGAATCAGTGACCTCCAGAGCATCTGTCATGAACCACCCTGTTCAGATCTTGTAAGTTCAGGTCTGTGGCTTCCTTTATGGAATCAATCCATCTCTTGTTTGGCCTTCTTTTTCTACTCACTTCTGTTTTTCCTAGCATTAATGTCTTCTCTAGTGAATCATATCTTCTCATTACGTGTCCAAAGTATGATAACCTCAGTTTCATCATTTTAGCTTCTAGTGACAGTTCTGGTTTAATTTGTTCTAACACCCAATTATTGGTCTTTTTCGCAGTCCATGGTATCTGCAAACCTCTCCTCTAACGCCACATTTCAAATGAGTTGATTTTTCTCTTATCCGTTTTTTTCACTGTCCAACTTTCACATCCATACATAGCGATCGGAAATACCATGGTCTGAATGATCCTGACTTTAGTGTTCAGTGATTCCTCTTTGCATTTGAGGATTTTTCTAGTTCTCTCACAGCTGCTCTCCCCAGTCCTAGCCTTCTCCTGATTTCTTGACTATTGTCTCCATTTTGATTAATTTGATAATCCTTGACAAGTTCAATGTCCTCATTGTCAACTGTAAAGTTACATACATCTTCTGTTGTCATTACTTTAGTCTTCTGTATGTTCAGCTGTAGTCCTGCTTTTGTGCTTTCCTCTTTAACTTTCATCAGCATTTGTTTCAAATCATTACTGGTTTCTGCTAGTAGTATGGTATCGTCTGCATATATTATTGATATTTCGCCCTCCAATTTTCACACCTCCTTCATCTTGGTCCAATCCTGCTTTCCGTATGATATGTTCTGTGTATAGATTAAACAAATAGGGAGATAAAATACACCCCTGTCTCACACCCTTTCCAATGGGGAACCAATCAGTTTCTCCGTATTCTGTCCTTACAGTAGTGTCTTGTGTAGAGTATAGGTTGCGTATCAGGACAATCAGATGCTGTGGCACTCCCATTTCTTTTAAAGCATTCCATACTTTTTCATGATCTACACAATCAAAGGGTTTGCTATAATCTATAAAGGACAGGTTGATTTCCTTCTGAAATTCCATGGTCTGTTCCATTATCCAACATATGTTTGCAATATGATCTCTGGTGCCTCTTCCCTTTCTGAAGCCAGCTTGGACATCTGGCATTTCTCGCTCCATATATGGTAAGAACCTTTGTTGTAGAATCTTGAGCATTACTTTACTTGCATGGGATATTAAGGCAGTAGTTTGATAATTACTGCATTCCCTGGAATCTCCCTTCTTTGGAATTGGGATGTATATTCCAATTCCATGATATAATTGTGGATGAGGGCGCCGACCTGGCATGCATAACCGAGACCTGGGTGGGGGAGCAGGGAGGAGTTGCTCTTTCCCAGCTTTGCCCACCCGGGTATACGGTTCAGCATTGTGGTAGATCCGAGGGCCGGGGAGGGGGGGTCGCCGTGGTCTATAACAGCTCTTTTCTTCTCACCAGGCACCCTGTCCAGGCGGTGACAGGTCTGGAGTGTCTCCACCTTGTGTTGGGCCAGCGAGACAGATTGGGAATTCTGTTGGTGTACCGCCCACCTTGCTGCCCAACAGCTTCCCTAGCTGAGCTGACTGAGATAGTCTTGGAGTTGTTGTTGAGATCCCCTAGACTTTTGGTGCTGGGGGATTTCAACATCCATGCCGAGGCTGTCTTATCTGGGGCAGCTCAGGACTTCATTGCCGCCATGACAACAATGGGGCTGTCTCAATTTTCTACTGGCCCAACGCATGTGTCGGGACGTACTCTTGATTTGATCTTCGCCACTGGACATGGAGATGGTGATCTGCAGGTGGGATATTTTTCATCTACCCCATTGTCATGGACAGATCACCGCCTGCTGAGATTTAGGCTTACGACGTCCCTTTCCCTCTGCAGAGGTGGGGGACGTATTAAGTTGGTCCGCTCCCGGAGACTAATGGATCCTCTGGGTTTTCAGAAGGCTCTGGGAGACTTTCCGGCTGATAAAACTAGTGCTCCTGTCGAGGCCCTGGTCGAACTGTGGAATACGGAAATGACCCGGGCTGTTGACACGATCGCTCCTGCGCGCCCCCTTCGATGTAGAGCTCATACAGCTCCGTGGTATACCCCGGAGCTGAGAGTGATGAAACAAGAGAGGAGGAGGCTTGAGTGCAGATGGAGACGAACTCCTGACGGATGCAATTATGCCTTGGTAAGTGCCTCCACTAAGTTGTATGTAGAAGCGGTAAGGGCAGCAAAAAAGTGTCATTTTGCTGCCACTATTAGATCATCTTTATGCCGCCCAGCGGAGTTTTTTAAGATAGTACGAGGGCTTTTACACTCTGGCCCTCAGGATATCACAGAGTCATCTGAAGCCCGCTGCAACGACTTTGCGGGGCACTTCCAAAATAAAATCGCATGCATCCGTAAGGATCTCGACTCTAATGTTAGGACAGTTGAATCCATTGAGGTACCTAGATCACGGTCTTGTCCTCGATTATTGGATGAGTTTCAGTTGGTGCAGCTTGAGGAAGTTGACAAGATGCTTGGACTGGTGTGTGCAACCACATCGGTACTGGACCCTTGCCCCTCTTGGCTAGTAAAAGCTAGCCGGGCTGGAACTGCCGGCTGGGCCAAGGAAGTGATCAATGCCTCCTTGAGAGAGGGAGTTGTCCCTCGCTGTCTCAAGGAGGCTGTAGTGAGACCTCTCTTGAAGAGGTCGTCCTTGGACCCAGATAATTTGAACAACTATCGACCGGTAGCAAATGTTCCATTTCTGGGCAAGGTCTTGGAACGGGTGGTTGCCAGCCAGCTCCAGGCACTCTTGGATGAAACCGATTATCTAGATCCATTTCAATCCGGTTTTAGGCCCGGTTTTGGCACAGAAACAGCCTTGGTCGCCCTGTATGATGACCTTTGTTGGGAGAGGGACAAGGGGAGTGTAACTCTGTTGATTCTCCTTGATCTCTCAGCTGCTTTTGATACCATCGACAATGGTATCCTCCTGGAGAGACTCGCAGAGTTGGGAGTTGGGGGTACTGCTTCACAGTGGCTCCGCTCCTACTTGGCGGATCGTCTCCAGAAGGTAGTGCTTGGGGAGCATTGCTCGATACCCTGGACTCTCCATTGTGGAGTCCCGCAGGGATGGGTTCTGTCCCCCATGCTTTTCAACATCTACATGAAGCCTCTGGGTGCGGTCATCCGGAGTTTTGGAGTGCGTTGCCATCAGTATGCTGATGACACGCAGCTCTATTACTCCTTTTCATCTTCTTCAGGTGAGACTGTTGATGTGCTGAACCGTTGCCTGGCCGCGATAATGGACTGGATGGGAGCTAATAAACTGAAACTCAATCCAGACAAGACTGAAACGCTGTTGGTGAATGCCTTTTCCGCACAGATGGAGGATGTTCATCCTGTTCTGGATGGGGTTACACTCCCCCTGAAGAAACAGGTTCGTAGTCTGGGGGTTCTTTTCGATCCTTCCTTGTCACTTGAGGCTCAGGTAGCCTCGGTGGCTCAGAATGCGTTCTACCATCTTCGATTGGTAGCCCAACTACGCCCCTATCTCTGCGGTGACGACCTTGCCTCAGTTGTTCATGCTCTAGTGACCTCTAGATTGGATTACTGTAATGCACTCTACGTCGGGCTGCCCTTGAAGACGGTTCGGAAACTCCAACTAGTGCAAAACGCAGCAGCCAGACTGTTGACGAGGACCAATCGGTCCTCACATATTACACCTGTTCTGGCCCGTTTGCACTGGTTGCCGATTTGTTTCCGGGCCAGATTCAAAGTGCTGGTATTGACCTATAAAGCCTTACACGGTGTGGGTCCGCAATACCTGATGGAACGCCTCTCCCCCTATGAACCTACCCGTGCACTTCGTTCGACATCTAAGGCCCTCCTCTGAGTACCGCCTCATCGAGAAGCTTGGAGAGTAATGACAAGATCTAGGGCCTTTTCGGTGGTGGCCCCCAAATTATGGAATAGTCTCCCCGAGGAGGTATGCCTGGCACCTACGCTGTTATCCTTTCGGCGCCAGGCCAAAACCTTCCTATTCTCCCAGGCATTTTAATTCATTTGTATGTATTTTAATGTTTTAATTACCTTAACATTAGGTAGTTCTATTATGTATCTGTATTTTATATCTTGCGATTTTTGTTGATTATTGTTATTATTGTATGTTGTACACCGCCCAGGGAGCCATTGGCTAAGGGCGGTTTATAAATGAAAATAAATAAATAAATAAATATGGAATTCTTCCAGTCCGTGGGCCATTGATTTGTTTTCCATATTTCTTGACAGATTTGTAACAACTCTATTGGTATGCCATCTATTCCTGGTGATTTGTTTCTTCCAAGTCTTTTAAGTGCAGCTTTCACCTCGCATTCTAAAATTTCTAGTTCTTCATCATACGGTTCCTCCGTGAATGAATCTGTCATCCTGGCATCTCTTTTATAGAGTTCTTCAGTGTATTGCTTCCATCTTCCTTTTATTTCTTCTTAATTTCTCATTTCCTGCATAAAATATTTTGTAGTTGCCTGATTGAAAATGTCCCATTCCCGTCCATTTTAGTTCGCTCACACCAAGTATTGTAATGTTGATACGCTCCATTTCTTGCTTGACAATTTCTAACTTTCCCTGGTTCATGCTTCTCATTCTATGTTCCTATTGTGTGCGTCGTACAACTCTGGATTCTCCTTTCTCATCTGTGCGCATCAGCCTCTGGGCTTCCTTTCGGCTTTGACCCAGCTGCATCATTAGTCACAGCGTTACTCGTACTTGTCCTTTGTTCTTCCCCAGTAGCTCGGTGAGTGCCTTCTGACCCGGGGGTCTCATCTTCCAGCACTATCTCATGTTGCATTTCGGATACTTTGTTCATAGGGTTTTGGTGGTACGAGATATTCAGAGGTAGTTTACCATTGCCTTCCTCTGAGTTTGGATGCATCTTAGTCTGGTGTTTCAGCTTTGACCATTCCGCCTTGGGTTCCCCTGCTAGGAGTCTAGCCTTTTGGTCTAGACTCCTGACGGCATTTCTCTTATCTTCTTCAACACTCTCAAACCCCCTCACCATGTTAAGGTGTGCATCCTAGAGGGGGATATAAATATATTCTATGTGAATCAGCTTAATGCACATGCAAAGACATATTTATTCACTCATAGGCAAAAACCTTGTGATTTAAGAATGTATCTATAGCCCACAGATATTTCTATCGAACTTTAAAAAGCAGGGAAATTGGGCACCTGACCTCCTCTCTGAGATATTGTACTGCCCTACAAATTTGTCAGAATGCAAACACCATTTAGGTTGGTCTTTCACAGTCCAATCCACTTGCTGTGTAGCTTGGAAGAATTTGGTAACGTGCCTTTGAGCATATGGTGAGTGGTGGCAATACCTGCCATCTCCAAAGATGGAGAATTATATTTTTGTATGTTTGTTGTTCTGTGTTACTAATGTTTCTACAGAGAATCTAATCCAGAAAATTTTATTTCCCTCATTATTCACCCTAGAAATCTGTGTCAAATGTACTTTTATTAATTTCAATGCCTTTTTATTGGTCAATGTCATATGATGGTGAAGCCAGCCTTTTGTATTTCAAATTGCTGATTATGTTCTATTTCTATTTTGGGTGCATTAACAGTTGAATCTGAAACTGCAGTTTGGTGTAAAATCAGACTGATCACAATATGTTGCTACTTCAGCAATGACTCTAGCTGTTGGGAAAAAGAGGATGCATGTTTTCAGCCTGCTATGTTTAAACCACTTCATTTAAGGCAAGGTGGACATGGTCAATTAAAAACATAGAGCACACCTAGAATTTTGCTAGAATATATCTCACCTTCCACTTTTATCTTGTGCATATTGAGACACTCCTGAGGTCCACTGGAGACTATTTTGCAGAAGTCAGTGCCATTATTCCACAATTATGTTTGGAGTTTTTTTTAGTGTAAATTTTGCAAAGTGTTGCTGTACTTAACATATTCACAGAAACAGAAACAAAAGAAAATTATTTCCTATAGGAAACTTCACTAAAATTGCAAATTAAATCAGACATATTTAAAGTGACTATCTGAACTATATCACCTGTCTTAATAATGTTGCTTCCTCCCAATGAAAAGAAGATCAGCACAGCACATTTCTTTCTATTATTTGGGCTGATTGCAGGTGTTGCCACCACTCACCATATGCTCAGAGGAACATGTTACCAAATTCTTCCAAGCTTTACAGCAAGTGGATTGGACTGTGAAAGACCAACCCAAATTGTGTTTGCATTTTGATAAATTTGTAGGGCAGTAGAATATCTCAGAGAGGAGGTCAGGTCTCCTGCTCCCCTGGTGCATTCACTATAGCTGCCCAATTTCCCTGCTTTTTAAAGTTTGGTAGAAATATCTGTGGGCCATAGGTACATTCTTAAACCGCAAGGTTTTTTGCCTATAAGTGAATTTCTCTGCTGTTTAATCTGGGAGGTAAGAAATGGGATTCTGTGCAAGATTGCTGAGAATGGATTGATTATTTGCATGCTTATTGAGTTCAGTGGGATTTACTTCCGTGCAATCATGCTTAGGATAGGTGAAACTGACCACAATGGATGGGGAGGGGAGGAGGAGGAAGAGGCAGAGGGAGGGGAGGAAAAGCAGAGGGGAGGACTGGGATGGGAGCAGTCAGGAGGGGAGGGGAGGAGAAGGACAGGTTTGATCATTTACATGTTTATTGAGTTCAGTGCTATTTACTCCCATGCAATCATGCTTAGGATCGGTAAAACTGACCGGGGGGAGGGAGGGAGGGAGGGCTGGAGTGGGCAGGGGAGGAAAAAGAAGGAAGAGAGGGGAGGAGCAAGGGAGAGGGGAAGAAGGGGGAAAGCAGGTCCGATCATTTGTATGCTTATTGAGTTCAATGGGATTTACTCCTATGCAATCATGGTTAAGATAGGAAAAACTGACCATGGGGAGGAGGAGGGGGAGGGGAAGGGGGAGAAGCATATTGGAGGGGAGCAAAGGAAGGGGAGGGGAGGGCAGGTTTGATCCTTTGCATGCTTATAGAGTTCAATGTTATTTATTTCCGTGCAATCATGCTTAAGATAGGTAAAACTGACCATGGGGAGGGGGAAGGGGAGGGGGAGGAACGGGAAGGAGGGGATTGGAAGGGGATGGGAGGGGGAGGAATGGGAAGGAGGGGATTGGAAGGGGATGGGGAGGGAGAGGAAAAGGAAGGAGAAGGAAGGGGCAAGAGGGAGGTGATAGGAGGGGGAAGGGAAGGTGGGTTTGATCTAGGGTTGCCAGGCTCAGGGCCTGAGAATGATTCTGTATCTTAAAGAGAAAGTTCAGCCAAGTACATGTTTTCTGGCAACACTGTAATAGGAAAAACCACAAGGTGAAATTCTCCCTCCCCCCTGCACAACTTTTAAAGATGCAGAAGACCTCTTGGAGGTTGGGCCTGGCAACCCTAATTTGATCATATGCCTACTTTTTCAGTTCAATGGGATTTATTTCTGTGCAATCATGTTTCAAAACGGAAATGGACTGCCTTCAAGTTGATCTAACTTATGGTGACCCTTTGAATAGGGTTTTCATGGTAAATGGTATTCAGAGGTGGTTTTGCCATTGCCTTCCTCTGAGGCTGAGAGGCAATGACTGGCTCAAGTCACCCAGTGAGCTTCATGGCTGTGTGGGGATTCGAACCCTGATCTCCCAGGTCCTAGTCCAACACTGACCTGGAGGAGGGGCAGGGAGGGGGAGAGGAGGAGATTGGGTGGGTGGGCACTGGGCAGAGGGGATGCCCCTTTCCTTTCCAAAAGGAAAACTTTGTGAACAGTATCATTGCTTTTCAGCGTTTCCCTCACCTTTTTATTCTACAGCAGGCCTCCCACCTAAATTTAAATCAAAGCTGTCCCTGACCACATCTACACCAGACCTTTATTTCACTTTGGAGAGTCATGGCTTCTCTCAAAGAATCCTGGGAAGTGTAGTTAGTGAAGGGTGCTGAGAGTTGCTAGGACATGCCCTGTTCCATTCACAGAGCTTCAATCAGAGAAGCTGACTGTTAAAGCACTCTGGCCACTGGAGCTCTGTCAGGGGAATAGAGACTTCTATTGAGAGGACTCAGCACCCTTTATATACTACACTTCCCAGGATTCTTTGGGAAAAGCCATGACTGTATTATGTGAAATCAAGTATGGTGTGGGTATGGCCCTCTGATTAGCCAAGCCCAGCAGCTGTGAGGCTTTTAGAACACTGACACTTGGTTCTTACTGAGGATGTTCCATGTTATCATAGGGTTTCAGCCAAAATTTCTTAAATTAATTAACAAATCAGCCAGGCATTTTTTTTTAACTTTTAAACTGCAGATGATGAAGGTCAGAGTATGGGGCAAGGTCATTATTAGGATTACAGGTACTCTGTGAACATGGCTGATTTTTAATGAATTTCAATATATTATGAGAACTCTCAGAGAAGTAAGTCCAAAAGGGCTCTGGGTTTTTTCCCTCTCTTTTTAGGCTTTGAACTCTCAATTCTTTTTGACTGTTTGTGTATTGCCATGAAAATTGAGAGGGTTGTTAAACAAGCATTTCTGAGTTCAGGACTATAAGTTTTGTAAGGTTTTGTTTTGAAATGAGCTTATGGGAAGCATCAGAATAGCATGGGGGTATTTTCAATTTAACATTGCGGAATATGAAAAATCCCCGCTGGCTATAGTATACAGCCACTCTCGTGGCTGTATAATAAAGCAGATAAATAAATCAAGACTGATAAAATACTGTTATTGTTCTGTTCTTCATAGATACAAATAATTGAAGGAAATGTCATTATTTGTTATTTAAATTGCAAAAATATATGCATATGTGTGTATGTGTGTGCAAAATAATTAGACTATGAACTATATTTTATCATACTGTAACTATGCTTTCTATATTTTCTCAAATAAAAATATGGATTGATTTGATCCTGTACTTATTATTCCATTCAAATACAAACAAATTCTTTCTCAATAAACGTATTGTCTGTTTATCTGTCCTCTATGGCTGTAATATAGTGTGTTAATATTTAGGAAATATTTAGATAAATATTCCAATATTGCCTAACTAAGAAAACTAATAAAACTAATACAACTTACTAAAAAAAAAAAAGAATCCATAGATGGTTTTCCATTTGGAGGCTTTCCCATTTTTGCCAAATTACCATTTCAGCCATTATCAATACATTATATACCTTGAGTATAATATCTTAAAATCTCTAAACATTAGGGCTTAATTATCAGACATGCCCACCGTGCATTCACATTGGTCACTAGTTCTGATATAACTACATCTTCAGCATTGGTCACTAGTTCTCAGATAAATTTTGTTTAATCTAGCAGATATCAGACAGCCAGTGTGGTGTAGTGGTTAGAGTGTTGGACTATGACCTGGGAGACCAGAGTTCGAATCCCCACCCAGCCATGAAGCTCACTGAATACCGCTTACCATGAAAACCCTATTCATAGGGTCACCATAATTTGGAATCAACTTGAAGGCAGTCCATTTCCATTCAGCAGAGATCAGATAGCATTGAGTCAAAATTTTATAAAACTTTTTTTAAGCTAGATGGTTCTAATTCAGCAATAACCTCATATATCCAGCCTAAAGTTTCATATGCATGATTAATTACTGAAAGTAATAATCCAAATTTTGTACAATCTCTAAGTGAACCATAATGCCTTATTAGTATAATTATTATATGTCTGGCCTGGCAATACTGAATAAAAGAGAACTGCTGTAGACCCATTCTACGTTTTATCCCTCATTCATCATAGCACCTCATTTCTATGAGCCCATTTCTCTCCCATAATTTCATATTTCCTAACAATTATTCCCTTGGCACATCCAGTATTACAGAAGATGGCACTGAGATGTGACAGCCCTAGATGTAAGGGGCATGGAACCCTGGGAATGGGAGGTAATTTTCAATAGCTGAAGCCAGATAGTGATTTTTTTTTCTACTGTGCAAATTCTAGGCAGAGATTTTGCAGTGGGGAATCTAGTCAATCCTCACATATAGATTCTGTGTATACACATATGAAGAATATTTGTTCCAAAGGTCCTTGAACTAGTGGTGGCAGGCCAGCTCCAGACACTCTTGGATGAGACCAATTATCTGGATCCATTTCAGTCGGGTTTCAGGCCTGGTTTTGGCATGGAAACAGCCTTGGACGCACTGTATGATGATCTCTGTCGGGAGAGAGACAGGGGGAGTGTGACTCTATTAATTCTCCTTGATCTCTCAGCGGCTTTCAATACCATCGACCATGGTATCCTTCCGGGAAGACTGGCTGAGGTGGAAGTGGGAGAGACTGCATGGCGGTGGTTCCACTCCTACTTGGCTGGTTGGCTCCAGAAGGTGGTGCTTGGGGAACATTGCTTGGCACCCTGGACTAGCCAGTATGGGGTTCCACAGGGGTCAGTTTTATCCCCCATGCTGTTCAACATCTACATGAAACCGTTGGGTGCGGCTGTCCGGAGCTTTGGAGTATGTTGCCATCAGTATGCTGATGACACGCAGCTCTATTTCTCCTTTTCATCTTCTTCAGGTGAGGCTGTCAATGTGCTGAACCAGTGCCTGGCTGTGACAATGGACTGGATGAGGGCTAATAAACTGAGGCTTAATCCAGACCAGACTGAGATGCTGCTAGTGGGTGGTTCTTCTGACCGGATGGTGGATGTCCAACCTGTCCTGGATGGTGTTGCACTCCTCCTGAAGGAGCAGGTTCATAGCTTGGGGATTCTCCTAGAACCATCTCTGTCACTTGAGGCTCAGGTAGCCTCAGTGGCATGGAGTGCCTTCTACCAACTTCGGTTGGTGGCCCAACTACACCCCTAACTGGACAGGGATAACCTGGCATCAGTTGTCCATGTTCTGGTAACCTCCAAGTTAGATTAGTGCAATGCTCTCTCTGTGGGGCTGCCTTTGAAGACGGTTCGGAAACTGCAGCTTTTGCAAAATGCAGCGACCAGATTGGTAACAGGAACCAGATGGTTTGAACATATAAAACCGATTCTGGCCTGCTTGCATTGGCTGCCTGTACATTTCTGAGCTTGATTCAAGGTGCTGGTTTTAACCTATAAAGCCTTACATGGCTTAGGACCACAATACCTGATGGAACGCCTCTCCCATCACAAACCCACCCGTGCACTACGCTCCACATCCAAGGTCCTCCTTCGGGTGCCTACTCTGAGGGAAGCTGGAAGTCTGGCAACAAGGGAGAGGGCCTTCTCAGTGGTGGCCCCCATATTATGGAATGATTTCTGTGACGAGGTGTGCCTGGTGCCAACACTGTTATCTTTTCAGTGCCAGGTCAAGGATTTCCTCTTCTCCCTGGCATTTTAGCATGTGTTTTTAAATTGCTTTTTTAGAAAACGTGTTTTTAAATTTGTATATTTGTTTTTAATTGTTGTAAACCACCCAGAGAGCTTCAGGTCTGGGGCGGTATACAAATGAAATAACTAACTAACTAACTAACTAACTAAATAAATAAAGTAGCCAATCTAAGTAACCAATATTATAAGAATGTAAGCTAAGCCCTGCAGGATCAGACCAAAGGCCCATCTAGTCCAGTATCCTGTTCTGACAGTGGACAACTAGCTATCTAGAGAGGGCCTGCAAGCAAGGCATGAGCACACCACTGTCCTCACTAGTTCTCTAGCAACTAGTATTTTATCATGTCTCTTCTTATGGGAAGGGCCATAGCTCAGAGGTAGAGCACCTGCTTTTGTATGCAGAAGGTCCCAGGTTCAATCCCTAGTGTATTCAAGTAGGGCTGGGAGTCTGAAATCCTGGATAGCCACTGCCAGTCACTGTAGACATTACTGAACTAGAATGACCAATGGTCTGACTAAGTGTAAGGCAGCTCCTGATGTTTCTACTCGTCTTTTATCTAAACTAAAAAGCCCTACATGTTGTAATCTTTTCTCACAGGAAGTTGTTCTAGCCTCATGATTATTTTGGTTGCCCATTTTTGAACCTTTTCATGCCCTGCAGTATTCTTTTTAAGATGCAGGACCTAGAACAAATGGGATTGGCAATATATTCAGTCACTTTCCTAATGATCTTTAATATGGAATTCATTTCTTTCCACAGCTGTTGCACACTAGTCAAGATTTTCATTGAGCTATCCACTACAAGATCTCTCACCTGGTCAGTCACTGACAGTTCAGACCCCAAGAGCATAACTGTGAAGTTAGGATTTTTTGTCTCAATGTGCGTCACTCGCTTTCATTGAATTACGTTTGCCATTTTCATGCCCATTCACCTAGTTTGTAACTATCGTTTTGGAGCTCCTCATAATCCTTTTTCATTCTTACCACCGTGAACAAGCAAACTTGACCACCTCACTGCTCACCCCTAACTCTTGGTCATTCATAAACAAGTTAAAAAGCACTGGTCCTTTGGGGGGACTCCACGTATACTCATCCCGCATTGTAAGAGCTGTTCATTTATTTCTATTGTTTTTAACCAGTTACAGATCCATAAGACCAGAGATAAGAACAAGCAATATCTCAAAAGGAGAGACACATGTAAGTAAAAGATTTGTCTAGTGCTGTCTCCTTCATCTTTCTCCTTCACTTTTTCATTTACATCTTTGCTTTTCTCCATTCTACTAGCAGCTTTCTTTTATATAGCAATATCTTCAAAACTCAGAAATGTCTGCTCCTCTTAAGTTATAAACTGTCAAGCAAAATTGCTCACTGCATAATTTTGCCCAATATGTGATTTAACTGTCTTTATGTTTAATTTCATTTTTTCCTTCTCAATTAAAAAACAGACAAATTAAGCCAGGCACAGGGAGAGATTAATTAGGATCTATTAGTAGTTATCAGGTTGATTTGCAGTATATCAGCCAAAGTTCACAACTCAATGTTTTAACGAAAGCAGCAACCAAAAGGCTTTGTTGTCCCCTAAACTAGGTTGCTGAAAGCAATAAAGCTTGGGTAGGGGACATCAGGAAGAGATTCATGTTTGAAAGAACTGTGAGATCAGTTCTGGTCCTGAAAATACATTCCTGGACTTTTCATGTCCTCAGAGGCACCCTGGTCCTTCATTCTAAATGTCCAGAAACTCTCTTATGCCATAATTTTGCATCTGGCTCTGGTTGGTAGATGATGCGTTTTTTATATATATATAAAGTAGATCCATCAAGTCTGAAGTCTGCCCACCCCTGAATTAAGCAAGAGAAACATGCATATGATGTCTATAATAAGATATCCCGATAAGGAATAAATTACAAATATATATTAAAAAGAGAAATATATCATAATTGGAAACCCCCAAAGTATAACAAAAATAAGTTGTTCTGGAATGAATGAATGAATGAATGAATGAATGAATAAAAGACTAATCAAGCAGACTACTGTGGCAATGAGAGCTGAGGAAGAATACTGAAGCTACAGACATATATAATGATCTGAGGCCTGGTTCATTGATTTACTTTTATTACTTGAAGACTAAGCATTACTTGAAGACTAAGCATGTGGGAAGCCTTCCTAAGAAAAAAGTTTCATCTACTTATACAGAAAAATATATTTTGGCAAATCTCTTATTGTACTTATGTATTTTAAGTCTAGATTATTTCTTTTGTAATATATAATTTATTTTATGTTTACTAAATTGTTTATTTTTGTCTTATTTTAATTTATTGCTGTTTTGTAAACTGACTTCTCTCCCCTGCCCCAGTGCTTTTATTTTGAGTGTTTGTTGTAAGCCACTGTGGGCACAGGTCACTGTGGAAAGGTGGCATATAAATAAACCAAATCAATAAATCAAATCTCAGAATTCCTCAGATGGCGATATTAGCTTATCCTGAGAAACAAGATTCAAATTCACTAGTTTTTTTTGCCTTAAGTGAAATATGCAACAATATATGAAGAACCCTCTCCCTCTAAGAAATATCACTATTTTAATATCCTTTTTGGGTTTTTTTTTTCAAAATTCTTAATATAGAATTGCATAAAGTGAAATTGTTGTAATTTGATTTGCATACCACTTATATGCCAAAATGGCTTCCATAGATATTTTTGTAAGCTGTCATACAGCATGATGACAGCATTCCATGGGGCTGGGGGAAAATACATTGGGTATGAGGCAAGTGTGATGAGGACATGAGGCAAGTGAGAATGGTAGATGGGTGGGTGAGCGAGGCGGGCATGACGCGAAAGAGCAAGGAAGATGGAAGAGGGAGGCAGCACAAGTGAGCCATGGAAGAACAGTCAAGACAGCCAGGGATAGCTCCTCACCAGCCATCTCTTCTCTGTCGTTGCTTTCCCTCCATCATACCAACAGCCTCAGTTGTGGAAGGCAAGGATGAGGGAAGTGGCGGGAGAGTAGGATGGTGGCTGAGGTGCTGCTCTGGCCACTCGCCACTGTTCCTGTGTCACTCAGCCAGCTGCCTCCCTCCTCCTCTCAGTATAAGGTCTAAAGGGGAGAAGAGGAAGAAAATGGCAACCCATTTGGGGGTGGAGGGAGAAGAAGAGGACACTTGACAACCTGTTTGGGGAAGGAGAAGAGGATGCTTGGTGACCCGTCCCTGGTCTCTTCTGCCAAGCAGCATCTGGAGCAAGCTCCTTGTCCCCAAAAGAAAGAATGAGAGGAGCATGCTTCAAAGTTGAAAGGCTTTTAATTCATCATGCTGATCAAAGGGTGGTGTTATAATCACCATGGAAAATGTCATTGTTGAAGCCTGATATTTTACTTCAAGAAAATATCCCGCCACCACCAAATTTTATTGGAAGTTGCTTAAGATGCAATTTCTATGAAAATTACTTGTATATTGTTATGGGTTTGGGGATTGAGATAGATGATTTCTTTGGGTTCCCTTCAAGCCTATAACCTAGGTACGCTCAGAGATAGTGACTGGCCCAAAGTCACCCAGTAAGCTTCATGGCTGAACCTAGTCCAACACTCTAAATACTACCCCAAACCCACTCTGCAACATGTATGGATCATTCATCACAATTCTAACACCACAGATATACCATTGTCAAGGATGAAGAGGGACAAAGGAGAAAATGTGATCTAAGTTCTTTTTAATGTGCAGTTTCAGCCTGAGAAACTAAAGTCATTCTGCTCCCAGGCATTTACCGTTATGCAGGGGGAGATTGGGGGTGAGCCTGTCAGTCCCTTGTTAGGGTCTGGACATCTGCAATGGCGAGCCCTCTCAAGTACAGGAGTCTGAAGGCATTGACGTGGGGGCTTCAGGAATGGGAACTTATAGGAGGAAGTAGAGCAATGGAATCATTCCTATTCTCTTCCTTGCATGATAGCAGTTGGGGAGGGGGGTCAGGGAGAGGCACAACAATACAGTATGTGTGATGGATTGTTAAGTGTGCAAACCCAATTCAAATTTTGCACTCCGTGCTTGTGCTCTGGAGGCCAGGTAGTAAGGTATGCCTTCTTTCTCACTATGTACTGAATGCCACATCACATGCAACAATTAGTGTAATCATTTAATAACTGACTTGTTAGTCAGTGCTCAGAGCTATTTCAGCTGTGCAAAATACATTATTCCTCTCTCTGCCTGCTATTTAACAGAAGCTACATAAGTTACATAACTTATTACATAACTTACATGCATTTCAAAAACACCCAAATTGCAATTATGTGAACAAATACCAATCGCAAATGTGCTTGACTGCTTTCCATTCCTGACCACAGAAAAACTTGCAAACTGCAGCAATTTCTGCTTCCCTTTCCATTTTGTTGGAATTCTCTGACATCCCCACTTGTGAGACATGAAATGAAGAGAACAGCTCTTTCTGTTCCTGGCATATGGGGCCGGACTAGCCGTGTTTGCCTGGTTGATTAGTACCACTGACTTTAGCTGGGGTCAGATCCCAGTACCGCAACATGAAGGCGTTCCCCTCATTGCATCAGCTTTAAGAACTGTTCTATAAAACAGGAAAAAAATGTTACACGGAAAACAAGAAAATCAAGGTGTTGGAAAAGGATGATAACAGAACAGCAGGGTTGATCCTCAGTTGCCACCACATCTGTTAACATCTGCAAAACAGGCAGATTCATGTGCATTAGATGTGCAGTGCTTAAGAATACGAATAGGATGGTCTAGTAAGAATATACATCCTATTGTTATAAAGATCAGAATAGTTTGAATTTGATCATACACCTAATTGTAGGCAATGCACAACACACAAAACATGCAATCCATGAACAGGGAGGCAATTCACAATACCAATAACCTTTAAAATTTGATAAAGAATAGACAAGAAAGAGAATATGTGTATGCATTAATAAAGCTGTATCACTTTCCAATTATCCCTTTAGCAAAAGAGATAAAAAAGCTGAACAGCATTTTGAGGTGAAAATCAAATGAAGTTTCTTAAGACATCAAACAGGAAACATAAGAAAAGAAGCACAGAATTAAATACAGTCAATATGATTTTGGAAAGAGAAGGTCATGACTCCCAAACTTTTGTAAATTCTTCAAACGCATGCATTTCTGAGAAGCCCTAGGAGGTAGAGGGACCAAATGTCCAGTGATTTTTTTATTTCTTTCTATAAAGACATTACCAAAGACATACCATGGGAATTTCTGTGTAAATGGTAAAATTAGAGCATAAGATAAAAATCAATCAGCTGCCATTTCACAGTGATTTGGCTGGGGTAGAAATAGCCAAAGAGGCAGAGAATGACACCTTAAAGATGGGAATACATTTATTATGGGATAAACAATGAAAGTTCATGTCTATATAAGCTTATGCATAATAAATTTCTTAAAGATGCCACAGGGCTGTTGGTTGCTTTGCTGCAACAAACACAGTAACTTTTAGGAAATGATACTGATAATGATTTGGCATTCACTGATAGTTTACATTTTTTGAAAACTAGGGGCTACTGCCCCTGCTCACTTTGCTCACCAACCCCACCTACTGTCACCAAAGCTTTCTTGTCCCTCATGGATCACCAAAGCGCTCCCCCTTTCACCATGGGTTGTCAGAGCTCCTCCACCTCCATGGGTTGCCAGAGCTGTCCCCTCCCACAGGTTGCTAGAGCTCTCCACCACCACAGGGCTCACGAGAGCTCCTCCTCCACCCTTGGGTTATCAGAGCTCCCTTCAGTCCTAGCAGGTTGTCAAAGCTGTCCCCCCCTGCTCCCTGCAGGTACCCAAAACTCCCCCAGCCCCTATGGGTCACCAGAGCTCTCCTTCTCCTTACAGGGGGTTGCCACAGCTCCCTTCACCTCCATGGGTTGCCAAAGCTCCTCCCATCCCATGGGTCACCAGAACTCCCCTGCCCCCCATGGGTTGCTGGAGCTCCCCATGTGCCCCATGGGTCACCAGAGCTCCCACCACTCCCACAGGTTTTCAAAGCTACCCCCAATGGGTGGTCAAAACCTAGAAAAATCATAATGAAGGACCAGTTATATCAACAAATGTAAACAAATCAATATCTAAAAATAAACAATAATGTCATGTATCAAGCAATGAGTCAGAATGCATAGTAGGTGTGGGACACTGGAATAGGAGTAGACAGAGGTTTTAATTATAAAGCACTCCAAACTAGAGGTTGGCTTCTATTATGTCTGCTTATTGACTCTTCAGAAGACTGTTGTAAAAAAAGTTGATGAATATCTTACTGCAAATGTTACTTGAAAATACAAAGTGCCTTGAGCTGGGATATTTTAGAGAACATTTTTAGGGGAAATTATGGTTTTGAAGTCAGTGCTGTCATTGACCTCAAAAGAATAATAGGTTAAGTTAAATACCCTATGAGTGGAATGAATATGTATGTGTGAAGTGAACTGAAGGGAAAAGGAGGCAGGCACAGGGTACAGTGGGTTCACAGAGCCTCTCCATTTGCTTCTTTGAGGTTCATCCCAGGAGATCAGTTTCATATGGGGTGGGCTGAGCAATGGGACTCGGTGTTGTGCACCCTCTTAATTGTGGATAGAATCTTCCAGTGTAAAATAATTCCTGATTGTCTATCTAGATGAGTAGGCCCTCTTCACGTGACCTGTCTAACATGAAAAGGAGATGTGGAGCATTCTCATATAGCTGTATGACAGGAATACTTGTCTCGCCTAAACATGTCTTTAGACTACTCCTCTATGCTCAGTGAAAAAACTCTTGCAAAATGAAAACCTGAGATAATTCAGCTCAAATATTGTCCTAGGGGGACCTCTTCCCAGTGTGACCCTGGCTTTGTGCTGCTGGAGGATAAGCTACTGTAGGTCCAGTAGAGCTAACCCAAACTAACACCCTTAACCAAAATATCAAAAGGAGCCATACATGGGTAACATGCCCTCTTAAGGTACCCTCTGGCAGTAGATGGAGATGAGATCAGAGCTTTTCAGAAATGTTTTGTTGAGAGAAATATGACATAATACCAAGTCAATGGTTAACTATGAACAGCTTCCCAGAAAGGGAGAAACAAAGCAAAGGAGGAAGGACTGAGAAGTTAGTGGTGCAGCTGAGCTATGTGGTTTTTGGCTTCTGTGGAGACAGAGAGAGGAAGGATGGCTGCAATTTGAAAGAACAGAGGAGAAAGGCAACATGGATCAGGAAAAGGAAGATGGGAACCCTAGAACTCATGGGGGACTCAGTGGGGGAGCTAGAGCTGGAGCAGGGAAGAAGAGGATCTAGGGACAGAAAACTCAGGGGAAGCACTCCAGGGGAATCTTGGCCTATGGGTCCCAAGAGAGTTCAGATAGTCAAATAATGGCCCTGGAAGAATGCTTGTTTGCTTTTTTAAAAAACAGACCTCGACTTGATTAGCAAGGAGGTGGCTAACTTTCTGTATAGTGTCCTTTATTTATCATTGCTCTAAACAGCCGATCAACAGGGTAGGACAATGATGCTTGAGTAGATTTAAACAGAAGCAGGTAGAGCATTTTCAGACTCAAGGAGTCCCAAGCTAGCTAAATACTGAGTGGTGTCACTGCCTTGTGCATGATAATAGCGATGTTTTGGCAGAAAACATATAACTAGATCTTGCCTTGTGCAAATAGATTTGTACTAGTTCATCTTTCTGGCTAAATGTAACCCTTTTGCACCCAAGGTGCTAGGGAACACAGAAAATGTCAGAACTTGTTCTCCTACCAGTGTTTGTTACACACATAGGAAATGGAATTCACATTGTAAATTCTACAAGCTAATGAAGAGGGATGATGGGAGTTGTAATCCAACACCATCTGAAGGGCACCTGCTAGAGGGTACTCCTGCTCTAGAACACTACAATTTGAGAGTACTAGTAATATGGTTGACAATTCAGAGAGAGAGAGATCCTGCCTCTCTGTCTGTGTATGCGTGAGATATATTATCCTGGGCATTTCATCAAGAATGACAGAGTGCCTTTTAAAATCCCCTGAAGAATGCGTGAGCAAATGCTGCCTGCACACATATAAAATCCATCACACGTAGACTAAAATAATGTGGCTGATTTCCTGAATTCAGTCCTGAAGGCAACCATGTGATTTTAGTCTACATGCATTGGAATTTATACACGCATAGGTGGCATTGACACATTTTGTCCTGTGCAGATGATGTGCAGGGATGACAAAAGAAGGGTAAGTGCACCTAGTGGGGATAGAGAGAAGATGAGCATACCCAAAAGGCCATAGCTCAGTGGTACAGCATCTGCTTTGCATGCAGAAGATCCCAGTTTCAGTCCCCAGCCTCTCCAGCTAGGGCTGGGAGAGACCCTGGTCTAAAACCCTGGAGAGCCTCTGCTGATCTGTGTAGACAATCCTGAGTTAGATGGACCAATGGTCTGACTCAGTGTAAGACAGCTTCCTATGTGCTTCTGCTCCTCGCTGTTTATCTATTTATTTATTATTTTATTGATACCCTGCCCTTTCTTCCAGCAGGAGCCCAGGGCGGCAAACAGAAACACTAAAAACACTTCAAAACATCATAAATAGACCTTAAAATACATTAAAACAAAACAACGTTAAAAACATTAAAAAAAACTTGCCATATCAAGCTGGTGATGGGGCATCTAAGTATCATTTGAATGAGCTCGATGACACAAACCTCTTCAGAGTCTCATTAAAAATGTAAGAACCCAGAGCTACCCCAAGAGGAATGCATACATTCTCCCCTATCTGTTATGTACCTGTTGTTGTTCTGCTTTGAAAGCAATGCTTCTGCCACCCTATCACATTGCTCTGCATCTTGTTTCCTCAAACAGTTTTGGGGATGTTCTATGCCTTGTAATTGTACCAGCTGAGCACGGTTCCCTGAGAACATGTCACAGGGAAAGAGACAAACAACAAGGCACTGAAGAAGTGGATCAGAACGTGTCATTTCCCATTTTTGCAATCTTAAATTCCTCTCTCCACATTTCAGCATCAGGTTGTGATTTTCTTTAAAAAAGTCCTCATGAAAATTCATCAGGATTTTATCGTGAACTTCTCCTAACACATTTCTAATATAATGCATTTTTGTATTTTATTTTTACCAGTATATCCATTTTAGACACATTTTACACTAGTAAATGCATTTCTGTGTACATTACTTGGCTGGAGAATGGCATTCCAAAATTTGGAGAAGTGCAAATGTCAAAGGGTGGCTGCATTTTAGTTCACAGATTGTTTCAGGAAGTGCAAATGTTGTAAGTTCACCTTTGAATGTGAACTGAACCAAATTTCTCCCACCACCTCTACTTACAGGAAGAGTTGACTATTATAGATTTAGTACTTCTTTAGGCGTTTATGGTGACATCATCTGCAAATATGGATTGGTAAATAAATGCTTTGCATATCCATTTCAGTAGCGGAACCTGAGTTCTTGTGTTGCCACAGTGAATCATTTTCTCCTATTCCTTCATGCTGTACCTTCTGTGATTTCATAAACTGCTATAACTTTCTTCCATATCTGTATTAGTATTTCAACAAAAGAGATCCATTTATTTGACTATGGCCACATCCACACTGTACATTGATTCCACTGTTATTCCACTTTAAACAGTCATTGTTTCCTCCAAAGAATCCTGAGAAGGGTATTTTGTGAAGGGTGCTGAGAGTTGTTAGGGGATTCCTATTCCCCTCACACAGCCACAATTCCCAGAGTTCCCTGGAAACAGGGGTTGACTGTTAAAACACTCAGGGAACTGTAGCTCTGTGAAGAGAATACAGGTCTCCTAACAACTCTCAGTGCCCTTCACAAACTAGACTTCCCAAGATTCTTTGGGGGAAGCCATGATTGTTAAAACTGGAATAATAGTGTAATAAATGTACAATGTGAATGTGGACTGTGTTTATGTTTTCTTTTTCTTTGCCTTTTCATAATATACATTTTCATGTGTGTGTATATATATATGCCCCTCGCTGGATCGTCACCTTGTAGTGGTGAGTGGGCTTGCATGTTCCAATGAACATTGTGAGCGACGCCATCGGGAGTCATGTACTCCCAGCAGGGTCACCCATGGTGGTAAGGTCAAGGGAGAGGAACCAGACAACAAACGAACCAAGAAAGTCCTCAACGGCGGAACAGGCGGATGATAACAGTGTGTACATTACAACGGCTGTGAAGGCGGATGAAGGCTGCAGCAGATAAAAGTTCCAATCGTCATGGTATCTATGCCATTGGATCAAAGCCTTTTTCTGTCAAGATTGTGTGTTGATCATTGTGTGCCAATCTCCACACATAAAACAAATTCAAGCAAAGGCGTCTTCCAAGCAAACCAAATAAAGTCTCATGGCTATCGGCAACTGGGGCAGGACTGTGAAATCCGGAAGCCCCTAGTCATGGACTGGCACATGGGGGGTGGATACAGACTCAGACATCCTGGCTCAAGGACCGAGGCAGTTGAGTAGTTCGGCAGCTGTATCCAAGACTGAGCAGTCCTATTCAGGATCCACTCTGCTCACCCGTATGGGGAGGGGGCTAGAAAAGGTGCCCTAAACATAGTCTGCCTCATCTCTCTCCCTGACTGGATTACCACGTCCAGTGGGGTCACCACTTGGTGGTCGCAAAAGACAATAGAAGTTTGGAACATGGAATGTACGGGCATTGCTGGACAATGCAGATAGTGAACGTCCTGAACGCAGGACTGCCATCATCGCGAGGGAGTTTTAATATTAACATAGCAGCACTCCAAGAAACTTGAAGAGCAGGAGGACAACTGAAGGAAGAGAAAGGAGGTTATACCTTCATCTGGAAAGGACTGCCTAAACAAGAACAACAAATAATCTTGTGAAGCTCTTGTCAGAAGTTCCTATTGGCATTGAATGACTCTAAACTCTCTGGTTAAAACTTGCCAAAAACCAGCAGGCAACTATTGTAAGTGCTTATGCACCAACATTAGATGCTGATGAAGACATCAAGGAAATTTTTTATAACCAGCTGGACACCATCTTATCAGAGATACCTAAGGAAGATAAAATTATCCTCTTGGGTGATTTCAATGCAACAGTTGGGCGTGATTTCAATTTATGGCCAGAAACCATTGGGAAAGAAGGAGTTGGCAATAGCAACCTGAATGGCATTCTACTTCTGACTAAATGTGCAGAGCAGAGCTTGGAAGAGTTACTTTTTTTGAACTACAACTCCCATCAGCCCCAGCCAGCATGGCCACTGGAATTGGCTGATGGGAGTTGTAGTTCAAAAAAGTAACTTTTCCAAGCTCTGGTGCAGAGCATAATCCTATTATTACAAACACACTCTTTCACCAGAGAAATAAATGTAAAACATCATGGAAGCACCCTCAGTCAAAACATTGGCATCTCCTGGATTACATAATTGTCCGTGCCAGAGATTGTCATGATGTACTCCTCACTAGGGCCATGATGAGTGCTGATGACTGCTGGACAGATCACCGATTAATTCAATCCACTATGGCCATTAATATTGTTCCTCAATGTAGGCTCCAAGGAAGAAAACCAAGGCGTAAAATGAACATCCATGCACTTCAAGATCCTATTAAGCGAGCCTGCTTTCAAACAACTCTCAAGAAACATCTACCTACCGAACTCCCTGAAAACGTCGAGGAATATAGCAGAAAGACATTAATTGTGCTGCTAAGAAAAACATCTATGCCAGTGCAAAGGCTGAGGTCCAAAGAACGCCTGGTGGATAAAGAAAGATCAAGGAATCCAGCACTTTGCAGATGCTCATGATGCACGGGGCTTTTTTTATGCCACAAAGACCATCTAAGGACCAACAAATTATGGTACAAATCCCTTAGGTTCAATGGATGGTAGCAAACTTCTTAAGGATAAAGAGTCTATTGCACTGCACTGGAAAGAGCATTACCACAACCTTCTTAATTGTAACTCTATTGTGGCTGATGAGGTCTTCTCGCAAATTCCACAACAACAAACTAGAGACAAGCTTGCAGTATCCCCTAATTTGGATGAAGTCAGTAAAGCCATCAATCAAATGAAGAACAAAGCTAGTGGACCTGATGGGATTTCTGCTGAAGTCTTTAAAGAAGGTGGGTCTGAACTTACACAACAACTTCATAAGATCATCGAAAAAATCTGGATGAGGGAGGAGATCCCGGAAGACTTTAGGGACACCATAATTATCACCCTTTTAAAGAAGGGTGATAGAACAGACTGCGGGAACTATCAAGGTATCTCTTTTCTGGCTACCACAGGTAAAATCCTTGCAAGGATCCTTGCAAATCACCTCCTGCCAATGTCCGAGGATGTCCTCCCTGAATCTCAAAATGGTTTCCGCCCTTCCAGGGGGATAGTGGACACGATCTTCACTGCATGACAGCTTCAAGAAAAATGCCGGGAGCAGAATCAACCTTTATATATGGCATTTATTGACCTGACTAAAGCCTTTGATACAGTAAATTGAACTGCTCTGTGGACCATTCTTCTGAAAACTGGATGCCCTGATAAATTTGTTATTTTGCGACTCCTTCATGACAACATGACAGCAGCAATTTTGGACAACAATGGCTTTCAGAGCGATCCATTCAGAGTCGGATCAGGCGTAAAACAGGGATGCGTCATTGCTCCTACCTTATTTGCTATCTTCATTGCTATGATTCTACACCTTATTGAGGGGAAACTTCCTACTGGTGTGGAAATCATATATTGAACAGATGGAAAGCTTTTTAATCTCAGGAGGCTGAAAGCAAAATGTAAAGTAATGTCAACCTCTGTCTTAGAACTTCAGTATGCCAATGATCATGTAGTCTCTGCACATTCAGAGAAAGATCTTCAAACTATCCTAAATGTCTTCACAGAAGCATATGGAAAGCTTGGGCTCTCACTTAATATTAAAAAAACCAAAGTGCTTCATCAACAGGTGCGAACTAGTCCCTCTGTAGCACCATCAATCCAGCTTAATGGTCTGACGTTGGAGAACTTTGATCACTTCCCCTATCTTGGCAGCCATCTCTCTGTAAAAGCTGACATCGATGCTGAAATTCAACATCGTCTGAGCTCTGCGAGTGCCGCATTCCCCCGAATGAAGCGTAGAGTGTTTGAGGATTGGGATATTCACAGGGAAACCAAAATGCTTATTTAGAAAGCCATTGTACTACCGACCTTACTGTATGCCTGTGAAACATGAACCATCTATAAAAGCCACTCCCAATTTCTTGAAAGATTCCACCAACGCTGCCTCTGGAAAATTCTGCAAATTATTTGGAAAGATAGGTGGACTAATGTGAGCATTTTGGAAGAAGCAAAGACTACCAGTGTTGAAACAATGGTCCTTCAACATCAACTTCACTGGACTGGCCATGTTGTTCAAATGCCTGATCACCGTCTTCCAAAGCAGCTACTGTACTCGCAACTTAAGGATGGAAAATGGAACATTGGTGGACAGCAAAAGAGGGTTAAAGATGTTCTTAAAGCAGATCTAAAAAAATGTAACATGAGCATCGACAACTGGGAACTCTTGGCCCATGAGCGTCCCAAATGGAGGTCGGCTATTATCAAAGGTGCTGTGGACTTTGAAGAAGCACAAATATAGGGTGAATGGGACAAACGAACTAAGCGGAAGGCACATCAAGCAAATCCTCATCCGACCGTCTTCCATTTGGAATCCTATGTCTTCCCTGTGGGAGGCTGTGTGGATCCAGAATTGGCCTCCACAGTCACTTATGGACCCACTGTTAAAGACCTTATCTTGGAAGATAATCATACTAGGCCACGAGTGATCGCCAGTGATGAATGATGATATATATATATATATATATATATATATATATGACATTATTCTCACTTTCCTAATAGTTCCTAAAACAGCCTTCAAATGTTGCACATTAAATTTACATTTCCATAAGCCTTTAAGAACATAAGAACATAAGAAGAGCCTGCTGGATCAGGCCAGTGGCCCATCTAGTCCAGCATCCTGTTCTCACAGTGGCTAACCAGGTGCCTGGGGGAAGCCCGCAAGTAGGACCCGAGTGCAAGAACACTCTCCCCACCTGAGGCTTCTGGCAACTGGTTTTCAGAAGCATGCTGCCTCTGACTAGGGTGGCAGAGCACAGCCATCATGGCTCCATCCCCTTGATCATTCTGGTTGCCCTCTTCTGAACCTTTTCCAACTCTAGAATATCCTTTTTGAGATGAGGCGACCAGAACTGTACACAGTATTCCAAATGCAGCCGCACCATAGATTTATACAACGGCATTATGATATCGGCTGTTTTATTTTCAATGCCTTTCCTAATTATCTCAAGCATGGAATTTGCCTTTTTCACAGCTGCCGCACACTGGGTCGACATTTTCATCGTGCTGTCCACTACAACCCTGAGGTCTCTCTCCTGGTCGGTCACCGCCAGTTCAGACCCCATGAGCGTATATGTGAAATTCAGATTTTTTGCTCCAATTTTGTTTATATTGAATTGCATTTGCCATTTTTCCGCCCATTCACTCAGTTTGGAGAGGTCTTTTTGGAGCTCTTCGCAATCCCTTTTTGTTTTAACAACCCTGAACAATTAAGTGTCGTCAGCAAACTTGGCCACTTCACTGCTCACTCCTAATTCTAGGTCATTAATGAACAAGTTGAAAAGTACAGGTCCCAATACCGATCCTTGAGGGACTCCACTTTCTACAGCCCTCCATTGGGAGAACTGTCCGTTTATTCCTACTCTCTGCTTTCTGCTTCTTAACCAATTCCTTATCCACAAGAGGACCTCTCCTCTTATTCCATGACTGCTAAGCTTCCTCAGAAGCCTTTGGTGAGGTACCTTGTCAAATGCTTTTTGAAAGTCTAAGTACACTATGTCCACTGGATCACCTCTATCTATATGCTTGTTGACACTCTCAAAGAATTCTAATAGGTTACTGAGACAGGACTTTCCCTTGCAGAAGCCATGCTGGCTCTGCTTCAGCAAGGCTTGTTCTTCTATGTGCTTAGTTAATCTAGCTTTAATCATACTTTCTACCAGTTTTCCAGGGACAGAAGTTAAGCTAACTGGCCTGTAATTTCTGGGATCCCCTCTGGATCCCTTTTTGAAGATTGGCGTTACATTTGCCACTTTCCAGTCCTCAGGCACGGAGGAGGACCCGAGGGACAAGTTACATATTTTAGTTAGCAGATCAGCAATTTCACCTTTGAGTTCTTTGAGAACTCTCGGGTGGATGCCATCCGGGCCCGGTGATTTGTCAGTTTTTATATTGTCCATTAAGCTTAGAACTTCCTCTCTCGTTACCACTATTTGTCTTAGTTCCTCAGAATCCCTTCCTGCAAATGTTAGTTCAGGTTCAGGGATCTGCCCTATATCTTCCACTGTGAAGACAGATGCAAAGAATTCATTTAGCTTCTCTGCAATCTCCTTATCGTTCTTTAGGACACCTTTGACTCCCTTATCATCCAAGGGTCCAATTGTCTCCCTAGATGGTCTCCTGCTTTGAATGTATTTATAGAATTTTTTGTTGTTGGTTTTTATGTTCTTAGCAATGTGCTCCTCAAATTCTTTTTTAGCATCCCTTATTGTCTTCTTGCATTTCTTTTGCCAGAGTTTGTGTTCTTTTTTATTTTCTTCATTCGGACAAGAGTTCCATTTTCTGAAGGAAGACTTTTTGCCTCTAAGAGCTTCCTTGACTTTGCTCGTTAACCATGCTGGCATCTTCTTGGCCCTGGCGGTACCTTTTCTGATCTGCGGTATGTACTCCAGTTGAGCTTCTAATATAGTGTTTTTAAACAACTTCCAAGCATTTTCGAGTGATGTGACCCTCTGGACTTTGTTTTTCAGCTTTCTTTTTACCAATCCCCTCATTTTTGTGAAGTTTCCTCTTTTGAAGTCAAATGTGACCGTGTTGGGTTTTCTTGGCAATTGGCCAGTTACATGTATGTTTAATTTAATAGCACTGTGGTCACTGCTCCCAATTGGTTCAACAACACTTACATCTCGCACCAGGTCCCGGTCCCCACTGAGGATTAAGTCCAGGGTTGCCGTCCCTCTGGTCGGTTCCATGACCAACTGGTCTAGGGAATAGTCATTTAGAATATCTAGAAACTTTGCTTCTTTGTCATGACTGGAACACATATGCAGCCAGTCTGTGTCCGGGTAGTTGAAGTCACCCATTACTACCACATTTCCTAGTTTGGATGCTTCCTCAATTTCATATCTCATCTCAAGGTCTCCCTGAGCATTTTGATCAGGGGGACGATAGATCGTTCCCAGTATTAAGTCCCTCCTGGGGCATGGTATCACCACCCACAACGATTCTGTGGAGGAGTCTGCCTCTTTTGGGGTTTCGAGCTTTCTGGATTCAATGCCTTCTTTCACGTATAGAGCGACTCCGCCACCAATACGTCCTTCCCTGTCCTTCCAATATAGTTTATATCCAGGGATAACCGTATCCCACTGGTTTTCTCCATTCCACCAGGTCTTGGTTATGCTCACTATATCAATGCTCTTCTCTAAGACCAAGCACTCCAGTTCTCCCATCTTGGTTCGGAGGCTCCTAGCATTAGCGTACAGGCACTTGTAAGCAGTGTCTCTCTTCAAGTGTCTTTGGCACTTGTGGTTAGGCCTGTGGTAATTTTGCTCTTCTGAATTTATATCCTGTGCTCCTGCTCTCAAAATGCCTACTTCTAGGCCTACCCCTTTTAAAATTTCATCATTTCTTTGGTTTTTATCCCAAGGGGGAGGTTTATTCCGAACCGGACCTTTCTCAGCTCCTGTCGGGTTTCCCCCCTCAGTCAGTTTAAAAGCTGCTCTGCTACCTTTTTAATTTTAAGTGCCAGCAGTCTGGTTCCATTCTGGTTCAAGTGGAGCCCGTCCCTTTTGTACAGGCCCGGCTTGTCCCAAAATGTTCCCCAGTGCCTAACAAATCCAAACCCTTCCACCCAACACCATCGTCTCATCCACGCATTGAGACTGCGAAGCTGGTCCTGTCTGGCTGGTCCTGCGCGTGGAACCGGTAGCATTTCAGAGAAAGCCACCTTGGAGGTCCTGGCTTTCAGCATCCTACCTAGCAACCTAAATTTTGCTTCCAGGACCTCACGGCTGCATTTCCCCATGTCGTTGGTGCCAACGTGCACCACGACCACTGACTCCTTCCCAGCACTGTCTACTAAACTATCTAAACGACGGGCGATATCCGCAACCTTCGCACCAGGCAGGCAAAACACCTTGCGGTCTACACGCCCATCACACACCCCACTGTCTATGTTCCTAATGATCAAATCACCCACTACAAGGATCCCTCCACCCCCTGGAGATATATCCTCGGCATGAGAGGATAGCTGCTCATCCCCCAAGGAATGGGTCCCTTCTAAGGGATCGTTTCCCTCTTCCTCAGCTGGATGCTCTCCTTCCCCGAGACCATCGTTCTCCATGATAGCAGGAGAGCTATCATCGTTGGAGTGGGACACAGCTATAACGTCCCTGAAGGCCTCCTCCACACACCTCTCTGCCTCTCTCAGCTTTTCCAGGTCCGCCACCTTGGCCTCAAGGAAATGAAGTCGTTCCCGGAGAGCCAGGAGCTCATTGCACCGAGAGCACACCCACGACTTCTGTCCAACAGGCAGATAGTCGTAGATGCTGCAGGCGGTGCAAAACACTGGAAAGCCCCCACACCCCTGCTGGCTTCTTACCTGCATAGTTTTGTTTAAGGTTTATTACGTCAATGGGTTGGAGACTGCGGTTTAGTTGAGGTCAGGGAACAGACAGGCAGAGTAGGGGGCCCTGGCCTCCTCGCCCTGCTGCCGAACTCGCTCTGCTGCTTAACTCGCCTTGACGCTTTGTCAGCTGGGGCCTTGACGCTTCATCAGCTGGGGCTCCCTCTAGCTCGTGGAGCAGGCTCCCTCGCTAGGGTGCTCTGACTTTATATGTGTGGCTGGTTCCTCCCAGCTACTGCTGCCAGCCAATGATGTGTTACTTGAGGCTGATGGCTATCAGCTGGGGCTTAACTCTTTAGGATTCTCTCAGGCTTCCTTCCTTTGAAGGCAGGAAGGCAGGCTTCCTTCCTGAGCGAGGGGCGGGGCTGTTTAAGCTTTTGGCTGCTTTTAATCTAAGCAAAGGGCTGTGCCTTCCAGGCAAGTCTTTTTTGTTTGTTGTTTTCCCACCTAGAACAGCCTGACCTTTCTTTAACCTAGGGAAACAGAGCTTGTGGTTGTGTTTCAGGAAGGCTGAAGCTGCCCTTTTTAGCAAGGACTGAGCTGACTCTCTCCCTGTATGTATCGGTGGAGTTTCCTTTTCCCCCTTCTCTCCGACTGGAATTTAGCCTTGTTTACAGTGTCCCCTGAAGCTTTCCTGCTAGGGTGGTGTTGAAAACTAGCTTTCTATAGGCTTCCTTCTCCTAGGATCTGTCTCCTAAGATATAGGTTCTTTCAGGATTTGGCTCCTAGCTCAGGGTGACCTTGGGCTGCCCTTATTACTTATTGCTCTGAGCTGTTTTACTTCAATTAAATAATGGAATAAATGGGAGCTACTTACCCTCTTTTCGCTCTGCTGTTTAACTCGCCTTGACGCTTTGTCAGCTGGGGCCTTGACGCTTCATCAGCTGGGTCTCCCTCTAGCTCGTGGAGCTGCTTTCTTTCCCAGATTTCTTTTATTTCACAGCCTTCAGTAGGTTTGGGGGAGAATATCCACTAAATCAAACTCAGTACCAGTTTCCGACTGAATTCGACAGTCCACTATCTTTTTGGACCAGCAATGATTTCTTGCAGCAGCCTGCGACTGTAATTGGCACCGATTTTTTTAAAAAAAATCCAATTTCATGTAATTATGTTCGTAATTTCATCTATGTTGATGCATTCATAATAGTAAGTGTGATAAATAGGAAAAAAAATAAACCACATGGAACACAGTAATCATTTACATAGGCATTTACATTAAAAATTATGCAAATTCTTTTTTTGCAATCAAAACAACAACAGCGGATCGAATTGGCAAGTGCCAAAGCAAGCAGGAATACAAAAAGGGAAAATTGGGATGGAATGACGGGCTATCGGAATACAAGTGGAACGGAACCAGGCAATGCACCCCATCCCTAGCCTTCAGTACTACTGTTCTGTACCTTTTCGAAAGTGAGAACCATTTTAGACAATCAATTAGAGACCGCAGTCAAGGAATTGGCTGATTAGTTTAAATTAATGTAGAAAATTCTCCCTATGTGGGTGCATATACCTGTGTGCACAGCAGAGAGAAAGACTGCTAGAGAAAGTGGATAAATTTGTATTTTCTTGTCTGTGCACAGTGGGGCATTTTTGCGCTGCTACCCTCCCAACAGTGGCATCACTGTTGCTTACCAGGATGGGGCAGAGGTATGGCGAGTGAGCACGGTGTAAGTGCACTGGCAGGAGCAGCAGACTGGCTTTGCTGGTGTGCCCAAGCAGCCCTAACTGTGCTGCCGTCTTGCCTCACCCCGCCCCATCCTGGTAAGCAGCTGCAATGCTTCTGTCAGGAGGGTGGTGATGCATGGCACAGTACACCCCCACCACATTGGACACTCCTGGGGAAAAAAATCTCTCAAGGTTTTTGGAGGCAAAACTGACCTTGGAGGTGGATGATTCCTCCACATTTATCTGTAGACACACTGTTCTTGTGTATGTGTGAGAATTCTGTCAGGAAGAGGAAGGCAAACCTCATGTACATCAATTTGAAATCCCTGTGGATTCTGGAAACCAGGGTATGTCTCTATTAACCCTGATGAACTGCAGCAAAAGGGGCTGAGTGAGTTTTCCTATTTGCCCCCCAAAGATATTCTAAATGTTTACCTTTGGCTACATTTAGCACTGTGTTTGATATTGTCGATGCTAAACACGCGCATTCTTGGTATCCTAACACGTAGCACATATCACAATAACCAAGCATTAAAGTTTCCTGGTCCTTTTGCAGGATTTTATATCCATTAAACAACAACAAATGCATACTAAGAACTTCCCAGCTTTTCTTATTTATTTTCTGCTGAATTCTTATACGTATTCTTCTTAGCTTTAATAAAATATCTTGAATGCAAAATGCTTGTGGTGCAGTTACTCCCTCCCCCCCCCCAAAAAACCCCTCCAAGTTGCTAGCTTCTGGAAATACTTTATTTTGTATTTGAAGAATAAATGCAGATATAGTACGTTATTAAAAAAAAATACAGGAACCATACGCTTGAGGCGTTTAATATAAGAATAAACTAAAGATACTAGTTGTAAATAATTTACCACCACTACTAAACTAAAAACTCAGTCTAGACATACATTATCTCCATATATCCAGTTATTAGAATTTTAAACATGAAGTTTTAAAATGTCCTACAAGAACAATATAAGAACATAAGAGCCCTGCTGGATCAGGCCAATGGCCCATTTAGTCTGGCATCCTCTTCTCACGGTGGTCAAGTAGGTGCCTCTGGGAAGCCTGCAAGTGGGACCTGTGCACAACAAAACTCTACCCACTTGTGCTCCCCACTAACTAGTATTCAAAGGCATCCCACCACCAATACTGAAGGTAGTACCAGATAGCCAGGGTTTGTTTAACCCCCTTTTAAAGCCATCCAAGTTGGTGGCCATTATTACAATGTGTAGTACCAAATTCTATACTTTATGCGATGTGGGAAGAAGTACTTCCTTTTGTCTGTCATGGAATTTACTACCACATATAGCCACCAAATTAGATGTATTTGATTAAAATGGGATTAGACAAATTCATGGAGGATAAGGCTATCCACGGCTACTAGTCACAATGGCTATACACTACTGTAAGGATCAGAGGGAACATGCCTCTAAATTACAGCAGGGAACAGCGATAGGAGGTGGTTATTGCCCTCATGTCCTGATAGTGAGTTTCCCATAGGCATCTGTTTGGCCATTGTGGGCAACAGGCTGTTAGACTAGGTAGGCATGTGGTCTGATGCAGTGGAGTTCTTATAGCAATGCTCCATTTTAGTTGTCCACAATGTTCTTGATGTTGCATCACTCTGGGACATTGTGGGGAACTGAAATGGCAGGTCAGCCCAACTGCCAGAGGTGCTTGGAGTGCCAAACATTTTTTTAAAAAAGAACAAGGAGGTCCCAAGGGGATCAGCAGTAAGCCCTGCCAAGGTGCTGGAGTCCTAGCAGTTTCTCTAAGAATGCCAGGTACTGGCCATGAATACACTGGAGAAGTCAATAACATGGTTACCACACTTAGGACCTGTGGAGTTAGTATGGGAACGTGTATTCCTTTCCCTGTTATGTAACATTTCTAAGTCTCCAGGAAATTGAGACTGGCTGTTGATCAGTGGTGATGCAGATACTTTAGAAGTTTAATCTGAGTGGAAGAGTGGATGCATTCTTGTCTCATGCACATGCATGTAAATGAGAGTTCATAAGCAGTAAGGCACTATGCAGCACAGAGTCTACCACTTCAACCCATGATGAGACTCAGTTTGAACTGTTACCATATTGTAGAAAATTATTTCCCTCCACAGTTATGTCCTTAACTACTAACACCCTCAGATTTTAAAACACTGCGGGGTTAGCTATGGGCCTTTTCACATGCTAAATCATGGTTTAGTGCAGGTGTTGGGATCTTTTGCCCCTCCAGATGTTGCTTAACTAGAACTTGCATTAGCCCCAGCAAGCCTGGCCATGGATGATGGGAGTTATAGTTCAGCAACATCTGGAGGACTAAATGTTCCCCACACCTGGTTTAGTGCTAGGTTAAAGAGCATCAGCAAACCTCAGGCTCACTTACTTCCTGTTATGTTTTCTCCTGTACTCCCTCTGTCTCTCTCTGTCTCTCTGTGTCTCTCTCACACACTCACACTCACACACAGAATCCAATGGAAAATTTAAAAAGGACTTTATTAATACCCAATGTGTTTAGGCCAGAACAGGCCTTCCTCAGAGGCTTTTGTTTTGTTATAATATAGACAGCTAAAAATCATGTTTTGAAATATCTTCAAGTCCTGTTCTGGGTGAAACACGCTGGACGTTAATAAGAAAGTGCAATACTCTTCAGCATCTTTAGTTTGGTTCTCCTCTTTTTGTCTTCTCCTGAAGCTTGGCCACATAGAGAATGAAAGCTTTAGCTTCCATTTTAAACTAACTAGAGTTCTTCATATGTCTGAATCAGGGCCGGCCCCCAGCATGGCAGGGCCCTTGGGCACAAGGCTGCCCCAGGCCCCGGCACTCCCCTCCAGCAATTCACGGCAGGATCACTGCTGCATATCACAGGGCAGGAGCTTCGGAGCCCCCGCCATTCCCTCACTCAACCTACCTTTCTCAGCTGTGTTGTGCAGCTGCGCGTGCCCTCCACCAAGATGGCAGCCAAGGTTTCCCTAAGGGGCTAAAGCTTCTGCCACCACCTTGGTTTATTTATTACATTTGTACACCGCTTCATAGCTGAAGCTCTCTGGGCAGTTCACAACAATTGAAAACATATATAATAATAATAATAAAATTTCATTTATGAGTCGCCTACCTGGTCGAATTAACAGCCACTCTAGGCGACGTACATCAATACCATAAAATACAATATAAAACAATGAGAGCCACAATCAATAATTAGACTAAACACTACAATTCTGATTAATAACAGTATTAAAAGCTAACCCACCCCAGGGATCCCATAGGCCTGCCTGAACAGCCAGGTCTTCAAGGCTCGGCGGAAACCTATCAGGGAGGGGGAATGGCGAAGGTCGAAAGGAAGGGAATTCCAGAGGGTGGGGGCCACAATCGAGAATGCCATCTCTCTAGTCAGCACCAGCCTCGCTATTTTAACATTAAAAACAAATACACAAATATACAAATTTAAAAACACTTAAAAAAAAACAATTTAAAAACACATGCTAAAATGCCTGGGAGAAGAGGAAAGTATTGACCTGGTGCCATAAAGATAGCAGTGTTGGCGCCAGGCGCACTTCATCAATAGAATCATTCCATAATTTGGGGGCACCACTGAGAAGGCCCTCTACCTTGTTGCCATCCTCCAAGCTTCCCTCGGAGTAGGCACCCGGAGGAGGGCCTTTGATGTTTATAGTGTACGGGTGGGTTCGTGTCGGCAGAGGCGTTCCATCAGGTTTTGTGGTCCTAAGCCATGTAAGGCTTTATAGGTTAAAATCGAGCTCAGAAACACACAGGCAGCCAATGCAAGTGGGCCAGAATCAGTTTTACATATTCGAACTGTCTGGTCCCTGTTACCAATCTGGCCGCTGCATTTTGCACAAGCTGCAGTTTCTGAACCATCTTCAAAGGCAGCCCCACATACAGCGTATTGCAGTAATCTAACCTGGAGGTTATCAGAGCATAGCCAACTGAAGCCAGGTTATCCCTGTCCAGATAGGGGCGTAGCTGGGCCACCAACCGAAGTTGGTAGAAGGCACTGCATGCCACCGAGGCTACATGAGCCTCAAGTGACAGAGATGGTTCTAGGAGAACCCCCAAGCTATGAACCTGCTCCTTCAAGGGGAGTGCAACCCCATCCAGGACAGGTTGAACATTCACCATCTGGTCAGAAGAACCACCCACTAGCAGCATCTCAGTCTTGTCTGGATTAAGCCTCAGTTTATTAGCCATCATCCAGTCCATTGTCACAGCCAGACACTGGTTCAGCACATTGACAGCCTCACCTGAAGAAGATGAAAAGGAGAAATAGAACTGTGTGTCATCAGCATACTGATGGCAGCACACTCCAAAGCTCTGTATGACTGCACCCAACGGTTTTATGTAGATGTTGAACAGCATGGGGGACAGAACTGACCCCTGTGGAACCCCATAATGGAGAATCCAGAGTGCCGAGAAATGCTCCCCAAGCACCACCCTCTGGAGCCGACCCACCAAGTAGGAGTGGAACCACCGCCATGCAGTCCCTCCCACTTCCACCTCAGCCAGTCTTCCCGGAAGTATGCCATGGTTGATGGTATGAAAAGCCTCTGAGAGATCAAGGAGAATCAACAGAGTCATACTCCCCCTGTCTCTCTCCTGACAGAGGTCATCATACAGGGCGACCAAGGCTGTTTTCATGTCAAAACCAGGCCTGAAACCTGACTGAAATGGATCCAGATAATTGGTCTCATCCAAGCATGTCTGGAGCTGGCCGGATTACAATTTGTTTCTACTTAAGTAATGAATCTAGCTGTTGGAAAAAATAAAGTTGGCTTGCCCAAGATGCATGTTTTCAGCCTGCAATGTTTAAACTACTTCATTTAAGTAAAGGTGGGCATGGTCAATTAAAAACATAGAACACACCTAGAAATTTGCTAGAATATATTTCATCTCTTGCTGTTTTATCTTGAATAATTTTTTATTGTTCAAAGCCATTGTTGTTGTTGTTATGTGCCTTCAAGTCGATTACGACTTATGGCGACCCTATGAATCAGCGACCTCCAAGAGCATCTGTCATGAACCATCCTGTTCAGATCTTGTAAGTTCAGGTCTGTGGCTTCCTTAATGGAATCAATCCATCTCTTGTTTGGCTTTCCTCTTTTTCTACTCCCTTCTGTTTTTCCCAGCATTATTGTCTTTTCTAGTGAATCATGTCTTCTCATGATGTGTCCAAAGTATGATAACCTCAGTTTCATCATTTTAGCGTCTAGTGACAGTTCTGGTTTAATTTGTTCTAACACCCAACTACTTGTCTTTTTCGCAGTCCATGGTATGCGCAAAGCTCTCCTCCAACACCACATTTCAAATGAGTTAATTTTTCTCTTATCTGCCTTTTTCACTCTCCAACTTTCACATCCATACATAGAGATCGGGAATACCATGGTCTGAATGATCCTGACTTTGGTGTTCAGTGATACGCCTTTGTATTTGAGGACCTATGGTTCAAAGCCATAGGCCACCACAATTAAACAAATATAAGAAAGTACAAAATACATATTTAAAAACAGATCATATTACAATAAAACAGAATTCTTCAGCATAAAATGGAAGAGCAGCAGTACAATTCAAGTAAAATTTCCTCTCCTGGAAAATACCTTAACCCACCCCATATCTAAATACATAGATGCTACCATCAGAATGGCACTGGGACACAGTCCACACATTCTGCATGGTGTTTTAGATAGGCAGCTCTTACCTTTCCTGCAGCTAAAGCAAATTTTGCCACCTGAGTAGTAATAAATATGTCATTGCCTGCTAACAAGACACAGATCTGCTCCAGGGGAGTTCTATTAGACAAGGAGCTCAGGATGAACAGGAGAAATTTTAATCTTAGGGATTTGTATAAGGGGCATCTTAGTAGATAATGTGTAATATCCTCAATTTCACCAGAGTGGCAGATACAAAGTCTTTGTTGGGTCGGACTATAAGAAAACCTCCCATCCAGGAAAGCAGAGGGCTGTTTTATTTTGTGCAAACTGAGACACTCCTGATGTCCACTGGAGACTATTCTGTGTGTGCATGTGTGTGTGGTTTAAGATAGCTGGGTTTGACTCTGGATATTTCTGTTGGGGGGCCAGAGTTTTGTTACTGGAGGTCTTTCACCTGCTGATCTTAGGCTGGCAATGCTACATTCAGTGCAAGACCAGGCATCATATTTCAGATGGTGGGGTTGAGTGATTTAGGATTTACACAGTTCTATTCAGATGTTCATGCTGTGATAAATTCAAGATTTAAATAGTTAAAGATCAAGCACTGTACTAAATGGTTGTGGTTATTTATTCTGCATTAAGCACATTTGGTGCCCTTGGGCCAGTCACTATCTCTTAGCCTAACCTAACTCACAGGCTTGTTGTGAAGATATAGAAGGAGGTACAACATGGCTGCAAAGGGGGACTTAGTCCTTACATCACAGGCATCAAATTTTGCTTCCTTTAAACAAAGTGATGCATCTTTATAAAGGAAGGGACATGTTTTGTCCTCCACCCCTAAGGAGTACCCTTAGTATGCCTCCAGGCTTCAACCAATCTGACATGATTATTATGTATTCAAGTGCATTTACTCCCAGGTTGGTGTGTACAAGGGGCCCTCTCACCATGAACCCTCCTCTCCCGCTTCCTCACAAGAAAGCCCAGGCTATAATCCTGTACCCACTTATTTGGGAGTAAGCCCCATTAAACAAGAAGATACTTGATTCTGAGTAGACATTAGGGTTGCCAGGCTCAGGGCCTGAGACTAATCTTGTATCTTTAGGAGAAGAGACTGGGCCTGGCAACCAAAAGGTCTTCTGTATCTTTAAAAGTTGTGCAAGGGGAAGGGAAAATTCTACCTTGTGGTTTTTCCCATTACAGTGTTGCAAGAACACCTGCACTTGGCTGACTTTCTCTTCTCCTAAAGATACAGGATCAGTCTCAGGCCTTGAACCTGGCAACCCTAGTAGACATGTATAACATAGGATTTTTTTAATATCTACCCACACTTACTGAGTCAAACAATCAGCAGAAAACAACTTATGGATGATCTCAGATGGAGATTACAAGCAGACAGAAGCCACTGCCTAAGTGCAGAGGAGAGGAGAAACAGCAGCTCTTTAGGCACCCAGGGATTCCTGGTGTCTAAACAACTCACTTATCAATCACAGAGGCTAAAAACTTACTTTATTGTATAATCTTAAAAGGTTGTATAATCTTAGAAGGAGGTGAAGTTTTGAGGGGGCATGGTGTGACTATCATGAAGGAACCCTGCATTTCTAAATTTACCACTACACTACTGGTGCTGGGCTCAGAAAATGTTCTTGGCAACTCTAACTATGGTTTAGCATTATGTCCAGAAGAGGCCTTCATCTCATTTCCTTCTCTTCTCTTTGTGATAGGCATCAATTTTGTCAGGGTTGTGATTATTGTGCTCATCCATCCCGTTGGAGGTCTTGAAATATAGTAGGCAAATGAAAGGAAGACGTACTGTTATGGCAAATTCTGGAAATATCTATTAGCATTCCATTGCTGCCAATAGCCTTTTGTTCAGGTTGATAAACACACTTTGCTGCACTTTTGTATTATTCTGAAACAAAATCATGTTCTGTTTCTCTGAAAGAAGAAAGAAAAGATCACATTAACAATGTATGACTTACAAGCTTCAACATGAGAAGGTGTGAAATTGTGCTCTGAGCAAAGACATGACAGAAACTTTTAAATTTTCCAAGATATGCATGGTACTTGAGCCAAATTACTCTAAATAAATTCATTAGAGATGCATGCCTAAAATCCTACTTCCAGCTTTTGAAAAATGATGAGAATTGTTCCCAGTCAATTTTGTTTTGACCTAAAAATAACAAATTAGAAACATTTCTCCTGTACCCTATACATAAATATATAAATAAACATTGCCAAAGTTCCTAGAACTCAAACATGACCTACCTTTATTATTATTTTTTATTCAGTTCTCTTTGTAAAGTCCATTTAATGGTCACCAGGGTTATTTTTCAAAACAAATTCTAGTGCTGCCAGAAAAAAAATCAATGCCAGCAGTCCAGAATTCATGAGCAACCATGCAATAACAAACCTGTCCGCTCATATGATGGAGGAGGGAGAATTGCTTTAAAAAATAGATTTCAATCTAAAGCCTCCAAGGGGTTGTTAGAAATGCAGAAAAATACGCCTTGAAGAATTAAGTAAAAATATTGCTCTTATTGTGAACTATGCATTGAAGGCTCTTGGAGTATCAATTTCAGCATTTCAGTTTGCAAACTATACAAGGCAAATCAAAATCTTGGATGCCTTTTGGCCTCACAAAAGAAGAAACAAATAATAAGTGGGACAATATAACTGCTATTTCAATCAGCTGAGGTGCCCAGGATGCTGATGATATGCCACTCTCTCTCTCTCCTTCCCATCAGCATCAGGAGCAGCCATTGAGGTTCTGGATAGGTGCCTGGAGGCAGCACTGGGCTGAATGAGGTTGAACAAATTGAAATTTAATCCAGACAAGATGGAGATATTATACAAGCTGTGTGTACAAATCTGAGAAGTGATTAGACAGCTTGTCCTGGATGGGGTTGTATTCCCCTGGAAAGAGCAACTTCATAATTTGGGGATGCTCCTGGATCCAACATTGTCCCACATTGCCCAGGTGGCCTTGGTGGATACAAATGCCTACTCCCAGCTTTGGCTTGTGCACCAGCAATGGCTCTTCCTGCAATGAGATTACATGGCAACAGTGATCCATGCTGTGGTAACCTCCAGTTTGGATTATTGCAGTGTCCTCTGCATGGAACTTCCCTTGAAGGTATTGGAAGTTACAGTTAGTGCAAACTTCAGCAGTGTGACTGTTGACCAATTTTGTTCTTATTGTGCACTATACGTTTGCACTGGTTGTTTTGGTATACATTCCCCCCCCCTTTTTTTAGTCCTATCCAGTTTATTTTGCATTGGTTGTTTTGTCAACTATCATTTTGCTTATTGAATAACTTTAATTAACAGGTTGAATCAAGACTAAGCCATGCACACATGGACTATTGCAATATGCTCTGCCCTTGAAATCAGTCTGGAAGCTGCATTTGGTATAGAATGTTGCTGACAGGTTGTTCAGTGAAGCAATGAGATAGGATCACATGTCATCAATCCTTAATGCTCTGCACTGGCCGCCTGCGAGTTACCAAGACCAATTCAAGGTGTTAGTATTGCCGTACAAAACCCTGAACAATTTGGGGACCAGGTACTTAAAGATGCCCATCTCCCAATATCTGCCAACTTAAGCTTTGAGATTGGCAGGAGAGTTCCACTGACAGGTATGGCCAATGGCACAGTGTCATGAGTCAGGGCCTTCTTGATGGTGGTGCCCTCATTGTGGAAGTCTCTCCCTGGAGAAGGTCATTTGCCCCCCCATATTCACAACTTTTAGGAAGCTGAATGCATATGTGTTCATGCAGTTTTAGATATTTTAATTACTGTTTTGTAATGGCTGTATTACTGGGTTATGAACCATTTCAGGCTCCTATGAGACAAAGGGTGGCTCAGAGGTACAATAAATAGTAACAGTTGCAGCAACAGTAACTGGTGCATACCCATTGAAATCAGTGGGACAAGTTAATTATGACTAACCTTATCCTCCTGCTTTTTAAATAAAAAAAAATCAAAATATACAAACTGAACCAACTGATAAATACAATACTACCATATATTCAAAGGGCTGGAGGGGGGAGAGAGACAGGTTTTGACTGAACCTGCTGAATGTGCATTTTAGGCAAACAAATCCATATATGAATCCCAACTGCTTGAGCACTTCCCCACTTGTTGCCATCTCCTGAAAGTTGCTTTTTCATATGCAAGGAACCTCTGACCACCAGGCAATCGAGGGTGAGGGACAGTGTATGTTCCCTCCAGTGCTGTAACACCAGTCTCTTGACAATTTATCCTCTTATTCTATGTATACAATGCCTTCATTTTATACTGAGTCTTGTACCACAATAAACCATTTCATTTTCTTGAGTTATAATACTTTGTCTGTCTTCCTTCTTGCTGATTAAGCTTTGCACACTGGAGTGTGATATAGGACCAGATTAACACCAGGTATTCAGTGTTGTGATCAGATTCTGTAGCTGGTATCAAAATTGTACTTTATAACCAACTGTTGTAAAACATGGAACTATTTTGTAGGAATGGGTACAATGTGCCCCAGACAAATCATCTGATAATAAAATATGATTGAGGATAGATAGGCTATGTCTCCTTTGCCACTTGATCATTTCCAAGGGATCCCAGGTGTATTAAAGCAAAGTCATAAAATAGGAAGAACTTCCAATGATAAATATCATGCTCTTGGAACACAAATAGCACACTGTACTGCAGCAAGGCATCTAGTAGTTGACTTTATGTAATTGCTGAGTGGATGCTGGTGAAGATTAATAAATCCTGAAAGAAATACATATGAAGAAGGTTAAAGAAAATGATGTCAGATGATGATTGCTAGATATACTAGTAGTTTGGGAGGGGGGGAATAGAAACTTGAACTCAGATGATCATTTCTAATGTACACAAGTGATGCTAAGAGACATCTGGCTGGATGATAAATAAATGAAGAAGGATGATTTCAGGCAGCAGTTGCAAAGCAGAAATGGGGAGAACAAAGCTGAACTGCTTTGTCAGACAACTGCTATTCAGTGAATGCCTCCTGAAATGAGATGAAGAGTGTCAGAAGAAAATTGTTGGGGAAATATGAGTCAAAATAAAATAAAGCATATTTACCGGGATATCGGTGAGACTCCCTAGGTGAATGAAGCTGAGAAAGGTCAACCTATACAAAATGCAATAAATTTATTTTGCAGAACAGCTTATATGCTTGCAAACAAAGACAAGCTTTCTACCTGCCCCCCCTTCTGCCAAGGAGTATCACATTTTATAACTCTTACTGCTTCTGTTATCTGCACATTTACTGTATATTTAGTTTTGGGATAGATTTTAAAAAATGGGGTGGGGTGGGGGTCATTCCAGAGTACAGTATTATTATTATTAACTTTATTTATACCCTGCCGTTTTTCCAAATTGGAACTCACGGCGGCTTCCAGATAAAAGACACATACAATTAAAAACCTATCAAAAATAAAAGCATATAATACATAAATGAATAAGTATAAACAGATAATTAAAAAATGAACTCTAGTTTAAAATAGCATTAAACTGTTTCTAATAATTAAAAAACATAATCATAAAATCAGAATAATTAAAAAAATAAACTGGCAAGAACAATATAACATCATATTGGGCCTATCCTTGGCTGCCTTTGGAATCAAAGGCTTGCTGAAATAAGAAAGTTTTTAACTGTCGGCGAAAGGACTGCAGGGAAGGGGTCATTCTTATCTCCCTAGGGAGGGAATTCCAAAGCCTAGGGGCCACCACCAAGAAGGCCCTATCTCGTATTCCCACTAGTTGTACTTGTGCGGATGTAGGTATTGAAAGAAGGGCCTCTCCTGAAGATCTCAGGGTCTGGGCAGGCACATAGAGGGCGATGCAATCTGACAAATAGCCTGGACCCGAGCCATATAGGCCTTTATAGGTCAGCAACAGCACTTTGAATTGTGTCCGGAAACAATCTGGCAGCCAGTGGAGCTTTTTTAACAGGGGAGTTGTATGGTCCCTGTAATCAGCCCCAGTTAACATTCTGGCTGCAGCACGTTGTACCAACTGAAGTTTCCAAGCAGTCTTCAGAGGCAACCCCACGTAGAGCACGTTACAGTAATCTAAACAGGATGTGACTAAGGCATGTGTCACTGTGGTCAAATCAGACGGGTCAAGGAACGGGCGCAGTTGGCGCACTAATCTCAAATGTGCAAAAGCCCTCCTGGCCACTGCAGAAACCTGGGAATCCAAATTTAAAGCTGAGTCCAGGAGGACACCCAGACTGCGAACCTGTGTCTTCAGGGGGAGTATAACCCCATCCAGCACAGGCTGTATCCCTATTCCCTGATCTGCCTTACAACTGACCAGGAGCACCTCTGTCTTGTCTGGATTAAGCTTCAATTTGTTCACCCTCATCCAATCCACCACTGACGCCAGACATCGGTTTAAAACCAAGACAGCTTCCTTGGAAGAAGGTGGAAAGGAGAAATAGAGTTGGGTGTCATCAGCGTACTGGTGGCACTGAACTCCAAACGCCCAAACAACCTCTCCCAGCGGTTTCATGTAGATGTTAAATAACATAGGGGACAAAACTGAGCCCTGAGGGACTCCACAGGCCAGCAGCCAAGGAGTCAAACAGGAGTCCCCCAATACCACCTTCTGGGTTCGCCCCTCCAGGAAGGATCGGAGCCACTGCAAAACAGTGCCCCCAAGTCCCATCCCAGCTAGGTGGTCCAGGAGGATACCATGGTTGATGGTATCAAAAGCCACTGAGAGGTCCAGCAGAACCAACAGGGACACACTCCCCCTGTCCAGTTCTCTGCGTAGGTTGTCCACCAAGGCGACCAAAGCCATCTCCGTCCCATACCCAGGCCTGAAACCAGATTGAAATGGATCTAGATACTCCGTTTCATCCAGGAGTCCCTGGAGCTGAGACGCCACCACACGCTCTATTATCTTACCCAAGAATGGAATATTGGACACTGGCCTGTAGTTATCCATGTTTAAGGGGTCCAGGGAGGGCTTTTTCAACAATGGTCTCACAACTGCCTCCTTTAGGTGCATTGGAATTCTGCCTTGTTGTAAGGAGGCGTTGACCACTCCTTTCACCCACTCAGCCAGTCCCTCTCTGGCCTTTTTTATAAGCCAGGAAGGGCAAGGGTCCAGCAGACATGTGGTGGCTCTCACCTCTCCAAGGATCCTGTCCACATCCTCAGGCTGTACAAATTGAAAGGAATCCATCAATATTGGACAGGCAGGCGCCAAAGTTACATCCCCTGAGACTGTATCAATCCTAGCATTTAAGTCGGAGTGAATCTGAGCGACTTTATCCGCAAAATGTCGTGCAAACTCTTGACAGCAGACTGTTGAGTGGTGTATATTACCCTCTCGGTGGCCCGAATGTAAAAGACCCCTAACCACTCGAAACAGCTCCGCTGAATGACTCCCCACAGATGCAGTGGCAGGCGAGAAAAAAGATTTCTTTGCTGTCCATACTGCCACGGAGTAGGCCTTCAAATAGGCTCTAACTCATGTTCGGTCATACTCGCTCCGAGTCTTCTGCCAGCATCGCTCTAGTCTCCGTCTTATTTGCTTCATCACCGCCAGCTCCTTGGTAAACTAAGGAGCAAGTCTGGCTCCACTACGTGAGAGGAGACGCTCAGGAGCGATCGTGTCCACCGCCCTGGCCATTTCCTCATTCCAGAGGTCAACCAGGGCTTCGACAGGATTCCCTGCCAAGGTGGCAGGAAAATCCCCAAGAGTCCTCAGGAACCTATCTGGGTCCATCAGGCTCCTGGGGCGGACCATCCTAATTGGTCCCCCACCCTTGCAGAGGTTCTGAGTCCCAGTGAGTCTAAACTCAACCAGGTAGTGATCTGTCCATGACAAAGGAGTCAACGAAAGATCCTCTACACCAAGTACACTGATATGAATAAAATGACAACACACTGCCTGGGTGCTTAGCTCAAGATCCTGCTCTGTGTTTCATCTGCCATTTGAGATGTGGCAAGTGGGCTCAAGAGTCAGGCCCTTTCTGATTGTTGGATTCAACTCAGGTAAGCCACAGCACAAAAGGTTACAATCAGCAATTGTGTGAATGGCATTTCTAAAGTCCAAAGACCTCTGCAGATATGGAGGTTCAATCCAGATAGGGACCCTGGCATGCGGCATTGGAGCTCTGCTCCAGTGTGTGTGTATATATGGGAATCTTTCCAACAACTCTGTGAGGTAGGGTTGCAGTCTGGAAACCAAAGCAGCTCACAATAAGAAATAAATCCCTTTCAAATCCAATCACCATAAAAACAAGTATAAAGAGTTCCAAAACAGCTGAAAGTGGCATGATTCTGAACCTCAGGAACCTATCTGGGTCCATCAGGCTCCTGGGGTGGACCATCCTAATTGGTCCCCCACCCTTGCAGAGGTTCTGAGTCCCAGTGAGTCTAAACTCAACCAGGTAGTGATCTGTCCATGACAAAGGAGTCAACGAAAGATCCTCTACACCAAGTACACTGATATGAATAAAATGACAACACACTGCCTGGGTGCTTAGCTCAAGATCCTGCTCTGTGTTTCATCTGCCATTTGAGATGTGGCAAGCGGGCTCAAGAGTCAGGCCCTTTCTGATTGTTGGATTCAACTCAGGTAAGTCACAGCACAAAAGGTTACAATCAGCAATTGTGTGAATGGCATTTCTAAAGTCCAAAGACCTCTGCAGATATGGAGGTTCAATCCAGATAGGGACCCTGGCATGCGGCATTGGAGCTCTGCTCCAGTGTGTGTGTATATATGGGAATCTTTCCAACAACTCTGTGAGGTAGGGTTGCAGTCTGGAAACCAAAGCAGCTCACAATAAGAAATAAATCCCTTTCAAATCCAATCACCATAAAAACAAGTATAAAGAGTTCCAAAACAGCTGAAAGTGGCATGATTCTGAATTTTGGGTTGTGTGAATGAAGTTGCTTATCACTTGAGGTTGCACTTCTGTTCTGGTTTGAGTAAGCCCCACTGAATACATTGGGACTTGCTTCTGAATAAATAAACATAGGATTGCAGTATAAATATCTTTACAGGTTGTGTAAATAATAAACTTATTTGCAGAGCTTTGAAGTAACTTGTTACAAATAACGAGGTACTTATAATTTATTACTTTTTAAAGTAATGAGTGGGTAACTGTTACATTTTGCTAGTAATAGAATGACTAGTCATTTCCTTATTTTTCAGCAGCAAAGGTAATGTTTCTGGAGTTACTTTGGGGCATTACTTGGGGGAGCAGAAGTCTTCTGCTCCTCTGATTGGTGGACAAAAGAAATGTGCCTTACACTGGGCTTCTGCGCAGTGTCACTCTTCCTTCATGCTCTGTCTTAGGATGCCACGAGGGAGGAGGTGGAGAGAAAAAAATAGCTTTGAAAATGCACAGTGGAGGGAGATAGCTGGAGGGCAAGGATGAAGGAGAAGGCAGCAGCAGAATGGAGGTGAAGAGCTGTGGAGGTGAGTGACGATGATGTGTGTGTGTGTGTGTGTGTTACCCTTTCCAGCTTGTAGGAACTCACTCTGGATGGTGGATCTCCGCTTGCCCTCCCTCGCCCCCCCATCTGCCTGCCTGCCCTTTCACTCACCCTACCATCCCCCACCCCTGCTCTCTCTGCCCCCTGCCCACCCCCTGCTCCCTCACTCCCTCACTTGCCCTACTGCCCCCACCCCTTGCTCTTTTGCTCCCTGCCAGCCCCTGCTCACCCTATCACCCCCACCCCCACTCACCCTGCTGCTCCAGCTCACTCACTCACCTACTGCCCTCACCCCCTGCTCTCTAGCCGCCCCCCACTTGCTCACTTGCCCTACCGCCCCCCACCCTTTTTATCAGACCCTTGTTTGAACCAGCTGGCTGTGGCAGTTGTCCATGCATTGAGATGAGTATGCAGATTCACACATTATGCTGTTGTAACTGTTAGCCTGGATCAGAGTTGCCACCTTCTTATCTCAATGAACTATTCCTGGTTTAGTATTAAAATATAGTGTTCCTTTTGAAGATGTTCCATAACTATATTACATTTGATGCATTATTAAAAGGACAGCAGCACTGTTAATGTTATGGCACATATAATACTGCATTTTCCTAATTGTTTCTCAAATGTGTTCTTTATTTTGGAGCTCTTCAGATAGCAATCCTAGTCTGGATGCAGTCAATCCTGCAAATCTATATCAGGAGGCCAGTGCATATTATAAACTAAAGTCTCTTCAGAATGGGAAATGTTAAGTCAGCTTCTGCCAAATTGAGGTGTGTGTGTGTGTGTGTGTGTGTGTGTGTGTGTGTGTGTGTGCTGGATCTGCACTTTTACCAGAAGGCCTTGACAGTTTCCTGCAGAACTGATCTGACAGCGTTGTTTCCTGTATGAAATGCCTGTGGATCACTTTCAGCAGAATTGTCCAGGGGACACAAACAACAGAGACTGTCCCAAGAATTCTCATCATCCTCACCGCACTCCCAAATCAGCCAGGAATATGCTCTGGCACCAGTGGAATCGAGACCAAAATATTCCCTTGTCAATGCATGACATTCTTACATTGACCTGGCAAGACAATTATTAGCTAGGAAACTATATAGCAGCAGCATCTTCCTTATACAAATTGACAACGACTCACTGATGACCTCTAAACACAGGAATGCATTGCAGTACCACCAACTATTAGTACAGGAAGAATGCCTACATAGGCTTGTTTTGGGGACTCACTGCTGTACTTTAATCAGCTAATCATGTTATTCTTCAGACTTCCACTTTTAAAAGATGCAAAGTCTTTCTTGCACAGACTTTATATGCAACACCAATTTGATTCTAAAGTTTAGAAAGAAAACGGGTTTAAAATGGGATTTTTTTGGCACCAGTGCATGCAAGGAAAGAAAGGTTAACTTTTCCCTCCCCAACTGTGATACACACACACACACACACACAGAGAGAGAGAATCATCTCACAGCAATTAGGCTTAAAAGTCATCTCCTGTGGCACCAATGGAAACTGTTTTTTTCAGCATAATTGCTACGCAGGAGAGGAAGTGAGGAGGCGGAGCGCAGGCCACAGGCTCTCCATCCCTGCTTTAGCACCTTTAACCAAAGCTAGCACTGTGATGGAAGAATGAATTGATGGATATCTAAACAAATTTTGATGCAAATCCTCCCACCCTACACACTCAATACCACTCACTTTTACTTTATTTTCTGGGGCAGATGAAATACACATATTTCTCAAACAGTCTGTGCAACAGCAACTGTTTCATACTAGATCCTCTTGCATTATAGGATTTCTCAGATAAGCCACCCCTGCCTTGGCATTAAGAGCCCACAGTATCTAGTTGTCACAGTATACAGCCAGCAGCTCTGCTATTCCAGAGACTTCAACATGTCAACAATTAAACCAAGGTCATTTTATGGTTTTGGTGTGCCTCATATCTCTAGTTTTGCCAAACCTAACGATTTTCAGAGGGAAAGTACAATCCTCTTTCCTACTGCTCAACTTTCCTCAGCAAACCTAAGGCCACTGTCCTCTATTCTATTCATCAGGGGTCAGACAAGAATCAATCCAAAGGTAAACAGTTTAATATTCAGAATCTACCATTTTCTTCCTGGAAGCAGAATAAGTGACTTTCATCCTCCCTTTGCAATCTGGGCACAAGAGTGCCAACGTTGTTCATTCCCAGAAGCAAACAGCTTACTGTGTACAGTAAACTCTTGTTATCTGTGTATTGGCCTATACTGCAATTCTATTTGAACGTCATGAATTTGCAATAAAATACAATTTAGGTTTGCTATTCATACTGCGGACTGGTTTAAGTGCCAAATGAGTGAAAACATCCTAAGGCAAAAAGAGGTAGTGCATCTATCCAGGAATTTTATTAAATTGGGATCAATACTGAGCCATTTCCTTTTCTCAAAGTGACAGCTTGGTTTTCATTAGCTTCTTTTGAGAGCTAATTATTTGGTGGACAACCTAGGCCCCTAGAATATGAAGGCCCCATGGGTCAGGTAACCCAGTCGACTCCAAGCCTCACAGAACCACCTTTAATTTCAACCTCTCCCTCTCTTGTTTTCTCCTTTAAAAAATGTTTAAAGCATAAAAGAAAAAGAAAAAAGATGATGTACCTTTTTGTTTGTTTCTTGCCCAATAGTGGTAAAAGAGAATTCACGTACTGGACAGAGTGGCTGCAGTTGTTGTTCCCAAGCTGCTGCCTATGAAGGTAGACCAAATCATGGTCACTAGGCTCTTTCTTCCTACAATGGCCTTCTGGTGACTGGCCTGGCCTGGCCTGAGGGCACTTGAACCCTTTTTGCCAGAAGCTAATTGGCTAGATTAAATGTTCCCTACCCAGGCTCCATTTTTTAGATAAGATTTCTATCTTGATTTCCAATCAAATAAATGTTTTTGTATGAATTGTATGCGCCAAGCAACTGTGGTTAATGCTTAATGTATCATGCTTAATGACATCACTTGGACCCGCCCCATGATGTCACTCGGACCCGCCCCATGATGTCACTTGGACCCATGTATACTTATTTTTAATGTTTTTAATTCTTGTAAACTGCCCAGAGAGCTTTGGCTATGGGGCAGTATATAAATGCAATAAATCATCATCATCATCATCATCTAGTACTTGATTTTCCAGAGTAAACATACCCAGAGTAAACCCCATTGAATTCAATAGGACTTCCTTTTGAGTAGACATGGTTAGGATTGTGCTGTAAATTGATGGGACTTTTGAGTGAACATAGGAAAGAATTGTGTCTGTGTTGTATATCTTTCTCTCCCCCTCCAATCCTATTTTTAAAGCAATTAGGCAGGGCTTACTTAGGTATCACTGTTTTTATTATGTTGGAAACTAATACTGATTTTATTTTTTCAATGTTCTGCAATGATCAACTGGTTTTGACAATAAACTATTATACGGGGTGAATGTATTTTTACATCTCCAATGTGTGTGTGTATATGAGAATCTTTCCAACAACCCTGTGAGGTAGGGTTGCAGTCTGGAAACCAAGGCAGCTCACAATAAGAAATAAATCCCTTTCAAATCCAATAACCATAAAAACAAGTATAAAGAGTTCCAAAACAGCTGAAAGTGGCATGATTCTGAATTTTGGGTTGTGTGAATGAAGTTCTTATCACTTGAGGTTGCAGTTCTGTCCCTGTTTGAGTAAGCCCCACTGAATACACTGGGACTTGCTTCTGAATAAATAAACATAGGATTGCACTATAAATATCTTTACAGGTTGTGTAAATAATAAATATATTTGATAGTCCTGCTTATACAGATATTTCTTCATTTATCATATTTTTGGGTTTTGGTTAGGAATCCTGACTGGTTGTGAGATGCTTAGTTTTCTGCCTTACTCATAGGAATCTTGCTGTGGTTGGTATGGTATTGCATTTAAGAAATCATCACTGTCTTTTGTTCTTCTTTTTCTATTTGCTTTTCATTTACCTTTATCCTCACTCCCTTTCATCCATAGAAGCAACAACAGTTGGTCCATGCGCTCCGCTCAACCTTCTTAAACCCACTAATGATTCACCTTGTTGTTTGTTTCTTGTCCAATTATGGTAAAAGAGAATTCACATACTGGGCAGTGTGGCTGCAATTGGTGTTGTTCCTAAGCTACTGCCTATGAAGGTAGACCAAATCATGTGTGCTTTCTCTCTGTCAATTATATTCACTGGAATTGGGTTGGCTGATAAAGTGAGTTTATAGCAGCCCACAGGGGAGATAGAAAAGGGTAGAGAATCTTCTTACTCATTACTCAGACCTCTTTCTGAAGGGAAGGGTCAAATCTGTAAAAAAATTGGATGTTAAAAGGTAGGGGCAGGGCATTCTGGGCAGGGTGTTGCCAACCCTACCTGGATATGGATATCTTTGTAGAGGATCCCTTGTCAAGCTTTACCAACAACACAATCTAAACCATATCTACTGAGAAGTAAGTCCTATTGAGTTCTATGGGGCTTAGTCCCTTAATAAATGTGTTTAGAATTGCAGCTCTTCAGGGGCATCCATCTTTATTCCTGAGTGCTCCCATCAAACATCTCCACAACACTAGGCTCCTTTCTTCCTACAATGGTCTTCTGGTGACTGGTCTGGCCTGAGGGCACTTGAACCCTTTTTGCCAGAAGCTAATTGGCTAAATTAAATGTTCCCTGCCCAGGCTCCATCTTTTAGCTAAGATTTCTATCTTAATTTCCAATCAGAGAAATGTTTTTCTATGAATTGTATGTACCAAGCAACTGTGTTTGATGCTTAATGTATCATGCTTAATGACATCACTTGGACCCGCCCCTTGATGTCACTCAGACCTGCCCCCAAAATCTCAGGTTTTGGGATGCTTCTGACCTGGCAACCCTAATATAGGGCTAAGGCTCAGTTTGTTCCCTGCTGAAGCAACACAGGAGCTCTGCGTTCATAGTGTGCAGCTTGAGTCCTGGCAGCCAGCCTTAACCGTTCTTTACCTGGTTTTGCCTCAGTTTGTCAAGTACTCAGCCTGAGTTCTGCCTTGCTTTGCCTTGCCTTAGCACAGAGCATAACGGTATGGGAGATCTGCTGTATATGTCTTTCTGAAATTTGGTAGGCTTCATTCCCTCCAAAGGGGTGATCATGCCTGCAATTTGCATCCACTTGTGGCATAAAATAATAAAGGTAAGAGACTTTTGTTTTTGTTTAAAATAAATGTTAAAAGTTCCTTGTACAATAACCCCTGGGTGGTTCTGTCTGAAATTTGGCAGGCTTAACCTACTGTGGAAGGTCTCCTTTGCCTGCAAAATTAATCTACATATGGGAAAAGGGAAAAGGTTTAAACGTTTTTAAATTCCCCATTATAATCAATGGGAAAAACAAAGGTTTGGATTTGATACATACAATCTGAATCTGGATAATGAATCAAATCAGAACAACACACAGCATATCCAAAACAGATCAAGCTGCTTCCAAATGCTATAGATGCAAGATGACTCTTGTGGATGCTAGACACCCCTAGTAAATATCCATGCAGTCATGAATAGAGCCAAAATTTTGATAGACCTATTTCAGAATTTGTCTTCAACTACAGAACTAGGCATTTAACATGTGATTAATGTTTTAGTTCTTATTAACAGATATTTTATTTGAAACCTAAAATCAGAACTGTGCATTCAGTTTTACCTTTAGAACTTCTTGTGAAAGTATTAGATTTGTTATCTGTGAAATTTGTTATGTATGAAATTTCCATCCCCGCCAAGAAAAATCATCACCACAAGTGCTGTAAAGAGACGGGCAAACTGACAAATTGTTGTGATTGATAGCCTCCCCTCTTTAGGGTGAAATTTGATACATGAATGGTTTTGTTCCTTGGTTGAGAGATGAGGGAAGTGTCATTGCTTACTATGTTGGAAATGTGGTTTCTATACCTCCAGGGTGAGAGCCTGGTGGAGATAGTTTCTGTACCCTTGAGTGAGAGATGAGAGGAAGTGTTTGGTATGAAAGTTTTATTCAGAGAGTGTGTGTGCATTATTTGGCTGTATGTATGTAGGTTTGAGTGGTTCTCAAGCTATGGGTATGTAAGTGGGCTTTTTTTAGGATATGAGATTGAATTATGTGAGTGCTTGTACAGCGTGATTTGAGGTGTGTTAAAATAGTAAGCTTGAGTGTGTTGGTTTAGAATGTTGATATATTTGAACATGAGCATTGATCTTGTAAGGGTGTGTTTGAGTAAACTAAATGATATCTATTTTCAACTGTAGTTAGATGAAATTTTGTTATAAAGGGGGCTCACTGCTTTAATTGGTTTGATTTTTTTACATTACGGTTAAAAAATGAGTTGATTTTATTTAATCTACTATGTTTAAAAGTATGATTGTTTTTAAACTTTTTTTAAGGCTAGGTGATACTTTGTTTAGCCTACTATGTTATGATTTTTTTCTTGTACTTAATCTTATATGCAGTGTTTATACTATATGTTGATACCAAAGATAATGTTTTGTTCAGTCAATTGTATTTTATTAATTGTAGTTTTTTATATCTGCTGTTTTAAGATGTCTGACTTATACTGTACACCACTTAGAGTTTTATCTAAATATAAACGGTATATAAATGGAATGAATGGATAAACAAACAAATACATAAATAAAAATTAGAGAATGAGCTAAGTAAAGTAATATTTTGCCCTCTTTCCTTCTGTGATGTCTAGAAATCAATATGAGAAACATGGCTGGCTGTCAGGCCCAGGATGTGACTCAGGAACCAGACCAACGATTGTAGTTAATTCGTGTTTTATTAGGGTAATGTCCAAACAAAGACTGCATTTTCTCATGAAGCAATACAGGGATACAGGTCCTGTGGCATTGGGAGAAAGTTGACAGAGCAAGGGACTTCTTCCCGCCTGTTCTTTAAGAAGGGGCCAAACGGGCGCGCAATCTTTCGCTCCTCCTTAACTTACCCTCAGGTACTGCCCGCCTTCCCCCCCTTCTCTCCTGTCTTTTCAGCTGCCTGCGTGTGCGCGGTGAGGGGGGAAGCATCACCCCCTCCTCTTCTGAAGTTTCCGATTCCAGGATGGGGGATAGGGGAGGGGCTGATGGTAAACTGCCTCCCCGCTTTTCGGCTGTGAGCAGCCCTCCCTCTTCCCCCTCTTGCTCTGAGCCTGAAAGAGGGGGAGGCGTGAGAATGTCCAGGGAGGGCTCAGGCTCCCTGTTGCTAAGCGACCTTATCACTGGCAGTTCCTCTGTTTCATCTTCGCTCCAAAGGGGGGAAGTTCCTCCCCCTTCCCTCTGCCATCCATCCGAATATTCTTCTCCCAACTCTCCGGGATCCAGCTCCCCGGGATTGGGACCCCAGCTCTGCCTTCCGACACCATCCCCCCTCCCAGGCTGTGCCCCCCTCCCCTTGTCTGGCTTGGGACGGTGGGGAAAACGTTGATGGAAAAGTTTTACCAATTCTGGAGCATGCACATCAGCTGCATCTTCCCATGATCTGTCAGCCACCCCATAGCCTTTCCAGTGAATCAAGTACTGCAGCTTGTGGCGTCTGATCCTGGAATCTAAGATCTCCTCAACTTCAAACTCAAGCTGCTCATTTACCAGGAGTGGAGCTCCGGGAGGTTCCTCCGGCCGTAACTCACTGGGAGGAGCCGGCTTTCGTTAAGAGGGATCGATGGAACACAGGATGTATTTTAAACGTGTCAGGCAGCTTCAGTCGGTACGCCACGGGATTGATTTGAGTTTCTATTTTGAAAGGACCCACCCTCTTGTCTTGTAATTTTCTACATTTGCCCGGCATCTGGAGGAAGCGGGTGGACAGCCATACCTGGTCTCCCGGTTGAAGGGGGGGGCCTCCTTCCTGTGCAGGTCAGCAACTCACTTGTACTCCGTTTTGGCTTCGTTTAACTGCTGTTTCAGTGTCTGTTGCGCCGCTTGCAATTCCTTAAGGAAGTTCTCAGCTGCCGGTACCAGCATTCCTTCTGAGCTGCTTGGAAAGACTTTAGGATGGAATCCATAATTAGCGAAGAACGGGGTTTGTTGAGTGCTGGAGTGCAGAGAATTGTTGTAGGCGAACTCTGCAAAATGCAAATATGATACCCAGTCAGTCTGTTGATAGGACACATAACTTCGTAAATATCTTTCCAAAACGGCGTTCAAGCGTTCCGTCTGCCCATCTGTCTGGGGGTGATGGGCGGAGGAGAGTTTCAATTCCATCTGCAACTGTTTCCACATTGCTCTCCAAAATTTGGCTGTGAACTGAGTTCCTCGGTCTGAGACTACGCTGTTTGGCAATCCATGCAGCCGGTAGACTTCTTTTATGAATAACTTGGCCGTTTCATTAGCCTCTAAGGCCCCTGCACAAGGAAGAAAGTGTGCCATTTTGGTAAGTAGATCCACCACTACTAAGATGGCTGTCATTCCTTGGGACTTGGGTAGATCAGTTATAAAATCCATGGAGAGGTCCTTCCAGGGTTCGTGTGGGACAGGCAACGGTTGTAACAGTCCTGCTGGTGTCCCTGTTTGTGTTTTTGTCCGCAGACAGACAGAGCAGGACTTTACATAACTCTCAATATCCCGACGCATTTTAGGCCACCAGAAGTCCTTGGCCACGTTCTGAATGGTCTTGTAAATCCCAAAGTGTCCTGCTGTGATGGAATCATGACACTGGCGTAGGATTCTGAGCCTTAATTCCCCTTCTGGCACATATCTGGCGGTTTTGAACCATAACAGTCCATTATTCCAGTGAAAGGTTACTTCTGAGTCTTGACCTTGTCCTGTCTCCTGCTGATATTTTAGCATGTCTGCATCTTCTTGTTGTGCCTTTTTGAGTTCCTCTTCCCATGAAGGCTGGCAAACTCCCAACGTTAATTTCTCTGGTGGGATTACGTACTGAGGCTGGTCCTCGGATTCACTTTCTTTGTATTGTGGCTGTCTGGATAAGGCATCCGCTCTCTGGTTTTTGGCTTGGGCATGGTAAGTAATCTGGAAGTTAAACCTAGTGAAGAACTGGGACCATCTTATCTGTCTCTGGTTCAGCTTTCTGGCTGTTTGGAGGCTTTCAAGATTCTTGTGGTCGGAGCGCACTTCAATTCGATGAGAGGCCCCCTCTAGGTATTGTCTCCAGTTTACAAAAGAGTCCTTGATGGCCAGCAGCTCCTTCTCCCAAACTGTGTAGTTCTTCTCTGCAGGCTTTAACTTCCGAGAGAAGTACGCACAGGGGTGCAGCTCCTTCCCTTCTTGGTCTAATTGTAGCAGGACCCCCCCCAATGGCAAAATCTGAAGCATCTGCTTCCACTACGAAAGGGCGGTTCGGATCAGCAAAGCGCAGAATGGGCTCAGTAGCAAACCTTCTCTTCAGCTCCTCAAAGGCCTCGGTGGCATTCTCTGTCCATTGAAACTTCTTCTTCCCCCTTAAACAGTCAGTCAGAGGAGCTGTTAATTTGGAAAACCCTGGAATGAACTTTCTGTAATAATTGGCAAACCCCAAAAACTGTTGTGCATCCTTTTTGGTGACAGGTTGGCCCCAGTCCAATATGCAGCTTACTTTCCCTGGGTCCATCTCCACGCCTTCCGCTGAGATTCGATATCCAAGGAAGTCTAGAGACTTGAGGTCAAATCCACATTTCTCTAATTTAGCATACAGGTGATTTTCTCTCAGTCTCTTCAACACCGTCTTCACATGCTGGTCGTGGTCTTCCCGGTTCTTTGAGAACACCAGGATATCATCTAAGTAACAGATTACATACGTGTCCAACAAGTCTCTAAACACGTCGTTCATGAATTTTTTAAAAATTCCTCGACTTCCACAAAGCCCGAACGGCATGACCAGGTATTCATACTGTCCGTAAGCGGTCAAGAATCCTGTTTTCCATTCATCTCCCTCCTTCATTCTGATCAGATTGTACGCTCCTCTCAAATCCAACTTCGTGAAGATTTTTGCTGAGCGCAGTCGGTCCAGCAACTCTGAGATCAGGGGCAGCGGGTAGCTGTTGGGGATGGCGATCTGGTTCAATGCGCGATAGTCATTACAGGGTCTGAGTTCCCCCCCCTTCTTTTTCACAAACAATAGTGGCGCTACAGCAGGGGATTGTGAGGGGCGTATGAATCCTCGCCTCAGGTTTTTATCCAAGAATTCCTTCAGGGCCTCCCTCTCATTCTCTGTGAGAGAGTAGATTCTCCCTGATGGGATGCTGGCTCCTGGCACTAGATCAATCGCACAGTCGTAAGGGCAGTGGGGGGGTAAAGTCTCTGCCTCTTTTTCATCAAACACATCTTTGAATTCTTCATACTTTGGCGGCAGGGTCACTTGCTCGATCTCTTGCACTGCCCCCGCTAAGGTGTTCTTGATTCCTTCAATTTGACAGTTTTCCTGGCAATACTGTGAGGTGAACCACACCACCGCCTCCTTCCAACTTATTTTGGGTTCATGCTTTGCTAGCCAGGGCATTCCCAGAATCGCCTCAAAGTTCGAGAGATCTGACACGTATAGCGAAATGAACTCTTCGTGCCCAGGGATTTGAAGTTTCACTTCCTCCGTGGCTTGTGTCACCCCTCCTGACTTCAGGGGTCTCCCATCGATAGTCTCCACAGCTAGGGGAGCATCCAGTTTCCACCGGGAAATTCCATGATGCTTGACTAACTTTGCATCAATAAAATTTGTGGAGGCTCCACTGTCAATCAAGGCAGTGGAATTAAACACCACTCCTCTGGAAGTTGTAATCCGAATAGGCAAGACCAACACCCCCTTTGAGGGAGGTTGGATCGTTGGGGGGCCTTTATACAATGCTGCCCCCAGTCCACTGGCCTGCACGTGGACTGGGTGTTCTAGTTTCCCGACGGCTCGGCTTTCCCCCCTTTCAGTCCACAGTCTCTGGCCACATGGCCTGGCTTTGAAGAATAAAAGCATAAACGTTCCCGGCGTCGTCTTTCCTTTTCTTCTTCCGACAGTCTTGGCCTAGCCCCTCCCTGTCCCTCAGTTGCATTACCTGCCATCCCTGTAGTGGGAAGGGTCTTGTTGCGGGATGCCGAGGCTGAGTATCTCGGGACCTCCTGCTTCCTTTCCAGGTGCCTTCCTTCCATCCGGTGATCTATCTGTAGGCATAGCCGGATGAGCCCTGGTAGGTCAGTGGGGGGGGAGGTCCTGGCCAACTCATCCAGGATTTCAGCATTTAATCCACTCCGGTACATAAACATCAGGGCGGCGTCATTGTAACCAGTTTCCTGGGACAGAATTTTAAAAGCGTTAGTGTACTCGGAAACAGTCCCTTTAGCTTGCTTCAGAGCGCCTAGTTGCCACGCTACTGTTTCAGCCCTTTGCGGGTCTTGAAACATCTCGGTCATCTCCTGTATAAATCCTCTGTACCTTCCTAAGACAGTATCCTTTCTCACGAGATATGGAGTCACCCATTTTGCAGCTTCTCCCTCCAGGAGGCTAGTCACGAAAGCTACTTTAGCCCCATCGTCTGGAAATTCCGTGTGCCTGACATCCAGATATAACTCACATTGAGCCACAAAAGTTGCCAACTGATCACTTTGTCCCACGTATTTTGGGGGCAATCCAATGGGAACCTTTACTACGGCAGCTGGAGGGGCTGTTCGCATCTGGTCTATCGTGGCCTTCAAGGTTTGATTATCCGTCTTCAGCGCCTTGACTGCTGCTAGCAGGGCTTGAACATCCATCTGCAAATCAGCTACCTTAGTCCTCAGGAGTTCCACTTCTTCCGTCTCAGAAGTGGGGTTCGTCCCCCCCGCTGCTCCCTTTGACATCTTGTCCCAGTCAAGTGAAGAGAGCGTTGAGGGTGATTTAGGTGGCTCTGTCAAGCTGTCAGGCCCAGGATGTGACTCAGGAACCAGACCAACGATTGTAGTTAATTCGTGTTTTATTAGGGTAATGTCCAAACAAAGACTGCGTTTTCTCATGAAGCAATACAGGGATACAGGTCCTGCGGCATTGGGAGAAAGTTGACAGAGCAAGGGACTTCTTCCCGCCTGTTCTTTAAGAAGGGGCCAAACGGGCGTGCAATCTTTCACTCCTCCTTAACTGCCCCTCAGGTACTGCCCGCCTTCCCCCCTTCTCTCCTGTCTTTTCAGCTGTCTGTGTGTGCGCGGTGAGGGGGGAAGCATCACCCCCTCCTCTTCTGAAGTTTCTGATTCCAGGATGGGGGATAGGGGAGGAGCTGATGGTAAACTGCCTCCCCGCTTTTCGGCTGTGAGCAGCCCTCCCTCTTCCCCCTCTTGCTCTGAGCCTGAAAGAGGGGGAGGCGTGAGAATGTCCAGGGAGGGCTCAGGCTCCCCGTTGCTAAGTGACCTTATCACTGGCAGTTCCTCTGTTTCGTCTTTGCTCCAAAGGGGGGAAGTTCCTCGCCCTTCCCTCTGCCATCCATCCGAATACTCTTCTCCCAACTCTCCGGGATCCAGCTCCCCGGGATTGGGGCCCCAGCTCTGCCTTCCGACACTGATGTAATGCAAACAGATCTGAATTACTGCTTTAAGAAAGGCAGTGTAAAATATTTTAAGAAATGCATAAATGAATATCATCATGGGTGGGGTGTTTCCAGCTGTCCCACCATCCCCTCCCTTTGGAGGGTTTGTAAGACGTTGCTGCAGGAGCAGGACTGCAAGTAACATCATGGGTGGCGTGTCTCTAGGAGCAAAGTTGAAATGATCTTACTTTCTTTTATTTTTGCTGTATTGCTAAGTAGTCTAATGTTGCCTGCTAATGGGTGTGATGTTATTTATAATGTTGAAAAGGGTTTTGTTCTTGCTGTGATATTTGTTATGTTACTGTTTTATTGCTGCTTAATTATTTTTGTTATTATGAAATGGTTTTGTAATTGTTGTTTACTTTGTTGTAAGCTGCTTTGAGCACAATTTTTTGTGAAAAGGCAGCATACAAATAAAAAAGATGATGATGATGATAAATGATCAGTAACAGCCCGGACCTTCAATCCAATGTAGAGGAGCATTTAAACTAATGCTTTGGATATGTAGTAGGTCAAAACCTGTGTGATTATTATGCTTAACATGATAATAACTTGCGATTATGTTTAAGCACATGTTTAAATAGTTTGAGTAAGCTTTAAGATAAGATATCTGATACCAGAAGAGTAGTCTATGAATCTGTGGCAGCAGAAAGATAAAGTGTGCAATGAAATGTAGGAGGTGATTTGATTTTTTCTCCCCTGGAATGAACTTTCTGTGGGCAAACAGCCTACTTCATTAGATACATGAGTGGGAAGATATTATATTCTTGGCATCCAAATTAGATTAGCTAATCAAATTACAATTCATCAGCCTCGTGTTCTAATAGCCCTTTCTGTTAAAGCCTAGCAATCCTAAGGTCAAGATGCCAGCTCATGATTTGAAAGGTATTTGGGTTTTCCTTTATCACAGATATTCCCTACAACATTGTATTGCTACTTTCATTGGCAGGCAGAATCAAAGCTAGGATTTGATAGTATTTCCCTAGTGGCTACAATGCTTTTAACTTCCACTTTTTATTAAAAATATCTACATCAGACACAACATTCCCTTGCTGTCAATCAGATTGCAATGCAGCACTGCTGACTGGAGTCTAAATAAAGGCTGAACACTTCAGCAAACATTATTAAAACAGTTCCATAGGAGTCAAGATTCTGAACAAAAATGGAAAACACCTAAGGAAAGGTCAGAACCGGTGACTGAAGAGGAGTGTTGAGAAAGGTGCTTTCTGAGAAGGGTATTGCAACAATTTCTGCTGCTCCTTCTGCATTTTGGGGGGTGAAATCAGGGACTACATCTCAATTATACTAGATGTTGTATATGTTCATTTAAAAATCATAATATGGTTGCTTCTCAAGAGTAAAGTGAACTGATATGGAGATTGCAGAATCTGACAAATGAATACCCACAGTGTTACAAAGAGTGAAACATCAGGGCACTCTTAATATGTGTGATGAACAATTGTCAGGTTTTTTTTAAACAGGACATATGTAATTATGAAAATATTGCAATACAATGTGAGCACATGGTAAAAAAATATGACCAGCTATGCAATAAATCTTATTACCAGCTGTAATAAATAAATGTTCTATATTTAGCTACTGTTTTGCCAAAGTTGGTTTTGCCAGAGGCAAGAAAGTTCAGGATCTCAAAGACCATGAAACACACTTGTAAGAAAAGAAAATTTAGTGTTTTATTGAAGCAAAGCTGTTGTGTTTTTTTTGGCAGGCAGGCACTAAAACACTTAAATCAGCTAATGATGAGCACAGATTTTATGTTCTTTTTCCTGTTGGAAGCCTCAGACAGCAACAGTGAAGAAATACCCTTTAAGGCCCCGTTTAGATTTACACTGCACCATGCTTTTCTTCAGGCCAGTATTGAGGCTTATCTTCCAAGGTCTAGGGCCTTTTATTTATACCAAAAAGGCCCTCTGGGAGGGGGCAGAGGGGGCACCTATACCTGTGAGATGTTTATCTTTCCCAGTGGCCAGTTTATTTGAATCTCACACCTCTGCCCTTTGTTTATCCCTCAGTGCCCTTGGATTTGTGCTACAAAGGGCTGAGAATACAGCTGTGAACTTATCCCCAGCCCCTGTCAGTGCATTAGTTCATCCACTGTCTGTTCTGGCTAATTAAACAGCCTTTTCCCAGTTTTTGATTTCACCATAGGCAGAGTAAGGGCCTCTTCCTGGCTTTCTGTCAACATATGCAGAGAGCCTGCAAATTGAGCTTACTGTCCTAAAAACAGGGGGTGTGAGACAAGAATATGGGACGGGGAGATTGGGGCATGCCACTTTAAACCTCCTCGGTTCATCTAGATGTCTTGCGGATTTATTTGCCATACAGCTACACTTAGGAAGGGAGTTCTAATGATCAAGCTCATGTTGTGGCATGGAAGTTTCTCTTCCAGGTTCAATGTTCCCTCATGAAATTGTCTCAGAAGTGAATAGAATTCAGCTTTCTTACAAGAAGACAGGCAGGGATCAATTAGCCTGTCTGTGATTGATGAGGACTTGGTGAATGCCTGAGAAGGTATAAAGCCTGGGAGCACTCCTGGACCTGGCACTGTTTCCTGAGATGTATGTGTTGCTAGAAGGGCCTTCTTCCATCTTTGTCTAGACGAGTTGGACTTTGCCATGATGATCCATCCTTCCTTATAGTATTGTGCTCTCTGCAGGGTTGCTCTTGAAGAGTAATCAGACAGTTGATGGAGAATGCTCTTATCCCTCCTAATGGGAGGCAGTGGCATATTCTGTTCCTTCTGCACCAGCTGCACTGGTTGTTAATCTGGTTCTGGGTCCAATTCAAGATGGTGGAGCTGCACACAGTGTGAGAGCCTCACACCTTAAGGCAGGGGTAGCCAATGTGATGCTTGCTGATGTTGTTGGACTACAACTCCCGTCATTCCTCACTATTGCCTATGGTGGTCAGAGCCTATGAAATTGGAGTCCAACAGTGTCTGGAGGGTATCACAAACTGAGGCCCAGTCAGCAGTCCTCATTGTCTGTGCCATCTTTTCAGCAACTTCAGGTGGTGGGAGCCACAAATAAATCATTCATGGTTGCTTCACAGAAAGCAAAAAAAGCTAATTCTTCATGTTTCAGAAATGGTGCAAGATGTACCTCTTTCTTCAGGCTTTTGATTGTCAGCGCTGCAGTCTAGTTTAACGCTGTGCCTGTTGTTACATTACTAATGTTAATATGATATAGTTGGGTTTTTATATATGGGGAGTGTAAGCTGAGCAGTTAATGGGCATAATAACCATTCCTGGAGAATGTACACATTAGCCTTCCATGAAGAGGGAATAGCGTACATTTCCTGGTCAGTATACATAATCTCCAACAGGCCTTGGGAAATCTGCATGTATTGCCTGAATTCTCTGTCCATTATGCAAAACCCCCAGCAGGCTTTCGGGAATGTGCATATCTCAATTGAATTTTGCACATTCTCCAGCCATTATGCATAATCCCCAACAGGCCTTGGGGAATGTACATTATCCTGACTGCATTTTGTACTTTCTCTGGGCAATGTGCACATTCTCCGATCAGTATGCATAGTCTCCAAGAAACATGCCTTTTCCCTATCTCATGTTCAGAAGTATGCATCCTCCAGGCTGCGTATGGCCCATTGCCTAATCTTGCATGTTCCACAGCATGCCCTCTCTCTGATCAGCAGGAAGCAGCTTCAGGCCTCACACACTCTTTCTAGGCCACTCCCTTCATTGGCCCTCCTCCATGCCCTCCTCCAGTGACCTGAACTGTGATAATGCCTCTTCCTTGCCTTCATGCTTGATATCTGGATTTTTTTCCAGCTGGCATGTAGCCTACTATACAAAGTTACATCCATTGACCCACCCACTTTTTGTCTCTGTCCTCACCCACCACTTGCATGCAGCCCCCAAAAGGCTGCCCACAAGGGAATGTGGCCCTCAGGCTGAAAAGAGTTCTCCATCCCTACTTCATATGGACCCTCCGTAAAATATATTTCTCTAAGATGGGTGAGGACATTTTCATAACAGCCTATAAACTTCAGCTGAATCTTACTAACTTAGGTTCATTGATTTCAGTGGGTCTACTCTGTTAAATGGCAATTAATATGCGTGAAATACTCTCAGGAACAGTGGGAGAAAACCCCACAGATTTTTATTTTCAGGTCAATGTTCAAGGACACCAAGGTGTATGCTGAAGAACTCAAATGATGTGCTACTTGTAAGAACAAACTGACCTCTGCATTCGCCAAACTTTTTGTCTTGCAATGATATAGACATTTATTAAATGAAAAAAAGTATTAGTGGATCAATGAAAGAAGGGCAGCAAGTGTCAAAGCAAAAACCTCCATGACCTTTGTAGTACTTTACTGCAGAGTTTTGAAATGATTTTTTAAAAAAGAAAAGAAAAAACCCTGTGTAAATCTTCAGTGAACAAACATTTCTGAAGATATCTGCGGGTAGAAGAATTTCAGAAAGGCTAGAAACTGAGCAGTTTTTACCCTGGATCCAGTTTTAATTACAGATCTATCCTGGCTCAAAAAAACTCACAACACAATTTCCTTCCTTCTAGCAGACCATTACAAAAACTGAAATACTAAAACTTGTACTATTTCTTTGTCCCTTCTTGACAAGGGCTCAGTTTTATAGCTCATAAGAGCTGTTTAAATAGTGTTCCCTTCTCAAGCCTAGTAAATGCTGGGTTAAAGCTTAAGTATCCCATGCTGAGTATGAATGACAGCCCATTTCTGGTCATGAAGGCATGTTTTCAGCTAGTGCTGTGTCAAGAATTTCTTATTATTTTTAACTATTTTCCATTAGTTGATGCGAAAAGAAAATGCATTAAAAATTATTGAAGGGGAGGGAACATTTCAGTAACATTCTTGCGGGTGGGGTGCAGGGGTTTTGATGCCCTTACCTCAGAAATGAGGTGGCTGTGGGGTTGTGAGTGTTGTTTGCTCCACAGCTGGAATGAAGAAATATAACAAGAAAATCTGGTTCTTGCCAACCTCAAAGACAAGTTCTCCATCAGATAAAACCTAAAAAGCTAAGGGTCAGACTGCCCTAGATAAACTTACTCCATCATCCAAGCTGGTGTGATGGGAGGCAAATAGCCATCTTTCCATAAAGGGAAGCCATGGGTATGCTAACTGGAATGTGACAGCTGCGCCCGCTGTTCAGTGCCTAGCAGGTAACACTTACCAGGCTTTGAGTGCACAAAAAGAAGCAGCCCTCCACCAGCTGGCCAACAATAGGATGTGATTCATGAAATGTCCTCTATTCAACATGTCCCAGGATGCTGACCATATACTCCACTTACCTAACTGCACTAAATGCCAAACATCCAAATAACAACTCATGTTATCACAAGTCAGGTGAATGAAGATCGCTGTGAAGTAGGTGAAAAAGGGCACACACAAAGGCCAATCAAGATATAGCCCCAACCTCTCTACTCAGCCCCATATAATGACTGGCAAGCCCACATTGCTCAGGGTGGAGAGTGGGAATGCATATCACATTTGCAGATGATACAAAACTGGGAACGTTAGTTAGTACCCTGGAGGACAGAAACAAAATTCAACATGATCTTAATAGGCTGAAGCATTGGGCTGAAAATAACAGAATGACATTTAACTGGGATAAGTGCAAAATTCTACACCTAGAAAAAGAAACCAAGTGCTGGTCCCTTCACTTTAAGAAGGATGCAGACAAACTGGAACAGGTTCAGAGGAGGGCAACCAGGATGATTAGGGGACTGGTAACAAAGCCCTATGAGGAGAGACTGAAAGAACTGGGCATGTTTAGCCTTGAGAAGAGAAGACTGAGGGGAGATATGATAAATTCTTCCAGTACTTGAAAGGTTGTCACACAAAGGAGGGCCAGATCTCTTCTCAATCATCTCAGAGTGCAAGACTGGCCGCAGTAACAGGCTCAAGTTACAGGAAGCCAGATTTTGACTGACCGTCAGGAAAAACCCCTAACTGTTGGAGCGGTATGACACTGGAAGCATTCTGTTGGGTATGCTTTAATTTCGATTCCTGCATTGAGCAGGGGGTTGGACTTAACAACCTTAACAAGCCCCTTCATACTCTACTATTTTATGATTCTGTGATTCTACTAATCAGCTGCAGATCATTGAGAACAACTTTGACATGTAGGTATGCAGCTTTTTTTCTTCTCTCACCTCATGCCTTTCCATCAGATTCCTCTCCCACGTATTCTCTTCAGCCAATCCTGCCATTCCATCAAGAAATTCTCTCTGAATCTTACTCCTCTGTCATTCCTTATCCAGGTGATTTGTCACATAGTAAACAGAGATTCTTGCGTCCAAAACCTAGAGAAATATTCCATCATCTGCAACCAAAATATTATGCTTTCTAGTGTCTCTCTATCTCCAAGGGACCATGACTTGGAAATGTTTGATAACACTATTAAGCATCTGTATAGCATTCAAAAATGAAACCCAACAACTCCTCCTGAAATACTGGATGAAGTGGAGAGAATACAAATTAGCTAACAGATTTATTTCTTGCACTGACATAATAAACAAATATTGATGATGTTCCCTTAGTCACTACTTTGCAGCTCTTTGGGAGTGTCATCATTTTCCCTTCACTGTCTCTAAAGGTATGATTCATTCTATAATTCTTGCAGTATAAGAGCTTTCTGATTACTAACATACTATGCATCACAAAAGTAACAATGCAAGATCATGGAAGATTGTGATATCTTTGTTACCTTGACCTGCTTATTTTTAACTTGTCAAGATGAAGTATATTTAGTATATTCATTTTGCTCTGTAGCAAGAATATTTGGCCTTGATATTTTTATATCTTTCCTATCCATACCCCCCCTCAAGATATCTTCTGTGCTGATTATAATTGTAGTAATTTAGAGACATTTTCTTACCAGAAACATTGGAATGGGAGTTCAGAGATGATCCTTGAAGAAGGGGGTGGAGTGTGGCTGACTGACAGAGCTCCAGGAAAAACACAGTGTTGTTATAACTATTACCTAATAAAACTACCTTGTTAACCATTAGCTCCATATATTGAACCCAAACATATTACAGTAATGACTTGTTTGGGGGCAGTGATCAACATCAAAGTTCAATGGTCTTCCTATATATATAATGACATAGGCTGGCCTTGAGTGAAACCCCTTCATAAATACAAAGTACCATGAGTTGAATTTAAATATCAGATAAAATAATGATGGCATTTAGGTTTGGAATGGGAAGTACTAGAAATTAACTAAACGTTGGTCTGAATCAGTTACTACTTCTCCCATCCTGGCTATTGCACAGAGGTGGGACTGTACAACTGTCCTTCTCATCCACCTTGACATCCCTACTTAGGGATGAAAATATAGCATGTATGTGCAAATTCCAATGGGTGTGGACCAAATGGTCAATTTCTAGATTCCCCCACCAATTGACTGCACAATTTTGGTCTCTGTGCAATGGAGTTGTATTCTAACTTTTCCTCTCTGCATGGATGTGTGGGGACATCACCAGTAAGGTTTCATTACCTTCCCCACAATGAATCAAGAGACATCCCATTTTCATAAGTGCTTATTATTTCCTTGAGGAATGTTCGAGCAAGAATTTCCTACTAGGCAATACCCCCCCATTATTGATTTGTTTAAACTCCAAGTGAGGTGAGACTTCCTCCATTTCTGCTGTTTATTATAATCTGTATTGGGAAATTATAAGAACAAACAGTTGTTGTCGCTGATACCCTTAGCAAAGATGTGAAAAATTATCCTGGTGACAATTAACTTTTTCCAAAGAACCTGTCAGGAAAACGTTTGTAAAATGGAAATGGTGTTTCTTTTCTTTATTGCTGCTGATGTTCCACTGTCCAATAAATTTAATTTTAATAATAATAATAATAATAATAATAAATTTAATTTCTTTGTCGCCTATCTGGCCAATGGCCACTCTAGGCGACTTACAACATTGTTAAAATACAATTAATAAAATACAGTAATACAATATAAAAACAATACATCTGCAACAACAATATTAAAACTGGGCAGGAGGCATTACAGTTATAACAATTAACCCTTCCCGGATACCCCGAAGGCCTGCTGAAAGAGCCAGGTCTTTAAGGCTTTCCGAAATACATTTAGGGAAGAGGCGTGCCGGAGATCTTGTGGGAGGGAGTTCCAAAGAGTGGGGGCCGCCACTGAGAATGCCCTCTCTCTTGTACCCGCCAATCTGGCTGTTTTTGTTGGCAGGATTGAGAGAAGGCCCTGTGTGGCCGATCTTGTCGGGCGGCATAATTGGTGGCGTTGAAGGCGCTCCGTGAGATAAACTGGGCCGAAACCGTGTAGGGATTTAAAGGTCAATACCAACACCTTGACTAAAGTAACTATTGTCAAGAATAGCTAACTTTGGTCAAGCTGAAATGGGTCAACCATAGAGAATTCTGGGAGCCTGTGCGTCCCTGGGACACCCTACTGGGGGAGATCTGCGGCTTAATGTCAGATGGACAATTTGCAACCTTGTAAGAAGATGCAACTGAACCTTAGCTGTTACCCCTTATCGGCTTCCTGAGATCAAAAATCAGGAAGAGGGGGTGTTGTAGATCAGGACCCCCGGGTGATGCTGTCTAGCCCCCTTATTTTCAAAGGCTTCAAAGGAGTAGACCATGGCAGGGGCGGAATACGGCTAGTTGCCACCCCCCTCCTAGTGGACCAAGAAACACCATAAAAATGAAGGATATTCCTTCAGTTGTTGTTCCCTATTTCCATCTATCTCGACTCGCCTGACGTTTTACAGGGAAAAGCCGTTGGGGGACTAGGCTATTCTACTGTGAGTACAGAATCTTAGCTTAATGAACTGTTTGTTATATTCTTTTGTCTGTAATGAACCTCTCACCTTTGTTATGCCAATGTATCTAGTGTAGCCCTGCTGAGGGTGATTAGCTTTAAGGAAACAATTGCTGCTCTCTTTTTGTATATACCTTTCTTTTCTTTTAAATAAACTACTCTTTTATAAATGGTGTGTATTGGCTTGAAACTAATGATTCTAAATCTAGTCCTTGATCGCTGAACGCTACTGATTACTGATAATTAATGTGGGTTAATACCCTTAGAACTCACGTAACTCTCTGAGATCCCCTTTTCTCAGAGAAGGAAGCTGGAAAGAGGGGTGGTGGCAGTCTTCCATTGATTTAATCCTGACGGAGGGATAGTTTGCCTGAGAAGCAGAGACCAGAAGGTGCTGGGACTGTTCTCAGAAGCAAAGAACCCCCATTGGGGTGCTGAGGGCAAGGAACCAGAGGGGGACAATTCTTTGACAACTATAGTAGGTAGGTATGCCCAGCTGGGCTGATACCTATTTATTATCCTACCTTCATTTTTTTCACACAAAAGCTCTAAAACAAGAAGCATGAACACAGACAGGCAAGCATTTGTTATTTTTTTTAAGTAACTTTTGAAATCTATTTTGCAAGGCTGCATGAATAAGTATTTGCCCAGAGCCTCTTTTGATTTATGTTCATTTTAGTTTTTTTTCTTATCATTTTAGCAACCTTTGAGTGACAGATAAGATGGACCATGTTGTTGTTTAGGAGAGTATTTGCAACCACACATGTCTGCTCAGTGAAATTGAGGGGCAGCACATTTTCTGTGCTAGGAATTTCTGATGGGAGCACCAGTGTTAATTTCAAAACACGTCTCTTCCACTTCCCCAGCTCAGCAATAACAGCAATGACAGGAAATGCAAAAGACTCTGAACATTCTCTTGCTATGACATGATTTTGTTCACTGAACTATATGGTCTCTTTGGATTCAGATTGCTAAACCAAGATGCCAAGCTTCAGAAAATATTTCTATAGCAGCAGCATCTGATTTCCTGGCAGACATTTCTGACAAGTGCATTGGCAGCTTTCGAATTGCCTCCAGGCTTGCCTGATGGATTTTATGACTGGGCAAGCATTGCTCTACTGGATGCTTTCAAATAAAAACACCTCTTGTCATTGAAGGAATTGCAACATTCCCTATCTATAAGTGACTTAGTATGGCTATCCTTGGTGATATTGTGGATTTCTTAGGAACTTTTGTGATCATAATCCCCCATGTCCATGTATGGACACAGGGAAATCTGTTCTAAACTCTTTTTGAGTCAATGATAATGTTGCATGGATTCTCTTATAAATCAGTCCCGTAGCCTTTTGGTCAGCAGCTGGCCTTGAAACCATCCAACTCATTTTTCTGTGTGAATTGAGTATCTTTCTAAATATCCAGGCTTTGAACTAAATAAATCACATTTCATGTGGTGTTCCTGGAGAATGCAACATTGGTGTGTACCACTCAAAATAAAAAGAAAGCTGTACAGTGAGTAGAATACAATATAAATAGAATACAATAAACAGTGAAAATAAATATAAAGTCACCTCTTAAGGACACATACATATATTTGTTTTGGAGAACAATTGCATCTAGACATTGCTATAATTTTTCTGGAGCAATGAAAGTATAAAATGTGCTGAGATATTATGCTCAACTGTTATTCCAACATATTTCACCCCACTCCATGTTGGGTATGACGATTCAAGTCAGCTGGACATGAGTTTCAGAAAGTATTATCTAAAGGAAAATGGAAATAATCCTAAAGAAATATGAAAAAGGGAGTAGAGAATGCAACATCCCATTAGCAGAAAATAAATTAAACAAGCAGCATATGTTTATTGAATGAAATACATCAAGCCATCCATAGGTGCTAGTGTTAAGGCAGGGGTGGTGGTGACACTTAGACCTGGGAGCTGAACACAACCCCTGACCCCTCTTACTGCCCTTTGGAACTTTTCTCAGGCCATGCCCCTTACTGAACATGTGTCCTTGACCTCTGACACTGCCTCTTGCTTATCTGGATGGAGGAAGGAGAAGAGTGTGTGTAGAAATTAGCCTATAAAAGTAAAATTGACATCCATTGCTCTGCACATTTTGGCTGTAGCCACGGCCATCACTGGCATGTGGCTACCGGAATGCTGTCCAGAAGGGAATGTGGCCCTTGGGCTGAAAAAGATTCCTCATCCTTGCATAATTTTAATGTTAAGGTTCATCTTTTGATTCAATAGGCATTTCATTGTTGAGGTCATAACTTCACATCACATATGGCAAATCCTGGGTGGTTTCAGCAGATCAAAAATAGAAAGCTTCTTTGGTTTTGTCTCCATGGCATGGGCAATGGCCAAAAAAGAGAGCAGCAGGGGAAAAAATAAAAAGCTTCTCATCCTTATTAACTCATGGTCTTATGTCAGAAATCAGACTCATGCTAGCTCATTTGTGGCCTTCAGTTTGTATGCTGAATGATCACACATGGGAGAAGGTGGCTGCCTTCACCCTTCCCTCAACATATTCACCAAACTCCTGAATTGAGCCCATTCATGAAACTTGGTTTTACTTTCCTAGCTTTCCCATCTACCTGTGGATTTCTAGGAAGTTGCTATGCTTTTGATGTGGGCTTCTCCTCTTTCTGCCCCATTGTAATGAGCAAAGTTGCTTGAGAACCCATGTTCCAAACTGTTTTTGGAAAATTGACCCTCTATTTAATGTTTTGTACTTTTTTTGATTTGTCCTCTTGGGAGAGCTGAATGATGATGACTGCCAGTGTCTTTTCTAGCATGGGTAAGTGTTTAGAAAAACTAAGATCAAGTTATGCCTTTTCCTTTTCTGATTGATCAGATCTTCATATTTGCTTATTGCAAAAGGCAGCAGAAAGACACTGCTGCAGGTATCTTCATGACACTTATCAAACTGCAGGGGATGTGTCCAGACAATTATTATGTATGTCTCGAAGAACAGAAACCAGCTCAGTTTGTACCTTAACCCAAGCCATCAATAAGAGCTTTAATTCATGCTTTTAGAACCTGGTGTACTCCAAGGTACCATTTGCTGTGCTCTCTGACCTTGGTTCAATAGCTGGCAAAAAATCCTGGGAGGCTGTGGGAGGTTTTGTAAATTGGATGAGAAAGCAATGTGAATATATTACTGAAATACTTCCCTCGTATTTGTATTTATTATTATTATTATGTTTTTATAAAACCTTGTATTTATTATTATTATTATGTTTTTATAAAACTCCAACCCATATGTTGTAATAAAAGCTTTGGCAGTTAAATCTCCTAAGAACTACCCTTGCACAATCCAAAACTATGTAACGGAAAAAGGGTAAAATATTGGGAATGGCATTATCAGAGTCTTGATGCTTGTCATATGATGGGGAGAAAGTTTCTAGGTCTGTGATGCTTCCATATGCACCAGTTCTGGAGCTCCCAATGTTGAATTGACCCTGATGCCCTGGGCTCCTGCTGGGAGGAAGGGCGGGATATAACTAGAATAATAAATAAATAATAAAGAGATGAACAGGAAGGGTAGGGCTTGTGTCAAAGGTTGGCATGGTGGGCCAGCTGATGAGGCCCATGGCCCAGCAGAGGATCCACTGTTGAAAGTCTTCTGGTCCTGCTGCTGATGCTCCTCATGTTCACTATTGCTGTTTAGTTGCCCAGAATCTTTTCTTTCTAAAGCAGGGCTGGTGTCACATATTGGCATGGTCAGGCATTGGCCAAGAACCCACCTCAGGAAGGTGCCCACTGACAAGATCCCCCTGGACATTGTTACGACAGGACCTTGAACTTCCTCATGAGCATAGCTCACTAGAAATCCAAATCCCCAAAAGAGAACAGCAGGATCTTTTGCTGGAGTTACCCACACGTCACCCCCAGAACATGTATAATTTTACCCTTAACCCAATAACACATACACTGAAAGTAAAATAAAGAGTGGTTTTATTAAGAGAAGGAACAAGGAAAAATATTGCCGTTTACAATTGCAGTTAACAATGAGTAGTTTTCTAACTATTATTCATTCATTCATTCAGCAACACTGGATAACAATGAGTAGTTTTCTAACTATTATTCATTCATTCATTCAGCAACACTGGATAGACTAAAGCAAAGAGACTAGCCCTATAAACACTTTCACATTAAGCTCACCCACACAGAAAGAAATAAAAAAGGAAAGAAAAAGGCCCAGATATTTATTTATTTATTTTTATTTAATTAAGCTTATATACCGCCCGACTAGCAACAGCTCTCTGGGCGGTGAACATTAAAAATACAATAAAAGATAACACAATATAATATAACACAATACAAACTGTACAAAAAACTGTACAGTCTAAAATCAGGTTATAATAGTTTAAAATGAAAAGAATTAAAATGCCTCAGAGAAGAGAAAGGTTTTAACTTGGCGCCGAAAAGATGATAGTGTCGGCGCCAAGCGCACCTCCTCGGGGAGACTATTCCATAGTTCGGGGACCACCACTGAGAAGGCCCTGGATCTTGTCACCACCCTCCGGGCTTCCCTATGGGTCGGAACCCGGAGGAGGGCCTTCGTAGTAGACTGTAGTGTACGGGCCGGTTCATATCGGGAGAGGCGTTCCGACAGATATCGTGGTCCTGCGCCATATAAGACTTTATAGGTAAGTACCAACACTTTGAATCTGGCCCGGAAGCATATTGGAAGCCAGTGCAGGTGAGCTAGCACAGGTGTTATATGCTCAGACCGCTTAGTTCTTGTTAGCAGTCTGGCCGCCGCATTTTGCACTAGCTGTAGCTTCCGAACCGTCTTCAAAGGTAGCCCTACGTAAAGCGCATTGCAGTAGTCCAGACGCGAGGTTACCATAGCATGTACCACTGATGTAAGTATAGTTGCATATACCTTTTCTGGAGAGTTGCTGCAAGCCTAAAGCTGAGAGAGAGAGACTTTTGTATCTAGCCCAATGAGCAAAAGCTCCACCCTTTGTAACCAGCGCCAGATTTGAAAGTTCTCACCCAAATGCATAGCTCTGAAATTGTCCCAAAGATGCTAGAGTGCGTTGATATGAACAGCAGTTGTTGCAGCCCCCCAGAAGATGAACTGCCTTCCCCTTCTCACTCCTCATGTTTTATACCTTTTCCTAACTAAACTGACCCCAAAGTAAACCCAATGTAAAATGTCTCCAGGAGGATGTGGACCCACTCATTTCCTGATAAATTCCCAGATAATAGGTGTGATCTCCTGCTGTAGATTCCCGATGATTCCTCAAGGTTAAGATTATCATAATCCTTGTGTAAAACAGTTTCTTTGTTTGACAGGACTTTATCCTGTCTTCTCCAAAGGCTTAGAAATGCACAACACCTCCTAGTTTGAAAGGAGCTATTCTGTTTCCTCCTGATGGCCTAGATTATCATAAACATTTCCTTTGTTTGAAAGGAGCGCCTATTCTTACTAGATGACAAATCCCAAATTTCCATGAGTCAGGAAGTCTATACCTTCAGGCATTGCAAGATATGTACTCAGAGGTCACAGAGGGGCTGTCTCCCAGGAATCTTCGCTGTTGCAGGCCTTTTCAAACTCTGGTTCACTGAGATGAATCAAAGATTAAAAATTCCAAATATTTGATTCCTCATAACAACATTACAATGAGGAGGTACACTAATGGAGAAAGTTGGGACATGGAGTATGTCATGCCCAAGGGCCCTTCCAAATCTGGAGCCAACGCTGTTCTAAATCACGGGGGGGGGGAGGGAGAGCCAAGTGAGCAGCAACAGTAAGAAGCAGGAACAGCATCAGATACCGCCTGGTGCTTGCCCACCAGATTTCTTCCTAGTAAACAAGTGGATTGCAGTCACAGCAATGTATCGAGAAGAAGGAAGCCCGAAAGCCTAGTGCTGACACTGTATCCAAATGCAAAAAGAAAATAAGCATATATAATTAAACCAGGAAAAGATTTATTTAAAAAATAAAGAGTTGTACTCTTGAACAAAGCCCTATACAGCTTGGGACCAGGATACCTGAAAGACTGTTTTACCCCTTATATGCCCAGTCGATCACTGCGCTCTGCAGGTGAGGGCCTCCTCCAGATACCATCTTATCAGGAGGTTCGTTCTGCACAATATAGGAAATGGACCTTTAGTGTGGTGGCACCTTCCCTGTGGAATTCTCTCCCCTTAACAGGGGCCATCTCTGTTGTCTTTTTGGCACCTATTGAAGACTTACCTCTTTCAACAAGCCTTTTAAGTTGAGACATATCCCAGTCTGCATCTGTGTTGGAATTGCTTTTTAATATGTTCTTAAACTTTCTTTTTTTAAATGTTTTTAATCTTAGAAGATGCTTTGATTGCTTTTTTTAAAGCAACTTTTTGAAGATATTTTGTTTTAATGTGTTTTAAAGATTGTTTTTATGATGTTTTAATGTTTTTAGTGTTTTTGCTTGCCGCCCTGGGCTCCTGCTGGGAGGAAGGGTGGGATATAAATCAAATAACAACAACAACAACATAAAGGAAATGATAAAATGATTGATTTAAGATTACTCTTTTAGACAGGACAATATGTTGTTTGTCTTAAAGGCAGCAAGAGTGGACAAAAACCCCACCTTAAAAAGCTTATAGTTACCACACACCTCTTAAAGATTGAAAGAAGAAAAAAGAGAACAGTACCAATTCCAAAATCTCATGGTAGATAAGGTGCAAATCTTGCTTTCCCATCACTTATAGGAGAAGACAAGATTATACAAACTCACTCAGTGTGGTTGTTCTTTGTTCAGGAATAATTAATCCATGTTAAGTATTTTTGAAAACTGATTTGCTTAACCTGGGAAGCAGATACAAGTCTCCTTTTGCCAAACTTTCCATTGGCTGTATCGATTTACACTAGGTGTGTGCAAAGAAGTCTTAAATGATTTTAAGAGTCAATGGGATTTCTGATGGGGGCTGCTATCCTGAGAGAAATTTCCTTTCAACATGACAGTTTTCACTATGAGTTTTCATAGAAGCCTGAGAATGATAAAGTGGAGAGTGAAAACTATATAGCTATAGCTCAGTCTTTTCCTTAGATATACCTGAGCACCCAAACACAGTTCCTAATTTTACTAGGGTATAATACAGCCAGGGACTGTGTCTAAACAGAATGCATCAAGTGATGTAAACAGAGTTGAAATACATCTGTTTGAATGGCATGTGCCTGCTTAGTTTTGTCTGTTTTTTTTTCAAATGGGCTTGCTTTTGCATGAATATCAGGGTTCAAAAGAGGGCCAAGTACCCATTTTAACATGGAAACTATATTTTTAATTGTATTTCCTCTATGTATAAAATGCAAACAACCAATCACAAAATAAAAAAGTGAATTTGTATGGTCTGTATTTTTTTTAAAAAGCAAACAAAGTAAAAACAAAAGCTAGTTTACAGCCAATAAGAACTATGACCTTTTATTTCAATGAGCGTATGATCAACTGAAGAGGCTGCAAAACCAATCACCAAAAGAATCCTTATTGAAATTATTCATTAAATAGTTATGAATAATGAATATATTTGCAAGAATGAGGATCAGGTCACAACAACTGATGCAGAGTGGAAAGGGCTCAGTGAGCTGGGTAATTTAATTGCAATGATTCATTGTGTCAGCTATGGCTAAGAATTAATGGCACTGACTGAAGAGTAAAATTAAGTGGCTCTATATAGGTGTGGTCTCTGGTTTGTGGTGAACAGAGAAAAGACTCTGTACTAAAGATAATAATTTGTGATCAGATGGGTGTCTGGCTGATCTTCAGTGGCAGTAAGGGAACTGTCAAAAAAATCTGTGGTTAGGAAGGGATTATTGAGGAATTATTTTGGGGAAGGGGCATAGCTTGGGCTTTGAATGCAAAAGATTCCAAGTTCAATCCCTAATATCTCCAGACAGGAGATGCTGGAGCATATTGAAATGTCTGAAACCCTAGAGTGTGTGTGAAATACTCAGATATATCAATGGGCTGACTTGGTATAAAGCATTTTCATAGGAGTGGTAAAGCATGGGTGTTTTTTGCAGAAGGTTGTAGGTTCAAACTCTACTGTGTCCAGTTTTAAAAAAAGGATCAGGTGGTAAAAAGACAGCTACTTGAGACTCTGGAGAACTACTGCCAGTCTGAGTAGACAATAATGGGCGATAGAGACAAATAGCCTGACTAGCTATAAGGCAGCTGCCTGTGTTCTGAAACAGGCACATGGGGAACATCTGGCCCACAAGCCAAATTAGGTCTGCCAGGACTCTCCGTTGTCAGCCATGAGGTGCTTTTCCCCCAGCCACACTCACCGGTCATGATGTCAGGTTTGAGACAGGTAATAAAGCCATGGCTGTGAATGAACAATCAGAAGCCTTAGAGATCCCAACTGTTCCTTTGCCACTGTGGTTTGCTTTCAATGCCATTTCAATTTGGCATCAAATGCGACCCACACTGCCAGGGTTGGATCCATTTGGTAGCTTTCAGTGGGGAGCTCCCAAGTGGATTGGCAGCATGCCTGGCATGAAACACCAAATTTGAATGGTGTCAGATGTAAGCCACACTTGCAATTGCACATACTGAGAAAACGGCAACTTCTGAGAAAACATGCATAGCAGTATAAATGGGGATTGTGTATGCAGAAATAATATATATGGGGTTGTTAGTTATTCATTAATAAGTGGGCTGCTTCTGGGAGGAAGGGCGGGCTATACATTAAATAAATAAATAAATAAGAAATTCTGTTTAATAAGGTATTATCATGAGGGAAAGGGTTGTTTAATTGTTGATTATTGGTATTTATATGGTATTGGTACTGTATATAGCAAATTTAAAAATAACAACCATCCTGTCCATAAGGCTAGAATTTGCCTAGGATTCAGCACAGAAACATGTTTAATACTGGGCCTAAGCACTAGAATCCCATGAAGAGTGGGATAGAAATTTAATAAATAAATAAGGCTTTTTATGTTGTTGCAAAGAGTCATCTCCTAGTTCCTTGTCCTTTTAATCATATGACTGGTCACCAGCAGAGGACTGTACTCTTCTTGTGTATGTGTTTGCGAACAAATTTTCTCTTTTCTTTCTTTCTTTCTTTCTTTCTTTCTTTCTTTCTTTCTTTCTTCAAGGTCTAAGACAGGTATGGGAAACTCTCATCAGCCCAGTCAGCATGACAGGGGATGACAGGAGCTCTAGTCCAGGAACTTCCCTGTTCTATGGAGTGGAGAGACACTTTCTTGTGGCAAGTCTTGTTTTCTTAAAAACTAAATTGGTAGTGAGGTGTGTGAGGAGTGTCTCCCATTGTGGAGGTTGTCCCATTGTGGAGCCAGCCATCTGTTGGGGATGCTCTAGTTTGGATTTCCTGCACCTAAAGGTGGTGGGCTAAGATGGTCTAAAAGGCCTCCTCCATGCTTTTATGCATTACAGGAGGCTGTGTTCCCTTTCAGACTAAATTACTATGTATTATTGTAGGTATTCTGTTAGCAGCAAACATTCTGACCAAGGATCCTGTGTTTAACTTGGAACAATTTATTTGTGCCTGCTTTCCCCCAACCTTTCTGCATGGGAAGTCAGAAGGGGGCTTGTAAGCACGTTAGACTGAACATGCTTATAAACCTCCTTGCAGTCTGGAATCTTGATCATGCAGGGTTCCCAATAGTGGGACAGCTTAAAAACATGTTCAGCCAAACTCACAAGCCTCTTTGGTCTTTCCCTTTCAGGGCAGGAAACCAAGGATGAAGTGATCTGACCCCCTCTCCCTAGTTTAAGTCTTTTGAATGCATGAACAGGGCTATAGAGAGGGGTAAAATATGTGGCTGTTTCTTTAAAAGGAAAATTGGAGGGTGGTGTTTTCCCAGGGACAGGGCTCGGAAACTACAACTGACCATAGTAAATCAGGATGATAGAAGAATAAATGTGCATAATATGCTATATATAGTAGAAGCCATTTTGGCATATAAGCGGCATATAAATATTATTATTAGCTATGTTTATTACCTGCTTGATTTTGTGACATAAAAATCTTTTCAACCATGGGTAGGAAAACCAGCTTGTAGGTGAGGAAATCCTATTAACTGTAAAACTGTAGATCTGAACATTGCTCTTAGCTAGCTCTCCTAAGATTCTATGATGCATTAATGATATTTTTTAGAGAAAAAGTTAATATTCAAAGATGTTTATGAAAGATGCTTCTTCGACTTTGTGCATAATTAATGATTTGTGTGAATAAACACAACTGTTCAGACTTAAGATTAGCAATCTTTCTGTCTTTGTAGAAAACTAACCTTTAAAGCAGGTGCCTGCCATTGTAATGGGATAAATATGTTCCCTGAAATCATAATTGTTGCCTGTTGTCCCTCTCTGTGGTAACAATGCCCACCAAACATGAAACATCCATGGAGCTGTTTACCCTATGTTACTCTGAAACCTGTTTTCAGTTCTATGTTTCATCAGCTACCGATACAACTAGACTGATGTAGATTGCTTTTGAAAGTTATGGAATGCACAAAAGTTGGGGGGTCAGGGGAAGAGCAACTGCCTCCATCTTTCCCTGTCTTGAAAATAATAATGCTTTTGCAGCTTCTCCTCACAGATGGAGACTAAGACCTGATTTATACATCACGTGAGGAATAGGTAAAATTCTTAAGCCTGGGATAGGGAACATGTTGCCCTCCTGATGTTCAACTTCCAACAGCTTCAGCCAGCATGGACAATAGTCAGGGAGATATAGTCCAACAATATTTGGTGGAAGTTATATCCAGGTTCAGTCACCACCGTCTCCAGGTAGGGTTTTGTGAGACCCCAGTCTGAAACCCTAGAGAGCTGCTACTGTTCAGTTTGGACAATATTGAGCTTAAAGGATAGTCCATTGGCAGCTTTCTATGTTCTTAGCATCATCACCTTCCATGTGGAGGGAAGGAAACTTCTACACTGGGGAACCATCTGTACTCATGTAGGCTCCCCACGCAGTTTAGAACCCCAGAAGATCATGTTTCCAAATTGTACAGGGAGACTCTACAACTATGGCAGGCATCCTGCTGCACATTTCCTTCCCCTCACATGGAAGGTGATGAAGCTGGGAACATGACAGAGATGGCAGGGACAATGACCTAGTCTCTACCCTCCCTTTCACACAATGACGTTCCTGTAAGGGGCGTAATTTGCCTTCACCCTATTTAAGGAAGACGCGGGAAGGTTCTCGAAAGTAAGGCAGGGCACCACGTGAGATCGATCATCCAATGGTAAGGGCGCAGGAGCAGCAGTTATAAAGCTGCTCCTTCCCCCAAGCGTGTGCCTTTTTCGCCTTGCGGCATCTGTGACTTGTCCTCGCTTACCGTGGCTCTGTTGACGTGTTGAGTGACTGTTCTCAGTACTCTCCCTTCTAAGACCGGGTTCCCACTCCCACCCTACCCACCCTGTTTTCGTTTTATTACCTTTAGTTGCTTTTCCAGATTCCCTTTCATCGGTTGGGTGGTGGGCGTCCGCCCACGCGCACAGCGGATTTTTGCTGGCGGCGTTTTATTTTTTTTTACTGTGTCCTTGCAGTCTTCGAAGCCTTTGCTTCTCCCCGCCGCTCAGCTGGGCTTCGGGCATCTGCTCATGTGCTCAGCTGCGGCTTGCCGGCTCGTCTGCTGTTCATTTCCTTACTGTGCCCCGTTTGCGGTTTAAAGCTGTTGCCTTTTTGTTGTGCATTTGAAGATTTCTTTTGAGGGTTGGAGTTAGTGGGCTCCCTGTTCCTTTGTTAATTTTGGAAATTATTGTTGTTAATTGTTCTCTTTCATTTGGTATCGTTAATCAGCCGCTACTTAAACCCCCCCCCCTATTTTTCCTTAGGCGTAATTTAAGTTGGTTATTTGATTCGGTTTTGTCTGTTTAAATCACCCCCCCACTAATACTTTCAACCTTCCCACCCACACCTCCTTTATTGCATAATTATAGTTTGCTAGTATTTCAGTGTTAGCTGTTTGTTATTTATTTCATTCATAGCTAGATTTTTACGTGGAATAAATTTAGTTTGTGCTTACTGTGCTTTAATTGTTAAGGTGTTATATTGATTATATAAGTAAAATACGGTTGGTTACTTTTAAATTTAATTGATTAGATATAACATCAACCCCCCCAACCCTTCCCATTTTCTTACCCCCCCTTTTTTATAAAAAATAAAAATAAATAAACAATAAAAATAAAAATAAATAAAATTAAAAATAACAATCTGAATATAGTTAGTGCTGCTTATAGTTCATAGTTGTTATATTCTGGGTGATTATTATTACTGGAGAATTTATAGTAGTTGCTTATTCAAATTGAGATTGATTCTGACTTCATTTGCTAACTGTTTATTGGTGTTTATATTTATCTGAACATGCCGCCCAAGAAGGTCCAGCAGAAAAAAGGGGTTCGGGTGGTGAAGCAAGCTGCCAAGCCCTCCATTGCAGCACATTTCATCTTCTGATGAAGAGGAGGATATGGGGACTATCCGTGCTTTGGTGGCCAGAGTTGAGGCGTTGGAAAAAGAACGCAGGCAGCCATTGGATGTAGAGGCGGGCTCTAGTTCGGCCCCTGCAGGTAAGAAATCTGCTCGTTTGGCGGCCAGAGTCCCTAAATCTAGTATTCTTGCTGATTTGGTTTCCAGGATTGGAGTTTTAGAAGCTGCTGCACCCTTTGAGGAGCCGGTAGTTGCTGCGCCTCCAGCTGGTTTGCCTGCAGTTACAGCTTCCATTTCTTCTCCCGTGGGTCCAGTCTTACCTGCAGTTGGCTCCCTTCAAGCACAACTGCCGTCTCAGCCACCAGTGACCATGGCTATGCCTGCTGGAGCTTCGGGATTAGTGGCACCCCCAGTGGTTGCCTCTCCAGCTGCGTATGCGGGTGAGCAATTCGCACATTCACCAGCTCTGAACACACAGGTTCAAGATTCCAGTGCTCCTCTTCGGGACACTACAATGGCGGGTTCTCAGTTGTCTGGTGATACTACCCACCCGGTGGTATTTATGGGTGTTGTGTTGGTTCCACAGCAACCCCAGTTACCTTGGCCGACGGCTGCCGTGACTCCTTGGCAGCCACCTGCGGCTTCCCATGCTCACCCACCTGCTTATTTGCCTCTCCCTCAAGGAGTTTAGCCACATGGTGATATCTCCCTCCCTCTGGGTGACCATTTACTGTTAGCTACTAAAGAAAAAATTTGGCGTGGAGAGTATATTGACCTGTTCACTCTCCTGTTTCGTGAAAATGAGATAAAGCCCAAGGAAGGTCAGGATATAAGGGAGCGTGAGGCAGCCATGAAAAAGAAGGTGGATCATGTTTGGCCTAATTGGTTGAGCGCCTATACTATATATATGGGCGTTATGACTCAAGCTTACCCGTCTAGGGCTTTGTCCATGATTAAATATCAGGACATTGTTCATCGTGCCTTCCGTGAATTTTCTGGGACTGCTTGGTTGCTTTACGATGAAAATTTTAGGCAGAGGGCAGCGTTGGACCCCACCCTTCACTGGGATATTGAGCACCCGGGCCTATGGCTCCTCTCTATGACTCCCGCCAGGCCCACTTCAGGTGATAGAGCTGATAGTGGACACATATTAGCATGTGCGCAGACTTCCGCCTCTGGCTCTGGCCAAGGTGGGCGGTGGGTTCAATCCCAGCATGTCTGCTGGACATTTAATAGCACGGGCCGTTGCCTTAGAAGGCCATGTAAGTTCAGACACGTCTGTGGTTCATGTGGAGGCAACCACCCCAGCTCATCCTGCCAGCGAGCGCGTACAGCTCGACAGGGTACAGGTGAACATCAACAGCTCAAATGAGGCTCTGGCAATAGCGGCGGTACGTCGCAAGGCCAGTAGCCCAATCAAGTTACTTCCTTTGGCTGGGTGGCTGAGGTTTTACCCCAATAGGCAAGCTGCTAGTTTTTTGCTTCATGGTTTTACGAATGGATTCCGTATTCCATTTGAGGGTCCTAGGATTGCTACTTCCTCAGCAAATCCGCCCTCTCTTAGCAGCATGGATTCGGTAGTGTTAGCAAAACTCAATAAGGAGATAATTGCGGACCGGATATCTGGTCCATTTTCTGTTCCTCCCTTAAAAAAATTGAGGATCTCTCCTATTGGTATTATTCCCAAGAAACAGCCTGGGGAATATCATTTAATCTATAATTTGTCATTCCCAACAGGCGCCTCTATTAACGATGGGATTGCTCAGTTACATGCATCAGTCAGATATACGTCCTTTGATGAGGCAGTGAGAGTAGTTCGCAAGGCCGGTAGGGGCGCTTTAATGGCTAAGTGTGACATAAAATCTGCTTGTGGGTCATTTAATATTTGCATCAAAGGTTATTTCCCCTGGGCGAGCATTCCTTAGGCGTCTTTGTGACGCCATGAAGGGAGTTCGCTCTCGCTTCCATCTTGTCAGAATTACTTCCGGTATGAGATCTGATTTATATTTGTGGCTTGCGTTTCTGACAGAATTTAACGGCCTCTCTTTTTGGCGTGAGGAATTATTATTGGAAGCTGTATTACAGGTGCATTCTGATGCTGCTGGAGGCCATGGATTCGGAGTAATTTTCAGATCCCAGTGGTGCGCTGCAAGATGGCCTTCCAAGTTGCAGGCCTCCGCGATTACTTCTGATTTGATATTTTTGGGATTTTTTCCAATAGTGGTGGCGGTTTATATCTGGCCGTTGGTATTTCAAAATCACACAGTGCGTTTCTGGTGTGACAATTTAGCCACTGTCAGCGTTATCAATGCTCAGACTTCCAAGTCTCCTCGCATTATGCGCTTGGTGCGAGCCTTTGTCTTGCAATGCTTGCGTTTTAATATTTTATTCCTAGCCAGGCATGTTCCAGGTTTACAGAATTGCGTTGCTGATGCTCTTTCCCGCTTACAGATGGCGCGCTTTCGGGAGCTTGCACCTGGAGCGGCACTGGATCCAATCCCAGTCCCACCGTTCCTGTGGAACCTTGGCAATTAGAAGTCGGGGCCGCTATTGCAGCCGCCCTTGCTCCCAGTACTCCAAAAGCATATGAGCGTTCTTTTGCGAAGTTCCAGCATTTTCGCACCATTTCTGAATTGCCTATGGCGTGGCCTATTCCTGTTTCGCATTTATTGCAATTTATGATATTTTTAAAAGGGCATAATAATTCTGTTTCTACTATCGCTGGGCACCTTTCAGCGCTGGCCTTTATCTCTAAGGCGCGGGGACTGCTGGATCATTCTGTAGATTTTAGGGTCAGAAAGGTCCTTGAGGGTTGGTCGCATTCCGCTCCCAGGCCCGCTGACCGGAGGAGGCCAATCACGCCCGATGTCCTCCTCCAGATCCTGGCATTGTTTCATTGTTTATGCTCATCTCAGTATGAGTCACACCTGTTCGCCACAGTAACTCTGACGATGTTCTATGGTGCTTTTCGCCCTAGTGAAGTATTGGTCGCCTCTAAGCGCGATGTAGCCTATAGAGCCTTATGCTTTTGCGATTGCACGCTAGGTGCCGATATTGTGAGGTTTTCCCTACGAGTCTCTAAGACTGATCAAAAGGGCCGTGGCAGTATTGTGTCTTTGAGCACTTGCCAGGTCCCTGAATTATGCCCTGTCTCTGCAATGCGGCAATTCTTATCTATTCGGCCAGCGGGCCAGCGTTATCTGTTCATACATGCAGATGGTACAGCCCTGACTCAATTTCAATTTTGGGCCGTTGTTCGGCGGGCCTTGTTGGCCAGTGGTTGCGATGCGGGAGTCTATGGGCTGCATTCATTTCGGATTGGTGCGGCTATGGCCGCGGCCCTCGGGGGCTTGAGCGTTAGCGATATCCAAGCGATTGGCAGGTGGTGCTCCGATGCATTTAAGTCTTATGTCAGGTTTTAATTATAATGCATTGTGTTTTTGTTTCTGTTAGGTGTATTGAGCCTCCCAGTTCCAGTGCGGATCGTCTTGTGTGGCCACTCAATCTTGTTTTGGGCGCACCGGCGTGCCTCTTCGTCGATACCTGGAACACAGCTGCAGCTTTCGGCCGTAGCTATAATTTGATGGGAAGCCTGTAGGGGCATGCTATGGGATGCGCTGTTGCCTTCAGTTTGCCGGATTATGTCTTCGGTGGATCGGCCTCATGTCTTGTTGATTCATTTGGGGGAAAATGACTTGGTGCAGCGTCCAGGGATGGACCTGCTTCTCAAGATCATTCGTGATCTCACGTGGCTTAGTCGTTCATTTCCCAACCTCTTACTGGTGTGGTCGGATATGCTAGTTAGGAGAGTGTGGAGGGGCGCGTTTCATCCTAACAGGATTGACAGATCCAGGAAATGGGTGAATAGGAAAGTCAGGGCGCTGGTCTTATCTCTTGGAGGGGCATATATTCCTCATGATAGGATCAGGTTCCATACCCCGCAATTGTTTTGGGATGATGGGGTTCATCTTTCAGAGCAGGGGTGTGATTTTTTTTTAGAGGATTTGATGTTGGGATTAAGGGGTTTGTTAGTTTCTTTGGGTTGAGTGGACCAAGCTTTAGCTGATTCCCTCTTGTGGCATAGAATTCGGGCAGGTGAGGTGTTCGGGGGTTAAATTGAGGTGATTAAGGCAGTCTGGAAAAGGGACACACCCTAAGGAACCATCAGGGCTTCAGGTCTGGTAGGGATCTGGGTAGTGTCCTTGTGGGACCGGCTTGCTCATCATGGTGAATGCCTATACGGCGGGGCCATGGTGTGGAGGTTGGAACCACATAACTGGCTCTAAGAGCAAGGAGGGAGGAATTCACCCACGTCCTTGACTCTGGAGTTACAGATTGAGGAGAATTGTTGCCTTTAGATGGCGAGGGTGTAATCCCTCATAGTTAGGCTTAGCCTCACCTGCCCGAAGTATTTTGAGATGAATAATTGGCTGTATTCCATTTGATTTAGTATGTTATATTTAATAAATATAACATTATTCCAGTTTTGTGTCACGAGTCTTCCTTGGTGTGGGGGCAATGGTAATGGTAGGTGTGGGCAATGACTGAAGATGATTACTGTCATTCTAACACTTGTGACTGGTGACATCAAGAGCTCTTCCTATCATTCTTCATAAAGCAGTGGGAAGGGAAGGGAAGTAAGATGTGGTACGCCATGAAGCCATTGTATCTGAGAGGAAAGCAGCTGAGTCGGGTTTTCAAAATTGCTTCATATTGCTAAAATAGGCATTCTATATTGAGGGTCCATTTGCATCTTATTTTTGAGAAAGGTTGTTTGCAGAAGTTGAGCAATGAGTTGATCTTTTATTGTGGCAGTACCTACCTATTAACATTAGTCAAGCACCCTCGTTGCAGTGCTTTAGATCCCTGCTAAAAACTTTTTGTTTTCTTTTGGAAAGCATATGCAGGCATGGAAGCAAGTACAATAGAACCTCGTTATAATGCAGGGTCAGGGAACAAAGGATACACCTGAATTATAGGGGTTCTGTGTTATAATGAAAGCTGCGGTGCTGTATACAGTATTGTACTCGGGGACATCATCATACCCACAGTATATCCAAATCTATGGTACAGTGAGACAAGTTATAGGGAGGTTCTACTGTACTTGTTTTTCAATTTTGCTGGTTTTGTCTGTATATTGGTAATTGTTTTATTTATTTATTTTTTATTTATTTATTTTATTTTATTTATTTATTTAATTACGCTTTTAAACCGCCCTATAGCAACAAGGTCTCAGGGCAGTGTACAGCGAAATAAAATCACATTTAAAAACGAACAAGTGTGGATTAAAACATACAATATAAAACATATTTAAAAACAAAATTAAAATACGAATAAAATAAAAATACAGTTACAGTTAAGTTTAAAATAAAATTAAATTTAAGTTTAAAATGCTTGGGCGAAGAGGTAGGTTTTTACCTGGCGCCGAAAAGATAACAAAGAAGGCGCCAGGCGTATCTCATCTGGGAGGGCATTCCATAATTCGGGGGCCACCACTGAAAAGGCCCTAGATCTAATTGTTGTTCTCCGGGCCTCCCTATGAGTTGGGACCCGGAGAAGGGCCTTAGATGTCGAGCGCAGTGAACGGGTAGGTATATAGCGAGAGAGGCGTTCCATCAGATATTGCGGTCCGATGCCTTTAAGGGCTTTATAGGTAAGAACTAACACTTTGAATCTGGCCCGGAAACATATAGGTAGCCAGTGCAGTTGGGCCAGAATAGGTGTTATATGGTCGAATTTCTTCGTCCCAGTAAGAACTCTGGCCACAGCATTCTGCACTAGCTGAAGTTTCTGAATCGTCTTCAAAGGTAACCCTACTTAGAGTGCATTACAGTAATCCAATCTAGAGGTTACCAGAGCGTGAATAACTGAGGCGAGGTTCTCCCTGTCCAGATAGGGTTGTAGTTGGGCTACCAGCCAAAGCTGGTAGAACGCATTCCGTGCCACCGAGGCTACCTGAGCCTCAAGTGACAGGAGCGGATCTAATAAGACCCCCAAACTACGGACCTGCTCCTTTAGGGGGAGTGTAACCCCATCCAGAGCAGGTCTGACATCAACCCCCTGGGCAGAGTACCCCCCCCACCAACAGCATCTCAGTCTTGTCAGGATTGAGTTTCAGTTTATTAGCTCTCATCCAGTCCATTATCGCGGCCAGGCAGTGGTTCAGTACATTAACAGCCTCACCTGAAGAAGATGAAAAGGAGAAGTAGAGCTGCGTATCATCAGCATATTGCTGAAAACGCACTCCAAAACTCCTGATGACCTCACCCAGCGGCTTCATATAGATATTAAAGAGCATGGGGGACAGAACTGAACCCTGCGGGACCCCATATTGGAATACCCAGGGACTCGAGTAATGCTCCCCAAGCATCACCTTCTGGAGGCAATTCCCAAGATAGGAGTGCAGCCACTGCCAAGCAGTGCCTCCAATTCCCAAGTCCGTGAGTCGCCCCAGAAGGATACCATGGTCGATGGTATCAAAAGCCGCCGAGAGATCAAGGAGAACCAACAGAGTTACACTCCCTCTGTCTTTCTCCCGACAGAGGTCATCATACAGGGTGATCAAGGCCGTTTCTGTACCAAACCCCAGCCAAAAGCCCGATTGAAATGGGTCCAGATAATCAGTTTCATCCAAGAGAGCCTGGAGTTGGTGAGCGACCACGCGTTCTAGAACCTTGCCCAGAAATGGAACATTTGCTACCGGTCTATAGTTGTTAAAATTCTCAGGGTCCAAGGAGGGCTTTTTTAGGAGCGGTCTCACCACTGCCTGTTTCAGGCAGAGTGGGACCACTCCCTCTCGTAAAGAGGCATTAATCACCTCCTTGGCCCAACCGGCTGTTCCATTCCTGCTAGCTTTTATTAGCCATGAGGGGCAAGGGTCCAGAGCGGAAGTGGTCACCCGCACCTGTCCGAGCACCTTGTCCACATCCTCAAGCTGTACCAACTGAAACTCATCCAATAAAACCGGACCAGACTGTGTTCTGGACACCTCATTAGATTCAACTGCTACAATATTGGAGTCAAGGTCCCGGCAGATGTTAATGATCTTATCTTGGAAGTGCCTCGCAAACTCATTACAGCGGGCTATCGATGGTTGTATTGCATCCGGAGGACCAGAGTGTAGAAGTCCCCGGACAACTTTATAAAGTTCCGCTGGTCGGTTACAAGATGACTGAATAGAGGCAGCAAAGTACTGCTTCTTTGCTGCCCTCACCGCCTTCACATAACGTTTGGTAGACGCCTTCACAAGAGCATAATTACAGCCGTCGGGAGTTCGCCTCCATTTGCACTCAAGCCGTCTCCTTTCTTGCTTCATCACTCTTAGCTCCGAGGTAAACCAAGGAGCCAATTGAGCTCTGCAACGGAGAGGGCGCACCGGGGCAATTGTGTCAACTGCCCGGGTCATTTCCGTATTCCACAGAGTGACCAGGGTTTCGACAGAATCGTCAGTTTTATCAGCCGGAAAATTCCCTAGAGCCCTTTGAAATCCCTCAGGATTCATTAGTCTCTGGGGATGGACCATCTTAATCGGTCCTCCACCCTTGCAGAGGGGAGAAGACAATGTGAGTCTAAATCTCAATAGGCGGTGATCTGTCCATGACAAAGGAATAGATGTAAAATTCCTCACTCCCAGATCACCATCCCCTAACCCAGTGGCAAAAATCAAGTCTAGAGTATGTCCTGACACATGCGTAGGGCCAGTAACAAATTGAGACAGCCCCATGGCTATCATGGAGGTCATGAAGTCCTGAGCCGCTCCAGACAAAGTGGCCTCGGCATGGATGTTGAGATCCCCCAATACCAGAAGCTTGGGCAATCGCAACACCAAATCCGAGACCACCTCCATCAGCTCAGTTAGGGAAGCTGTTGGGCAGCAGGGTGGACGGTACACCAACAGTATTCCCAGTCTGTCTCGCTGACCCAACGCAATGTGCAGACACTCCAGGCCATTAGCCACCTGGATAGGGTGCCTAACGAGAGGAATGGAACTTTTATAGACCACAGCGATTCCCCCTCCCCGACCCTCGGATCTACCCAGATGCTGGACCGAATATCCAGCTGGGCACAACTGGGAGAGATTAATACCTCCCAGATCGCTCACCCAGGTTTCGGTAATACATGCCAGATCGGCCGCCTTATCCATAATTAAATCATGGATGAGGGAGGTTTTATTATTTACCAATCTGGCATTAAGAAGCAGCAACTGGAGATCCGAGGGTTGGCTGATAAGACTACCAGCAATCCTGTGGGTGTGAGGAGGACCGGAACACGGCACAGCCACCAGTTGTCTGGGTCGAGTTCCCCTTAACTGGCATGTCTTCCTCACAGCGCCATACCTCCCATTACCCGTCACTGCACTGATTGGGGCCCCCTCTGGTCCTCCCTCCCAGTTCGATCAGTTTAGGGATTCTTTGATTAAGTGGTTTATAAATTCTTCCACATAAATATAAAGTGTGAGTCTCTCATATTAATAGCTAGGAAAAACATAATATCAAAGTACACATCTCATCTGCAGTCAGATTTCTCCAGAATTCTTTTGAGCACAGAGTTCTGATCAGAGGAAATATGGAAATTGATATAGTACCATTCTGCATGTTATATATTTAGCTATATCTATAATTCTGTTCAGCCATACTACCTGAACACGTCTGATCTTGGAAGCTAAGCAGGGTCAGGCCTGGTTAGTACTTGAATGGGTGACCACCTGGGAATACCGGGTACCGTAGGCTTAGAGGACGGCAATGATAAACCACCTCTGAATGCCTCTTACCATGAAAACCCTATGAATATATCCAAAAAAGAACTCTTGTTTTCTTGCCAGAATTCGGCTGGTGCATGACAGACATTTATTAATTAGTGTATTGCTTAAACCCAATCAGCATTTAACCTGTGTAAGCTGTGATTTATATATTTTACTGCTTGATCCTGGGAAATAGGTAGAAATCACTTATATTTGATTCTTGTGTAGAGTGATAACGCCGACTAGGGGAAAAACTTTGTAACAAGTATCAGAGTTAGAAATTAGAGAAACGATGAGGTTTAATAATGATTTTTAAAATAACTTTGTGTGTTTTCTCACTTTTAATAAATAGAATGCAACTTGGTAAGTGGGTATTCATGCTGAAAAGGTATTTTGAGATGGTTTGCCTTTTCTATTCCTCTGAGGCTGAGAGGCAGGGGCTGATTCAGAATTACCCAGTGCCTTATCTTAAATGTATGGTCTCCAGGCACAGTACAGTACCTTAATCCTAACCATTCCTCAATAGCCATGTATTTTTATAGTAAGGAAGTGGGATTTCTGAGAAAGTATAAGGAATAAGAAACCTATAGCAACAAATACAGCTGTAGGTGCTCATAAACGTTCAGGCACCCTAAGCTAAGCCAAACCCAACCTGCCATCGTTAAGGAGCATGTTAGCCTGACCAATCAAGAACAATGGAACAATTGGTTTACTGGGTTTGCTTGGAGGCACATTCACGATAGTAACTGGTTTCAACTGGCCTGGAAGACCATTAGTCAAGTTGGACAGCAGAACAATAGTGATATTAGTAAGACAGACAGAAAATTGGAATAAGAAGTATAATACCTAATGCTTTCTGATTGGTTTGGAAAGATTGCAGAGAGGAGGAACTGTGATGTTATGTGGGAAGGAACTTATGGGATTGATGAACTAATGCCACATGCTGTATCTGTACTGCTTAAAAGAGCTTGCACACAGTGCCTCATTGTACTCTCTCATGGATGTCTCAGGAAGACTGCATATGCTTGTAAAGAATAAAGGCCTACCTTTTTGCTTCAAGCCTGTGTCTTCAAATTTCTTCAAGGACCCCCAGCAAAAGTTCCCATAGGAGAAAATTCTCCATCAGTGGTTCAGCTACCCAATGAGGATGGCAAAATGATAACAGAGGACAAAGAAAAAGCAAAGGTGCTCAATTTCTACTTTGGTTCAGTCTTCTCCCAAAATACCATCTATGACCTTCCTGGCAAACATGAAGTACAAGTTGAAAGAGCAGGATTGCACCGGGCTGAAAACAAAAGAATGAAATTTAACAGGGATAAGTGCAAAGTTCGAAACCTAGGATAAAGAAACCAAATGCACAGATGATGGATACTTCACTCAGCAATACTACATGTGAGAAGGATCTTGGAATTGTTGTTGATCACAAGGTGAATATGAGCCAACAGTGCAATGTGGTTGCAAAAAAAGCAAATGGCATTTAGGCTGCATTAACAGAAGTATAGTTTCCAAATTGCCGCCCTGGGCTCCTGCTGGGAGGAAGGGTGGGATATAAATAAAATAATAAATAAATTGTGTGAACTACTAATTCCCCTCTATTTGGCACCTGTTAGGCCTCATCTTGAGTACTGCATCCAGTTTTGGACATGCACTTTAAGAAGGACGCAGACAAACTGGAACAGGTTCAGAGGAGGACTACCAGGATGATCAGGGGACTAGAAACAAAACCGTATGAGGAGAGACTGAAAGATCTGGGCATGTTTAGCTTTGAGAAGAGAAGACTGAGGGGAGATATGATAGCACTCTTCAAGTATTTGAAAGTTGTCACACAGAGGAAGGCCAGGATCTCTTCTTGTTCATCCCAGAGTGAAGGACTGCCTGAAATAATGGGCTCAAGTTACAGGAAGCCAGTTTTTGGCTGAACATCAGACAACTTCCTGTTACAGCACTACGACAATTACCTAGGGAGGTGGTGGGCTCTCCAACATTGAAAGCATTCAAGAGGCAACTGTACAGCCATGTGTCGAGTATGCATGGCTTGGATGCCTGTATTGATCAGGAGGTTGGAGTCTATGGTCTTATGGACCCCTTCCAATTCTACTATTCTATGATTCCACAAGTTTGGGCAAGGACAAAGAAAATAAATACTACAGGGTATGTTTGTTAACTCCTCCTTGAGAGTCTCTCTTTCTAATATTGTTTTTGGGCTTTATATTTTCCTTCCTGTTGGACAATCAGGGGATTTTAAAAAAAACTGGCTGTTATATAAAGGTCAAAATAAGCAATTGGAAACTAACTGTGAAATCCAATTGGATTTTTTTTAATTGGTTGCTGGTTCATTTTTCTATCCAAAAACCCTGAAAAGGCCTCATGCTGAGTTGCACATATGGGGAAAATCAGAAATTAGGCCCGTGTTACAGCCTAGGTGTCCGACTAGCCAGCTAGCTAACTGTAGTGTACACAGCAATATTTCTATTCCTCTTGGGCTGTTTTAATCCTTTGCCATCACATAATCAAAAACATAAAAATGACCACTATGAGTGCTTTAAAATAGTAAAGGGTAGTCATTTTTCAGATCACTTTTAAGTTGTCTCTTTCTTTCACCCTCTAGCAATAAGCACACAGTCCTGCTCTACTCATTATAACAACTGCAGAATAAACAAATTCTTAACTTTTTAGTGTAGGCAAACAAACATGCTTCCTGCAAACAAACATGCTTCTTTATTGCTGGTTAGGTAGACAGCATAACTGAAAATGAAAACCAGAGCAAAGGAAAGTCCAAGGGGTGGAGGCTAACTCCTGCTCCCCTGGTGCATTCACTATAGCTGCCCAATTTCCCTGCTTTTTAAAGTTTGATAGAAATATCTGTTGGCTATAGGTACATTCTTAAACCACAAGGTTTTTTCCCTATTAGTTAATTTATGTGCTTTTTAATCTGGGAGGCAAGAAATGGGACCCTGCGCACATTTGCTGAGAATGGATTGATCATTTCCATGCTCATTGAGTTCAGTGGGATTTACTCCCCTGCAACCATGCTTAGGATACGTGAAACTGACCACAGGGGATGCAGGGGGGGAGGAGGTGGAGGAGGGAGGGGAGTAAAGGCAGACAGGAGAAGGTGGAGGGGAGCAGGCAGGAGGGGGAGGGGAGGAGAAGGGCAGGTTTGATCATTCGCATGTTTATTGAATTCAGTGGAATTTACTCCCGTGCAATCATGCTTAAGATAGGTAAAACTGACCATGGGGAGGAGGAGAAGGAGGGGGATGGCAAAGGAGGGTATTGGAAGGGGAGGGGGAGGGAGGGGTAAAGGAAGGGGGAGGGAAAGGGGAAGAGGGTGGAGATAGGAGGAAGGAAAAGGGAGGGTGGATTTGATCATTTGCATAGTTCTTGAGTTCAATGGGATTTATTCCTGTGCAATCATGTTTGGGAAACTGACCAGGGGCAGGGGCAGGGAGGGGACAAAGAGGGAGAGTGGAGGAGATTGTGTGGGTGGGCATTGGGCAGAGGGGAAGCCCCTTTCCTTTCCAAAAGGAAAACATTGTGAACAGTGTCATTGGTTTTCAGTGTTTCCTCCCTCCTTTTTATTCTACAGCAGGCACATGTAGCCCCCCACCCATTTTTAAACCAAAATTGTCCCTGGCCACATCCACACCAGTCCTTTATTTCACTTTAGACATGCATGGCTTCTCCCAAAGAATCCTGGGAAGTGTAGCTAGTGAAGGGTGCCGACAGTTGCTAGGAGATGCCCTGTTCCCCTCATAGACCTTCAATCAGAGTGGCTGACTGTTAAAGCACTCTGGCCACTGGAGCTCTGTCAAGGGAATAGAAGTCCCCTCTCAGCACCCTTCACAAACTACACTTCCCAGGATCCTTTGGGGGAAGCCATGACTCTCTCAAATGAAATATTTTATTTATTTATTTATTTATTTATTTCATTTTTAAACCGCCCATAGCAAATAGCTCTCTGGGCAGTGTACAAAACAGAGTTAAAATACAATGTTACAATAAAATCCATTTCAAATAACAAGAAAATTTAAAACATTAAGATGGACAATTAAACATTAAACATTAACATTAAACATTAAGATGCCTGGGAGTATAGCCAGGTCTTAACCTGGCGCCTAAAAGAAAATACCGTAGGCGCCAGGCGTATCTCCTCTGGTAAGCTGTTCCACAATTCGGGGGCCACCACAGAAAAGGCCCTAGATCTAGTAGTAATCCTCCGGGCATCTTGATGAGTTGGTACCCGGAGGAGGGCCTTAGATATTGAACGAAGTGGACGGGTAGGTCTGGTGCGGGTGTGGCCCCCTAATTAGGCAAGCCCATCAACTGTGAGTCTGTCTTTTAGAACACTGACAGTTGGTTCTTACTGAGCATGCCCAATGTTATCATTCAGTTCAATGTAAAATTTATTAAATTAATTAAAAATCAGCCAGTCTTTAATTTTTAACTTTTAAACTGCAGAAGATGAAGGTCAGAGTATGGAGCAAGGTCAGTAACAGGATTATACATACTCAGTGAACACGGCTGATAATTCTGAGAACAAATTCGTGGCTGTATAATGTAAACCAGGTCTCAATGGGCTATGAAAAATATAGCCGGAATTGTTGACCCAGCACTACCTGTAGGTCCCCGTCTGCGTCTTGACTTTCTCCCTGTTTGCTTCTGCCTCAGCTGCTTTGTAAGTTACAAGCAAAGTGAGTCACCAGAGTAATATGTTGATCACAACCCTACGCTGAGTCTGCTGACTCCTCTTTGTGAGACTTCAAAGGGGAAATATTTGGTGGATGAATCATCATTCTCCCAAGCCTCACGAGATCATAAAGAGATCCAGCCACCACTGCATGTCTGAACTTGTCCATCCTAACACAATTACTCACTGTTCCCCCATCTGCAGCAACAGACAGGAGCCTGAAAAAGCAATAGCTTTATGGGGGGGGATTCAGACCCCCCTGATAACTTCAAATAAGGCATGTGATGGAATTTTGAAGAACACCTTATCTCCTCATTGTACAATGTCTCTTGTTCATATTCCAATACAATATATATATATACATTTTTGCACATTATGCTTTTTTCATATTCACTCCTGCATCTGCAAAACCTGGAAATAGTAATTTGTGACTTAGCCTTGAGTATCAGAGCCCAGAGATATATATGATGAATTAGGACTATCAGCATTATCCAGACAAGAGCGAGATAATGTTTAGTAGAGATAAGAAAGTAGAAGTGCCCAACATGGGATATTACCTACCAAAGTATCATGGCCAGATGGCGATAGAGTAGACTTTCACATAACATTCAGAGAGAAATTAATCCTGATTTGAAATGAGATTTATAAATATTCTGTGGAGACAGAGGAAATGCTTTCTTTTAATTAATCTATATTCTTTCTTGAAGCAAGGTGCAGAATCAAAAGACTGGATCTACGAACTATGTTATTAACTTTATTCTCCCTCAAAAATTACTGGCATTAGTTTTGAGTAAAAAGTGTCTTGCCTTTTTAAAATCTCATTTATGCAGAATTTGTTCCAAACACAGACATAGCCTTAACAGATGGCATCCCATACTTAATGAATATGATAGACTATTACAAATGGAACATAAGACCAAAAGAGGAACTGACAAATAGAATAATGCCTTTAAAAACAGAATGTAAGAGTATGTTTAAGCTAAAGTCAGCCTCTTTGTGGAAATTAAACAACTTACAATTCATGTGGACTGGTGTTCATAAGGGAAATCTGAAAGAAGGACTTTTACTCCTTAGGAGTGCTTTTACTCATTAGGAGTAACTGAGCTGAAATTGATCTGACCAGCTCCTGACCTGAAGTGTATACTGAATGTTTCATAACGAATAAATTGAAAACATACTATGGCTCACATGGCTGAAGTTCCAGTGCCTTGAAGACACTGAAATATTTTCAGTTTGGAAATTGGCTTCTAGGGATGGGAGGATCAGTCTATTTCAGTTCTCTCAGTTTCTCAGTTTTCCATTCTGAAAAAAAATCCTCATGAAAATTCTTCTGCATTTTAGTGCAAATTTCTCCTAATAAAAACATTTTTGTTTGCAGTTTTTACTAATGCTCACATTTTTGTAAGCATTTTCTCATAATATAATGCAATTTTGGATTTTATTTTAACAAATATATCAATTTTATGCACACTTTCCCCTAACATATGCTTTTTTGTAAATATTGTTTGGTTGGAGAATTGCATTGCAAAATGTGGATGAGCGCAAAGTTCAAGGGGCTGGAGCAGCTATCCTATAAGCAGCGGCTACAATGTTAGGGGTTTTTAGTTTTGAAAAAAATGTGAGTAAAGGAAGGGATATAATATGGTGCACAGTGTGGAGAGAGTGCACAAATTGGAGAAAGTGCACATAAATAACAGTTTTTCCTTGTCTCAAAATAATATGACCCAGAGTCATCTAAATAAGCTGAATGTTGGAAGGTTCAGGACAGACAAAAGAATTGAATCACATAGCACATAGTGAAACAGTGGAACTTGCTAAGACAAGACATAGTGATGACCATCAACTTAGCTTTAAAAGTGGATTAGACAAATTCATGGAAGATGAGGCTATCAATGGCTACTAGTTATGACGGATTTATATCATTTCAAATATCTGAGGTGATGCACCTCTAAATTATTAGTTGCTAGAGAACAACAGAGGGAGAAGACTACTGCCTTGTTTTTTGGTTTTCCATAGGCATTTGTTTGGCTGCTGTAGTAAACAGAATGCTAGCTGAAATAGATCTTTGGCCTCTCAAGCAGGCTTCTTATTATTATACAGCCACAAGAGTGGCTGTATACTATAGTCAGCATGGATTTTTCGCATTCCGCAATGTTAAATTGAAAACACCCCGATGCCATTCTGATGCTTCCCATAAGCTCATTTCAAAACAAAACCTTACAAAATGCCTGAACTCAGAAAACCCTCTAAATTTTCATGGCTATAAACAAAACAGTCAGAGACAATTAAGAGTTCAAATTGTAAAAAGAGAGAGAGAGAGAGAGAAACAGACCCCTTTTGGACTTTTTTCTGTCAGAGTTCTCATAATTTGTTGAAATTAATTAAAAATCAGCCATGTTCACAGAGTACCTGTAATCCTATTACTGACCTTGCCCCATACACTGAAATTCATCTTCTGTGGTTTAAAAGTTAAAAAATTGCCTGGCTTTTAAAAAATTAATTTAAGAAATTTTGCATTGAACTCAGTAATAACATTGGGCATGCTCAGTAAGAACCAACTGTCAGTGTTCTAAAAGCCAGGCTCGCAGCTGCTGGACTTGCCTAATCAGGGGGGCCACACCCACACCAGACTTTGATTTCATGTGAGACAGTCAAAGAATCCTGGGAAGTGTAGTATGTAAATTTCCTCAAAGAATCCTGGGAAGTGTAGTATGTAAAGGGTGCTGAGAGGAGACTCCTATTCCCCTGAAAGAATGGTTAACAGTCAGCCACTCTGATTGAAGCTCTGTGAATGGAACAGGGCATCTCCTAGCAACTCTCAGCACCCTTGCCTAGTTACACTTCCCAGGAATCTTTGGGAGAAACCATGACTGTCTGAAGTGAAATACAGTAGGGCCCCGCTTATATGGCGGGTTCCGTTCCGGACCCCCGCCGTAAAGTGGAAAACGCCATAAAGTGGAACCCCATTGACTTTAATGGGCCATGTCGCGCAAAAATGATGCGAAAACAGCGCAAAACGTCGCAAAAGGGGAAAAAAACCTTTAAAATTGAAAATGAAAGGTGCCGCATCAGCGGAATGCCTTAAAGCGGAACGCCATAATGTGGGGCCCTACTGTAAAGGACTGGTGTGGATGTGGCCAGGGACAATTTTGATTTAAATTTAGGTGGGAAGCTACATGTGCCTGCTGTAGAATAAAAAGGAGGGGGAAACCCTGAAAAAGAATGATACTGTTCACAATGTTTTCCTTTTGGAAAGGAAAGGGGCTTCTCCTTTGCCCATTGCCCACCAACCAATCTCCTCCCTCTCCCCCTTCCTCCACCCTCCCCTTCCTGCCTTCCTCCTCCTCCACCCCTCCCCCAGGTCAGTTTCACCTATCCTAAGCGTGATTGAAGTAAAAAAGCATGCAAATGATCAAACCCATCTTCCTCCCTCCTATCACCTCAATCTTGCCCCTTCCCTCCCCCTTCCTTCACCCCTCACTTCCCCTCCCTCATCCCCTTCCAATCCCCTCCTTTCCCCTCCTCATCCTTCCCCTCCCCTCTGCCCTCCCCCTCCCTCTCCCCCATGGTCAGTTTTACCTTTCCTAGGACTACAACATGGGAGACCAGAGTTCAAATCCCCACATGGTCATGAAGCTCACTGGGTGACCTTGCGCCAGTCATTGCCTCTCAGCCTCAGAGAAAGGCAATGGTAAACCACCTCTGAATACGGCTTACTATGAAAACCCTGTTCATAGGGTTGCATAAGTCAAAATCGACTTGAAGGCAGTCCAATTAATTTTCAGGCATGATTGCATAGGAGTAAAGCCATTGAACTCAATAAGCATAAAAATTATCAAACCTCACCTCACCTCCCTCCCATGACCTCCCTTTTGCCCCTTCCCTCCCCCTTCCCTCACCCTGTCCCCTCCCCTTACAATCCCCTCCCACTCCTTCTGGCCCTCTCCCCCTTCTTCCTTCCCTCTACTCTTCCCTCCCACTCCTCCTCCCCCATGGTCAATTTTACCTATCCTAGCCATGATTGCACAGGAGTGAATCCCATTTATCTCAATAAGCATGCAAATGATCAGACCTGCCTTTCGCCTCCTTCCCCTCTCCTCTCCCTCCTCCCTTCTTCCTCTCCACGCCTTTTCCTTCTTCCTCCTCCCCTGCCCACTCCAGGCTTCCCTCCCAATGGTCAGTCTTACCTATCCTAAGCATGTTTGCACGGAAGTAAATCCCACTAAAGTTAATAAACATGCAAATGATCAAACCTGCCCTCCTCCTGCCTGATCCCCTCCCCTGCCTCCCCTCCCCATCCCCTGTGGTCAGTTTCACCTATCCTAAGCATGATTGCAGGGGAGTAAATCCCACTAAACTCAATATGCATAAAATGATCAATCCATTCTCAGCAAACTTGCACAGGATCCCATTTCTTACCTCCCTGATTAAAAATCAGAGAAATTCACTAATAGGCAAAAAACCTTGTAGTTTAAGAACATACTGATAGCCAACAGATATTGTTAATTAAACTTTAAAAAGCAGGGAAATTGGGCAGCTATAGTGAATGCACCAGGGGAGCAGGAGACCTGACCTCCTCTCTGAGATATTGTACTGCCCTACAAATTTGTCAAAATGCAAACGCAATTTGGTTTTGTCTTTCACAGTCCAATCCAGTTCGTGTGTAGCTTGGAAGAATTTGGTAATGTGCCTCTGAGCATATGGTGAGTGGTGGCAACACCTGCACTCAGCCCAAATAACGGAAACAAGACATGTGCTGTTCCGATCTTGTTTTAGGAGGGAGGAAGCAACAATATTATAACAGTTGATATAGTTCATATAGTCACATTAAATTTGTTTTATTGACTTTGCAATTTTAGTGAAGTTTCCTGTAGTAAATCATTCTCTTTTGCTTCTGTTTCTGTGAATATGTGAAGTACAGCAACAACAACAAAAAGCTCCAAAAACAATTGTGGAGTAATGGCAGTGACTGTTCTGCAGAATAGTTTCCGATGGACATGAGGAGTGTCTCAGTTGTCACAAGATAAAACAATGGGAGGTGAAATTTATTCTAGCAAAATTCTAGGTGTGCTCTATGTTTTTAATTGACCATGCCCACGTTTCCTTAAGTAGTGTAGTTTAAGCATAGCAGGCTGAAAATATGCATCGACACTGTGGGCTCTCCAATGTGGGGTCCCGCAGGGGTCAGTTTTGTCTCCCATGCTTTTTAATATCTATATGAAGCTGTTGGGTGCGGTCATCAGGAGTTTTGGAGTGTGTTGTCATCAGTATGCTGATGACACGCAGCTCTACTCCTTTTCATCTTCCTCAGGTGAGGCTGTCGATGTGCTGAACCGTTGCCTAGCCACAACAATGGACTGGGATGGAGCGACTCCCTTACGAGGAAAGGTTGCAGCATTTGGGGCTTTTTAGTTTAGAGAAAAGGCGGGTCAGAGGAGATATGATAGAAGTGTATAAAATTATGCATGGCATTGAGAAAGTGGATAGAGAAAAGTTCTTCTCCCTCTCTCATAATACTAGAACTCGTGGACATTCAAAGAAGCTGAATGTTGGAAGATTCAGGACAGACAAAAGGAAGTACTTCTTTACTCAGCACATAGTTAAACTATGGAATTTGCTCCCACAAGATGCAGTAATGGCCACCAGCTTGGATGGCTTTAAAAGAAGATTAGACAAATTCATGGAGGACAGGGCTATCAATGGCTACTAGCTGTGATGGCTGTGCTCTGCCACCCTAGTCAGAGGCAGCATGCTTCTGAAAACCAGTTGCTGGAAGCCTCAGGAGGGGAGAGTGTTCTTGCACTCGGGTCCTGCTTGCGGGCTTCCCCCAGGCACCTGGTTGGCCACTGTGAGAACAGGATGCTGGACTAGATGGGCCACTGGCCTGATCCAGCAGGCTCTTCTTATGTTCTTATGGATGAGAGCTAACAAACTGAGGCTCAATCCTGACAAGACTGAGATGCTGTTGGTGGACGGGTTCTCTGATTGGATGGTGGATATATACCCTGTCCTGGACGGGGTTACACTCCCCCTAAAGGAGCGGGTTCGTAGTCTGGGAGTCCTTTTAGACTCTTCCCTCTCACTTGAGGCTCAAGTAGCCTCGGTGGCACGGAATGCGTTCTACCAACTTCGATTGGTAGCCCGGCTACGTCCCTATTTGAGTAAAGAGGACCTTACATCAGTGGTACATGCTCTGGTAACCTCGCGTTTGGATTACTGCAATTCGCTCTACATAGGGCTGCCTCTGAAGACAGTTCGGAAGCTATAGCTAGTGCAAAATGCAGCGGCCAGATTGCTAACAAGGGCCAAGCGGTCCGAGCATATAACACCTGTTCTGGCCCACTTGCACTGGCTACCAATATGCTTCCGGGCCAGATTCAAAGTGCTGGTATTAACCTATAAAGCCTTATACGGCGCGGGACCACGATACCTGTTGGAACGCCTCCCCCGATACGAACCGGCCCGTACACTACTCTCTACTACGAAGGCCCTCCTTCGGGTTCCGACTCATAGAGAAGCCCGGAGGGTGGTGACAAGATCTAGGGCCTTCTCAGTGGTGGCCCCTGAATTGTGGAACAGTCTCCCCGAAGAGGTGCGCTTGGTGCCGACGTTGTTTTCCTTTCGGTGCCAAGTTAAAACCTTCCTCTTTTCCGAGGCATTTTCATTTTCATTTCATTCAATTTAATTTAATTTAAGTTAACTTAATTTTGTTGTAATTGATCTCAGATTGTTTTTTATTATGTTTTTGCTGTATTATATTGTGTGATTTTATTGTATCTTCTGTGTTCACCGCCCAGAGAGCTATTGCTAGTCGGGCGGTATAAAAGTCTAATAAATAATAATAATAAATAATAATCTTGGGCAGGCCAAGGTTGTTTTTTTCCAACAGTTAGAGTCATTGCTTAAGTAGCAACATATTGTAATCCGTCTGATTTTACACCAAACTGTAGTTTCAGATTCAACTGTTAATGCACCCAAAATAGAAATAGAACATAATCAACAATTTGAAATACAAAAGCCTGCCTGCACCATCATATGATATTGACCAATAAAAAGGCGTTGAAATTAATAAAAATACATTTGACACAGATTTCTAGGATGAATAATGAGGGAAATAAAATTTTCTAGGTTAGATTCTCTGTAGAAACAGTAGTAATACAGAAAAGAAGCAAAGTAAGAAGAACACCAGCAAACATACAAAAATATAATTCTCCATCATTGGAGATGGCAGGTGTTGTGACCACTCACCATATGCTCAGAGGCACATTACCAAACTACACAAGAAGTGGATTGGACTGTGAAAGACCAACCCAAATTGTGTTTGCATTCTGACAAATTTGTAGGGCAGTACAATATCTCAGAGAGGAGGTCAGGTCTCCTGTTCCCTTGGTGCATTCACTATAGATGCCCAATTTACCTGCTTTTTAAAGTTCGATAGAAATATCTGTTGGCTATAGGTATGTTCTTAAACTGCAAGTTTTTTGCCAATTAGTGAATGTTCATATATCCTGCTGTACCATCTTATATTCTGTACCACTTGGTACTGAAGCTAATCAAGTACCAGACGTCCATTTTCTACTTGGTTTACCTACTTTATGGGTTCTGTAGCATAAATTATTGGTTGATTGATTGATTTTATATCCTGCCCTTCCTCCTGAAGGAGCCTAGGGTGGCAAACATAACAACAACTGAACAGGAACTAAAGGATATCTTGTAAAGCCACAATTCTCAAAATATCCTGTTTTGTAGAAAAGCCAATCCTATACATGTCTACTCAGGTGTAAGACCTATCAAGGCTGAATCGCAGCTAAGAATGCATCGAATTGCAGCCTTACTTGGGAAAACCAAGATTGAAACAGGCAATTTTATCTATACCAAGGACATTTATGTTTCTAGAAAAGAGCAAGGAAAGTATAGCTAGGGGTTTTTTTTGGGGGGGGGTGGAGTTGAGAATCTCATAGTGATGTACAATCATATCAAGAAATCATTGTGGGTACTAATCTCTTAGCCTGTTAATATACAGTCTTGCATGTGTGTGCTTTTGGGTTGCTTGTAATGGATCTTAATAATTCATTGCCTGGGGTATCAGAAAAGATTATGGGTGTCCTTCTATACTTTCTTGATATCACTTCTCAGTAATGCAGTATATTTTTTCACTTGAAAATTGCTTCATTATGCTTTGAAGATATGCCTCTCATTTGGCTCCCTTCGTTATGAGTAAATAAATAAATAAATATGATGCAACCTTTGCTTAAGAGCCAATGCTGACTACTTTGTACCCATTATACTGGATGGCATCTTCCTGGATTCATGTGTTTTCAGTCTTCTCTAATCTGTTTGTTCTTTGCTTTTGTACATATTCTATTTTCTACAAATACCATGTGAACTTCAAAATAGTTCTTACCACATTTACTCTATATGCACCTGCAAACTACTTATCCATGTCCAGGTAATTAGCACTGCTGGAACATGAATGGCTAGGGAGAAATAGCTCTAATTCTATTGGGGAGCTATCCTCTGTGGCCCTGGCTCCTTTCTGATGGAGAATAGTCTGGTAGAACTGGCCCAGAAACTAGCATGTTTACAAAAATACATGGAAGCACAACATATGTAACTTACAATCCATCAGAGCAATCCAAATTCTGAGAAGCTGGCACAGAGGGCAGAAAGCTCTGGATCATCCACTTCCTGCTTGGAGCACTGTCCTGGCTGAGTGCCAGCTCCATCGGCAGCTGCATGTATGAGCAGGAACAAAGAAGCCAGCCCCCACAAATCAGTCTCCCGGGGAGTAAGCACTCCCCATAGATGCACATTACAATATTTTTACTCTGCTGGCCTTTTGCTTTGCTAAGATTTCAGCTGGATTGGGACCCAAATGTTAGCAGGATCTTTTGGGATTTTCGGGGCTACCGCCAGCTTCCGCTGGCTCTCCGTCTGCAGGGCTATCTGTTCTCGGTGGTGCTGACAGGATCCCAGCAGTGCCTGGGCTCAGCCATGGTGGGGGGCTTCTGCTGGTGGAGTCTGGCAGAGCCTGGTGGCACCAGGAGCCTGCCAGCTCAGCCAGGGGCCTGCTGCATGCAACTCCCCCCAGCCCGGTGAAAATATGAGTTGCATTGCACCCTAGATAGTTGAGTGCCCTCATGAGCAGCGAGAGAGTAGGGATGGAAGGCTCTCTCAGTTTTGGTTCTCTCACTTTCTTGTTTTTCCAGTCTTAAATTCAGTTCTCCACATTTCTGCAGCAATTTGTGAAATTTTATTTTTAAAAATTCTTCATCATTTGTGTCCATATTCTCATAACAAATACATTTTTGTTGACTTTTTGTAGCCATGTTGACTAATGTACACATTTTAGCAAGAAGTTACTCCTAATATAATGCATTTTGTATTATTTTCACCAAAATATTCATTTTGGTGCACACTTTCCCTTATGTATGCATTTTTGTAAACATTAGTTGGTTGGATAACTGCATCACAAAATTAAGTGCAAATTTTGAAGGATGACTCTGTTTTGGTTCTCATACTGTTTCTGAAAGTGCGAATTTGATAAATTCAGCTTTAAATGAGAACTGAATTGAAATTCTTCCCCATTCCTATAACAGAGACAAACAAGATTAGAACTTTTTCAGAAATAAGTTTTTATTGAGAAAGCTTTTTTTAAAAAAAGACAATTATGGGTTAACCATTCAAGTCTTCCACAGGGAAAGGGAAACTTTGTGGCAGCTGTGAAAAAGGCAAATTCCATGCTAGGGATCTTTAGGAAAGCTATTGAAAATAAAACTGCTGATATAATAATGCCATTATATAAATCTATGGTGTGACTGTATTTGGAATACAGTAGGGCCCCACTCATATGGCAGGTTACGTTCCAGGCCCCCACCGAAAAGTGAAAACTGCCGGAAAGTGGGGCCCTACTGTATTGCAGCCCCCGTGCTCCAGCTGACAGTGATCAGCTGGAGCACGTGAGCTTTCTGCACTCCAGCTGATTGTGCGCTCCAGCTGATCAGCTGTAATGTGCGATCACCTGTAGCGTGGGGAGCTCACGCGCTCCAGCTGATTGCTCTCAGTTGGAGTTCAGTGGTTGGAGCTTCCCCCGCTACAGCTGATCACCCCACTGGCACTGTCATACTAGTGGAACGCTGAAAAGCGGGGCACCGAAAAGTGGGGCCCTACTGTACTGTGTACAGTTCTGGTCTCCTCACCTAAAAAAAAATATTGTAGAGTTGGAAAGATTTGAAAAGGGCAATCAGAATGATCAAGGGGATGGAGTGACTCTCCTATGCGGAAAAATTGCAGCATTTGAGGCTTTTTAGTTTAGCGATAAGATGAGTAAGGGGTGACATGATAGAAGTTTATAAAATTATGCATGGCATGCAGAGAGTGGATAGAGAGAAGTTTTTCTCCCTCTCTCAAAACACTAGAACTCATGGACATCCAATGAAGCTGAATGTTGGAAGAATCAGGACAAAAGAAAGAAAGTACTTCTTCACACAGTACATAGTTAAACTATGGAATTCACTCCCATGGAAGCAGGCCCAGCACCAGTGGGAGGCCAGGGTGGGCCCTGGCTGAGGGACCCTGCCACTGAGAGCGGGCCCTGCTGCTGGGGCTGAGCAGGCTCCCTCTCCATGATCTGTAGTAGCATCGGGTCACAGAGTGTGTGCCCTGTGACCTGATGCTGGCAGATTGCAGAGCAGGAGCTACCCTCCCAGGAAACCTCCCCCCTCCACTGTCAATGCAGGCAGGCCACATTGCAGCGCCAACACACCACCACCACTATCTTGGGTGATGGCAAGCTTGTGCACACATCACACTGATGTGTTGATGTGACTAGGTCCATTTAAGCTCCCAGTGGTGGCAGTAGTGCTGCTGAGTTGCTGCCACCGCCTTCGAGGGTCTGCTGCAGTTTGGCCCTGCATAGGAGGCAGTGATAGTCACCAGCTTGGACAGCTTTAAAAGAGTATTAGACAAATTCATGGAGGATAACAGTGTCAAAGGCTACTAGCCACAATGGCTATGCTCTGCCTCCTCAGTCAGAAGCAGCATGCTTCTGAATACCAGTTGCTGGAAACCACAAGGTAGGGTGAGAGTGCTATTGTGCTCAGGTCATGGACATCTGGTTGGCCACTGTAAGAACAGGATGCTGGACTAGATGGGCCACTGGCCTGATCCAGCAGGGTCTTCTTATGAGAGATAGAGGGGAAATAAGTTAGTTGTGTGATTGCTGCAAGCAAGGAGGCAGCACAGTAACGCGTCAGGATTTGGGAGAAAGAAGTAGGGTTGATGCTGTGGAAGCTTAGCAAGGTGGAAAGAGAAAAAGACAGCAGAAAAAAAGAGTGATTCCTTTCTAATTTTCTGGCTGAAGCACAGAGAGGAGAGCTAATGTTTTTATCACTGGGGAGAGGGAAAGGTTCTCTAGCCATAGCAAGACTTTACCGGGCAGGGAATGCAGAGTCAGATGTCCAGTGTGGCAACTCCAGAGTCCGTTGGGCTGAGTTTATCCCAGCAGAACCTCTCCTGGAAATTCTCACTGAATTTCATTGTAGCTGCTGTGGTCCCTGTGTTGCTGCTCCAGTGGAGGTGTCCATTACAAAAAGAGGAAGGAAGGATTTTTTGCCAATTTCCCCCATGCAGCCCCTAGTAACAGCAAAAAAAAAAAAACTGTTCTGGAGGGTTGAGGGACCTTCAAGAACAGATGAGGGGGCACTAGGGCTGCAAGGAGAATGGAAATCAGTAAACATCCCCTCCCCTCCTCTCATGTTAATGGACTATTCCATTGGATCAAAGGCCCTTGTGTTCAAAACAGCGCACCAGAGAGATACAACCCTTCCATTTCTTCAGTAAGCCCTATATCCTCATAGGCCTCTGCTGACTTTTCTGGTCCTCAACTTTCTTAGTTCTTTCATGACACTGCAAGTGTGATTTTTACCTAATCCAATTTGTCTCTGGTTTTTAACTGATCTCTCAACTGGATATTTCTCCTTTAGTCTCTTTCCCAACCCTCTTTGCCACCACACCAAAGAAGACTCATGACACCACAATGGAATAATGTTATATTTATTAAAATATAACAAATATTAACCTTCAGCCAATTACATTCAAATATCCAAACTGAACTTACTTCGGGCAGGTGAGGATAAACCTGACTGAAAAGGATTATTCCCCCCAGTCCGCTGGGCATGTCAGTCTCAACGGACTGTGACTCCCCAGCCAAGGATGTGGGAAAACTTGTCCCTCCCTACTAGGAGAGCCAAGTATGTGTTTCCAACCTCTGCAGCCTGGCCCCACCGTACAGGCGTTCACCATTCTGCGCAAGCTGTTCCCACAAGGCCACACCCAGATCCCCACCAGTCATTCAGCACTGGTAGTTCCCTAGGGAGTGCCCTTGAACAACATGCCTCCTTCCCCTACTTTTTCCCCACCTTCCTCACCTGCCCGAATTCCATGCCAGCCATTAGCTAAACAACCGCACCCCCCCCCAAAGCCAATCGAATCAACCCAGCAGTATGGAGTAGGCAAAACCAAAGGGATTCTGAAATCAAAATCCCTAAAAAAAAAATCCTACTCAGACCCAACTGGTGACTAGCAAAGCCCATACTGACAGGGAGGGGAGGCGGGTGCCGCAAGGTGAAAAGAGGCAGGGTTTAGAAGGAGGAGTGAGCTTTTAAACCAACTCCTGCCTCACATCCCATTGGTCAGTAATCCCCAACTGGCCATGTATGAAACCCCCCAAATAAGTTCCCGAGCCTTCTAGAAGTCGGGTGGCGGCAAACACCCCCCCCGCTTCAGGTGGGAATGCCATTTTCTGAGGACTGCTTAGTGTATAGAACAGTTACAGAGCAGCCACTGCTCACAAACCTAACATGTTTTGGACCTACCAATATTGATTTCCGTAAAAACTTATTTTGTGTTTTACTGGAAAATCAACTTCATATCCAGAAAAAAATGGTTTGATTTTTGATTTAGGCTCATTTTGGCTCACTCTATCCACTACTTGCACTTCCTATATCTGAATCAGCCTGGCAACAGCATCTGCCACTGGCCTTCTGTGTGATGTGCCTTTCATTTCCATGGAAACACGGACTTGATAGAAAGGCCAGAAAAGCAACCTCTGGCTTGAGGCATGAATGATTTGGCCACCAACTCCTGTTATGCAATATGAAACAGTGTGTTGTGTATTTAATCTGATATCCATCTACCTCAGTGTTATTTTGGTTGGCTGTTCATGTCCCTGATAACTGTGGATAAGAGAGAGGTTGTGTGAATGGGTGAAGCTGGCACATCTGCACTACTTCTTACAGTGCTGAGAGAGATATAGTTGGTAGGCTTGTACATGCATATTTCCTTATTTTACTATGGCAACTAGCCTATGCATAGGTTTTGCAGTACTGATGATGATTCTCTTGTCTTTCCCTGTGGATACAATAAATGGTGGCAGAGCTTTGTTATATAGTGCACTGTTAGAATATAATTCTGTTCTTCTCCTCTGTTCCAAGTTATTGACCTCTTCATTGAGCCAACTGTGTATTTAGGCATAGTGTGTCAGATGGATGGCCCACTGATCTCTGAAAGAGATCATTCTACTAATTCTGCCAATCAGTGTTATTTGCTTTCTCCAAAATACTTTAATTAATACATTGGGTAATATATTGTACAAATCCATGTGGACAAATATAAATATTTTCTAATTGTCTTTGTATAATTTAAATTGATTGAGGAATGTTCAATGAGATATTATGTGTAAGAAGGGTACTACACTTTAAAAACCAATTAGATTGAATATGATGAACTGTTTGATTGTCCTAATATTATACGTTTAATAAAATATGACTTAAATGTAGTAAGATTAGTGTTTCTGATTTGAAGAACACAAAAGCATGAGGAGGAAAAAAGTCCCAAACTGAACATACATATTTAAATTTGTCTGGAGGGGTTTTTGTCAAATTGCCCTGCTGTTCTTTGTAAAAAGCTGTGAATCACTATGGTAACCAATTATTAGTTCCTCATACCATCTCCATATTCAATGAATACCAGACCCATCCTATTCTCCATGTTAATTATTATATGACAAAATCTACATAATTATTTTCAAATTTTTATTTAACAAGATTTGAAATTCCTGTATATAAAGATCCAATTACTTTCCTAATACATTATTGCTGCTTCTGGAATCTGGAAGATAGCTAAAACATGTCAGGTCAGAAAAAAAGAAGTCTCAGGCCAATTACATGAGCAACTTTTTTATAACTTGCAATAGCCCAAGGTGGTACAGAAGTTTGACAGACATGCTCATCGATTCTCCCCGCACATATCCTAAAAAATGTTTAAAAGTTGAAATATAGTTAGTATAGTATGACATATCTCTGCCCTTCTAGATTTTAGTTGTCTTTTTTCAGCTATGTCTACTAAAAGGAGAGCTCCCAAATATGCCTACAAAACACAAAATCTAATCTTTGGCCCTGTAGGTCTTCTTGAAACCTGGCAACAGGTGACCAGAATGGACGACCCCTTCCATATTCCCAGTCCTAACTGTTGACAGAAGTATTGATCTAGGAGTGAAGGAATGTCGAGTCATATTCCTTAAGGGTCAAACTAAAGGTTATATAGCAACATCAGGAGTGAGGATGAATCTGATAAGCACCATAACAATTGAGGGGGGGGCAGGCTTTAAATTTCTCATTCCCCTTCCCCCAGCTGCTATTTGTACCACAGGGCAGAACACGTATCCATATGGAATCAGCATGTTTTGTCCTGTGGGACAAATTGTAGCTTTCTGGAAGCAGGAAATTTAAACTGAAATTTTAAAAGAGTAATGGGAAGAGCTAATCAGCTCTGTGGCTCTTTGCAGCTTCTGTTAAACTTTGTGAGCATAGTGGGGTACAGGTGGGCCCCGTTTATATGGCAGGTTCTGTTCCGGACCCCCGCCGTAAAGCAGAAATCACCGTAAAGCGGAACCCCATTGAGTATAATGGGGCACATTGCGTGAAAATGCCGCAAAATGCCGCAAAATCGGCTTTAAAATGGGGAATGAAAGCCGCCACATTAGCGGAATGCCGGGAAGCGAAGCGCCGGGAAGCGGGGGCCTACTGTAATCCAATCATGAATATCCTGCTCGGTTTTGCCTTAACAGAGCGATTCTCTGAATGTTTACTCAGAAGTAAATGCCTCTGTATTAAATGCATTAAACCTTATTCCTAGAAAAGTGTGCAAGGACTGTAGCCTGGAAAAGAAAAGATTGTAGTCTGCTCACAGCAGGGATGATGAAAGGTAGGGACAATGTGGCCTGATTTTAGATCCAATCTTGTGAATCCCTGGCCAGCTCAGCCCCGCCCTGCCCCTAGAATGCCCCATTTCAGTCCTTTTGCTGATAACAGCCTGTAGACAGCCCACTGATGGCAGTCCCGCCCACCTGCACATTTGGTACCAGCAGGAAGCTGGCTCAGCTGGAAGAAACTGGTGGAGTGGTGTCTCTGCCTATTCCAGGGGTCACCAAACCTTTTGAACCAGAGGGCACATGTCAAATTTTGAGAGTGTGCTAGGGGCATCAATCACAAAATGTCTGCCCTAGGGGCATGGTATAACACAAAACTAGAGAGTAGCCATGCTGAAACGTTTTCCCATAATTGCATTTCCATAATAGAAAATGCTTGACCTATTGAATTTCTGCCTGCCATACAGTTGTTAAAGGCACAAGAACCCTGCTTTTCCCCAATGCCAACCCTAAACCAAAGCCTAGGCTACCATCCTGTACCCACATATTTGGAAGTAAGCTCCATTAAACACAAAGAGACTTACTTCAGAGTAGACATATATACCATTGTACTGTAAGTAAATTCTTAATTCTTAAAGAGCCTAAGACTTTGCCAAATTTTCACATTTGCCTTTGGGGGGAGGATTCTTTAACATTTACCCACACTTACTATGTAGTATTTGCAGAAAGTAATCATAGAATCATAGAGTTGGAAGGGGCCTTGTAGGCCACCGAGTCCAACCCCCTGCTCACAGCAGGAAATCCACAGCTAGAGCATCTCCCACAGATAGCTGTCCAGCCTCTGCTTGAAGACATCCAGCGAAGGGGATCCCACCACCTCCCTAGGCAGTCAATTCCATTGCCGAACTGCCCTTACTGTCAAGAAGTTCCTTCTAATGTCCAATCTGAATCTACGCTCCTACAACTTAAAACCATTAGACCTAGTCCTACCCTCTGGGGCAGCAGAGAACAAATCTGTACCCTGCTCTATGTGACAGCCCTTCAGGTACTTAAAGAGTGCAATCATGTCACCCCTCAGCCTTCTCTTCACCAGACTGAACATGCCAAGTTCCTTCAACCTTTCCTCATAAGACTTGTCCTCCATACCGGCTATCATCCTCGTCGCCCTCTTCTGAACCTGCTCCAATGTGTCTATATCTTTCTTAAAATGAGGTGCCCAGAACTGAATGCAGTTTTCCAGATGAGGCCTGACTAATGCAGAATATAGTAGGACTATTACTTCCCTCGACCGGGAAACTATAGCTCTGTTTATGCATCCCAAAACTGCGTTTGCCTTTTTTGCCGCAGCATCACACTGCTGGGTCATGTTCAACTTGCAATCCACTACAATTCCAAGGTCCTTCTCACACGCACTACTGCTAAGCCGGGTATTTCCCATCCTACACCCGTGCATTTTGTTTTTGTGGCCTAAATGCAGAATCTTGCATTTGTCTTTATTGAATTTCATTTTATTAATTTCAGCCCAATTTTCTAGTCTATCCAGGTCCCTTTGGATTTTATTCCTGTCTTCCATTGTGTTAGCTATCCCTCCCAGTTTCGTATCATCCGCAAACTTCATAAGGCTTCCCTCCACCCCATCATCTAAGTCATTGATAAAAATGTTGAAGAGTATCGGCCCCAGGACAGAACACTGTGGCACTCCACTCGAGACCTCCTTCCAGTCCGAAGCAGAGCCACCGACGACCACTCTTTGAGTACGGTTTTCCAACCAGTTGTGAATCCACCTGACAGTATTTCCATGTAGTCCACATTTGACCAGTTTGCTAATCAAAAGGTCGTGGGGGACTTTGTCAAGAGCTTTGCTGAAATCTAGATAGATGACATCTACAGCATTTCCATCATCTACTAAGCTAGTGACCCGATCAAAAAAAGAGATGAGATTAGTTTGACAGGATTTTTTCTTGACAAACCCATGCTGGCTCCTACTAATCACAGCATTGTCATCTAGATAGTTGCCAACGGACTCTTTTATTATCTGTTCTAACATCTTTCCCGGTATTGAAGTCAGACTGACCGGCCTGTAATTCCCCGGATCTTCTTTTTTACCCTTTTTAAAGAGCGGGATGACGTTTGCCCATCTCCAATCCTCCGGCACCTCTCCCGTTCTCCAGGATTTCTCAGAGATGATGGCAAGAGGTTCCGAGAGTACATCAGCAAGTTCCTTCAATACTCTGGGATGCAGTTCATCAGGCCCTGGAGATTTGAACTCATTTAGGTTAACTAGGTATTTCCTGACTATCTCCTTATCAATCTTGAACTGCAATCCTGACCCCTTACTGAGATTGCTACCGATGCAAGGTTGCACACTGTTCCCTTTTGGGGAGAAAACGGAGGCAAAATAGGCGTTGAGCAGTTCTGCCTTTTCCTTGTTATCTGTCAACATTTTGCCATCCTCACTGAGCAGCAGTCCCACCGTTTCCTTGGTCTTTCTAGGCACTACCTGATCTCAGAGCCCAGCACAGGAAAGATGCAGCCTAGTTACTAAGGTTAAAGAAAGGGCAAACTATGGAGATTCAAGGACTAGGAAAAGAAGACAGAAGCAGGAAAAGTGTACTAAAAGGGATGGCAGCTCTTTAGGACCCCAGGCATTCTTATTGTCTAGTGTCCTCTCAGTTATCAGTCACAGCTCTGTCTTAAGGTACCTGCACATTTGGCTGCATAATTTTCTTTCTAGGAGCTCTAGAAACTTACTTTTTACAAATGAAAGCTCAGATCTTGAGCTACCTGCCGGGGTGACACTGAAGACCTTTGTGGGTGCCATGGTGTCTGTGGGTGATGGGTTGGTGATCCTTGACCTAATCCAGTCCACCATCTCCAGGGGGCATTGGAGGCAGTGGATTGGGTTGGAATGCTCTGAGCATCTATTTTCTATTCTTAGAAGGATCCAAACATGGGTTTATCAATCATTTAATGGTTTGTGTTTAAACCATTTAATGGTTTGTATTTAAAACACCATAGACGGGCTTTGCAGTACATGTATTTATTAACTATACAGTCCTTCAATATATATAATGGAACAAAGCAAATAAAATGCAAATAAAAAATAAGTAAGTAATTGAAAATCACAAAATCATAAATACATCAAAAACATTCAGCAGGATTGAAACTGTTTCTGTGTGTGTGTGTTTCCATGAGTATACATATGTACCTGCTTCTTCAGAGGGAGTGCAACCCCGTTCAGAACAGGCAGTTGGCCTGTCTTCTAGACGTGGGAACAACCTATCCACAGAACCTCCATCTTCCCAGGATTCAAATTCCAGTCCACTACTGCATTAAGTCGCTGGTCCAGAAGTTGCACAGCCTCTCCTTATTCAGATCTTAAGTTTGGGAAATAAAAGAACACTGATATTTGATGGCATATAAATGCTTACATTAACTAAGTGGCAGAGCAATTCAAACATCCTTTGCACCAGGCTAGGAGGGAGGTGGATTGGGCGGAGGTGTTGCTCCGGCAGCCCACTAGCTTCTGTCATTTTCTTGCCAGCCATTCCCTTAGCACAGAGCACTTCTATCTACCTGCCAATTGGCAGGATGTCCACTAGTGGCAGTCAGCAGACAGCCCCAAAATCTCAAGCCATCTTTGCTACCATCATGTGATGACATTGGACTTGGGCTAGGCCCAATCACTGCACCAGCTCAAGGTGCAGCTGTGGCCCTGACACTCCAGAAAGCTCCTTCCGGCTGCAGAGCTAGGTTAGATTGCTCCCTAAAGCTGCAAACTTAACCCCACAATGTTTATGGCTGGGTGGTGGTTAGCAAGATGTGCAATGCCCTCTGCCAGCAGAGAGGAGTAGAGAAGGGGGAGTGTCTTTGCTGTGGCAAGAGTCAAAGCTCCACCAAAGCAGGTGGCAAGCTGCCCATGCCAGTCCTCCTGCCTGGCAGTGGAAAGGTGCCAAAATGGGGTGTTTTAGGGTGGGGTGCCAGAGGCTTGGATCTGCTGGGTCCTAAGCCCTGCAGATTGCCTGAGGGGCCTAATCATTAATCCTCTCAGCTACAATTTCCTGGAGCATCAAAACCAAGCCAAATCCAACTTCCACTTTTATTAAGATTGCTCTGCCCCTAATTGAACAATGAATTATGACTCTGACACTGTTCTGCAAGAAATTGTTTCAAAAACATTTTTGTATGCTTGACATTGTCTGATATGTCTAGTATTTAGTTTTACTGGATGTTTCTACTCTTCCAATATTACTGTTGGTTAAGAATGGGTGAGAAACTCTATTCAGTTCGCATTTAAAGCCGAATTTATCAAATTAGCACTTTCTGAAACAATATGAGAATCGAAACACAGCCATCCTTTGAAATTCGCACTTGTTCCAATTTTGTGATGCAATTCCCCAACCAAGCAGTGTTTACTAAATGCATATGTTAGGGGAAAGTGTGCACAAAATGAGCATATTGGTGAAAATAGCATACAAAATGTGTTAGATTAGGATAAATTGCTTGCAGAAATGTGTGCATTAGTCAAAACTGCATATAACATGTTTGCCATTTATGAAAACTTTCCCTGATGCAGTGCAGTGAAATCTGCTTCACAAGTTACAATAATACAGCAAGAACCACTGTGAGGCACCAGGATTTCCCAAACCATAGATACTGCACATAAGGCAACTTTGCTATCATTAGAAACTGAAAGCTAAAAGAAATCCAACAATTTGATGCTATACAATCTAAGGTCACCATACATAAAGAAATGCCACCCCAAATTGGCATAGAGCTTTAGAGCCTTATATGAGTGTATTGACAGTGAAACGGTTCTAATCAGGCAAATTATCACTTTGCACACAAAAAAAGAATTTCCTTAATAACATCACAGCTCTGGGGAAGTTGGAGAAGAGGTCATCAATAAAAGCAATTACATGTTCAATGGGAGCGGCAAAGTATGCTACAGCACATTTCTTGATCTTTTGGTAATTTCAAATGGGTTGTCCTTGCTTGAAACAGTCCATTTTAAAAGTCACACAACACATCAATACAAATGATCAGCATTAGGTTAGATTTTATTTTATAAAATGGCTGCCTTTCTGTTATAGGTCCTAAATGGAAAGGACTTACTTCCACGCCTAAACCTATGCTGCGGTGTCCTGTTTCTGGAGTGCACAAGATTGGACATAGAACTGGTGTAAAGGAACAACTTCTACCTTTGTATGGGTGCTAGAACAAATGTGTCAGCCTTTTGTGCTGCTGTGTTGGACCTTCTGGACAGAACATTGTATGTCTCAGTTGTACTGCTCTGATGGGGTTAGAATGGGGATATGGTTGTGGTATATTATGGACTATTTCTCTAAGAAGGTAGCATAATTTATTTCAGCTTTATTCAGCCATCATTGAAAGAGGAGACCATTGTTATTGCGTTTGTTTATAAAAAAATATTATAGACCACCCCATCATATAATATATCAAGGTGGCATACAACAAATCTGCAAGTACAATAAAACATAAAATACCATAAAAACAATTTAAAAGAATCATTAAAATGACAGGCTGATCTTTAAAAGGTTTAAACAATGGAATAATCCTGTCAGCATAAAAAAGATCTTTAAGAGATATGTGAAAATTAAAAGTGAGGATGCTTGCGAATCTCTGCTGGAAGAGTATTCCACAGTTTGGTATCAGCAACATTAAATGCCCAGATTCCAGATTAAACCAGTCACTTTTATATATGTGATGTGAAATCCTATAGATGTCTACTCAGAGAAGTAACCCACATTGAGTTCAGTGGGATGTTCAAGGTAGATGTGGATGGGATTTCAGTCTTTGCTAATTTTTTTACCTTAAACGAATAGGTTTCCATCCTTTTGTTAACTACCCTGGGCTCTATCCATAGAATCATAGAATAGTAGAGTTGGAAGGGGCCTGTAAGGCCATCAAGTCCAACCCCCTGCTCAGTGCAGGAATCCAAATCAAAGCATTCCCGACAGATGGCTGTCCAGCTGCCTCTTGAATGCCTCCAGTGTCGGAGAGCCCACTACCTCTCTAGGTAATTGGTTCCATTGTTGTATGGCTCTAACAGTTAGGAAGTTTTTCCTGATGTCCAGATGAAATCTGGCTTCTTGCAACTTGAGCCCGTTATTCCGTGTCCTGCACTCTGGAACGATTGAGAAGAGATCCCGGCCCTCCTCTATGTGACAACCTTTCATGTACTTGAAGAATGCTATCATATCTCCCCTCAGTCTTCTCTTCTCCAGGCTAAACATGCCCAGTTCTTTCAGTCTCTCCTCATAGGGCTTTGTTTCCAGTCCCCTGATCATCCTTGTTGCCCTCCTCTGGACTTGTTCCAGTTTGTCTGCATCCTTCTTGAAGTACGGAGACCAGAACTGGACACAATATTCAAGATGAGGCCTAACCAGTGCTGAATAGAGGGGAACTAGTACTTCACACGATTTGGAAACCTTACTTATGTTAATGCAGCCTAATATAGCATTTGCCTTTTTTGCAGCCACATCACACTGTTGACTCATATTCAGCTTGTGATCAAGGATAATTCCAGGATCCTTCTCACATCCAGTGCTAGTCCTACTCAGAGTAGATCCGTTGAAATTAATAAACATATCTAACTTGGGTACATTAATTTCAATAGGTCTACTAGCATTGGATGCAGCACTGTGTTTCTCTGGCATCTGTCTGTCTAGAAATATGAATACTTTGAATGAAAATGAATGACCAAACAGGTTTTATTAAGCACTCTCATTTTAATGTTTACATTTTAATGTCAATTTTCACACTCATATTCTTGAATCCTGAGTTGCCCTTCTATTCACGGGGGGGGGGGAATTAGATCCAGCAGAAGTTCCTGCTGGTGGGAGCGTTTTTGGCCAGTTCCCCCTTCAGAGCCCCTCACCACCTCCAGCGCTGCTTTGGAGAATACCTGGAGCAGGTTTGGGTGAAGCAGTTTGGCTAAATTTCTTTAAAAGACAGTTAAAATAGGTAACTGGACATTATGGAGACCACAGCTTTTTTAGAGGCTTAAGAAATTAATAGTATCATTCTTGAAAAAGCTATCATTGTGGTGCAATATAAAAGTTCTAGACAGTGACACAGATATCTCTAGAGCAAACATGAATTGCAAAAAACAAAAGCTGCAGCTACCATGCAGTTTCCACAGCCTGCCCAGCAATTGAAATTCAGTGAGAGGTGCTGCTGTTGTCTGTGCCATTACATCTGATTTAATATTTATATACCACATCTAATATTTATATAGCATAATGATGTGCTAGAAGCTGTACAGAATACAAAGGCAATGCCAAATACATAAATTAGGTGTATCCTACAACATAATGCTTCTTAGAGAGCTTACAAGCCCCAGTCTAGTTCTAGTGGCATGAAGCCAATCATGGGCGACAACTAGTGGCCCTGAGTTGTGATGGTTGGCGGTTCTTGCGTGAAACAACACGTTACGTTGGATGTAAGATGGTAAAGAAGCATCACAGAGGCTTGAGAAAGTTTTAAAGAGTCTTTACTTAGACATTAAGGCCAAAGGCTTTTAAACTAGATACATGTAGAGTTCCCCCCCCTTCAAGATAGAACTAGGTAGAACTGCTTGCTTCAAAGACACACACAGAAGAAGGGAGGAAGAACTAACAGCATGCTGTTACAACTTTCCCAGCTGTTATCTCCCGTTACCATGACAACCTGTCTGGCCTTGGATGTCTGCTCTCTCAGGCCAGGCATAGCTGATAACACAGAACCATTCCCATATATCTTGAAACATTTCAGACTTGATGAAAAAACACATTGGTAGTACGGCCTAGTAAGCCAACACAACTTCTTCTAAATATATATTTAAACACTGGAAGCAAATTTCTAGCCAAAGCAATCAGAATGCTGTGATGTTCCTATATTAATGTATATATGGTAAGTGTTGTTGTTTTAGAAGATACATGGTAAGTGGAGTGAAAGAGGAGGGGGAGTGAATGGGCAGTAGAATGCGAGATGATTGGCTGAGTGTTTAAAATGGCTGAATGTATAAAAGGAGGAGTGAGAGTGGAATCTGGGGGGGAGAAGAGAAAGAGTGGATTGCTTGGTGGGGTTTGAGAGAGTTGTTTGCCAGGAGAGAGTGGAGAAGGAGGGAGGTGGCGTTCGGATTAGTATTGAGTAAAACCATATGCTTATGTGCCTTAAGAAGAAATCTTGTTAATCTTGTTAGCTTTGTTATCTGTAATAAATACTTAATTTGGTTTACCAAAGGCCTGATCCTTGGCTGGGGTTTCACAGACCAGAAGGGAGGGTAAGGTAATGACCAAGGCTGAAGGGGAACTGTAACAAATGGTGGCAGCGGTGAAGAGAATAACAATACCAGTATTCAGAGTCTCTGGGAATACTAGTATTGAGACATTACTGGTGGTTGCCTAGCAGGGGGATCTGTTGAGATCTGTGCTAGAGCGGGGAGAGAAATCATAAGACAGAGCGGTCCGGACTGGTGGAGTCCCTGGTGGTGCCTAGAGACAGGCAGTAACCACGAACAGGTAGGAACCTGACAGGGAGAGCAAGGGAAGGACGCGTCACAGGTGGTGTCAGTAGCGGTGGGATATGAACAACAGAGAATCCAGATACGAACCAAAGAGAGTCCCAAAGACACGTGGTGACAAAGGAGACTACGTCACAGGTGTTGGCTGTAGCAGTGAGATATGAACACTAGACAATCCCTAATAGTTGTGTGGCAAACAGAAATAACAAAACAAGATTTCTTGTGAGAGTGACTGGCAAAGAGTGTGTGGCAAAGAGTGAGTGAACTCAAACACCATTGCTGAATACATAAAAATGAAAAGAGAGGAGCTGGTGGAGAAGTGCATAACATTCAATTTACCTCATGAGGGTAAAGGGGTAGATGAATTGAGGGTAGCACTTATAGGATTTGCAACTGCCCAGCAAAAACAACCTGTCAGAGAAGAGACCCCAGAAGGATATTTAAGCAATCCCGCTTATATAGAGTACTTGAGAGAGAAGTTGAGGATGGAAGGTGCAGAGAAGGAAAAACAGAGAGAGTTGGAAGCTGAGAGATTGAGGATGGAGGCTGAGGAAAAAGACAAGCAGAGAGAGTTGGAAGCTGAGAGATTGAGGATGGAGGCTGAGGAAAAAGATAAACAGCGGGAGTTGGAAGCTGAGAGATTGAGGATGGAAGCTGAGAAAATGAGAATGGGGTTTGAGGAGAGGGAGAAACAACGAGCAGTGGATGCCGAATTACAAGTAGAAAAGTTAAAATTTGGAAGAGAGAAGTTTCATTCTGATGAAACAAGAAAGGACAGAGATGGAACAAGAATAAAAATTACTCCAAAGGACTTTGCTGTCTATGAGCCTGGTCAAGATCCTCAAATTTACCTCACTACCTTTGGAAAAGCAGCTCAGTTGTGGGGGCTACCTGAAGATAAATACATGCAGTATTTATCAAACCTGATTAAAGGGGAATTGGCTGAGGTATACCAATATTTCCCCTCAGACAAGCCCGTCACCTATGCTGAATTCAAAGAAGCAGTGTTTAAAAGATTCAGACTGGGGCCTGATTATTTTAGAAAGCTTTTCAGAAATTGCCAGATACAGACAGGGAGGTCTTTTGTGGAACTGGGAGCAAAGTTGATGGATATATTTGGAAAGTGGATGAGTAGTGCCAAAGCTCAGTCAGTGGAAGAGATGAAAAGCCTCATGATACTGGATCAATTATACCATCAGTTACCACCAGAAATAAGGCTCCTGGTCAAAGACCGTTCCCCTACATCTGTGCAGGAGGCCGCAGAGATGGCGGATCACTTCGCCTCCAATAGAACTGGCTGGGTGGGGAAAACATCAAGAGAGTTTAAACCCAGACCATATAGTGCTGGCAGAAGGGATGTGGTACCACAGCGAGTGAGTCCTCCATTAAAATCTGAAGGGCACAGGACACCCCAGAGTGGATCTGTGTACCCTAAAAGTGAGGAGAAATTATGCTACAAATGTGGTAGACCAGGGCACCTACGTTTTCAATGTGAGGTTGCCAACCCCATTAGTAATCCTGCTCAGACAAGGGCAGTGAAAACAGAGCCCAAGGCATTAGAAACAGCGAAAAAGGTTCAGTTTTGCCAGATAAACTGGACAGAAGTAACAGACCTTGATTCAAGTCTGAGAGAGGAAGTGAGAGTACAAGGGGCAAATTATTGGGCATTGCTTGACACTGGTGCCGCTCAGACATTACTGAGGCCAGATTTAATAAAATCTGAGGTAATATTACCTCAGGATACTGTGACTATCCAAGGAGTGAGGGGTCAACCAGAAAGTTTGCCTGTGGCCCTGGTGGAAATGACTTGGAGAGGCCGAGAGGGCCGATATAAAGTAGGCATTAATGCCCAGCAACAAGAACCAGTAATACTGGGAAGGGATGTAATGGGCGCCCAAGGAAAGATCTATGTAGTGACCAGACAGCAAATTGGCAGAGAAAAAGAAGCCATATTAAGGGGGACTGAAACAAACAGGGTGGAATCTGTTAACCAGCCTCAGGTCACCATAGCAACCACTAGCAGGCCTGCTGAAGGAGACAAAATGTATCAAGTGGTCTCTGGGGAAGAAGCAGGGCAATTCAGGGAAGAGCTGCATCAAGATATAAGTCTGAAGCAGATAAAGGAACAAGCTCTGACCCAACAGATTCCTTTCACTGACAAACTGAGGAATCAAGTTGTGTGTGAGAATGGGATTTTATATAGACTGTGGATGCCTGCTGAGAGAAAGGATGAATGTGAACCAGTGAAGCAATTGATAGTACCTAGCAAATACAGAACCAGATTGCTAGAGGTAGCCCACGATGTCCCATGTGCAGGACATCTGGGAATAAAAAAAACCAAGAGGAGATTGGCTGCACATTATTATTGGCCAAGTATCTCCAAGGATGTAAAACAACATTGTCTATCTTGTGGAATATGCCAAAAGGTGGGAAAGAGTGGAGTAAAGACCAAGGCACCCTTAAAGCCCCTTCCTATAATTGGACAACCCTTTTATAGAGTGGGAATAGATTTGGTGGGCCCTTTTTCCAAACCCACAAGGCATGGCAAGAAATATCTAGTGGTGGTGGTGGATTTTGCCACCAGGTACCCAGACGCAGAAGCACTGAGATCTGTAGAAGCCCCTGTAGTGGCAGAGGCTTTATTAAAAATCTTTATGAGGCTGGGTTTCCCTCATGAAGTGCTGACGGATCAAGGCAGTGTATTCATGGGAGAAGTGATGCAATGTATGTGGAAATGTTGTGGTCTAAAACATCTAAAGACCACTACTTACCATCCCGCCACTAATGGGCTAACTGAGAGATTCAATGGAGTTTTGAAGGGCATGATAAGAAGCTATGTTCAAGATCACCCACAAGACTGGGATGAACATTTGGGATGCTTCTTATTTGCGTATAGAGAAGTCCCTCAAGAGTCAACAGGCTTCTCACCCTTTGAACTCATGTTCACTAGAAAAGTGAGGGGACCTTTGGAACTATTAAAAAATTCATGGGAAGGAACTCTGGGAGAGTACAAAACTTCTGTAGTAGATTTTGTATTGGAATTCCGCAATAAATTAACATCAATGATGGAGGTGGTGAAAAAGAATTTGAGTCAAGCACAGCAGAAGCAAAGTTACTGGTATGACAGAACAGCCAGGGAACGTGTGTATGATGTGGGAGATATGGTTATGGCGTTCATACCCAGGAAACATGACAAATTACAGGCTAACTGGGAAGGACCATATACCATCAGAGAAAGGCTTGACACAGTGACGTATGTAATCACCACAGACCAAATAAACAAAAGCAAAGTGGTTCATGTAAATATGTTAAAGCCTTACCATACCAGGGATGCAAAGGTATTACAAGTTACCTTATTCCCTGAGGGAAGTGGGCCTGAACTTCCAGATTTGGTACAGGAAAGAAAAGACAAAGGAGGGGTAGATCAAGTGGAATGGTCAGAGGAGGTGAAGGAGGAAGTAAAAGAAGAGATTCTGAGAGTTTTGAAAACCTATAGGAATCTCTTTAGCAACAAACCTGGCCGAACCAGTATAGTTATACATTCCATTGATACTGGAGATCATGCCCCAATCAGATCTGTTCCGTACCGTGTGAATTGGAAAGTTTTGAATGAGATCAAAAAGGAGGTGGAAGATATGCTGGAATTAGGAGTGATCAGGGAATCCATCAGTCCCTGGGCCTCAAGTATTGTCCTGGTTCCGAAAAAAGATGGAACGACAAGGTTTTGCATTGATTATCGGCTAATCAATAAAATTACTGTCCCAGATGCGTATCCTATGCCTAGGGTAGATGCAATGTTAGAGTTATTGGGGGCAGCAACCATTATCTCTACACTAGATCTCTGTAAAGGATTTTGGCAAATGGAACTAGACGAGCAATCCAGAGCCAAAACTGCCTTCAGTACACCAGATGAGTTATATGAGTTTGTGACCTTACCCATGGGACTAAGAAACTCACCAAGTTCATTTCAGAGGCTAATCAATACTGTGTTGCGAGGCATGTCAGATTTTGTAGTGGCCTACATCGATGACGTGGCCATTTTTAGCAAGTCGGTGCCTGAGCATGTCCAACACCTGACAACAGTATTGGAGGCCTTAAGAAAAGCAGGCCTCACAATAAAAGCTAAGAAATGCCAGTTTGGACTAAAGGAAGTAATCTATTTATGACATAAGGTGGGGAGTGGGAAAATCACCCCCTTATGGAGCAAGGTGGAGGCAATACAAGCGTGGCTGATCCCCTTAACCAAAAAACAAGTAAGGGCATTTCTGGGTGTGGCTGGATTTTATAGGAAGTTTGTGAGAAATTTTGGGGAAATAGCAACCCCCTTGCATGAATTAACAAAGAAGAAGTGTTCTGAGTGTGTGGTATGGACGGATGAATGTCAGAAGGCTTTTGATCTACTGAAGCAAGCCTTGTGCCAAGGACCCATATTAATAGCACCAGACTATGAGAAACCATTCATCGTGGCTACAGATGCGTCGGACCTGGCGCTGGGAGTCGTCTTGCTACAGGAGAGAGAAGGCACCAGACATCCAGTGGCGTACCTGAGTCGCAAGCTGACGCCGAGGGAGAAAAACTATTCGTCGGTCCAGAAGGACTGCCTAGCGGTCGTGTGGGGACTGAACAAGTTGCGCCCATACGTGTGGGGACGAAGATTCACAGTGACTACGGATCATCGGGCCTTGTTATGGTTGCAGACTATGAAAAACCATAACACTATGCTGCAGAGGTGGTCCTGGGCCCTACAGGACTATCAAGTGGACTTCCAGTTCATCAAAGGCAAGGACAATGTACTGGCCGATGGACTTTCCAGGCAAGTGGCTGGGACTGCAGTGACGTGACCAGACAGAGGAACAAAGAAAGACATTTTCCCCATAGAGACTTTTATTTGTTAACGCGACGTATAAATCCTGGAACAGGAATAATACTCTGCTGTTGTTTAAGGGGGGGGGAAATGTGATGTTCCTATATTAATGTATATATGGTAAGTGTTGTTGTTTTAGAAGATACATGGTAAGTGGAGTGAAAGAGGAGGGGGAGTGAATGGGCAGTAGAATGCGAGATGATTGGCTGAGTGTTTAAAATGGCTGAATGTATAAAAGGAGGAGTGAGAGTGGAATCGGGGGAAGAAGAGAAAGAGTGGATTGCTTGGTGGGGTTTGAGAGAGTTGTTTGCCAGGAGAGAGTGGAGAAGGAGGGAGGTGGCGTTCGGATTAGTATTGAGTAAAACCATATGCTTATGTGCCTTAAGAAGAAATCTTGTTAATCTTGTTAGCTTTGTTATCTGTAATAAATACTTAATTTGGTTTACCAAAGGCCTGATCCTTGGCTGGGGTTTCACAGACCAGAAGGGAGGGTAAGGTAATGACCAAGGCTGAAGGGGAACTGTAACAAATGGTGGCAGCGGTGAAGAGAATAACAATACCAGTATTCAGAGTCTCTGGGAATACTAGTATTGGGACGTTACTGGTGGTTGCCTAGCAGGGGGATCTGTTGAGATCTGTGCTAGAGCGGGGAGAGAAATCATAAGAGAGAGCGGTCCGGACTGGTGGAGTCCCTGGTGGTGCCTAGAGACAGGCAGTAACCACGAGCAGGTAGGAACCTGACAGGGAGAGCCAGGGAAGGACGCGTCACAAATGCCATATGTGAAAGCATATTCAAACAGTGCTTGGAAAGTTCATTTTAAAAAAGGAATTAGTTCCAGTTCAAGTTGGGAGGAAGGGCGGATTATAAATCAAATAATAAATAAATAAATAAATAAATAAATAAATAAATAAATAAATAAATAAATAAATAAATAAATAAATAAAGTTTATCCCTTTCCAAAAAGGAACTAATTTCATTCCAATTCCATTCATAGTTCAACTGACAATTCATTCATGTGGTCCTTGGCATTTTTTTCACTGTTCAGACGTTTACAAGCTGCTCTGCTAAAGTACAAAATATACTTAAGAAGACTATGAAATTATTAAAACAGTGTAATGTGAACAAATGTTTTGTTTATTACTCAACAATTATGATCTTTAAGCTGAAACCACAGTATCACTTTTCAGACAGGTAAAATGATAAATGCAATGTTTCTCACACAAGGGAAGATTTGACCATTTTGTGGTGAGAAAACAGAAATCATCCTTGGAGGGAGGAGAGAATCACTTTGAAAATAGGGCACATGGCAGAGGTTAAGAAATCTGCCAAATTTCAAGCAAATAGGTCCAGTAGCTATTGTGCCTTGTGATTTTGTCACCATCACCACCACTTTCTAGAATTACTCTCCATCAAGGAAAAAAGAGAAAGAGCCACACTTTTAAATTGTTTGTTAGGGGCAAGGATGATTGGAAAAGAAGCAGTTCACCCCAATAATCTAGCTTCACCACTTATGCCTGACTCTCACTGTCAATACTTGAAGGGAAGTGTGACCCATATGTTTACTTCAGCAGTCTTCCCCCATGTCAGTATGACTGGAGTGTACTGGAAAATAATTCACTGTGACTAAAAGCTAATTTGTAAGTCAAGATCCTTGCCCATCATGGCTCATCATGAGCTGTAAAGAGAGACTGGGCGAAGGGATCAAGGCGGTGGTGAATGCATCCTTGCAAGAGGGTGCAATGCCATCAGCCCTCAAGGAAGCGGTAATAAAGCCCATCTTAAAAAAACCGTCCTTGGATCCCCAAGAGTTAAACAACTTTCGCCCAGTCTCTAATTTATCGTTCTTGGGCAAGGTGATTGAAAGGGTGGTGGCTGCGCAATTACAGACACACTTGGAGGAAACAGATTATTTAGATCCATACCAATCGGGTTTTAGGACTGGTCATGGAACAGAAACAGCCTTGGTCGCTCTGGTAGATGATATGCGGAGGGCATTGGATAGGGGTGAATACACCTTCCTTGTCCTCCTGGACCTCTCAGCGGCTTTCGATACTGTTGACCACGGTATCCTCTTAAACCGCCTAGAGGGATTAGGAATAGGAGGCACTGTCTTGCAGTGGTTCCGTTCCTATCTCTCGGATAGGCAGCAACGGGTGGCATTGGGAGATGAGGTTTCAGACCCTTGGCCTCTTCATTGTGGAGTGCCACAGGGTTCTATCCTCTCTCCCATGCTATTCAACATCTATGTGAAACCGCTGGGAGCAATCATCAGGAGTTTTGGGTTGCAGTGCCATCAGTACGCAGATGACACTCAGCTCTATCTCTCCTTTAAGTCCTCACCGGAGTTGGCTGTGAATACCATGTCCAAGTGCCTAGAATCTGTAAGTGGATGGATGGGAGAGAATAGGCTGAAGCTGAACCCCGACAAGACTGAGGTATTACTTGTGGGAGATAAAAGGAAGTTAGGAATTACTGACCTGATACTTGATGGGGTAAGTTTACCCCTGAAGGACCAGGTCCGCAGTCTTGGGGTCATACTTGACTCCCAGCTGTCCATGGAGGCTCAGATTACAGCAGTGAGCCGGGCAGCTTGGTATCAATTACATCTGATATGGAGACTGCGTCCCTATCTTCCTGTTCACCTGCTCCCTCAGGTGATACATGCCCTGGTCTCCTCTCGCTTAGACTACTGCAATGCGCTCTACGTGGGGTTACCCTTGAAAACAGTCCGGAAATTACAGCTGGTACAGAACGCGGCGGCACGCTTGATTACGCATAGCCATCACTGGGATCATATCACCCCAGTATTATTAGATCTTCACTGGCTACCAGTTGTCTACCGGGCCCAATTCTTTCTTTTTTTATCATTAATTTTTATTCAAAATTTCAAAAAACAAAACAGAACAAAACAAAACAAAACAAAAAACAAATTAATAACTAATACAATAAAATAAAATGTTGACTTCCGATTTGTCGCTGATCAGTTATAGGTCTATAATATATAACAAACCTGTCTCTTAATATATTACAAAATCACTTTCCTCCAGTAGTTATCTTAATTAATCATCAAATCTCATTAACATTACTTTATTCTTTCCGCAAAAAGTCAAAGAGAGGCTTCCACTCCTTGAGAAATATATCCATCGATTTTTCTGCAAATAACCATGTCAATTAATCCATCTCATCAAGTCTGCTAGGTCCAGTAGTTTCAATAGCCATTCTCAGTGTTAATTCCATCTTCCATCTCCATCCTTGCACCCATAATAATCTTGCTGTCATAGTCATAGTCATATAATAAAAGTCTGATAGGAATTTCTTTCATCACAAATATTTCCTTGCCATCAATTCCGAATGTACCACTGAAATGTTGTTGTAAAGCTGCATCTCTGCTCCTCCTTTCCACAGGATGCACCATCACATCTCCCGAGAGTTTTTCCATTGTCACACATCCGGAATTAATTCTGTAAACTTTCTCCATTTCAAGTTCCATCAAATCCTTCCAATCCAGGAATTTTTTTGAACCGTTGATATCTTTATCTCTAATCTCTTCACCAATTCCTTCAAGGACAGCGCTGAATTCCAAACAGTGATATTTGTCTCCAGGATCCATCACAGCCATAAAATCCAAATCTTTTTCCAAGTCCATATTTGATATATCTATTCCAATCTCCAGGGCTTGAATCTTTCCTTTAATTTTTCTTTCATCTTCTTTTATTTGTCCAGCCATATCTTTGGTCTCATCCACCTCCCCTCTCACAGAATCCTGAATTTCCTTCAGCTCCTGTCTCATTTTGCCAAATTCACTTTTCATCTCTTGTCTGCTCTGTCTCAGCTCCTGTCTCACCAGCTTAATCTCATTCATTATTTTCTGAAACATATCTAGATAGAGAACCCCTTCCTGTACATCCAGGGTCTCAGCCACCTTCTTGATTGTCATTCTTAACTATTCCCAAGCAAAGAACAGTTTATTTCTTTTTCCAGTCACAAAGGAGTTAATCCTCCAAGCCTGCTGACATCACCCTCTAGACAGCACAAACCGCCTTATCTCTTATGTGTCCAAAAGTGCAAAACAAATTTAGTTCACAGCATCCAAAAAATTAGTGGCATAAAAAGTAAGCAGATTCGGAAAAAAAAAAATAGACCAGAAAAAATAGTCCCAGACAGATAATACTCAAATGTCATAAAATCAGATTTCCTCTTTAGATTAGTTGCCCCTCATCCGTTTATATCTTTAAAATGCTCAATTCCATGCCAGCTTTTTGCAATAAGAAACAAAGATAGGCTATTTCGATTTTCTTCCTCCTTAATTCCGTGTATATGAGAAAAAGTTATAACTCACCCAGGGATTCTTTGTTGCTGATCCTTGAACAAATTTCTTTTACTGTAACGATAACAAAATGATAAGCGTAGATAGAAGAATGCTCACCTGTTAGAATACGTTTTTCTTTAAAGAAAAAAAAAGTCTTGCTTAATCAGTTTGAGCTTGCTTGAAATTCCCTGGCTCCGTCCGACATTGTTGGCAGGTCCTTCGTTCCTTTTTTTTTTTTTTTACAATAATTTTTATTCAAATTTTTATAAAACAGAAAACAAAATCATAAAACATTCAAAGACAAAAAACAAAACAAAACAAAAATGATTAAACAAAAAAAATAAAAAGTTGACTTCCCATTTGTCACATATCAAATCAGTTATAAGTCTACAATATATAACAATCCTGTCTCTTAAATCATATTATAAAATCACTTTCCTCCAGTAGTTATCTTAATTAATCATCAAATCTCATAAACATTACTTTATTCTTTCCACAAAAAGTCAAAGAGAGGTTTCAATTCTTTAAGAAATATATCTATCAATTTTTCTCCAAATAAAGATGTCAATTAATCCATCTCGTTAATAATTATAATAATCTTATTGTCATAACCATAGTCCAAATAAACATTTCGATTAATCCATCTCATCAGAATCTGTTAGGTCCAATAATTTCAATAGCCATTATTCCATTATCCCTATTAGTTCCATCTTCCATCTTCAATAGTCCTGTTAAGTCCAGTAATTTCAGTGTCCAATCTTCCATTATCAGTATTCCATAATAATCTTGCTGTTGTAGCCATAGTCATATAATAAGAGTCTGATGGGAATTTCCTCTATCCCAAATATTTTCTTGCCATCCATTCTGAATAAGTTGCTGAAATACTGTTGTAAAGTCATATCTGTGTTCTTCTTTTTTACAAAATGCACTGGCTCATCTCTTAAGAGTTTTTCCATTGTCACATGGCTGCAGTTAATTCCATAGATTTTCTCTATATCAAGCTCCATCACATCATTCCAGTCCAGAAGATTATCCAAGCCATTGATAACTTTATCTCTAATATCTTCATTAATTTCTTCAGAGATAACGTTAAATTCCAAACAGTAGATTTTATTTCTAAAATCCATAAACTCCAGATCTTTTTCCAATTCCACATTTGTTCCAATCTCCAGGGCTTGTATCTTCCCTTTATTTTTTCTTTTCTCATCTCTGATCTCATTCTCCTCTCTCAGAGGATCCCCTATTTCTTTAAGCTCCTGCGTCATTTTGCTCAGTTCAATTTTCAGCTCCTTACTACCCTGTCGCAGGGTTTGTTTCGTTATCTCAATCTCATCCATTATTTTCTGAAACATAATTACTTCCAGATTCTCAGCCACTTTCTTGATTGCCATTTTTAAAACCACGAAAACAAAGCAAAACAAAAATAAAGAAGAACCACTTCTTATTTCAGCAACAATTGGGTTAATATTCCAGGCTTGATGACATCACAGTATAAACAGAGCAACCTGCCTTATCTCTCTATGTTCAAGAATGCAAAACAAATGTAGTTCCCAGCATCAAAACAGTTAGTGGCGTCGTGAAGAAGCAGATTCGTCAAAATAAAATAGACCAAAAAGAGAATAGTCCCAGACAATATAATATTCCTCGGAATAGAAATCAGGAATAGAAATCCCTCTTCTGTTTATTATCTTTAGAATGCACTTCCAGGACAGCTTTTTGCGACAGAAACAGAGATAAGCTGTTAATTTCGTGAATAACAGAGAAGAGCTATATCTCACCCAGAAGTTGTCCAAAGCCGATCAATCTGACAAATCTCCTTTTGCTGCAACAATTTAAACCAAGTAAAAAAAATAATAGAAAGAAGGGTGCTTGCCTGTTAGTCCGTTCTCTCTTTGAAGAAAAGATAAACGTATCGCTTAAGCAGATAGAGCTTGTTCGGAAGTCCGTCCGGCATTGTTGGCTGGACCTTATCTCATAAATTAATGAAATCCAGTCCTCCCAACAAAAACAGGCTTTGAGGTTGATCTCTACGTTTCTCCCTGCCCGGGAGAAATTTCATCAGTCAAAAAAAAAATGTTCTGACTGATTTATATCTGAATAAGCTTCTTTTGAGGCGGGAGCCCGTCCCAAAAGCAGGCACAAGCGAAGTCACCCTTCCCGGAAGTCCGGCAGGTCCTTCGTTCCTAATGAATTCAAGTCCCCCAACAAACACAACGAAGCTTGTGGATAATCTCTTCGTTTCTCCCTTGCCTGGGAGAAAGTTTTTACCAGTCAAAAAAAAACCTTTTGGCTGGTTTTAAAACTGAAAAAGCTTCCTCTGAGACGAGAGCTCGTCTCAGAGGCAGGCACAAGCTAAGCAATCCTTCCCAGAAGTCCTCTACCGGGCCCAATTCAAGGTGTTGGTGTTGACCTTTAAAACCCTTTACGGTTTTGGCCCAGTATATGTGAAGGAACGCCTACAGAATCACCGACTGTGCCGCCTGATGAGATCAGCCTCTCAAGACCTCTCGGTCCCACCGGTGAGAACAGCTAGGCTGGTACGGACCAGAGAGAGGGTATTCTCTGTTGTGGCCCCCACCCTCTGGAACTCTCTCCCTTTCGATCTCAGACATGCTCCCTTCCTGTCCAGCTATCGCCGAGCCTTGAAGACCTGGCTGTTCAGGCAGGCCTACAAGATTGGGACAGATTAATTTATGTTACAATTGAATTAATGAATGGTTTTTTAGCTTAAAATTTGATTATGCTGATCTATATGTATTGTTTTTATTCTTGTTGTTCGTCGCCTAGATTGTGCCTAACCCGGACAGATAGGCGGCTGAAAAATAAAATTTATTATTATTATTATTATAAGATGAATGTCCTCCCCAACCATCTATCCCTCTTCTCTCCTTTCCACCCTGATCCTTTGTGAACTCTGGGTCTTTCACCCAGAGTTTCATTTCTGAGGGGGGGAAAGTGGTGTGTGTGGGGAGGGGGGAGAAAAACAGCCATGTGTTGGAAAGTTGGGTACTCCCTGATCTACATGAACACACCTTGTTAACGGTGCAATCCAAATATATTAAGTGGTGTGTGGACATGCAGAAGAAGGCAGTTCCTCAGACAATCTAGATCCATGTTATTTTGGAGTGCCTTCTTCTGGCTAGGGATGTGATCCCTCCCCCAACAAAAAACTGGAAAAAGTTTTTTTTCCCCTGATGCTTCCCATTTTTTCCTTTTTTAAAAAAACCTATGGAAAAAGTGGGGGGTAGGAACCCCCCACCAATTTTCTGGTCGTCCCCCCCCGGGCCTTCACATCTCTACTTCTGTCCCTATTTCAATCAATCCTCTTTGTAGGGAGAGGACCTTCACTTCCACTATTGCCCATTCTTGTTTATTTATATTTATTAATTTATTAAATTTATTAGTCACTTTTCTTCACAGAAGTGAACCCAGAGTAACTTACGATCAATAAAAAGATTAGAACCAACATAAAAAGCTAAAACAAATAAAAGTTTTTTAAAAGTACATAAATATGGGAGGTGGTGGAACAGCCCACCCCCTAAAAGAGGCTACAACATCAAAAGCCCTCCAAAATCAAGAGCCAAATGCCTGGAAGGAAAAAAAAACCTGTTTTTGTCTGGTGCCTAAATATAGATAATGATGGTGCCAGGTGTGCCTCCCTGGGGAGAGCATTCCACAAACAGTGGACTACCACAGAGAATGCCCATTCTCATGTTGACACCCTCCATACCTCCCTCGAAGGGGGCACATGAAGAAGGGCCTCAGGTGCCAAACACAGGGTCTGGGTTAATTCATATGGGGAGAGGTGGTCCTTGAGGTATTGGGGTTCTGAGCCAAATAAATGGTTTATAGGTTAGAACCAACACTTTAAATTGACCCTGGAAACTAATTGGTAGTTAGTGGAGTTGTGCCAGAACTACTGTTATGCGCTCAGACCACCTTGCCCCAGTGAGCAATCTGGCTGTTGAATTCTTCACCAGCTGCAGTATCCAAACTGTCTTCAGAGCCCCATGTATCACATTGCAGTAATCTAGCCTAGAGGTTACCAGAGTGAAGACAACAGAAGTCACTCTGTCCAGATAGGATTGTAAGTGGGCCACCAGCCAAAGTTGATGGAAGCCACTACTCGACACCAAGGCCTCTTGAGCCTCAAGAGACTGTAATGGATCCAGAAGTAAGCGACACCCCTGCTCTTTCAGAGGGAGTGTAACCCCATCAAGAGCAGGCCACATCCCCTCCATCTAATCTAGGGAACCACCAACTAATAGTACTTCATTCTTGTCTTGATTGTGCTTCAGGCTCTAATCCAATCCATTACCAAGGCAAGACATTGGTCTAACACATCCACCACACATTCTTCATTTATGAGTGGATGATAAGGAGCAAGGGATGTGGGGGGTTGGGAGGGGAGAGAGATAAGAGGATACATCCTTCAGGTTTCCTGACAGCCCTACCAACTCTGGATATTGACCTGTTTTAGCAGAACCACGGAGGAAGAAAATGGAACCAGCGGGAGCTAATGATTGCCACCCAGGCACAGAACTACAAAAACAGTAGTGTAGCCCTGAAGGGGATTTGGGATTGTGATTAGGGAGCCTCTCTTCAAATTGTTTGTTTGTGTGTGTGTATGTGTATGTGGTAAGCGGCGGTAAAGCAGCTGAAGCTCTGCTCATGGCCGGAGTTTGATTCCAACAAAAGGAGGAAGTTGAATCTCCGGTAAAAGGGGTCGAGGTCCACTCAGCCTTCCATCCATCCGTGGTCAGTAAAATCAGTACCTGGCATATGCTGGGGGGTAAAGAAAGGCCAGGGAAGGAACTGGCAATCCCACCCCATATATACGGTCTGCCTAGTAAACGTCGCAAGACGTCACCCTAAGAGTCAGAAATGACTCGCACTACAAGTGTGGGGACACCTTCACCTTCATGTGTGTGTGTGTGGAGTACCTCTTTGTGTAGGTTAAATGTCTGAAGGCACTCCCTTGGTGATAGGAAGGAGTACCAGGGAGGGATATGTGCCTCCAGCCATCCTGGGATGGGAGTCTTGGTTGGGAGATAGCTGCCTGGGTGAGAGCTATATTGCTGTCAGGAGTACTGCATCTGTGTGACTGATAGGTGGCAATTGGTTTTGGTATTTTACACAGTTCTATCAGTGAAAGGTTTCATTGTCTTCTGGTGTTTTTGCAGTACATTTTTAGTAGAGTGGGAGGACTAATTGGTGATTGAATAGAGATAGGGAAAGATATATTGGAGCAATTGTGTAGACGGTGTGTTTGGGTGTATTGGTGGATGTGTGTGGAAGAGGAATGGGATGCATGACATTGGATGAGTAGTAGGTATTGTATTGATATCTGAAATTGGATGTGATGCCTATGTGTTACTTAGTGAGTGTTATATTATGTTGGGATGTCCCTTGGTAAGAGAAAGAATGAAGAAGAAAAGGATCTCTGACTCTTAAGATGTTTTTAAAAATGTTCTGCTATGTATTTGCTTTTGGTGGATTTTGGGGAAATATTGTATCACATTGTAGTTTTTCAGTTTCATATTGAATTTGTTGTTTTGAGTTGGATGTGGTGGACACCCAGCTGAGCTGGCAGGCTCCCGGCACTGCGGGGCTCCATCAGGCTCCACCATCAGAAGCCCCCCCCATCCAGGTTGAGATATGGGATTGTGAAGAGCTCCAAAAAGACCTCTCCAAACTGAGTGAATGGGCGGAAAAATGGCAAATGCAATTCAATATAAACAAGTGTAAAATTATGCATATTGGAGCAAAAAATCTGAATTTCACATATACTCTCATGGGGTCTGAACGGGCGGTGACCGACCAGGAGAGAGACCTCGGGGTTGTAGTGGACAGCACGATGAAAATGTCGACCCAGTGTGCAGCTGCTGTGAAAAAGGCAAATTCCATGCTAGCAATAATTAGGAAAGGTATTGAAAATAAAACAGACAATATCATAATGCCATCGTATAAATCTATGGTGCGGCTGCATTTGGAATACTGTGTACAGTTCTGGTCGCCTCATCTCAAAAAGAATATTATAGAGTTGGAAAAGGTTCAGAAGAGGGCAACCAGAATGATCAAGGGGATGGAGCGACTCCCTTATGAGGAAAGGTTGCAGCATTTGGGGCTTTTTAGTTTAGAGAAAAGGCGGGTCAGAGGAGACATGATAGAAGTGTATAAAATTATGCATGGCATTGAGAAAGTGGATAGAGAGACTTCCCAGGAGGATCCCTATGCCTGTGCAGCCTCCGAGACGGGCTCCCGCCTTGGATGAAACTTATCCAGGTTAAATCCAGTCAGAAGGCTCTTTTCTGACTGGGAATAATTTCTTCCGGTTAAAGAAGAAACGTGAGATTTCCCACTTTAGCTTTGTTTTGATTGTTGGAGTCTGGAATTCGTCAGAATTGTCTGTCTTCCAGCAGCTCAGACAGAGCGAGGATTTTTATGCTAGCTCAGCTGGATAAGTGACCCGTTTTTTTATACGGATTAACAGGCAAACATCCTCCTGTCTACATTCATCATTTTCTTATCTATACAGCTAAAGAGATTTGTCAAAGTAACAGCAATTGAGATAACCTAGGTGAGGTAAGACTTTCCTTTTTTTGTTCGCGGAGCTAGGGGGGAAGAAAATATAAATAGCTTATCTTTTTTTTTTATTGCAAAAAGCTGACATGGAAAATGGCATTCTAAAGATTACAACGGGCTAGAGATTTCTGATTGAAGGAGATAAGAAATCTTTTTGATCTATGGTTGGGATTATTTTTCCTGATCTACTTTTTTTTTGACGAATCTGCTCATTCTCTCTGCTACTAGCTATTTCGACGCTGTGAACTAAAGCTGTTCTTACACTTTCAGGCAGATAAGAGATAAGGGCTGTCTAGCCTGTGACGTTAGTTTGTTGGAAAAATTAACTCCTTTGTAACTGGTTAAAGAAATAAGCTGCTGTCTGTTTGGGACATTGAAAATTGAAGGAGTTTTGTTCCTTTGGCTTTAAGAATGACAATTAAGAAGACCATGGATGTACAAGAAGGGACTTTATCTCTAGACATGTTTCAGAAAATAATGAATGGGATTAACTCAATAAAACAAGAACTGAGAAATAATAGACAAGCGTGGAGAATTGAATTTTACGAAATGAGACAGGAGCTGAAAGAAACTCAGGATTCTATGAGAAAGGAGAATAAAGATAGATCTGGAAAACAAAAAAAAGATGAAAGAGAAATTAAAGGCAAGGTTCAAACTAAGGAGACTGGCTTAATTATGGACATGAAAAAAGATCTGGATTTCCTGGCTGTGATGGATCCTGGAGACAAATATTACAGTTTGGAATTCAGCGCTGTCCCTGAAGGAATTGAAGAGATTGGAGATAAAGATATTATCGGTTCAAAAAAATTCTTGGACTGGAAGGATTTGATGGAACTTGAAATGGAGAAAGTTAACAGAATTAATCCCTGTCTTGTGTCAATGGAAAAACCTTCAAGAGATGTACTAGTGTATCATGTGGAAAAGAGGAACAGAGATGCGGCTTTGCAACAATACTTCAGTGATATGTTTGGATTTGATGGCAAGAAAATATCTGTGATGGAGGAAATTCCTACCAGACTTTTATTATATGACTATGACAGCAAGATTTTCGGGTGCGTAAAGATGGAAGATGGAAGATGGACCCAATATGGATAATGACAGAAGAGCGATTTAAAATCACTGGACTTAGTAGATTTGATGAGTTGGATTAATTGGCATGTTTATTTAGAAAAAAAAATGATTGACATTTCCAAGGATTGGAAACTTCTCTTTGACTTCTTGTGGAAGATTAAAATGATATGATGTTAATGAGATTTGAAACCAACTAAGATAACTGTTGGAGGAAGGTGATTTTATAATCTATTAAGAGATAGGTCTGTTACATATTATAGATTTATAGTTGAATTATAGTGTTTTGAAATTACTGGATTTAGTAGATTTGATGAGCTGGATTAAATGGCATGTTTATTTAGAAAAAAATTGATTGATATATATCTCAAGGATTGGAAACTTCTCTTTGACTTTTTGTGGAATATTAAAATGATATGATGTTAATGAGATTTGAAACCAACTAAGATAACCGCTGGAGGAAGGTGATTTTATAATCTATTAAGAGATAGGTTTGTTATATATTATAGATTTATAGCTCAACTATGACAAATCGGAAGTCAATATTTTTATATATATGTATTTTTTTTTAGTATTGTATTAGTTATTGATTTGTGTTGTTTTCTTTTTGTATTATTTTGGTTTTGAAAATTAGAATAAAAATTAATTGAGAAAAAAAAAAAAGAGAAAGTGGATAGAGAAAAGTTCTTCTCCCTCTCTCATAATACTAGAACTCGGGGACATTCAAAGAAGCTGAATGTTGGAAGATTCAGGACAGACAAAAGGAAGTACTTCTTTACTCAGCGCATAGTCAAACTATGGAATTTGCTCCCACAAGATGCAGTAATGGCCACCAGCTTGGATGGCTTTAAAAGAAGATGAGACAAATTCATGGAGGACAGGGCTATCAATGGCTACTAGCCGTGATGGCTGTGCTCTGCCACCCTAGTCAGAGGCAGCATGCTTCTGAAAACCAGTTGCCGGAAGCCTCAGGAGGGGAGAGTGTTCTTGCACTCAGGTCCTGCTTGCGGGCTCCCCCCAGGCACCTGGTTGGCCACTGTGAGAACAGGATGCTGGAGTAGATGGGCCACTGGCCTGATCCAGCAGGCTCTTCTTATGTTCTTATGTTCTTATGGTGCCACTGGCAACCTTCCAGTGCTGCAGAGGGTCTACTGTGGATGGAGAGCCAGCGGAAGCGCCGAAAATGGGATGTTCCAAGGGCATGGTGGAAGAGGAGCCGTGGGGGGGATTTATGCAGCATCCAAGTCCCTCTTGGAGCACTGTCGTGGGTCCCAATCCAGCCTAAAGTTCCACTGCAAAAAGGCCACCACAGTAAAAATATTCAAATCATGGTCTATGGGGAATGCTGGTTGCCCAATAAGCCTGTTCATAGGAGCTAGCTCTTCCCTTCCAGCTCCTGCGCTCAGATTCCAATGGAGCCTGTACTCAGCTGTGCTGGCAGCTCCCAAGGGGCAAGTGGATGCTGCAGAGCTTCCCGCTGGTTTCTCATTTGGCACCCTCCCTCCTGTCAGCTATGCCTGCGTTGGATTGCTCTGTTATTTATATATGTTAGCAGCCTTACCATTTCTCACTAGCTTGACAGAACAAGAGAGTAACTATTGAAAGATGGGAAAATGCAAATCTATCATAAGGATAATGAGCGGAAAATGCTAACTCTGTTAAGGATTATGTCCTTAGAAGCAAATGCATATATCTGCAGGGTGTGTCTTAATTGACAACATCTACAGGCACATGGAGGCTTCTGTTTGCTTAATAGATCATTAAATAAATGGCATCTAAACTGACTCTTACCCACCTTCAGGATGGTTTACATTTGCTCCCCTAGTTTTGTGCCTTTTCCTTTTTAGGATTAAAATAAAATAGATTAAAATAAAATATGAAAATAACTTCACTGTTTTAATCAAACTTGAGATGAAGTTGCTAAGCAGGGAAATAAAAACAACAACCAGAAAAAGAACTGCTCATTCCCACACAAGGGAAGATATGAGTCAAACAATCAAAAAGAACTACCATTGTGATAGAAAGTAATGAAAACAAAGAATGTATGCTTCTATCCAAGCTCATGATGACAGATCGTGATTTCTTCGAGACCTTGTTAAAGCGATACCCTATTGAGACTCACTATGAATGAATTTCCAGCTTTCATTCTTCCTCATAATGTTAATATGCTTTTAAACAGAGTGTGCTGGGAATAATGCTTGAAAAAAAGGGATGCAGAAAATTAAATTTAATGACTGGCCTTCAATGGCATCCAAACTGCAAATCCCATTTATTGTATAAACAGCACAGTGACTTTCCCAGGGGTTTAACTTGATCACTGAGAGGTGTTAATTTAAAGCAGAATTCCCCAAGCTATGTCATGGTGTGCTTACTTAAAAAGTGCTCAAGCTTTCCTAGTAGGATCTGAAATGAAATTTAGTCCATATTAGCTCTCTTTTTTAAAAAAAACCTAAATATTTGTTCTGTGTGTGTGCTTGTTTATTTGTTTGCACGTAATACAGTTTGCTTCATAATTCTTGTGTAATACTTGTATAGCACATGCTAATTCTCTTCATATGTATGCTGAAGACAGCTCTGATAACTCATGAATACTTGCACAATTGCACCCGGAATCTAAGAACACCAGGAATAAAACATAGTATCATAGAATCATAGAGTTGGAAGGGGCCTATAAGACCATCGAGTCCAACCCTCTGCTCAGTGCAGGAATCCAACATGAAGCATAACCGAGAGGCGGCTTCTGTCATCACTGCATTATTTTCAAGGTACATATAGATTGATGGCTTTATAAACTGCTGCAGAATTTTCTCAGGGATTGATGTCAGGCTGACTGGTTTGTAGTTCCCAGGTTCTTTTTTGTTTGCCCTTTTTGAAGATAGGGACAACATTAGCCCTCCTCCAGTCATCCGGCACTTCACCCATCCTCCACGATTTCACAAAGATAATAGGGAATTTAATAAGCATTCCCTGCACCTCCTCATCCAAGTCACTAATAAAAATGTTGAAGAGCACTGGGTCCAGTACTGAGCCCTGCAGTACCTCACTTGTTAAGTCCCCCCAGTTGAAAAAGAACCATTGATAAGTACTCTTTGCATATGATTCTGTAGCAACTGTGGATCCACCTGATAGTTATATCATCAGCCCTCTTCCAGTCATCTGGTGCTTCACCCATCCTCCACAATTTCACAAAGATAATAGACAGTGGTTCCGAGAGTTCTTCAGCCAGTTCCTTCAATACTCTAGGATGCAGTTCATTGGACCCTGGAGATTTGAACTCACTCAAAGTAATTGGTATTCCTTGACCATTTGTCTATCAATCTCAAGTTGCAATTCTGCCCCTTCAACTTCATGTTTGCCAGGATGGTCAAAAACCCTCTTTTGGGAGAAGACTGAACCAAAGTAGTAATTGAGGACTTCTGTCTTTTCTTTGTCATCTGTTATCATTTTGCCATCCTCATTGAGTAGCTGTACCCCCATTTCTTTTCTCTGTCTTTTACTATGGACGTACCTGAAGAAAGCTTTTTTGTTGTTTTTAGCAACACGATCCTTTCCTTTCAATGTCATTTTTTGACATCAAGTCTATGAAGGAAGCTGAATTCACAAGACTTTTTGTAATAACATTTAACTTTTAATTGAACTGATTTTTGTCAACAGGGATATAATAATGATAAAGACACTCATATCTATCGTTAAAGGATCAAGAATTCAAACATAGAAAATGAAGTCGTGGAGAATGTGACAAAATGATATCCAGTCCAAATGGTTTCTTTTATAATGAAACTAAGTGTTAGTTTCAAAGGTGTATGTCAGACAAAACTAGGATTATTTTGGCAAGGTGGATTAATGTTTCAACATACATGTGTTACCACCAAGACTACCCTCTTACCAGTATATGCATAGGGTTGAGGATTCTTCTTTCCTCCCTACCCCCGTATCTACACAGAGTCCTTGTATGTCAAACGTTAGGTCACCTAAGCTCACAGGTTATCAACAGCAGTTGTCTAGTGTAGGTGGATAATATAATAGAGGAGACCCCACTCAAGAATTCTTGAGTCTTGGGAGGTACCAGAAATTTTATATTTGAGAGTCAGACTTCAGACAGCAGAACAATCTTCATAATATATGCTATTTATTCATATCTTGCACACTACAACTAATACAATGCATTCTGTGTGGCCTTAGCCATCATTGCAGAAACAGAAAAATAGAAATATATATATTAGCATAAAAGAAATTGCTGGATATCCATTTAATATCAAAGTGTAAAACTCTGAAGGTGCATCTTAATTAAAACAAGTTAATTGTTGAAGGACTGAATTAAACTCTAAGTCATATCACAGAGCCAAAATACAAAGGACACAGGAATACATGTCATGATACATCACCCATCAGATGTTATGGATGGTTCTCCTGCTTTCTAGCATTGCTGAGGGGGCCCTGAGTGCTATGAAACCTGGCTTTTTATACACTTTCATTTCTATGGGAAGGCATGTTCCCATGATCTTTTCTCATGAATTCATTCCCACAGATTTGTCATAAACATTCTTATGGGACAGTCTTACAAACAAACACCTTTCCGTTCTCATAGATTAATATCAATTCATAGATGGATTGGCCAAATTATTGCCGGCCATTCAGAAAATCCTACTAAGATATTTCCTGTTCTCTTTATTGTTTACGTTCTAACCCAGACTTGTTTATTTTAAATCTACTATCTTGGCTGTACACCCAGACTTCCTGGTGGGGGAGCAATGGGTAAAATGCTTGTTTTTTTAAAAATGCTTTTTCTCCAACTCTGAAAGGGGGCAATTTCAAACTACTCCTGTTTTACTGTTTGCTCTTGTACCTATATCAAATTTTATATGCTAGTTCAATAAGTCAGAAGCATCTTCTAAGCAAATCTAAGCATACGTAAATGATTTCAGCACATTATATGCATATTTTAAAACATTATCTGGATCTTCCCATTACACATGACTCATGGTCTATATCTTTCATCTGATAACTGGTACTGCCCTGTTGTTCTGCATTTGCATATTTTCAAGATCAGGACAACCTTGTACCACAATTTAATGTTGAACCCTAAGCTATGGTTATTGTTAAGCTATGGTTTATTGTAACCAAGGACTGCAGTTGGTATCTTTCATTAAACCAGAGTTAAAACTAACCAGTTAGTTTTCAACTAAATGACAAACTGCATTTAGTAAAAAAAATGGTAGTTATCTTCTACCCACAGCCATACTGGAGGATGAGCAGAGCAGTGAGGGAATAAGCCCAAGGCTCACCTAGACTCATTTCCATAATGATAAATCTTAGTTTATTATTACATCTAAAGAAGGCAACCGAGTGTGCTGCACCTTTGCCCCCCCCCATTTATTTATCAGCTTGGTTCAGCTGCAAGCACAAATACTGTATCTTAACCCTTTTTTCCCATTTCCCAGGAATCACTGCAGCTATAGAGCATAGTTTGGTGTAATATCCCCGGCCTCTTTTGGTGCAAAGGACATTCCACAATAGACATTGTAAATATCCCAGACTATTATTTCACAAAATAAACATGGAAGGCTGTCATAACCTTTGTCAGACTATGTGTCTACACCAGTGTTTTCCATCACCTGCTACCTAATCTAATTGGAGATGCCAGGAATTTAATCTGGGACCTTCTGCTTGCTAAACCTGTACTGTACCACATAGCCCCCTTCTTCCCATTCATAAGAGCTTGTCTGGGATACCAACCTGGACCCACTTGCACACAAAGCAGGAATTGCAGCCCCAGACCAAAAAACCTCAGTGGAAATTGCTTGTTTATAATTATGAATAAGCATCCTTAACAAAGTAAAACTGTGATAGGAAACAAGAACTTGAACAGGTAGCTGTGAAGTTGTAAGTGGTACAGGATGGGCAATGAACACTAGTTAGGCTACACAGTGGCACAATAGCTAGCAGTCTTTACTTTGAAGTGGGGGATATGATGAGCATTGTTAGTCTGGATACAAGTAACTAGCCAGCATCTGATCGGACTAGGAAATTATGATGGCTCTGCTTAAACTTAGTAGTTGTCTTTCTGTGGAAAACAATGCATATTAGAAATAAGGGTCCAAACTAACTAGCAACATATAATTCAATGTCCCAATTAAATGGGCAATGCCACTTTTTGGAGAGATGGCATTATGTAAGGAAATAATGTGGAAAATTACAGGCATTTCTAGTGTAAATCTCATTTCCTAATTTTGATTTTTTAAAAAAATAATAAATAAATACAAAAACAATTCTGCTCCATACGCAGGAAACCATTCAGGATCAACATGAATTACCTTCTAACACTCACACCTATTTACATTTGACAGAGATATCTGGGTTTGCTGACTGTGGAAAAGCCAAAATATTTTTGTTAGCTGTGTGAAGTGTTCACTTGGAAAGAGCTAGCCCCTCCCCTGAGAAATTACACAGATGCTTTGTGTCTCAACTAATCAGTTGCTAAATTACATTTTTGCTGAGGAGTAGCAGAGCAATCCACACTCCCTTTGTGCTGGGCTGGGGTAGTTAGGGTTGGATTGGGTCTGCCCATCCCTGCTAGCCTCAGCTGACCTTTTACTGGCTGCCAAATGTGTGAGCAGAAGTGCTGCCAATGGAGCTTTCCAAGGGTGAACATGAGGTTGCCTGAGATCTGTTGAATCCTAAATTAATGTGGTGGCATTCAGCCCAATCCTGGTCAGGTCACTGCACCAGCTTTAGGCTAGTGCTCTAATCTGCCTGATTCCCACTATCTGCCCCGTCCCCATGTGTGGCTGAGCTGCAGAAATGGTGGTGATCCTGCCATTCTGTAAAGCCCCACTGGGCGGGGGGGGGGGGGAGAAGAGACACAGGATTGTAGTCTAACTCCCTCCTTTGGAATTGCTTGCTCTCTGACCTTGTGAACAACCCTAATGCTGCTTTGTCAAAAGGAACAAATGGAGCAGAAGATAAGGATGTTTTTCCTTATGGGGTGTGTAATTAGAGATCATGCAGAATATTTGCAAAATCGGATTTGGTATCGAATTCTGGGATAATCCACAAGTTCATGTCATCATCGAATAAGCTCCCACTCTTTGCGTGCATTTGTGACTGTTAGCGACACCATATTTTTTTTAAAAAAAAAATCTGCAGCAAGAATTACGTAATTATTTACATAATTTTTTTTGTAATCTGCTGCTGCTGAATCACAGCAGCATAAGGAATAATGGAGAAAATCCCCCCAAAATTGGAAAAAACAAAGAATTGTGATAACTAGCAGAACACAATTTATAGTGAATAGGAACTCGCAGTCCATTTGACAAATTGAAAAATGGAATGGAATCAGATAGTGAACCCCATCCCTATACATGATACAATGGAGATTATCTGAATGCTTAATTCTGTCTTCCATATAAAATCACTTCTCTCCTCCCCAGTTGAACAAATATTTTGACACAAGAGATACAGTTTTGCTTCTGGTACTCAGGTTAAAACTTTATTAGATAAGGTCAGGAATTTCTTTGACAAGAGAATGGAATAACAATACAGCTGTATTTCTGACTGAAAGGCTAATGGGAAAGATCTTAGCACTCCAGAGTGAAGTGGCAGTAAATGTCATATCCCAACAGTTTATTCCATGTACCATTTAGGTCATGTTGTGCTTTTAATATCTCTATTTAATTATATTTAGCATTGTAGGCAGCTGTTAGGATGGATTGTTATTTTCCTGCCTTGATGGTCCCAAACTGAGCAGAACATTTTATGATTGTTGAACAATTACACAATTAATTGCTCAGTATGATTAGAAATTGTGTTGCTAGAGAGATGAGCAAATGATTTTTTGTTTTTGTTATGAAGCTTAATTGAAGGTTGGTCCCAAGGTGTACAGTAGTTTCTGCCTTGTTTGCTTCATCTGTGCTCTAGATGTCAAGTGGAGAGAACCTTGTTTATATTGCAGAGGCAGCTGAAGCAAAGCATTTTAATGTGCTGGTATTTTTTAACCAATGTTACTCCTCTGCCCAGAGACCTTCTTTTCCTTTGAAAAATGGTTTGGAACTATATTCTTTTCCTCAAAACTGTGAAATCAGGAGTAAGTGTTGAACACCAGTCCATCCATTCTGGTTCAGATGTAGGGATTTTGTGTGAGGACAGGTTCCCTTGTTCACTTTAACATTAAAGAATGTTTAGCACAAGTAAGGATAGACAAATGGCGCCCCGCTCGCCATGCAGCTGACAAGCGGGGCAAGGTTGCAGATGGGGGTGAAGATGCTGCCTCCATCTTTAATGAAGGCAGCATCGCGCATTGCGCTTATGACGAAAGCGCGATGCGTAGTGTGAGGGTTGGAGCTGGCAGGACTATTTAAGTCCCACCACCCCTCCTACCTGCTGCGCGATGCCCACCCCGCCCTCCCTCTTTCATGGTGTGCCTATAGGGTCACTTCGGGGCCGAGTAGGAATTTTTATCCTGCCCACCCGTGTTGGCGGGCAGGTTTTTTGCCTACTCCACACTATGGGACTGGGAGGGAATCGGGTTAGGGGGTGTTGTGTTTAATAGGCAGATTTGGCTTATTTGGCTAATTGACTTATCAACAGGTCATGCCCACAGGGCAATGTATTTAAAACCAAAGCAGGAAGGTGCGGGAAGGGAAATAGGTAAGGACAGCTAGGTGGCCCCCTTAGGCACCTTTGGAGGTGATTGGCAGTTCCGGAGGCCTGTCTCTCAGGGCTTTATGGCTCTAGAGCAGGATATGGGCTGCTTCTGGGGCCAACTTATCCTCATCTACCCAGGGGTTATACGGTCCCGGGTGGGGATGATGTGGGAAGGCCCCCCTACTCAGCTGCAAGGTGTGGCTAGGGTAAAGGGTAAGCAGATGGGCTTGCCCTTGCCCCAACAGGGACTGGTCACCCGAGAGCTGTGTGGTAAGCTACTTGCTTATAGACAGTTCCCGCACCTAGGTTTCCCTCTGCAGGTCACTTTAAATTGGGGTTCTTTGTTTACTGTAATTTAAATAAAGTGGCCCTTGTTCAACCCAAGCTGATGTATCTGCGTTTTATTTCACCCATCAACTGCAAATGTTGATTTCTCTCAGTTTCTCATTTTCCCAGACTTAATTTCAGTTCACCACATTTCCACATCAGTTTGATTTTTTTTAAAAAAGTCATTCGTGTATCAGCATTTTTGTGTACATCTATATACACATTTTATGCAACTTCCCCTAATATAATGCATATCTTCATTAATGTAAGCATTTTAATGTAAACTTTCCCCTAATAAACACATTTTTGGTTGGAGAATTGCATTACAATGTTCAAAGAAGAGCACATTTTGAATGATAGCTGCATTTCATTTCATATAGTTTGGTGACGTGGAAATTAGGTAGGGCTGCATTAAATTGTGAACTGAGCTGAATTTCTCCCCCATCCTTATCCCATCCAAATGCCTCACTGCACTGTTGTGCAGCTTCTTCTGACAGTGATATGAAGCAGGGAGTAATGGCAGAGATACTGAGACAAGGGCAGAAGCAGAAGCAATGATATTTGACTGTTATGAATCTTTTTTCTTTATCCCTCTCCTTAGATTATAAAGCATATGTGTTCTGTAATTTATGTCTTCCTCTTTAGATCCATATTTTATGGCACATTATCTGTTGCCTGAAGCCTAATTGAGGCTTTCTAAATGTTCCTGTTGAAAAATAAATGTTTGTTTGTTTATAAAGTAAATATGTGCAAGACCTCTGTCCATATTAATGAAAGGAAAGATTGCTCCACTTTAATGAGGTACAAATTTTTGCCAGAGGCAACTTTTCAGATTTTAGTAAAGAGGGCCAAAGTGAGGTGGGTGATGTGGAATTCAACAAAGCCCCAAAGCCTGCCCATGGATGCCCTCAAGGTAGAATTGCTAAAAGAAATCAACAAAGTTCCCCCAACAGCATTTATAATGCGCTGTATTTTTCTATTAGAAAACAACATACAGATGAAAACAGCAAAGATATCTTAAGAATATATTGGATCCAGACATGCCCTTCTGCAAATGGAAGGGTTCCTTCCATTCACAGAAGGGACAGTAATCCAGAGCTGACTTATACTGGGGGAAGGGGAATGGAAGGTTTTTGCTGATTCCCCTTCCTCCTGCAGAACCTCCCTTGCAACTTACCACACTGTTCTGGATGGTTTCCCAAACCTCTGGTGTATATTTGGGTGGTAAAAGTGGCCATAGGAGGAAAGAGGAATTAGTGAAAATTGCTCACACACACACACACACACACTTCCAGTGAAAGCATCCCATTAGCAAAATTTCATTCCCAGTAAGTCTGTATACAACTCAGTATTAAATAACATTGGGGTGTACACAGACTTACTGGGAGGGAAGTTCAGCTAATATTTATTTATGTATTTATTAAATTATATCCTGTCCTTCCTCCCAGGAGCCCAGGGCAGCAAACAAAAACCCCAGAAGCACTTTAAAATATCTTAAAAACAAAAGACTTTAAAACATATTAAAACAAAACATCTTTAAAAACATATTAAAACAAAACATTAACATATTTAAAAAACAACTTAAAAAACATCTTTAAAAGCAATTCCAGCACAGACACAGACTGGGATAAGGCCTCTACTTAAAAAGCTTGTTGAAAGGGGAAGGTCTTCAGTAGGCACTGAAAAGATAACAGAGATGGAATCTGGCTAATATTTAAGGGGAGGGAATTCCAAAGTGTTGGTGCCACAACACTGAAGGTCTACTTCCTATGTTGTGCATAGCAGACCTCCTGATAAGATGGTGTCTGCAGGAGACCTTCACCTGCAGAGCACAGTAATCAACTGAGTATATAAGGGGTAAGATGATCTTTCAGGTATCCTGGTCCCAAATTGGGTAGGGCTATGTACACTGTGGAAGGAAAACCCTTCACAATGAAATTTAGGAGAATTGTTGATTGTCTGTTTTCCCCGGACAAGATGTTCACAAAGGGTTAAGGGAGGTGAAGGAGTCAAGACTTAAACATTCATGCATGGTAGCCTGAGAACAAGGTCTCTGCTAACTTCCTCAAGCACCCAGGAGCGGTAGAAGCTAGAATGTGAGTTGGTTAAGCCACTGATTCAATTGGCCATGTTCAGATTAATACTGATATGGAGGGAGAGTCTTGCAAAATCAGCAACGCATTCCAGGGACCCTTCTCAGCACATACACATTCATTCCAGCTCCCCACTCCCTACTCATTCACAGACGTCTTAAAATCAAACTATACAATGATTCTTCATGTTACCACAACCTGAACAAGGTAATCATTCAAGGGACTTACGGTACACAACAGATTTACCCAAGCTACCAGGGCAATTGAGTTGATGTCCCAAGCCATTAGCGGCACTGGCTGAGGCTGCTACCAGCTTCAGCTTCTGGACCAACCTCAAGGACAACCCCACATAGAACACATTGCAGCAATCCATCCTGGAGATTACCAGTGCATGGAGAACTGTGGTCAGGCTATCCCAGTCCAGAAATGGCTACAGCTGTCTTACCAGCCAAAGCTAGTAAAGGCACTCCTAGCCAGGAGATCACCTGGGCCTCTAGCAACAAAGATGGATCCGGGAGGACCCTCAAAGTACAAACCTGCTTTTTCAGAGGGAGTACAATCTCATTCAAAGCAGGGAATTGACCAATTATCCAAACTTGGGAACCACCAACCCACAGCGCCTCCATCTTGCTAGGATTCAGACTCAGTTTATTGATCCTCATACAGCCTACCACTAAGTCCAGGTAGCAGTACTGGGCTTGCATGGCCTCTCCCAATTCAAATGTTACAGAGAAAAAGAGCTTGGTATCATCAGCGTACTGCTGACACCTTGCCCCAAATCTCATAATGATTGCTCCCAAGGGCTTCATATAATTGTTAAACAGCATTAGGGACAAAGTCGTACCCTGCGGCAGCCCACAGCACAACTGCCAGGGGGCTGAAAAACAACCACCCAATGCTATTCTCTGAAAATAACCCTGGAAATAGGATTGGAACCACTGTAAAACAGTGACACTGTTACCCATCTCACCAAGTCGGCTTAGAAGGATACCATGGTCAATGGTATAAAAAGCTGCTGAGAGATCAAGAAAGAATGCCAGGGTTGACCTTCCTCTCTCCTTCTCCCATATAATGGTCATCCATCAGACCAACCAAGGCCAATTCAGTCCCATAACCAGGCCTAAACCCAGATTGGAATGGGTCAAGATAATCTGTATAGTAGGCCCATTTAAATAATGTATGTATTATATAAGTCTGTATAGGTTTATAGAGTTAGAAGTTTATGTGCCCATTCGCCCTCTCTAGGAAGTCTGGGCATAAAACCAAGATAGTAGTTTTTAAATAAACAAGTTTGACTTAGAACGTAAAGAGTGAACAGGAAATTTTGTTGTTATTGTTATGTGCCTTCAAGTCAATTATGACTTATGGTGACCCTATGAACGAGTGACCTCCAAGAGCATCTGTCATGAACCACGCTGCTCAGAACTTGTAAGTTCAAGTCTGTGGCTTCCCTTATGGAATCAATCCATCTCTTGTTTGGCCTTCCTCCTTTTCTACTGTTTTCCCCAGCATTATTGTCTTTTCTAGTGAATCATGTCTTCTCATGATGTGTCCAAAGTATGATAACCTCAGTTTCATCATTTCAGCTTCTAGTGATAGTTCTGGTTTAATTTGTTCTCACACCCAATTATTTGTCTTTTTCGCAGTCCATGGTATGGGCAAAGCTCTCCTCCAACACCACGTTTCAAATAAGTTGATTTTTCTCATGCCAGCTTTTTTCACTGTCCAACTTCCACATCCATACTTAGAGATCAGGAATACCATGGTCTGAATGATCCTGACTTTAGTGTTCAGTGATACATCTTTGCATTTGTTCTATATTCTTACATATGCTAATGGTGGCCACTTGACAAGCCTATTAACTTACATACTAGCTTAACAAAGGAAACTAGTCTGATGAGTGGAGTGGGTTTCTTCCTTGCATATCCTAACTTCCAGATACAAGATCACAGGCTTGAGGGGAACCCAAAGTAATCATCTATCTCAACCCCCAATCTCATAACAATATATTAAGAATGACAAGTCTCATCCCACCACTCTAAAAGATAAGCATCTCAGTAGAGGCCAACTTAGTCACCAAAATATCCTAGCTGTTAGAGTGCTGTTAGTTGTTCCTCATGTTACAAAGGCCCAACTGACCTCAACCAGAAGTCGAGGATTTCATGTTTTTGGTCCCATGCTATAGAACAGTCTTCCAGCAGAGATTCAGCAGGCAACCCTGCTTTTGACTTTCAGGATCTCTTAGATTCTGTTTTCAAAAATACAGGTAATGATGCTGCCTTAACTGCCATTTCTAATTGACATTTTTCAGCATAGAAAAAAAACTTGGTAACTCAAATTTACAACACAATGAAAGCAAACGACTATACACATTTTTACTTTTGTTTTTATATGTTCTGTCTTCTAAGTTGATAGAAGTCATTCTGTATCATTTGGAAGCAATCTGATCTGTTTCTTCTCCACTCTGTGCTGTTCTGATTTGATTTGTTATTCATTATTGGGGAAAGGCCATAGCTCAGTGGTAGAGCATTGCAGAACATAAAATTAATATTCCCTTTTCAATCTGAGTAAGAGCTGTAGCTGGCAGAGCCTCTGCTTTGTATGCAGAAGGTCCCAAATTCAATCCCTGACCACTCCAGTTAAGGCTGAGAAAGAACCCTGCCTGAAACCTTGGCCAATCACTGCCAGTCAGTGTAGACAATACTGAGCTAGATGGACCAATCATAGGACTCAATTTAAGAAGCTTCCTATGTTCCTATATCCAAATCTGATTAATTAAATCCAAACCTCTCTTTTGTCCCCATTAACTATAATGGGAATCTAAAAACAAGCTATAACTTCAAACATATGTGGATGAGATTTGCAGGCAAAGGAACCTCTCCAGAGTGGATGAGGCCTGCCTAATTTGAGGCAAATCCATCCAGGTTTGTTTGGTAAAAATAACTTTTTTTTAAGACAAGAAAAAAGACAAAGAAAAGAAAAGTTCTTTCTGTTTTTTTCTACCAGAATTGGATTCTTCTCAGGGGAGGAAGTGTGGCAAATTTCAGAAAGAAAGTTAGGTGCAATGGATCTCCCACAACAGCAAACTCAACTGTTGAGGTAGGGAATAGAAATCATGTTCCCTCCCCTGCATTTTGAGGGGGATGGGAGGGGGCAATCAGTTGAAAAACTGAAAGCATGCATGAGGTTTCGCTGGGTAAGAAGCCTGCCAAATTTCAGACTAATTGGTCTAGGGTAATTTTACTTTCTTTATTCAAAAATATGGAAAAGTCACATTTTTTTCTCAGTGCCCCTCCCCCAAGAAAGAAAAAGAGCCAGGATTTTAATTGTTTGTTAGGAAAAAGGATTATTGGAAATGTACCCCCATCCCTCTCAAGCTGTGGGTGTTTCCCCAAACATTACAATTTATGGCATAACCTAAGCAACAGAGCAACTCAAAGGTGTGGGCGCTCCCTGATCCATCCTGACACATCTTGTTAATGGTGTGATACAACTCAGTAACAATGAAGATTATCCTGAATCATCCTGATTTGCATCATTTGAGGTACATGGACAGCCAATGTATTACAACAATTTATTTACAACAATTTGTTATATTACAACAATTTATTTAAGTTCAGATTTATTTCTGAGTGGACATATGTAATAATACAGTCACCAATATTATTCACATACACATTCACAATGCACAAAAGTAATCTAAACACACAACCCCCACATATATGATAACTCAACAGTCACACTCTGCTTACATCTACCACTTCCATCCATTCAATAAAAAACTTAAATGTTTAAGTAACTAGTAATCATGTACATAAAAACAGATCTGCTGAATAAAAACAAGGTAGTAGCCAGTAGTAGGAGAAAACAAAAATTTCCATCCCTCTCACCGGGACAATACCCTCTCGACACCTCCAATCTAGGGAGATTAAGGCTTTCACCCTATGCGGAGTCCGGTGCAGCCACTTCACAGGAAGCATTAGCCAAAACAAAAATTCCATTAAGAACATTGGCAAACAAGTAAAAGAGGGGTAGAGCTCTCACCCTTGTGATGATTTCACAGGGGAAACCCAAAAATGATGTTCCTCTTTGGAGCTATCCCTTCAGGGATGACTGCCCAGTTTCGCCTGGCAGTGTCATCCCATTACATTGCAGCATCTTGCTTTTTATTTCTATGGTCAGGAAATGATGCTCAGCTGCCCAGATTCCTCTCAACCACTATCATGCCTCCAGGTGGTTCTGCTGCAGCTAAAGAGTTTTACAGGCAGATGAGGACTATTGATAGCTGGGGGGCAGATGATGATAATATTCCTTTTTCCTTTTTCCCTTTCCTCCTCGCCATCTGGCACAATGGTTCCTCCTCAACAGGATTTACTTCTGAGTGGACATGCATAGGATTACACTGATATATATGAGCAGAATACAATTCTCATGATAAAGACATGCTGAAAATGAGCACCGAGACTAGCAAAGAAAACTTACCTTCAGACTCTGTGACTTTGATATTGATCTGCTGCGAGGGAAAAATCTATGCCAAGGAGCCTAAAGGGCCAGATTGATCAAAAGAAAAATGGACAGATAGGGTTTTTTAAAACCACTTTTCACAAATGTGATTCATTAAAAAACTAGAAAGTAGATAAATGACAAAATCTGTTTTTAATGATGCTTTCTTGAGGCTAAGTGCAATTCTGATTCCTCCCCCTCCCCATCAGAGCTACAGGCTAATCAGATGAGAGTGTGAAAATAATTTCAAAACCATAGATTGAGGGGCAGACATAGAGAACTATTCTTCATGTTCTACTCTTATGTTAAGAGGCAGTCCAAGAGTCAGTAGCACCTCAGTCAGTAGGCTCATTTCTGATGTGAGGCGACTTTTATGGCCAAGAAGGTATAAGCTACAGATAGTATTTAGGAAATCAGCCTATAGGAAATGGCAAGGAAAAGAGAAAACAGGAGTCAAAAGCAAAGGAAAAATATATTTGAAATAGAAAACAGGAGTCAAATGTAGGGATGGGTGAGGAATTTGATTCAGTTTGCATTTAAAGCCAAATCTACCAAATTTGCACTTTTTGAAACAGAGTACTGAAAAACAGCCATCCTTCAAAGTTCACACTTACTGAATTTTGTAATACAGTTCTCCAGCCAAACAATGTTTATAAAAATGCATATATTAGGAGAAAGTGTGCATAAAAATGAATATATCTGTTAACATAACATACAAAAATATGTTATTAGGAGACTTTACTTGAAAAAAATGTGCTCATCAGTTAAAACTGCATACAAAAATGTGTTTAGTGGGAGAAATTCACACTACAATGCTGAAGAATTTTCATGAGCATTTTTTTAAGAAAAATTACAAATGGTTGCAAAACTGAATTTAAGATTGGAAAAATGGGAACTGAGGAGAAGTGAAATGGACAGTTCTTTCCATCCATAGTCAAAACCAAGAGAAAGCAAGGCAATCCTATATTTTATAGCAAACTCATTATCTGTGTGGAGATCCTTGTATACTGAGAAGCCCCAAGTAGCACCATCCATGCACAAGAGGGAGATGTATCATCAGGTTTGAGGGACCAGCAACATTTGGAAAAGTTGAAAAAATCTTTAGGAGGAAAAAAATCCCTCTAAAGTGGCACACACATCCCATGACAACCCAGTGAGGACTGAGCATACGCAATCATCACAGAATAGAAAACTGGGAGAAGGAGGAGGAGGAATGGAATGGAGTAGCCTGGAAAAAGTCCTCAACAATATCCTTGGTATCTTAAATTTGGACATGTAAATTCTTCATCTGTGTTTAACTGAAACTTCTCTGAAGGAAAGGAGACTAATGAATAGGAAAGAGATGGCCCTTATGGCATGTTATGAATATAGAAGTCTCCTATTATTTACTTTCATCCCTACCTGTCTCTGAGAGGTATTATTTTTAAACAAAGCAATTCAAAAGTCCAATAAAAAATAGTCCTGGTGTTTCATCATTAGAAGGTAACTGGTCACTTAGATTGACAGTTGTGTTTTAAAGGACCTCATAACTTCAGGACTTTCAAAAAAATATTTATTTCATTGTTTCATAAAGTTCTAATGTTAAATAGAAACAGCATTTTCCATGTATGGCTTTATTTATTCATTGTTGTAATACACCACCCTTTGCCATCACACCCATAAAGGAGACTCAGGATGCAAAATATATAGTAAAATGATTATATTTATTAAATATAACAAAATAGAGGATCTGCAAAAAAAATTAACTAAATCATATGAGTCCGGGTGGGTGTGTTGTTAATAAGGAAGGATCACATTCCTCCCTTCTCCTGGGCATCTTTACAGCCGCAATCTGTGACCACACAGCAAAGGATAGGAAGGGAATTCTCCCTCCTTGCTATGTGAACCCTGGGTGTGTGAACATGACATGCACATCCTGGCCCTGCTGTCCAGTGTTCACCAAAGTGTGCATGCCAAGCCTAATGGACACCCCCAAGGACACCCTCCAAGCAAAGGCCCAATAATGCTTCAGGTGCAGGCGTTTTACCAACCAGTTCTTTGAAATTTCCTCATCTGCCCAGACTACATGTCAGTTAAACCAAATACTCACAAACACCACTCCAAAAGCGAACCAGGATCTTCCAACAGTGTGAGTCAGGCAAAAAAGTAGACTCCCAAAGGCCAATATGGGACTCACTCCCCCCCCCCATCAAAAGGAGATTAGTAAAACTCACAATGTAAAGGGAGGGAGAGCGGATGCTGCAAAGAAGAAGGATGGGCTTGGGGCAGAACTGGCTTAAAAGCCTGTCCACTGCTCCTTCCTGATTGGATTACAAACCCTGTTATGGAGGCTTCTCTTGGGAAAAGTGTGTGTGTGTGTGTGTGTGTGTGTGTGTGTGTGTGTGTGTGTGTGTGTGTGTGTGTGTGTGTGTGTGTGTGTGTGTGTGTGTGTGAGAGAGAGAGAGAGAGAGAGAGAGAGAGAGAGAGAGAGAGAGAGAGAGAGAGAGAGAGAGAAATTTGCCCCTACTCAAGAATGGCAGCAGCATTTTTCTGCCAGAGGCCTCTGCAGCTAACAAGAATCTTAAAACTTGATCTATATATCATGCAAGAATAATTAAAATTAGTACACATTGATAAACAAAACCTCTTTAAAAATGCAACAGCAAAATGACAAAAGCTCTTTAAAAATACAACAGCAGAATCACAAAAGCTCTTTGTTAAAATATACAGCAAGCTATCCAAAACCTGATGAAATAAATACATTTTAAGATGTCAGCTAAATGTGGGGTACTCCTGAATCTCATTCAGGAGGAAATTCTATAAGCAGAGGCCACCACCAAGAAGGTCAAGAGAGAGAAATATTTGAAATGACCTTATTACTCAGTTGAATAGTTTGGTGAGTTAGAATGCAAGACTCGATCCTAACCCTTGGCATGCCTACACATTTATAACATTTCAGCAAAAAAGTGCCTTCTACTGCCATCCCTGTGGAACAAAGAGATACAGTAACTATTTATATTTTGACTACGCAGTACTTAATGCACAGCTTCTACTTAAGAAGCGAAAATGAAGAAATAATGTACTTCTTTCCTAAAATAAGGAAGGCACAGAGTGTTGAGGACCAGAGAGGTAAGTGTGTGTTGGGGGTGGGTGGGAAGTGAAGTTCAAGGTCATATTGACAATCCAGGAGAGATTGATGGACTTGTGTGTGGCAAAAGTGAAGGTTACTTGATGGCAAACATTTCTTCTCATTGTGCTATTTGTGCTATATATTTATGCTTTGCATATTATGTATGCACAGTGCAAGTAAGTGAGTAATTTTCTTTTAGTAAAAGAGTAAAATGTGCCATTTTCATTTGGGCTTTTAAAATAAAAAAGGATATGATTTGATTTACATGTATTAAATGATTTAAAATTATGTTTCTTAAATGCTTCATTGATTAAATTGCCTAAAATGCAAGAAAAAAGACTTCTGGTGGCATTCCACTTTCCAACAGTTTGCAATCTCAATTTATAAGAGTACCTGAAGAATCCAGATTGCACTCATATCTTTCTTCAGCTGTCAAAATATTCATTTATAAATATGAATGGGCTTGTTCTGAGAACTGCAATTGAAATGCAGCTCCATTTTAGCAAACAAAATTTTAGCATTCATTTGTTAAACCAACTTTCTGAATTCTGATAAAATGTGTGTAGAACATGGAGTAGAAACTACTTCACTCTTCCATGAAAGCATACACACACACACCCCCCTGATACATTTCTCCTCCTTGAAAAATCAGTGGGAAAATAAATGTACTGCTATGTTTTGTTCATCAGATCCATTTACGTTAGGGTTGCCAGGCTCAGGGCCTGAGACTGATCCCGTATCTTTAGGAGAAGAAAAAAATGTCAGCCAAGTGCAGGTTTTCTTGCAACACTGTAACAGGAAAAACCACAAGGTGGAATTCTCCCTTCCCCCTGCACAACTTTTAAATATACAGAAGACCTCTTGGTTGTCAGGCCCAGCCTTTATCTTTAAAAGTTTTGCAGGGGGAAGGGAGAATTCAACCTTGTGGTTTTTCCCATTACAGTGTTGCAAGAACACATGCACTTGGCTGACTTTCTCTTCTCCTAAAGATACAGGATCAGTCACAGGCCCTGAACCTGGCAACCCTAATTTGCATTTACAGACTAAAGATCCTTATCCTGGCCTTAGAAGATAGTAATGCATATGTATATATATATATATACCCCTCTCTCTGTATGTGTAGGTATATATGTATATGTGTGTGTGTATAAATATACATTACAAATGAAGATAAACATTGTCTATAAGGGATGGCCTTTATTTTGTCAAGAGTTCCATTCACATGGAAACTCCAGCACTAGGTTTTCATCTATTCATGTTGTGTATCTTCTTGTAAAAGTCAATATGTCACTATTTTCTGTATGTCAGTGTGAAGGCTGATCGGAGTGTTGACTTTAAAGACAGGTCACAAAGTCATAGAGAAGAAAAGCAACAACCTTTACTAGAATGGAATGATGCTAAATGTCACAGAACAAAAGATTTAGATGCAATTTGGTGAAGTGACATGCAAAAATGTGTGGAAGGCAATGCTTACAGGACATGTTCTAAATCATGTCAACCTTAAAACCAACATTGCTATCATGCAGAAATTGTACCCAACACCGAACACACAACTAGGCCTTTCACTAATAAATAGTGGTGCTAATTAAAGATTTTAAAGAGCATCCGACTTTAAACTGTCTTTGTAAGAAAATTGAGGAAAAGATTGGCAGCATAGAGTCACTCGTATTACATTTCCAAAGAAAACTTGGTCCAAGTAAACTAGACCTTTCAATTTGCTTAATGCTCTGTTCAACCATTCACATCTTGGCTGTGACCCAGTGGCAAGTACAGCTATTATGTTTCACTACATCTCACTGTAGTCCTTGAAGCTGACTTAACCCTTTTCAGCAGCACCTGAACTGCCATCTGACAGATGGCCAATACAGATGTAAGCCATAATTAGAACACTGATCTTTAATCTGCCTTGTTCCTTGTTCACTGGGTAGAATCCTGACATATAGCATTTCACAACCATTGCAAATACTTGAACTGAGATTCTTTTTGAAACCCCTGTGGTATGAGCATCATTATTTAGGATTTTGTTTTTAGGTCCAATGATATAATGTCAAATATATTATATCATGTTTAGAAAATGGAAAATTAGCTGCCTACTTTTATTATAAGCCTAATCTTAACATGATTTTGTGTTCACATATCTGAAGCTACAAATGATATATGATGATCAGGGAATATACAATTCTGGGTTTCTCTTGGCTATGGTTAAGAGACTGGCAGTGGATAGTGTGATTGTGTGGGCCCTCTGTGCAAGTGGTTGTCAAAGCAAATTTTAGTCTTAGGGGCATCAGCTATTTCATGTTGAAACTTTCAGCTCTAGGCCAATGGATCATATGTCTTTATGCCTATACATGATAAAAAGTCAAAAGCCATTATCTGCTTATCATTCAGTCATCTGTACAGAACAGTGATGGGGAACCTGTGACCCTCCAGCTGTTCTTTGACTCCATCTCCCATCAGTTCCAGCTAACAAGGCCAATGGTTGTAGATAACAGCAATGTTCGGAGGGCCACAGTTTCCCTTCTCCTAGAATATAAAGGAATATTTATATCTCTCTCTGCATATATACATATACACAACACACACACGAAGGAGTACTTCATTACAGAAAAATAGCACGTCAAATTCCACTTCCATATCTAGTTTAAATCATACCCTGTAATTAGTATTCAGTTTGAGTGTACTGTGCCAACAGAACAGCAAGTGTTCCATGATGGAACTCAAGGCATCATACAGAGAGTTCTCCAGAAGCATCTGGTGGGGAGGGCACCACCTCAGGCCTGGCTGTCCAGCAGGAGCATTGCTGCCATGTAGAGGGGTGGGACAGGTTGTCAGAACTCCTCCCTTGCACTGGCCGTGACACGGATCTCTCACAATCCCACCACTAGGCAGCAATATCTTACACACTGGAAAGCAATGCTGTCCTGACACTTTGCTTTAGTGTCCTGCTTTTACAGATTGCTATGAAGTGTCTAGGTATACTTTCAGGCCATAACCCCCCTGTAACTTTCTGTATTTAAAGACTACAGCCCTGGGTTGCCTTTGGATACCTTCTGCTGCTACACTAACCATTCATTGCTGCCACCAAAGTTGCTGGTTCCAGCTTTGGTTTTTGCTCTGCCCACCCTTCTCCTCTGTATGAACCCAGCCAAGGACAAGGCATGTTGTTTAACCAAACAGATTTATTAAATAACACTGGGAATCAACAAGATTACTTTGAATTCAGTAGTCATGCATGTGGTCACCAAATCTGGCAAGTCAGGCCCACTTCCTTCAGGAAACAAGGTGACCTGTAAAACCCTTGCATCACTAGCGTGATAGTGCTTTAACATGTTCACATGTACCACTTTCTGTTTTTCTGGTTTATCTGATGTTATAGCGTAAGACAAGGTGTTTAATTTTCCCCTAATAACGAATGGTCTGTCCCAGCTAGCTTGCAACTTGTCCTGTTTTCTGGGAATAAACACCATGACCATATCCCCCACTTCATATGTACCCTCTCTTGCTGTTCTCTCATACCAATTTTTGTTGCATTTGGTTCATATTTTCTTGTACTACTTTCATCATGGATTCTAATTTGTTACGGAAGTCCATCACATAATCTACCACAGATGTTTTATATTCCACAAAGTACCCTTCCCAAGAATTCTGTAATAATTCTAAAGGACCCCTAACTTTCCTAGAATACATTAGTTCAAAAGGTGAAAACCTGGTTGATTCTTGCGGCACCTCCTGGTAGGCAAACAACAAACACCTCAAGCATTCATCCCAATCCTATGGGTGATCCTGTACATAGCTTTTAATCATCCCTTTCAGAACCTGTTAAGTGGTTGTTTTTAGATGCTTCAACCCACAGCACTTCCATATGCACTGCATAACTTCCCCTATAAATACACCGCCTTGATCTGTCAATACGTCATGAGAAAAACCCAGTCTCATAAAAATCTTCAGTAATATTCCTGCTACTACGGATCTCAGTGCCTCAGCATCCAGGTACCTTGTGATATAGTTTACCACCAGTAAGATATACCGCCAGCCATGCCTTAAAGGTTTAGATAAAGGACCCACTGTGACAATCCCCACTCTGTAAAAAGCTTACCCTGGGAAGAATGTGTTTGGCCACAGCACGGAGACATTCATCAGGAGGGCTTTAAACTGAATCCTAAGGGGGAGGGAGAAGTAAACTTGGCAGCAACGACTGATGAAAGCTTGTAAACAGTAAATTTAGGTTGCTAGGTAGGATGCTGAAAGCCAGGACCTCCAAGGTGGCTTTCTCTGAAATGCTACCGGTTCCATGCGCAGGACCAGCCAGACAGGCACAGCTTAGCAGTCTCAATGCGTGGATGAGACGATGGTGTCAGGTGGGTTTGGATTTGTTAGGCACTGGGGAACATTTTGGGACAAGCCGGGCCTGTACAAAAGGGATGGGCTCCACTTGAACCAGAATGGAACCAGACTGCTGGCACTTAAAATTAAAAAGGTAGCAGAGCAGCTTTTAAACTGACTGAGGGGGGAAACCTGACAGGAGTTGAGGAAGGTCCGGTTCGGAATAAACCTCCCCCCTGGGATAAAGACCAAAGAAATGATGAAATTGTAAAAGGGGTAGGCCTAGAAGTAGGCATTGTGAGAGCAGGGGCACAGGATATAAATTCAGAAGGGCAAAATTACCACAGGCCAAACCACAAGTGCCAAAGACACTTGAAGAGAGACACTGCTTACAAGTGCCTGTATGCCAATGCTAGGAGCCTCCGAACCAAGATGGGAGAACTGGAGTGCTTGGTCTTAGAGGAGAGCATTGATATAGTGAGCATAACAGAGACCTGGTGGAATGGAGGAAACCAGTGGGATACGGTTATCCCTGGATATAAACTATATCAGAAGGACAGGGATGGACGCATTGGTGGTGGAGTCGCTCTATACGTGAAAGAAGGCATTGAATCCAGAAAGCTGGAAACCCCAAAAGAGGCGGACTCCTCCACAGAATCGTTGTGGGTAGTGATACCATGCCCCAGGAGGGATTTAATACTGGGAACGATCTATCATCCCCCTGATCAAAATGCTCAGGGAGACCTGGAGATGAGATATGAAATTAAGGAAGCATCCAAACTAGGAAATGTGGTAGTAATGGGTGACTTCAACTACCCAGACATAGACTGGCTGCATATGTGTTCCAGTCATGACAAAGAAGCAAAAATTCTAGATATTCTAAATGACTATTCCCTAGATCAGTTGGTCATGGAACTGACGAGAGGGATGGCAACCCTGGACTTAATCCTCAGTGGGGACCGGGACCTGGTGCGAGATGTAAGTGTTGTTGAACCGATTGGGAGCAGTGACCACAGTGCTATTAAATTAAACATACATGTAAATGGCCACTTGCCAAGAAAATCCAACACGGTCACATTTGACTTCAAGAGAGGAAACTTCACAAAAATGAGGGGATTGGTAAAAAGAAAGCTGAAAAACAAAGTCCAGAGGGTCACATCACTTGAAAATGCTTGGAAGTTGTTTAAAAACACTATATTAGAAGCTCAACTGGAGTGCATACCGCAGATCAGAAAAGGTACCGCCAGGGCCAAGAAGATGCCAGCATGGTTAATGACCAAAGTCAAGGAAGCTCTTAGAGGCAAAAAGTCTTCCTTCAGAAAATGGAAGTCTTGTCCGAATGAAGAAAATAAAAAAGAACACAAACTCTGGCAAAAGAAATGCAAGAAGACAATAAGGGATGCTAAAAAAGAATTTGAGGAGCACATTGCTAAGAACATAAAAACCAACAACAAAAAATTCTATAAATACATTCAAAGCAGGAGACCATCTAGGGAGGCGATTGGACCCTTGGGTGATAAGGGAGTCAAAGGCGTACTAAAGAACGATAAGAAGATTGCAGAGAAGCTAAATGAATTCTTTGCATCTGTCTTCACAGTGGAAGATATAGGGCAGATCCCTGAACCTGAACTAACATTTGCAGGAAGGGATTCTGAGGAACTGAGACAAATAGTGGTAACGAGAGAGGAAGTTCTAGGCTTAGTGGACAATATAAAAACTGACAAATCACCGGGCCCGGATGGCATCCACCCGAGAGTTCTCAAAGAACTCAAAGGTGAAATTGCTGATCTGCTAACTAAAATATGTAACTTGTCCCTCGGGTCCTCCTCCATGCCTGAGGACTGGAAAGTGGCAGATGTAACGCCAATCTTCAAAAAGGGATCCAGAGGGGATCCTGGAAATTACAGGCCAGTTAGCTTAACTTCTGTCCCTGGAAAACTGGTAGAAAGTATGATTAAAGCTAGATTAACTAAGCACATAGAAGAACAAGCCTTGCTGAAGCAGAGCCAGCATGGCTTCTGCAAGGGAAAGTCCTGTCTCAGTAACCTATTAGAATTCTTTGAGAGTGTCAACAAGCATATAGATAGAGGTGAGCCAGTGGACATAGTGTACTTAGACTTTCAAAAAGCGTTTGACAAGGTACCTCACCAAAGGCTTCTGAGGAAGCTTAGCAGTCATGGAATAAGAGGAGAGGTCCTCTTGTGGATAAGGGATTGGTTAAGAAGCAGAAAGCAGAGAGTAGGAATAAATGGACAGTTCCCCCAATGGAGGGCTGTAGAAAGTGGAGTCCCTCAAGGATCGGTATTGGGACCTGTACTTTTCAACTAATTATTATTATTATTATCTAAAATTTATTCGATGCCTATCTGGCAGGACAACCTGTCACTCTAGGCGACATACAAAGGAATAAAAATACAAAAACAACATATCAAAATATAAATCAACAGGTACATAATAAAAATACTGTTCACATAAGACCCCAAAAATCAGACCACCCCCTTTGCCAGCTAACTGTGGCATGTTCATTCATCTGACTGTACAAAAAGCCATGTCTTCAACTGCCTCCGAAAACACAAAAGTGAAGGGGCTAAGCGAGTATCAACTGGTAAAGTGTTCCATAGCATGGGAGCTGCAATGGAGAAGGCTTTAGATCTAGTACCACTTAATCTGGCCGCTCTGATAGATGGAACCACAAAAAGTCTAGCGGCTGAGGACCTCATACGCCCATCTGCTCCAAGAAGAGAGAGTTTGTTCTTCAAATAGATTGGACCAGCATCAAAAAAGGACTTATAAGTTAAAGCTAGTATTTTAAACTTCACCCGCAACACTATCGGGAGCCAATGAAGTTCCCGAAGGATTGGGGTGATGTGTTCTCTCCTATGGCAGCCCTTAATGAGTCATGCCACTGCATTCTGGACAAGTTGAAGCTTACGCAAAGTTCCCAAAGGGAGACCAGCATATAGAGCATTACAGTAGTCCAGACGGGAAAGAACCAAGGCACTGACTACAGTTGGTAAAAGATGCTTTGGCAGATAGGGGCAGATTTTGCGAATGAGGGACAGGTGGTAGAGTGCAGTTCGACAAACTGCCGCTATCTGAGCCTCCATCGTCAGTTGGGAGTCCAAGATGACACCCAAACTACGAACTTGGTCACTCAAGGGAACAGAAACTTGGTTGAAAGTCACTTGAGTTATTCCTAGTTTGGACCGATCACCTACCAAGAGGATCTCAGTTTTATCAGAATTTAGCCGCAGTTTGTTCTTAAACATCCATTCCCCTATTAGTTCCAGCCCTTTTGTCAGTTGTGTTGCAGCAGCCTGTGGGGAAGATTTAAAAGACAAGTAGATTTGGGTATCATCTGCATACTGATGAAATTGCAGACCCATACTACGAATAAAGTCACCCAACAGTTTGATGTAAATGTTAAAAAGCATTGGGGCAAGAATCGAGCCTTGTGGCACGCCACAATCTAGCGGCCACGGTTCCGATATCTCATCCCCCAATGCTACTCTTTGGGTTCTTCCACTGAGATAAGAGCGGAACCAACACAGGACATCTCCTTGAATGCCCATGGTCATTAAACGATCTAGAAGAATGTTGTGATCGACCGTATCAAAGGCTGCTGACAGATCGGGAAGAGCGAGGAAGGTATATTCTCCTCTATCTAAGGCTCTTCTCAGATCATCAACCAGTGCGACCAGGGCCGATTCAACCCCATGTTTTGGTCTAAACCCTGACTGAAGGATGTCTAAGTATCTACCTTCATCCAGATGTGATTGTAATTGAATAGCCACCGCACGCTCAATCGCCTTCCCCAGAAAAGGAAGATTTGAGATCGGTCGGTAGTTATTCAAGACCAGAGGGTCCAGGGCCGGTATTTTTAAGATAGGAGTTACCACAGCATCTTTAAGTACAGTTGGCAACAAACCCTCTTCCAAGGAGGCATTAACTATGTCCTTAATCCTGTCCCCCAGTTCGAGCTTGGCATCCATCACCAGCCAAGATGGACAAGGATCTGATAGGCAGGAAGAAGGGTTAAGAGAACCAAGAACACTGTGGATATCTACAAGAGATAGAGGTTGAAAATGGTCCCAAATAACGGCCGCATCCGAATGTAAAAGTGGATCAGGATCCGCGGCCGATGGTATACAAGTGGGGATGGAGTCTTTTATCTTGCTGACTTTGTCTGCAAAATGCTTCACCAGGTCATTACAACTGGCCTATATCGATGTCACTGGACCAGTGCCTACGGGTCCCGCTAAGCTTCGAACCACTTGGAACAATTTTCTGGAGCAGTCTTTAGCCGCCATAATTGAATCCGTAAAAAAGGCCCTTTTAGCAGCTCTTAGCTCCTTACGATAGATCAGCAAAACTTCCTTCAGTTGTAAATGCAATAGGGGGTTGTGCGACTTCCGCCAAGAACGTTCTAGTTGCCTTGCCAACTGGCTAAGACTCCGCAGAGGTGCATTAAACCAAGGAGAGGACCGGGTACGATTTAATGGAAGCGGGCATCTAGGAGCTAAGCGATCCAGAGCTTTCATAATCTCTATGTTCCAGCCATCCACAAGTGACACCACAGAGGACTCGGCACTGCCGATCAGTGCGTCCCCAAGCTCACAAATAAGCCCCGCTGGAGTCATCAGTCGCCTGGGGTGAGAAAGCCGCAGCGACCCTTTAGTTTCATGAGGGGGCAGATGAACCCCAATGTCCACCTTTAAAAGATAGTGGTCTGTCCAAGAGATCGGTGTCAGCTGTACCTTCTCCATTGACGTCTTGAAACCCTCTACTTTTGACACAAAGATCAAGTCCAGAACATGTCCAGCTACATGAGTAGGCCCCGACTGGATAGAAAAGAGCTCCCAGTCCGCCATCGTGGTCAGAAAATCCCTTTCCACACCTAGAGAGGGAGCCTCAGCATGCACATTAAAATCACCAAAAACTATAAGATTTGGGGAATGTGAGCGGGCTTCCAAAACTGCTTCTAATACTTCTGTTAAAGATTCCAGAGCACATCGAGGTGGACGATAAACCAGGAGAAAACCCAGTTTATTATTTAGGCTACTTTTACAATACAATCAATGAACTTAAACTTTTGTAAAGGATGTCTAGTCAGACATAGAGATCCTTGAAAAATGAGTGCCACTCCTCCCCCTCTGCCACCAGTTCTTGATTGAAAAATAAAGGAAAAGTCTGACGGCCGGCCACATGACTAATATAGTGGGGGTGGCGGCATCATCAAGCCAGGTCTCCGTTATGCCGATTACATCCGCTTGTTCAGATAAAATTAGATCATAAATCAGGTGAGTCTTTTGTGAAACTGATCTAGCATTGAGCAACAAAATTCGAAGGCTAGTAATCCTGCTGGATTTAGCTTCAGCATAGATTGGAGGTGGGTTCTTCAACTCAAGGGGTCTTAGATAACACCCTCTTGTAGCAGTCCGATGGTGTGAATAAGATTTAGGTTTCCTCCCATAAAATGTAATCCGAGTGGGGATATAACAACCCTCAACAACCCCTGACTTGCTCTTTGACAGGCACATGAATAAATGGAGAGAGATAACAGGGAGAGAGTCAGCTCAGTCCTTGCTAAAAAGGGCAGCTTCAGCCTTCCTGAAACACAACCACAAGCTCTGTTTCCCTAGGTTAAAGAAAGGTCAGGCTGTTCTAGGTGGGAAAACAACAAACAAAAAAGACTTGCCTGGAAGGCGCAGCCCCTTGCTTAGATTAAAAGCAGCCAAAAGCTTAAACAGCCCCGCCCCTCGCTCAGGAAGGAAGCCTGCCTTCCTGCCTTCAAAGGAAGGAAGCCTGAGAGAATCCTAAAGAGTTAAGCCCCAGCTGATAGCCATCAGCCTCAAGTAACACATCATTGGCTGGCAGCAGTAGCTGGGAGGAACCAGCCACACATATAAAGTCAGAGCACCCTAGCGAGGGAGCCTGCTCCACGAGCTAGAGGGAGCCCCAGCTGTTGAAGCGGCAAGGCCCCAGCTGACAAAGCGTCAAGGCGAGTTAAGCAGTAGAGCGAGTTCGGCAGCAGGGCGAGGAGGCCAGGGCCCCCTACTCTGCCCGTCTGTTCCCTGACCTCAACTAAACCGCAGTCTCCAACCAATTGACATAATAAACCTTAAACAAAACTATGCAGGTAAGAAGCCAGCAGGGGTGTGGGGGCTTTCCAGTGTTTTGCACCACCTGCAGCATGTACGACTATCTGCCTGTTGGACACAAGTCATGGGTGTGCTCTCGGTGCAATGAGCTCCTGGCTCTCCGGGAACAACTTCATTTCCTTGAGGCCAAGGTGGCGGACCTGGAAAAGCTGAGAGAGGCAGAGAGGTGTGTGGAGGAGGCCTTCAGGGACGTTATAGCTGTGTCCCACTCCAACGATGATAGCTCTCCTGCTATCATGGACAACGATGGTCTCGGGGAAGGAGAGCATCCAGCTGAGGAAGAGGGAAACGATCCCTTAGAAGGGACCCATTCCTTGGGGGATGAGCAGCTATCCTCTCGTGCCGAGGATATATCTCCAGGGGGTGGAGGGATCCTTGTAGTGGGTGATTCGATCATTAGGAACATAGACAGTGGGGTGTGTGATGGGCGTGTAGACCGCAAGGTGTTTTGCCTGCCTGGTGCGAAGGTTGCGGATATCGCCCGTCGTTTAGATAGTTTGGTAGACAGTGCTGGGAAGGAGTCAGTGGTCGTGGTGCATGTTGGCACCAACGACATGGGGAAATGCAGCCGTGAGGTCCTGGAAGCAAAATTTAGGTTGCTAGGTAGGATGCTGAAAGCCAGGACCTCCAAGGTGGCTTTCTCTGAAATGCTACCGGTTCCACACGCAGGACCAGCCAGACAGGCACAGCTTAGCAGTCTCAATGCGTGGATGAGACGATGGTGTCGGGCGGAAGGGTTTGGACTTGTTAGGCACTGGGGAACATTTTGGGACAAGCCGGGCCTGTACAAAAGGGACGGGCTCCACTTGAACCAGAATGGAACCAGACTGCTGGCACTTAAAATTAAAAAGGTAGCAGAGCAGCTTTTAAACTGACTGAGGGGGGAAACCCGACAGGAGCTGAGAAAGGTCCGGTTTGGAATAAACCTCCCCCCTGGGATAAAAACCAAAGAAATGATGAAATGTTAAAAGGGGTAGGCCTAGAAGTAGGCATTGTGAGAGCAGGGGCACAGGATATAAATTCAGAAGAGCAAAATTACCACAGGCCTAACCACAAGTGCCAAAGACACTTGAAGAGAGACACTGCTTACAAGTGCCTGTACGCTAATGCTAGGAGCCTCCGAACCAAGATGGGAGAACTGGAGTGCTTGGTCTTAGAGGAGAGCATTGATATAGTGAGCATAACGGAGACCTGGTGGAATGGAGAAAACCAGTGGGATACGGTTATCCCTGGATATAAACTATATCGGAAGGACAGGGAAGGACTTATTGGTGGCGGAGTAGCTCTATACGTGAAAGAAGGTATTGAATCCAGCAAGCTCGAAACCCCAAAAGAGGCAGATTCCTCCACAGAATCGTTGTGGGTGGTGATACCATGCCCCAGGAGGGACTTAATACTGGGAACGATCTATCATCCCCCTGATCAAAATGCTCAGGGAGACCTGGAGATGAGATATGAAATTGAGGAAGCATCCAAACTAGGAAATGTGGTAGTAATAAATGCAAGAAGACAATAAGGGATGCTAAAAAAGAATTTGAGGAGCACATTGCTAAGAACATAAAAACCAACAACAAAAAAATCTATAAATACATTCAAAGCAGGAGACCATCCAGGGAGACAATTGGACCCTTGGATGATAAGGGAGTCAAAGGTGTACTAAAGAACGATAAGGAGATTGCGGAGAAGCTAAATGAATTCTTTGCATATGTCTTCACAGTGGAAGATATAGGGCAGATCCCTGAACCTGAACTAACATTTGCAGGAAGGGATTCTGAGGACCTGAGAAAAATAGTGGTAACGAGAGAGGAAGTTCTAAGCTTAATGGACAATATAAAAACTGACAAATCACCGGGCCCGGATGGCATCCACCCGAGAGTTCTCAAAGAACTCAAAGGTGAAATTGCTGATCTGCTAACTAAAATATGTAACTTGTCCCTCGGGTCCTCCTCCGTGCCTGAGGACTGGAAAGTGGCAAATGTAACGCCAATCTTCAAAAAGGGATCCAGAGGGGATCCCGGAAATTACAGGCCAGTTAGCTTAACTTCTGTCCCTGGAAAACTGGTAGAAAGTATGATTAAAGCTAGATTAACTAAGCACATAGAAGAACAAGCCTTGCTGAAGCAGAGCCAGCATGGCTTCTGCAAGGGAAAGTCCTGTCTCAGTAACCTATTAGAATTCTTTGAGAGTGTCAACAAGCATATAGATAGAGGTGAGCCAGTGGACATAGTGTACTTAGACTTTCAAAAAGCGTTTGACAACGTACCTCACCAAAGGCTTCTGAGGAAGCTTAGCAGTCATGGAATAAGAGGAGAGGTCCTCTTGTGGATAAGGAATTGGTTAAGAAGCAGAAAGCAGAGAGTAGGAATAAACGGACAGTTCTCCCAATGGAGGGCTGTAGAAAGTGGAGTCCCTCAAGGATCGGTATTGGGACCTGTACTTTTCAACTTGTTCATTAATGACCTAGAATTAGGAGTGAGCAGTGGAGTGGCCAAGTTTGCTGACGACACTAAATTGTTCAGGATTGTTAAAACAAAAAGGGATTGCGAAGAGCTCCAAAAAGACCTCTCCAAACTGAGTGAATGGGCGGAAAAATGGAAAATGCAATTCAATATAAACAAGTGTAAAATTATGCATATTGGAGCAAAAAGTCTTAATTTCACATATACGCTCATGGGGTCTGAACTGGCGGTGACCAACCAGGAGAGAGACCTCGGGGTTGTAGTGGACAGCACGATGAAAATGTCGACCCAGTGTGCGGCAGCTGTGAAAAAGGCAAATTCCATGCTAGCTATAATTAGGAAAGGTATTGAAAATAAAACAGCCGATATCATCATGCCGTTGTATAAATCTATGGTGCGGCTGCATTTGGAATACTGTGTACAGTTCTGGTCGCCTCATCTCAAAAAGGATATTCTAGAGTTGGAAAAGGTTCAGAAGAGGGCAACCAGAATGATCAAGGGGATGGAGCGACGCCCTTACGAGGAAAGGTTGCAGCATTTGGGGCTTTTTAGTTTAGAGAAAAGGCGGGTCAGAGGAGACATGATAGAAGTGTGTAAAATTATGCATGGCATTGAGAAAGTGGATAGAGAAAAGTTCTTCTCCCTCTCTCATAATACTAGAACTCGTGGACATTCAAAGAAGCTGAATGTTGGAAGATTTAGGACAGACAAAAGGAAGTACTTCTTTACTCAGCGCATAGTTAAACTATGGAATTTGCTCCCACAAGATGCAGTAATGGCCACCAGCTTGGATGGCTTTAAAAGAAGATGAGACAAATTCATGGAGGACAGGGCTATCAATGGCTACTAGCCGTGATGGCTGTGCTGTGCCACCCTAGTCAGAGGCAGCATGCTTCTGAAAACCAGTTGCCGGAAGCCTCAGGAGGGGAGAGTGTTCTTGCACTCGGTTCCTACTTGCGGGCTTCCCCCAGGCACCTGGTTGGCCACTGTGAGAACAGGATGCTGGACTAGATGGGCCACTGGCCTGATCCAGCAGGCTCTTCTTATGTTCTTAATGAACAATTTACTAGAAGGCAAAACGATAAACAGCCCTGGATCCTTTAAATTGAAATCTACTCTGTCTGCTCAATGGAGCTGTAGCAGACACAAGGCGGTTGCACCCACACAGCCGATCAGCCCAACAGTACTCAAACAGCAATCAAACAGCTAAACTTCTGGCACAGAGTATTACAATCCCAAAAATGAGGGAGTATGTGGGAGTGAAAAATACCTTCCCAAACAACCGGCCAAAAAGTGCACAGACTGAAGAGCTGGAACGCTGAAATGCTGAGACACTGATAAGTTGGTAAAAAGATTTCAGTCGATGTAGCAGTCCAAAAACAAATTAACCAGCTGGAAAGGGATACAGATAAGTAGCAATAAGTGCATAACTCTGTTGAGCTCTGTTAAAAAATAGTAGCAGCACTTAGTCCAGTTTGTTTAGCTTAGTCGAAGGAGAGAGAGATATTTACAACTCTCAGGCAGCGGCAGCCATTTTCAAAAACTTGTTCATTAATGACCTAGAATTAGGAGTGAGCAGTGAAGTGGCCAAGTTTGCTGACGACACTAAATTGTTCAGGGTTGTTAAAACAAAAAGGGATTGCGAAGAGCTCCAAAAAGACCTCTCCAAACTGAGTGAATGGGCGGAAAAATGGCAAATGCAATTCAATATAAACAAGTGTAAAATTATGCATATTGGAGCAAAAAATCTTAATATCACATATACGCTCATGGGGTCTGAACTGGCAGTGACCGACCAGGAGAGAGACCTCGGGGTTGTAGTGGACAGCATGATGAAAATGTCGACCCAGTGTGCAGCAGCTGTGAAAAAGGCAAATTCCATGCTAGGCATAATTAGGAAAGGTATTGAAAATAAAACAGCCGATATCATCATGCCGTTGTATAAATCTATGGTGCGGCCGCATTTGGAATACTGTGTACAGTTCTGGTCGCCTCATCTCAAAAAGGATATTATAGAGTTGGAAAAGGTTCAGAGGAGGGCAACCAGAATGATCAAGGGGATGGAGCGACTCCCTTATGAGGAAAGGTTGCAGCATTTGGGGCTTTTTAGTTTAGAGAAAAGGCGGGTCAGAGGAGACATGATAGAAGTGTATAAAATTATGCATGGCATTGAGAAAGTGGATAGAGAAAAGTTCTTCTCCCTCTCTCATAATACAAGAACTCGTGGACATTCAAAGAAGCTGAATGTTGGAAGATTCAGGACAGACAAAAGGAAGTACTTCTTTACTCAGCGCATAGTCAAACTATGGAATTTGCTCCCACAAGATGCAGTAATGGCCACCAGCTTGGACGGCTTTAAAAGAAGATGAGACAAATTCATGGAGGACAGGGCTATCAATGGCTACTAGCCATGATGGCTGTGCTGTGCCACCCTAGTCAGAGGCAGCATGCTTCTGAAAACCAGTTGCCGGAAGCCTCAGGAGGGGAGAGTGTTCTTGCACTCGGGTCCTGCTTGCGGGCTTCCCCCAGGCACCTGGTTGGCCACTGTGAGAACAGGATGCTGGACTAGATGGGCCACTGGCCTGATCCAGGAGGCTTATGTTCTTATGTAATGGGAACAGAGAGATTGGCTGTAATAGGGCCCAGTAACAGTCCTCAGAAAAAAGTAGTAAGGAAGCCAAGCCATAATTCACATGGTCTTCAATGTCTGTATACTAATGCGCAGAGCATGGGAAACAAGCAGGATGAACTTGAACTCTTAATACAGGAGGGAAATTACGACTTGATAGGTATAACTGAAACTTGGTTGGATGACTCCCATGACTGGAATACAGCAATTGAAGGATATAACTTGTTTAAAAAGACCAGAAGGAATAAAAAGGAACGTGGAGTCGCGCTACATGTTAAAAATATATCTCCCTGCACAGAAATACAGGAATATGAGCTTGTTATCTCCACCAAGAATATCTGGATTAAATTAATGGGGCAAGTAATAAATGGAATGTGGTGCTTGGAGTCTATTACCGACCACTCAATCAAGGAGAAGATGAGAATGTAACTTTTGAAAAGCAAATTGCCAATATTTCGAGGTGTCATGGTGTCATAGTAATCGAGGACTTCAATTATCCTGATATCTGTTGGGAGACAAATTCTGCCAAACACAGAGAAATTTCTGACTTGTGTTGGGATAACTTTCTCCTATAGAAAGTGCAGGAAGCAACCAGAGGATCAGTGTCAGGATCCCTCCTGCTACCTCCACCTGTCAGGTCCCACCTTGTGTGCCCCAGCTCTGGTCACCACCAGTCAGGATCCTGGTTTTTATTTGTTCTCTCACCGGCCCTAGCACAGATCTCGCAAGATCCCACTGGTAGGCAGCACCACAGGCCACTCCCTATTTCACAATATTGCCTTGAGACTTTGCCTTCATCTCCTTCTTGCTTATTGTTACTTTGTGTCTGGGTGCACTTGCAGGCCACAATCCCCCTGTATCTTTGTGTCTATACAGCATACAGCCCTGGTTTGCTCTGGATACTTGATGATGTTACACTATCTCTTCACCACTGCCACAATTTGATACTGTTTCTCCACCTTGGTAAATACCCTGTCCACCCTTCTGGTCTGTGAAAGCCCCAGCCAAGGATCAGGCTTTTGGTAAACCAAGAAAATATTTATTTATAAACACCAGGAAATAACAAAATTACTTAAGGTATATTTCACAAGCATATTGTTTCATATATTGTATTACTCTTTGTGTTTCTAGTCATATATAATCTGCCTCAATACCAGCCTAATACAATCCAACCCACAACTCCCTCAACTCCTCACAACCCAAAACAATAATGACCCTCTCTCAACTGTCATCCTCTCATTTATACCTTCAGCTACTCAAATGCTCAGCCAATCATCATACAGCATTCTCCAGCATTGTAGCCCATGTACTCCCCCCTCTCACTCAGTCCACTTACCATATGTACTTTAATAAACCTGCACTTACCATATTTACAGTAATATCTATATACAGGGCATCACAATCAGCTATCCTGGACTTGATTCTAACCAATAGAGATGATTTGGTGGATAAAGTGGCAATTATGGGAACTCTGGGGGAAAGTGACCACACCATACCTGAATTCTTGATTTTAACAGAAGCAAAAACTGAGAGTAGCCATACGTGGACCCTGGACTTCAGGAAAGCTGATTTTAACAAACTCAGAACAATTGTAAGTACAGTTCCATGGCAAGCCACCCTAATGAGAAAATGAGTCCTGTCAATGTCACTGGCCTGTCTCATTGATACACCTCAGCCAAACCTCCTTTAATTAAGTTTGATAAATACTGCATATATTTATCTTCTTGTAATCCCCACATTCTACAACAAAGGCTCTTACCATATATGGAGAAGAAATGCCAGACATTCAAGATGGATTTAGAAAGGGAAGAGGCACCAGAGATCATATCGCAAGCATATGTTCGGTAATGCAACAGACCAAGGAATTTCAGAAGAAAATCACCCTGTGCTTTACAGATTACAGTAAAGCCTTTGACTCTGCAGATCATGAAAAACTATAGAATGCTTTAAAAGAAAGTTGGGAATGAGATGGAACTTCTGGGCAGGGAGTTCCACAACCTGGGCACTACTACAAAGAAGGCTGCCTTACACATTTCCAACCAAACATACTTTAGATAAAGGTAGAACATGCAAATGAGCCTCTCTAGCTAACCTCAGAGATCAGGCTGTTAAGGTGACAAAGGTGACAACTAGCACATTGAACTGAGCAAGAGGTCTTCTGTATCTTTAAAAGTTGTGCAGGGGGAAGGGAGAATTCCACCTTGTGGTTTTTCCCATTACAGCGTTGCAAGAACACCTGCACTTGGCTGACTTTCTCTTCTCCTAAAGATACAGGATCAGTCTCAGGCCCTGAACCTGGCAACCCTAAGCACCATAGATGGGTCAAGGAGCATGCTCAAACTGCACGCCTGATTCTTCATGGGCAATGCAACCCCATCCCAGACAGTCTGAAATCCAGTTTCCTGATCCACACTTCTACCAGGACCACATCTGTCTTGTATGGATTAAACTTCTTTGTTTGTTTATTTATTTTTAGCCCACATTAAGTCTTCCACTGTTTTCAGGCACTGCTTCAGAAATCCCATAGCCTCCCTGGGATCAGAGGGAAAGGTGAAACAGAACTGGTGCTGACAGAGAAACAGAATGCTGATGACACTGAATTCTACATCTTTGAATGATCTCCTCTAGCACTTTCATGTAGACATTAAACATTACAGTGGATAAGTCACAAGACTGAACATTGCAGAATATTGTATACCCGTAGCCATAGTTTCAAGAAGAGCCCACCTACCCCCACACCACCATCTGAAGCTTATGGTGACAGGTCCAGTAGAAACAATATAGATATGATCCCCCATCTAAATCATCAGCTAGGGCAACCAAGGTGAAATAAGTCCTGAAACCAGGTGAGAAGCCTAAGTGCAAACATCCACTTGCACAGAGGCCTGAATCAGGAAATCTTTCCTCAAAGAGAAAGAGGTGAATATTATGCAAACCCAGCCTTCCCACAATCTAATGCGCATATGGAGAACCCAATTTAAAGCAGAGGCTATCTGAAGTGTATGAATGGGGCGGGGGTTGCATCCCTACCATCCTATTGCAAACTGTGGCCTGCTGAGTATATATGTTGGATCTCAGCCTTTCTCCACAAGCCTGAGCAGCTTCCCTAAACTGCTCTCCCCTCTGCTGGAATACTCTGGACCTGCTGCCGCAATCTCCAGCCTTTTCATTTTCTTTTAATTATGTGTGTGTGTGTGTGTGTGTGTTTATGCATATTGGAGCAAAAAATCTTAATTTCACATATACGCTCATGGGGTCTGAACTGGCGGTGACCGACCAGGAGAGAGACCTCGGGGTTGTAGTGGACAGCACGATGAAAATGTCGACCCAGTGTGCGGCAGCTGTGAAAAAGGCAAATTCCATGCTAGCGATAATTAGGAAAGGTATTGAAAATAAAACAGCCGATATCATAATGCCATTGTATAAATCTATGGTGCGGCCGCATTTGGAATACTGTGTACAGTTCTGGTCGCCTCATCTCAAAAAGGATATTCTAGAGTTGGAAAAGGTTCAGAAGAGGGCAACCAGAATGATCAAGGGGATGGAGCGACTCCCTTACGAGGAAAGGTTGCAGCATTTGGGGCTTTTTAGTTTAGAGAAAAGGCGGGTCAGAGGAGACATGATAGAAGTGTATAAAATTATGCATGGCATTGAGAAAGTGGATAGAGAAAAGTTCTTCTCCCTCTCTCATAATACTAGAACTCGTGGACATTCAAAGAAGCTGAATGTTGGAAGATTCAGGACAGACAAAAGGAAGTACTTCTTTACTCAGCACATAGTTAAACTATGGAATTTGCTCCCACAAGATGCAGTAATGGCCACCAGCTTGGACGGCTTTAAAAGAAGATGAGACAAATTCATGGAGGACAGGGCTATCAATGGCTACTAGCCATGATGGCTGTGCTCTGCCACCCTAGTCAGAGGCAGCATGCTTCTGAAAACCAGTTGCCGGAAGCCTCAGGAGGGGAGAGTGTTCTTGCACTCGGGTCCTGCTTGCGGGCTTCCCCCAGGCACCTGGTTGGCCACTGTGAGAACAGGATGCTGGACTAGATGGGCCACTGGCCTGATCCAGCAGGCTCTTCTTATGTTCTTATGTTCTTATGTGTGTGTGTGTGTGTTTGTAAACTGGTTTTACATTTGTAAACAGCTCGAAAGCCACCTTGGCAATTAAACAGTATAATAATATAAAATAATGACAATGATGATGATGTCATGGAAGAGCCCAGCAGCTGGGGAAAGCAGTAAGCACCTGCCGTGTATGACTATATATTTTCCATTTCTTTCTTCATTCCCTTTCCTCCTCTTTTCTATCCCATGTCCCTTCCATGCCTATGTGCCTAAGATAGGAAAGAAGAGGATGTCAAACGTCTGGTTAAAAGGAACGGCAGCAAGGTCTGGTGACAGAGCAGCCTTCATTTCCTCCAGATTTTTGGACTACAAGTCCCATCATTCCTAACTATCGGTCATGCTGGTTGAGGCTGCTGGGAGTTGTAGTCCAATGTATATGGAAGGATCTAGTTTGGAGAAAGCTATGATAGAGCAATCCAAGGTGCTAGCTCAGTGGCAGACGTTAAAGTAGTACTTTTTAAGGCGAAGCAGACCTTACTTGAAAATACTTTTTTCCCTCTAAAAAATTAATGTGCATATAATTTAATCTGTCCAGTCAGACTAGCTAACAATGTTAATGCTTTTTGGTTATTATTTTCTTTTTTTTTTTTCAATAATTTTTATTCAGATTTTCATAAAACATACAAGACAAAATCATAAAACATTCAAAGACAAAAAACAAAATCAAAAATAGTTAAACAAAAAGAAAAAAAGAAAAAAAAAACAAAAATAAAAAATAAAGAGTAAAATATTGACTTCCCATTTGTCAAAGATCAAATCAGTTATAAGTCTATAATATATAACAATCCTGTCTCTTAAGTCATATTATAAAATCACTTTCCTCCAGTAGTTATCTTACTTAATCATCAAATCTCATAAACATTACTTTATTCTTTCCACAAAAAGTCAAAGAGAGGTTTCAATTCTTTAAGAAATATATCTATCAATTTTTTTTTCCAGATAAGCATATCGATTAATCCATCTCATTACTAATTATGATAATCTTATTGTCATAACCATAGTCAAAATAAACATTTCAATTAATCCATCACATCAGAATCTGTTAGGTTCAATAATTTCAGTAGCCATTGTTCTATTATCTCTATTAGTTCCATTTTCCATCTTCCATCTTCAGTAGTCTTGTTAAGTCCAGTAATTTCAATATCCAATCTTCCATTATCAGTATTCCATAATAATCTTGCTGTCAAAGCCATAGTCATATAGTAAGAGTCTGATGGGGATTACCTCTATCCCAAATATTTTCTTGCCATCCATTCTGAATAGGTTGCTGAAATACTGCTGTAAAATCATATCTCTGTTCTTTTTTTCAAAATACACTGGGTCATCTCTTAAAAGTTTTTCCATTGTCACATGGCTGCAGTTAATTCCATAGATTTTCTCTATATTGGGCTCCATCACATCATTCCAGTCCAGAAGATTATCCATGCCATTGATAACTTTATCTCTAGAATCTTCATTCATTTCTTCAGAGATAACATTGAGTTCCAAACAATAGATTTTATTTCTAAAGTCCATAGACTCCAAATCTTGTTCCTGTTCCACGTTGGTTCCAATCTCCGGGATCTCCTCTCTCACAGGGACCCCTATTCCAGTCTCCAGGGTCACCTCTCTCACAGGGACCCCTGTTCCAATCTCCGGGGTCTCCTCTCTCACAGGGACCCCTTCCAGGGTCACCTCTCTCACAGGGACCCTTATATCTTTAATCTCCTGCTTCATTTTACTCAATTCAATTTTCATTATCTCAATCTCATCCATTATTTTCTGAAACATAGTTATTTCCAGATTTTCAGCCACTTTCTTAATTGCCATTTTAAAAGAAAAATATAGGAAAACCACTTCTTATTTCAGCAACAATTGGGTTAATACTCCAAACTTGGTGACATCACAGTATAAACAGAGCAGACAGCCTTATCTCTCCAATAGTTAAGTAAACAAAATGCAGTTCCCAGGATCGAAACAATTAATGGCAATCGTCAAGAAACAGATTCGTCAAAATAAAATAGACCAAAAAGAGAGTAGTCTCAAAACAGTATAATATTTTTCAAAATAAAAATCTGGAATAGAAATCCCTCTTCTGTGTATATCTTTAGAATGCAAATCCAGGACAGCTTTTTGCAACAAAAACAGAGATAAGCTATTAATTAGTGCGTAGCAGAGAGAAGTTATGGCTCCCCAGTGAGATGTCAAAAACTGATCAATCTGGCAAATCTCTTTTAAACAGCAACAATTTAAGTCAAGTAAAAGAAAAATATAGAAAGAAGGGTGCTTGCCTGTTAGTGCGTTCTCTCTTAGAAGATAAGGTGAACGTTCGCTTTATCAGATAGAGCTTGCTGTTAAAAATCCGTCCCACCTTCGTCGGCTGGACCTCGTCCCATAAATTAATGAGATCTGGTCGTCCCAACAAAAATAGGCTTTGAGGTTAATCTCTTCGTTTCTCCCTACCCGGGAGAAGTTTAATCAGTCAAAAAAAAAAGAAAAAACTGACTGATATATCTGAATAAGCTTCTTTTGAGGCAGGAGCCCGTCTCAAAAGCAGGCACAGGCTAAGTCACCCTTCCCGGAAGTCCCTTTTTGGTTATTATTTTCCATGTACCTTCATATAACCTATCTCTCCACAGAGGGCTCACATAGTCTTATTTTGTCATTTTCTAAGAAGTTCTAGTGCTTATTCATCTTCTTTAAATCTTTTTTTCAACAGATCTTTGGAATTAAGACAAGCGTTACAAATAAAGGATTAAACTAACAATTTATTTTAGTCTTCAGGGTTTCTTCTCTTCCCCTTCCATGGTCTCCTTTTTGTTGGTTTGGCCTTTTCGCTGATTCCCTCAGTGTTTGAAGATTACCTAGCTACACTTGCAAAGGCTTCCGTTGTCTTTTAAATCTTTTCATCTCATTTCATCTACATTAAAAATTTAAACTTCCAACATTTAATAATGATGAAGAAGATTAATACTGGAGCACAAAGTGTGTGAGGAAATGCTGTTTTCATTGTAGCCACTGATGGGCTAATAGTTCTAAAAGATATTTAAGCCATGATTCCTAATCATGTTTGTCCTATTTGTCAGTTATATTGTATTTTTGATGAGCAAAGAGTTTCCTGTCATCTCATTCATCTTCACAACAAACCTATAGCCAGGACAAGTTGTTATCAATGCTATTTGTTATGAAGCTAATACTGAGAGCTTTGAGACAAGACCTATTGAAATAGCTAAGGTCTTCTCTTTGACCAAAGAAGTCTTGAAGCTGCTGGTGGTCCATTTGTGATCAAAGATCTCTCAAATCTTGATCTGCTGTTTAAAGATCTTGGCATGTCAGAGTAAATAACTTTACACAATCCACACCTAGCAATAAATCTTCTCAAAGCCAGTAGAAAGCTGTTTGTGCCTTTATTTGAGAGAAGTTGCGAGTGAATTGCTCTGGTCACAGCACATGAAAAAGTGTGATATATGCCTTTCCGAGTGAGTTCTTTGCCTTTGCATATAAGGATCCTGCAAAGTCTACTCTGGTCACCTCAAACGGTGGTGCTTCTAGGAGACCTTTAGTATTGGAGCAGCTACTTTTCCTGCTTTTGCTACACTCTGCACTTCTCTGCACTTTTCAATCACTGTATTTACTGTCTACCCTTTATAATCCATTTTTTCTCTGCTTTGTGTAACTGTGTCTCTCAATCCAGCATGCATTAATCTTTCATGCTGATACTGTATCTGGAGCTCTGTGAACCTATGCCTTGGTGGTAGTATCCATGGATGCTGCTGCTCTAAAGTGAGATTTGATTTTTGTAGTCCTCCACCTACATGCATCAAACCATCCTTGTCCCAAAATGGATTTAATTCTACTAACCCTGAGTATCTTCTTATGGGAATACTATGTGTCAGCTGTTTTAATTCTCTTGCAAAGATTTCTGCCTACATTCTCCCAATTCAGTATTTTTCAGCACTGAATATCTCCTTGGCAGACTGAGAATCTCTCTGTGTTGTGGATTTTGGAGGTTGCATATAAAATGCTGTATCCATGCAGTTAGTTAAGTAACCATTAAACTGACTGTATCTTTCTAGTACTAGGACTGGGGGTGGCAGGTCCTCAGAGTTGCAGCTGGTTTACACAGCCATCTGAAGACTTGCCTTGAGTTCTGGATCCTTTTCATGGAATCTTCTTTTGCTAATGTGCACTGTGACCATTCATCTTCAGGCAGTGATAACCAGTAGGGTCTCTTCAACCAAAGGTGGCATTTCCTGAGGTCCTCAATATGATGCCTTCTGACAGGGGAATCAGTTACATTCTCACGTCCTGCACAATGGGACCAACTTAGAGGGTCAGTCAAGCCTTGCATCTCAGTCACTTGGTTGGCTACGAAGGGCTTCCACTGCCTTGCAGTGCTACGAATCCAGTGGTGGGTGATTATTGAGTCAGTCACATGTAGACTTCTACACCTTCCATTTTTAGTGCAGTTTTCAGGTAATTCACCAGTATTGCACCAACTAATGTTCCCATTAGTTCAAGTCATGGAAGGATCACTCTTTTTAATGGAGCTACTATTTGGAAATTATCAAACTCATTCCCATCTCTCCTTTTTCTGTTACATGTTAATGTTGTTTGAATTGTTTTAAATATGTGTTTTATTGTATTTTGATATTGTCTGCTGTGAACCGCCCAGGGAGCTTCGGCTATGGGGCGGTATATAAATTTAATAAATAAATAAATAAATATCGGAACTGAACCACTGCATGGTATGTTTTTTTGCTGGCATCACAGAATATATGTAGCTGTACTTTTGATAGTGCTCTCAAAATATCCTGAAAATACCATCGTGAAATATTCAGTTCTTCCAAAAGTGGTAGCTCAAGATACCATTGGTTCCACTTTAGGGCTAGCTCATTAGGTAATTCTTCATCCCATTCAAGAACTTGTTCCCATATTTCTTGGAACAAACATTTCATTCTGTTACCAAAAGATAACAATCCAATGGGATCATAGATCCATGCTGTTGCTTGTAGCATGTAGTATTTCTTCTGCCTATCATGAATTCTAGCAGGTTATGAATCTCAAATGCAAGCTCATCTGCCTCAGTCTTCCATGTCAGACCTAAGATGTTTAATGATGATAGTCCTAAAGTTTGTTCTTCCAACTCTAAACTGGATTCATTCTCCTGGTTCTGCCAGACTGTTTGCAGTTCCTTAGAACTGGTCTTCCACTCTGGAGATTCATTCTAGCTGTTGAGAGCAATTATCTGGCCTTCATGGCAATATTAGCACCTGTCTCTATTTTGTCAGCTCTGGCTATGAAGTCATTAACATATAGGCATTCATCAAGCATCTGGCAGATGTCTGGATGTTCCTTCTGGTATTGTTTTAAGTGATATCTTATGGTAGCAGCAAGCAAAAAGGGGCTGGGGGATGCACCAAAAAACACTCAAGTCATTCTCAGGATCTTTAGTTCTGGTTCTTGATCAAAGTTTAGCAGTTCTTTCATCCACAAAAATCTTACAACATCCCAATCTTCACTTGCTACTGAAATCTGAAGAAAAGTCTTTACAGTGCCAGCAGTGAAGGCTCCCTTATATTGGTGGAAACTGACCAGAACACCAAACAAATCTGGGTTCAGGTTTGGTCCAGTTAGTAAACAATCATTGTGTGAAGGACACCTCATTTCATGGGACGAGACATCAAACACTACTTTTATTATTTATTTATTTATTTATTTATTTATTGCAATTGTATACAGCCCCATGGCTGAAGCTCTCTGGGCAGTTTACAACAATTAACAATATTAAAAACAAATATACAAATTTAAAAACACATTTTTAAAAAGCAATTTAAAACACATGCTAAAATGTCTGGGAGAAGAGGAAAGTCTTGACCTGGCACCAAAAAGATAACAGTGTTGTTTTAACTTTTAAGCACCTTCTGAAAACCTTTCTGTTACGCTTATGCAGGCAATTAAGAAGATGCTTTTTTCACAACAGTTGACTTTGTTTTTATTGTATTTTTAATGTTTTTAGAGTGTTGGACTACAACCTGGGAGACCAGGGTTCGAATCCCCACACAGCCATGAAGCTCACTGGGCCTTGGGCCAATTACCTTGGGCCAATTACCTTGGGCCAATTACCTTGGGCCAGTCACTGCCTCTCTGCCTCAGAGTAAGGCATGGTAAACCACCTCTGAATACCGCTTACCATGAAAACCCTATTCATAGGGTCACCATAAGTTGGGATCAACTTGAAGGCAGTCTGTTTGCATTTTTTCACTCTATGGTGGTTGTTTTTTAACATGTTGTAAACCACTTTGATGTCTTCAACGAAATAGTTATATACAAATATTTTTATAAATAAATAATAAAGATAGGCATGTTGAGTAATACAAATTGTACGCAGAAGGTCTCAGGTCCAGCCCCCAGCATTTCCAGTTAAAAATAGGAGATTGGAGTGTTGCAGAATATGAGGCTGCTTCTGGAGTTATTGTGTTCAGTTCTACAAGAGATGGCATAGAGAACAATCCTTTCTTCTGCTTTGGATAACGTTGTACTGAATTCTGGCTATACTTGAGGGGAGGTATCACTCTCACGTGGTTTAGCTGCATTCTTAGTCAGGACTTTCAATTTCCCTTGGAGGAACTTCAGCCATTCTGGTAACTCCCATTCATCATTATCATCCCTACTGCGGCTGAACTCCAGTTATATCTTCTTCTATATCTTCAGGAATCATTTTCATCAGTATGGGACACAATAGACTTCCATAGTTATCAGAGACAACCCCCATGGACTCTAAACTGAATATTTGAGTCTCACAGGCATCATATAGGTGTCATAAGGCCAGGATGTCAGCTGACCTTTTTGCTGGATTCAGGCTTAGCAGGTTGTTCATGTGGACATTAATAATTATCAAATCTTTGCTCCCAAATATTTTCCTCAGGACTTTCACAGCTGCATATATATCCCTGCACAGAAATACAGGAAGATGAGCTTCGTAGCTCCACCGAGAGTATCTGGATTAAAATTAATGGGGCAAGTAATAAAAGGAATGTGGTGCTTGGAGTCTACTACCGACCACCCAATCAAGGAGAAGATGAGAATGTAACTTTTGAAAAGCAAATTGCCAATGTTTCAAGGAGGCATGATGTAGTAGTAATGGGGATTTCAATTATCCCGATATCTGTTGGGAGACAAATTCTGTCAAACACGGCCCCTCCAAGAAATTTCTGACTTGTGTTGCAGATAACTTTGTCCTACAGAAAGTGGAGGAAGCAACCAGAGGATCACCTATCCTGGACTTGATTCTAACCAATAGAGATGATTTGGTGGATGAAGTGGCAGTTACAGGAACTCTGGGGGAAAGTGACCACACCATACTTGAATTCTTGATTTTAACAGAAGCAAAAGCTGAGAGTAACCATACGCGCACCCTGGACTTCAGGAAAGCCGATTTTAATAAACTCAGAACAATTGTAAGTATGGTTCCATGGCAAGAGACCCTAATGAGAAAAGGAGACCAAGATGGGTGGGAGTTTCTAAAAAACGAAATTCTAAAAGCACAATGGCAAGCAATTCCAACAAGGAAAAAGGGGGGAAACAACAGAAGAAGCTAATGTGGCTTCACGAAAAGCCTAGAGATGACCTAAAAACAAAAAAGGATACATTCAGGAAGTGGAAAGAAGGCCAGGCCACAAAGGAAGACTACAGGCAAGTATCACGGAATTGCCGGGATGGTGTCAGGGAGGCTAAAGCTGAGAATGAGCTGAGGTTAGCGAAGGATGCTAAAAGAAACAAAAAAACTTTTTTCAGGTATGTCCATAGTAAAAGACAGAGAAAAGAAATGGTGGCACAGCTACTCAATGAGGATAGCAAAATAATAACAGATGACAAAGAAAAGGCAGAAGTCCTCAATTCCTACTTTGGCTCAGTCTTCTCCTGAAAAAGGGTCTATGACCCTCCCGGGAAACATGAAGTAGAAGGGGCAGGATTGGAGCTTGAGATTGATAGACAAATGGTCAAGGAACACCTAATCACTGTCTATTATCTTTGCGAAATCATGGAGGACTGGTGAAGTGCCACATGACTGGAGGAGACCTAATGTTGTCCCTACAAAAAGGACAAGAAGGAGGAATTGGGGAACTACAGACCAGTTAGCTTAATATCAATCCCTGGAAAAATTCTGGAGCAGATTATAAAGCAGTCGATCTGTAAGCACCTTGAAAACAATGCAGTGATTACTAGGAGCCAACATGGATTTATGAAGAACAAATCCTGCTAAACTAATCTTATCTCATATTTTGATCAGGTAACCTCCCTTGTAGACTTTGGGAATGCTGTGGACATAATATATCTTGACTTCAGCAAAGCTTTTGACAAAGTGCCCTATCATATTCTGATTAGCAAGCTAGCTAAATGTGGGCTGGATGGAACAACTATCAGATGGATCCACAGTTGGCTTCAGAATTGTACTCAAAGAGTGCTTATCAATGGTTCCTTCTCAAACTGGGTGGAAGTAAAGAGTGGGGTACTACAGGGCTCAGTCCTGGGCCCAGTGCTCTTTAACATTTTTATTAATGACTTGGATGAGGAGGTACAGAGAATGGTTATCAAATTTGCAGATGATACAATGTTGGGGGGCATAGCTAATACCGTGGAAGACAGAAACAAAATTCAAAGGGACCTTGATAGGCTGGAGCATTGGGCTGAAAACAACAGAATGAAATTCAACAGGGATAAATGCAAAGTTCTACACTTCGGAAAAAGAAGCCAAATGCCCAGTTATAAGATGGGGGAGACTTGGCTCAGCAATACGACATGTGAGAAGGATCTTGGAATTGTCATTGATCACAAGCTGAATATGAGTCAACAGTGTGATGTGGCTGCAAAAAAGGCAAATGCTATATTAGGCTGCATTAAGAGAAGTATAGTTTCCAAATCATGTGAAGTACTAGTTCCCTTCTATTCAGCACTGGTTAGGCCTCATCTTAAATACTGCATCCAGTTCTGGTCTCTGCACTTCAAGAAGGATGCAGACAAACTGGAACGGGTTCAGAGGAGGGCCACAAAGATGATCAGGGGACTGGAAACCAAGCCCTATGAGGAGAGACTGAAAGAACTGGGCACGTTTAGCCTGGAGGAGAGAAGACTGAGGGGAGATATGATAGCACTCTTCAAGTACATGAAAGTTTTCACATAGAGGAGGGACAGGATCTCTTCTCAATTGTCCCAGAGTGCAGGACACGGAATAATGGGCTCAAGTTGCAGGAAGCCAGATTTCAACTGGACATCAGGAAAAACCAGAGCTTGGAAAAGTTACTTTTTTGAACTACAACTCCCATCAGCCCAATCCAGTGGCCATGCTGACTGGGGCTGATGGGAGTTGTAGTTCAAAAAAGTAACTTTTCCAAGCTCTGGAAAACTTCCTAACTGTTAGAGCCATACGACAATGGAACCAATTACCTAGAGAGGTAGTGGGCTCTCCGACACTGGAGACATTCAAGAGGCAGCTGGACAGCCATCTGTTGGGAATGCTTTGATTTGGATTCCTGCATTGAGCAGGGGGTTGGACTCGATGGCCTTGTAGGCCCCTTCCAACTCTACTATTCTATGATCCTAATTTCCCCCCTGAGAGTGGCATGCCAACAGTTGCACTGGCTGCTGCCCAACCTAGGAAGGTTATTAGGTAATTAAACTTGCCTACTTCCAGGTGGTTTAACAGCCAGTCCCTGTTCCCAGAGAACACCGGAAATTGCAGCTATGTGAGGCAAATAGGGGTCTCTTAATGCTCAGCACTCTTCATAAATTACACTTCCCAAGATTTTTTGGCAGAAGCCATGACTGTTTACAATGGAATAATAGTGGAATAAATGTATGGTGTGAATGTGGGCTCTAAGTGATGAAGTCTTGGGATAATCCTGTCTGCCTGAACAATCCAGTTATGTCTGATAAGTAAGGTTGGCAATTCTGTATGCCAAAAAAATCATTCTGTTGGCAAAACAATATGTAAATATACAAAATTAAAATCTTCTCTAGACTAACTATTATTGAAGAACTTCAAAGAAGTATAAGAACCAAAATAAATAGGTGAGATAACAATCCAAAGATTGCACAATGTAGTGCTGCTTCAAAAGAGGACTTGAATAGATGAAGGCTTAGAAGATACACTAGCCAGGAACTCAGTACTGTGCAACGTCATAGGTGAACTATATATAATGTTATTTACTGTAATATACATGTATATTCAAGTAAGAATGTTGTCACAGTATAATTTGTTTGGCTTCCAACAGATAGTGCTACTCTGTGAACTACAGTGTGATAACAACTAGGTAGAGGGGGGGGAGGAGAAGAAGCTAAGGCAGATGAAGAAGAGTGGGCAGCAGTGGTGAGATGACAGTTCGAGGAGGCAAGATGGGGACTGAAGGAGGAGAGAAAGCTGAGGAGGCAGTGGAGGAAGTGTGGGCAACTGAGGAGGCAGAGGCAGCAGCTTAGAGAGAGCTTGGAGAGAAGAAAGACTTGGGGGAGGAACAGTGGACATAACTGTGTTTGGTGTTAAAAGAAGCCACATGGGGTGGCTTGCAAGGGGATCAGTTTGGCTACACATGCCTGTTCCCTGCTGAATATAGGGTTGCCAGGTGATTGACAAGGGATTTGTTGACCTCCAGTCAATAGCTAGGACCCATTGCAAGGCTGGAAAACTGTTGTGTTTTCCTGGTTTATAGCTTTCAGCAGTAACAAAAGCCCCTTTTTCTGTGTGTGCAGCTCAGGAGATGTAGAACAAAAAGAATCACAGATCTTGGTAGGCAATTGTTTACTGCAAACATTTTTTTGTGATTATAATAAAAGTGTACATGCAGGGTTTTTTTTAAATTACTTGCAAAAATAGCATATTATACATTTTATCTTTCCAATAATTTTTAACAGAAACAGGGTGGTGCCAGAGGGTGACCAGGTTGGGCCCTGGCCGTGGACCCCTGCAGCCCAGAGTGGCCCCTGAAGGGCTCCTCCTTAGGGTGGGAGGGTGGCACTCCCATTCTGTGATCCACAGCAGCATCGGGTCCTGCAACCCAGTGCTGCCACCGGAAGCTCCCAGGCACCCCCCATATAGACAGTGTGGGCTTCAGTAAGCCTGCCCGCATGTCCCACCTACCTCTCCAGTCAGTGTGAATGATGTGAACGCTGTGTGTGCACATGCCTGCCATCACCCAAGATGGCAGCGGAGGCTTTCCTAAGGGACTAACATTCTTACTGCCATCTTGGTTGATGGAAGGCATGCCATTCACATGACACCAGAGGTAGGTGGGGTGTGCAGGCAGGCTTATTAGCCCTGTGCCACCTGTATGGGGGTTGTTGTGCTGGGCACTATGGGCCCAGGACAGGCTGGCACCCAAGGGCTCAGTCATGCCTGGTGCTGGCCCTGAGCAGAAATTTAAAAGAAGTGTGCATGTAACTTGTTTAAATTTTCCTGAGCTGTTGAAGAGGGCAGTTGTCTAATTCATTTTTTGTTTGTTTTGAAATGTTCCCAATATGAATAACCCTTTACTCACTTTTCTGGGAGTAAAACTGCAATGCTAATCCCCCATACTGCGAGTAAACTCCACTGAATTTAATAGGACTTACTTTTGAGTAGACATGGTTAGGATTGTGCTATAAATCAATGGTGCTTTTGAGTGAACATAGCAAAGGATTGTGTTAATGTTGAAGATCTTTTGTTTCGTTTGTTTATTACATGTATATAGCCAAAGGCTGTTACAAAAGCAAAACATAGAACATAACTATACACAAGACTAAAATAAAACAAGCAATAATTTGCTAATAAATTCAATTACAGCTATTAGCACATTTGACTCTAAGTTTCTTTGCTGCCAAGGCAAACTTGGCTGTACATAACACAATGTGGGGTTGTACAGAAGATAATAAAAGGATCACTTTCTGGGAACTATTGAGGTCTTTCCTCGTGGCAATCAATGGATTTAAAAAATTTTCACGTGGGAGAGAGAACATTGGGCATACAAGCATATAGTGTACCAAATCCTCAGGTGCCTTGCATCCAGCTATGCATAGACGGTCACCAATAGGAATTCCAAGGTATCTGCCCTGTAAATATGCTGAAGGCATTACCTGGAATCTCAGCTCAGTGTATGCTTTGCACAGGGGGGCCAACGTTAGTATATCAAAATAATTAAGGGCTGTACCATTTGGCATAATATGTGGAAACCAATGGGAAAAGGATGAGGTGGCGATCGCTGCTCTATCCACTTGTAGGCCATGTTCGAACATGAAATTACGTAGCGCGTCTGGGTTAAAATTTGTGAGAAGGGTGGGTGTCAAAAGATATTGGAAACCAAGGGCAAAAAAGTTAGAGGCCCAGCCCCCATTTTCCATTTGGTCCTCCCAGCATAGTTTTACCAGGGAGGATGAGTCGAGGAGCGAAAGTTTTTTCCAATAGCGTAGAAATGATAAATCAAGTCTGACCATTAAGGAAGGGGCATTTAATGCCAGTCTCACATGAGCGGTTGGGGTACTTTTTGGGAGGCCCAAGATTTGTTTAAAAAAAGTATTTTGGATTGACTCAAGGGTCATCCTTAGTGAGTTGCCCCAGATCTCTTTTCCATACAAAATTGTGGGAAGAAGCTTAGCTTTATAGAGATTGAGCATAGGTCTTACTAGTTGGCCACCCTTTGAGTAATTTTTTTTTTAAATAGGCCCAATGTTCTGAGAGCTTGTAGTTTGATATACGCTAACTGGTGGGACCAGTGTAATTGGTTGTTTATATGTATTCCCAAGTATTTAAAGGAGGATACTTGCTCTAGAGTGTGGCCATTTAGTCTCCAGATGATTCTGGATCTGCTGTATCTCCCACACACCATTATTTTTGACTTTGAATAGTTATTTTTTAAAGATTGAGAATCGCTATATTCCTGTAGTGCCAAAAACATATGTTTGAGGCCAATCTTGTTCTGTGATAATAGAAGTAAGTCATCAGCGTAAAGTAGAACAGGCACCTTCCTGTTCCTGACCCCTGGAGGAAAAAACTCTGGTGAGGCCATTACTGGGACAATATCATTGATGAAAAAGTTGAATAAAAATGGTGCCAGTATGCATCCCTGTTTGACTCCTTTCATCATTGGGATTTTTTGGGAAAGCGTACCATTAAATCCCAGGCGTATTCTTATGACTGTATCATAATGAAGGATTTGAAGAAGCCATAAAAGCCTTTTATCTATGCCAGCCTTATCTAGTTTCTGCCATGGTAAAGTGCGGTCGACAGAGTCAAAGGCCGCGGCAAAATCAATAAACACTAAGTAAAGAGAATGCAATGGGCCCTTTTTAACTTTTCCAATGAGATGATGCAATATAAACAATTGGTCCAGCGTGCTGGCTCCCTCTCTGAAACCCGCCTGTACTTCAGATATAATCGAATGTTCCCTATCCCAATCGCGGAGTTTATTTAATAAATATCGCCCATAGAGCTTTGCTGCAACATCAAGAAGGCTGATAGGTCTATAATTTGAAGGTAAGGCAGGATCACCCTTCTTAAATATCGGAATCACGATGCTCGTTCTCCACCCCTGGGGAATACATCCAGCATTATTTATTTTAGTAAATAGAGCCGCCAGGATGGGGCACCACCATAGGGAGTAGGCTTGGTATAGGTCAGGAGGAATCATGTCCTGGCCAGGGGCCTTGCCTAGATGTAGAGACTTGATTAATTTGTCAATTTCCTCAGCAGACACTGGGGGCCAAACTGGAGAGTCTGGAGGAAGAGATGGCAAACTTTGGGTTGATGGTATTAAATCACCAAATATAGTTTGAAAATGTGTGACCCAAGTATCTGGAAGAATCGGAGGGATTGAATTTATAGATTTATCATAAAGGGAGACGTGAATCAGGGTCCAAAATTCCTGCTGACTTCCTTGGCGGGCTGCTAGGTCAAGGCGATGCCAAAATTTAATAGAATATGATGATCTTTTATTTTTCAATAAATTATCGTATTCTTTTTTTAATTTTAAAAGTTTGGCAACCGCTGATTCCAAATAGTGTAGTATTGTAAAACGAGTTTGATAACAAAGTTGTTTCTTCTTAGCCCTACAATATTTATCGAACCATGGCTTAAGGCCTGTTCGAAAACCAGCTTGAGTGGCAATTGATGAGGTGACAGCAGGATGGAATTGATCAAGAATCTGTTCAAAAATCTTTATAATGTCATCTGTTTGACATGTAGCTTTTTGTCATAGATCTATAAACCTAGGGGACATTAATAGTATTCTAGTCTCCTCTAATAAAAGAGGGGACCATTTTCGTTGTTTCGGCTCTTGGGATATTAAAGGATTGGGCGAAGTTTGTAATTTAGGCGTGTGAGTAATTGGTGAGGACAGGGACAATAATAGGGGGAGGTGGTCACTATCAGATCGATCTAGTATATCTAGTTTATTTACAATTTTTAACAACTGGGGAGAAACCAAGATATAATCGACCACGCTAGCTCCTTTACTATTGATGAAAGTGAAAAACCCCTTGGACTGGTCAAATTTCGATCCATTGAGACATAATAGATGTGCTTTAATCAATAGCTTAAACAGATTGTGGCCATTTATATTTGTTGTCTTGTCACATGATGTGCGCGGCAAATAAAAGGGGTCTCCTAGCATTAGGTCTGAATGATCCAAGGATCTTAAGAGATTGGGACCCATCCTCGCATTAAAATCCCCGCCAATTATTAAACTATAGCTGGGATATTTTTGGTAAATTAAATCAATAAAGTCCAGAAAATCATGCCAAAGCTGGTTACGTAGGACTGGACAGCAAGGTGGAAAATAAACATTGATACAGATGAAAGGAAACATAAAGTGGTGGAAAAGTTCTGGGGATGTTTTCGGTGTTATAATTAAGACCTGGTAATTTGCCTATTTTTAAAGCAACCTAGGTGTCACTGCTTTTATTTTGTAGGAAACCAATACTGATTTTATTTTTTAAAAAATGTTCTGCAATGACCAACTGGTTTTGACAATAAACTATTATATGGGGTGGTGTGTATTTTTACATCTCCAGTGTGACTGTATATGGAATCTTTCCAGCAACACTGTGAGGTAGGATTGGAAACCACAGCAGCTCACAACAAGAAATAAATCCATTTATTTATTTATTATTTGATTTATATCCCACCCTTCATCCCAGCAAGAGTTGTTTATAATCCACTAACCATAAAACAAGTATGAAACAGTTGCAAAACAGTTTAAAGCAGCATGATTCTGAATTTTGGGTTGGGTGAGTGAAATTCCTTATCATTTGAAGTTGCAGTCCTATGCACACTTCCCTGTTTGAGTAAGCCCCATTGAATACATTGTGACTTGCTTCTGAGTAAACATGCATAGGATTGCACTATAAATATATTTACAGCTTGTGTAAATAATAAACATCTTTGACAATCATGCTTATATAAATATTTCTTCATATTGTGTCCTGATAAGTATCTGATTTCACACTATGGTTGTACATTATTGTTTCCTCTACATTTTAAGTGTGTGCTTTTTGCTTTGGGTCATCACGGTCCCCCTCTGTTGTTTTCACTCTGAGAGGCAGAATAGAGTGAGAGATGGTGAGTAGCCCATGGTCACCCAGCAAACTTTGTAGCTGATTTCCATTTCAAAAATTAATTAAAATGATTTACATGGAGGCAAAGTTTATTAAGTAGATTCACACAATACATTTAAAGTACATCCAATTCTCATTTAAAGCACATGACTTCCTCCAATGAATCCTGGGAAGTGTAGTTTCCCCTCGCAGTTACAATTCCCATGATTCTGTGCTGGGATTAATGTGCTTCAAATATGTGTTGAATGTGCTTTAAATAAATGGTGTGGATCTGCCCTTAGGTGTGCTGTGCATTTATTAGTGAACTGAAAATAACAATTTTAAAAGGGGAAGGGATATAGCTCAGTGGTAGGGCACATGCTTTGCATGCAAAGGTCCAAAATTCAATCTCTGGAAAACAGTATTGCCTGGAATCCTGGAGAGCCAATGCTAGTCCATGGCAGCAGTACTGAGCTAGATGGTACCAAATGGCCTGACTCGTTATAAGGCAGATTCCTTTGTTCCTAAAAGAGGAAAGAGACCCAAGGGCCACAGGGACTCTGACATTTATTTATGTATTTTATTTACAACATTTATATACTGCTTTATTGTAAAAATCCTCAAAGCGCTTTACAGAAGGAATTAAAAGAATGAAATTATTGGCAAAATCAGTTCAAGACAGGTATTTAAGAACATTCAAAATAATAAAACCAACAATGAATTAAAAATAGATAAAAAGCACAATAGCTTCTACATGCCTGTGTAGGCTTACCTAAACAAAAATGTTTTTAGCAGGTGCCAAAATGAGTACAATGAAGGCTCCTGCCTAATGTCAATAGGCAAGGAGTTCCAAAGCATGGGTGCTGCCACACTAAAGAATTCATTTCTTACAAGAGTACTATGTGGCAACCGTAACATGGAAAGCACACCTTGAACTTGGCCTGGTAGCAAACTGGCAACCAGTGCAGATTTCAGAGCAGATATATTATGTGCTGATATGGTCCCACTCATGTCAGCAATCATGCCGCAGCATTCTGCACTAACTGCAGCCCCTGGGTCAGGTTGTGCTGCATGGGGATTTATGTGACTTTGGCTGATTGGCTGCCAGGGTATTTTTAGTTTTGGTTAGGAACCCTGACTGGTTGTGGGATGCTGGGTTTACTCACAAGAATCTTATTTGGTTGGTATGGTATTGCATTCAGGAAATCATTACCGTCTTTTGTTTTTGTTTTTCTATTTGTATTTCATTTCTCTTTAACTTTACTCCCTTACATCCATAGAAGCAACAATAATGTTTCTATGTGTTCAGCTCAACCCCCTTAAACCCACTGATGATGCACCTTGTTGGTTGAATGACAGTTTGTTTCTTGCCCAATAGTGATAAAAGAGAATTCACATACTGGGAAGTGTGGCTTTAATTGCTGTTGTTCCCAAGCTACTGTCCATGAAGGTAGACCCAACCATGTGTGTTTTCTCTCTGTCAATTGTTACTCACTGGAATTAGGTTTGCTGTCAAAGTGAGTTTATAGCAGCCCACAGGGTAGGTAGAAAAGGGTACAGAATCTTCTTAATTCTTACCTATTTCTCAAATCTCACTCTGTAGTGAAGCGTTAAGTATGTAAAGAAATTTGGAGCAGACACATTAAAAGGGAGACAGGGTATTCCAGGTAAGGGGTTGTCAACCTTGCTTTGATATTGGTATATTTGCAGAGGATCCCTAGTCAAGGCTTACCAGCAGCACAATCCTAACCACATCTACTCAGACCTAACAGTCCTGTTAAGTTCTAAGGACTTAGTCCTTTGTGAGTGTGCTTAGAATTGCAGCCTTGAGGTGCATCCATCTTTACTCCTGAGTGCTCCCATCTAACATCTCCAAAACTCTCCCTTTTTCCTACAATGGCCTTCTGGTGACTGGCCTGGCCTGAGGGCATTTAAATCCTTCTTGCCAGAAGCAAGTAGGCTACATTAAATGTTTTTTACCCAGGCTTCCTAAGCAGGTGATAAGAAATGATCCCATCACTTTAGCTGGACCTGGGAACATTCATTTAGCTAAGATTTCTATTTTAATTTCCAATAAGAGATTTTTTGTTTGTTTGAGTGGTATGCTCCAAGCAACTGTGGTTACTACTTAATGTATCATGCTTAATGACATCACTAGGGTCCGCCCCTGTGACATCACTAGGAAGCACCCTGTGACATCACTAGGAAGCACCCTGTGACATCACTAGGACCCACCCTGTGACATCACTAGGACCCTCTCTGAAATCTCAGGGATTGGGATGTTTCTGAACTGGCAACCCTAATATAGATCTATATTGGTCAATCTCACCAATATTGTCTAGTCTAATGAGTAGTAGCTCTCTAAGGCACCAAGAAGTCCTCCTTGCTATCCCTGCTGCATCAAATCTTATTTTTAGCTGGAAATGCTGGGGACTGGACCTGAGGCCTTCTGCATGCAAACCATGTGATTTATCACTCAGCTGTAGGCAGGGCTTCTTTTCTTGTGGTACTCTGCGGTAGGAGTAACTGCACCTCTTTTTTTGCTGGCTATGGCAGCCATTTTGTTCTGACACCTATGGCACCTCATTTTTAACCAAAAAAAGCACTGGCTAGGTCCCACAATTCAGCTGTGACCCCAATGTCTAAGCTGAGTACAAAAGACAGAGATGGGGCCACATTCCCTTATTGGCAACCATCAATGGGCCATATGTCAGAGGAGGGTGTGTCTTTAGGCAAAAGTGGGCAGAGCATCAGATGTGACTCCTACCTTTGTACAGTATCCTATATTCCAACCATGCAATAGCCAGATGTTTCTACAGATACACCCCACACACCCATCTTTCCATCTTCCATCTATTGGAAGGAGGCTGACTTATACTGAGTCAGACCATTGGTCCATCTAGCTCAGCATTGTCTACATAGACTGATAGTGGCTCACCAGAATATCAGGCTGGGGTCTCTCCCAGCCCTACCTGGAGATGCCAACGACTGAATGTGGGACCTTCTGCATGCAAGGCAAATGGTCGACCACTGATCTCCCCCCCCGCTTGCATCCAGGCGAGCAAGTGGCATTATCCCAGTTCAAGGAAGCCTTCCGGCCTGGCAAGAGTGCTCAAAGAGGGTGCAAAGTAGGGCCAATGGGGTGTGTGGCTTTTGGAAAGGGGTTGTGAGCTGGGAAAAGACCTGAGGCCAAATTAGAGATCCCTCTTACAATGAGACAGAAGAATGAAAAGGACAGAAATACCCTCAATGAGTAATGAAAAAAGCTCCCCTGAAGTTTAGTCTCTAATAGTATTTGTATTCCTGAGGTAAATTCCAGTTTAAACACCAGAATATCACTGTAATCTGCCTCAGTTTGATTTGAGGTGGTTTGCTTGATTTGGACTTGCATGAAAATTTGAATCTCACTTTGGATTCTGTTTCCTAGCTAGTACTTGTATTCTATACTTTATGAAGCATTTGATGTGAAATTTAGCCCTCAGGTGCTCCGGACGGGCTAGATTTACAGGAAAATGATTATAATCTCACACCATATACTCCTGAGTAGTCCCACTAAAATAAGTAAGAAGCACTCTGGAGGATTATTGCCTTGCACACAAATCCCCCAAACTGAATGTTAACCTTCCAAGAAAAGGACTAGGTAATAAAAGTGTTTCTATATATCTCAGAATATGATTTAGCCTTTTCAAGTTTGGAACTAAATTATATTGTGCACCATTTCATACATTCTTGCTGAACCTCATATCTTTTACATACATTTTTAATAAAGTGTGCCACTTCATAATTTTCTCATAGTACCATTATTATTTAAGTCTCCATTTCAGATGAATATTGGACTTCAGATATACAGTAGGTGTATGTAGATGACAATATATATCTTCCTATGATATATGCATATGCTATTGAATGTCATGATTCCAAGCACCCTTTTAAGTACTGTAGGTATCATTAACTTTCAGTGAAATTTATTTTAAACAGACTGTAGCTTATACATTGTATAAATACTTTGTGGGCAAACAAGAGAGAAGACACCTAACAACCTTTTTTTAAAATCTGAAAAGCAATTGCATCAAGCTACCAGTACAAACAGAGAAATGAGATAGGGGATAGGACTCCTTAACTTTTCCATTCTTCCTCGAGTTGTTCAGCTCGAGTTGCCTTCGCCAACCTCCTTTTATCCCCAGTGGGGGGAAATGATTATTTCTTTATATATTTTACATTGTGAGTATAAAGAAGTTGGAGGAGGAGGCAAGGGTTAAGCAACAAGAATGGAAAAGATTAAGCAGTCTGTCCCATCAGTACTCTTCAATTCCGAATCATACCCTGAAGTTGCTTTTCAGTTAAAAAATGTGCCTCTTGTGTATTGACCATTATATTTCTGGCTGTCTCTAACATAATCTGCAAGTTTGTGCTCATTGTATAGTGGAAAACACAGAGGCTTGTGTCCTAATGTTATATTTATCAAATAAATGTTGAAAAGGTGTTGCAAGTGTTCTGGCCCCCTTCTCTGATCCATCATGCATGACTATACATGCCAATTACACTCTGAAGGTAGAGTATTCCAGCAAATTAAGCATTTACCACAACCCCTCATGTTAAATTAAACCATCTCCTGTGTGCTTTTCTTGACCTGCATATCAAGATGGGGCTAGTTTCACACCCTCAAACCAGATCTGACACATTTTGTTGTTGTTGTTGTTTAGATTTCTTATAGCCTTTACCATAAGGTCCCAGGGTGAGTTACAGCAATGCAAAATACAATATTAAAATGAGTTAAAACAATTATATTTCTAGCGTCATTGGCTGTGTGCACACCATACATTTAAAGCAAAGCACATCCCTCCTCCTAGCAATCCTGGGAATTGTAGCTCTGTGAAGGATAAACTACAGTTCCCAGGTTTCTGTTTTTTTGTGGGGTTTTCTTTTTTGGGGGGGGATGTGCTTTAAATGTGCTTTAAATATATGATGTGTAGTGCATAGCCACTGTGGAAGTGTCTTGAACCCTAGGTCCCCAGCTGTGTTACATAAATCAGAGAAGTGTAGTGAGCTGATCTTACTCATATTATTTCACTGAACATTTTCTAATGTGCTATCCAAGTGCAGGATATTTCCAGATATTATTTATTTATTTATTATTTGATTTATATCCCGCCCTTCCTCCCAGCAGGAGCCCAGGGTGGCAAACAAAAGCTCTAAAAACACATCAAAACATCAGAAAAATAGACCTTAAAATACATTAAAATAAAACAACGTTAAAGACATTTTTTTAAAAAAAGCTTTAAAAACATCTTTAAAAAAGGGTTAAAAGCATTATTACAAAAAATATTAACAATCAATTCTAACATGACGCAGACGGGGATAGGTCTCAGCTTAAAAGGCTTGTTGAAAGAGGAAAGTCTTCAAAATGCGCCCAAAAGGTAGGAGATATGACGCCTGCCTAATATTCAAGGGGAGGGAATTCCACAGGGTAGGTGCTGCCACACTGAAGGTCCGTTTCCTATATTGTGCAGAACGGACCTCCTGATAAGATGGTATCGGCAGGAGGCCCTCACCTGCTCAGCACAGTGATCGACTGAGCATGTAAGGGGTAAGATCGTCTTTCAGGTATCCTGGTCCTGAGCTGCACAGGGCTTTGTACACCAAAAGTAGAACCTTGAACTTGGCCTGGTAGCAAATGGGCAGCCAGTGCAGTTCTTTCAGCAGTGGGGTGACATGTTGGTGATACCCTGCCCCAGTGAGTAGTCTCGTAGCCACATTTTGCACCAGCTGCAGCTTCAGGACCAACCTCAAGGGCAGCCCCACATAGAGCGCATTACAGTAATCCAGCCTGGAGGTTACCAGTGCGTGGACAACAGTGGTCAGGCTATCCCAGTCCAGAAATGGCCACAGCTGTCTTACCAGCTGAAGCTGGTAAAAGGCACTCCTAGTCACAGAGGTCACCTGGGCCTGTAGCAACAAAGATGGATCCAGGAGCACCCCCAGACTACGGACCTGCTCTTTCAGAGGGAGTACAACCCCATCCAAAGCAGGCAACTGACCAATTATCCGAACTCAGTAACCACCAACTCACAGTGCCTCCGTCTTGCTAGGGTTCAGACTCAGTTTATTGGCAGATATGCAGAAATAGTGTACAAGAGAGAAAATCAGCTGCTCATTTCTATAAGCCCAGTTTCTCAAAGCATGAACTGGTGGACAGGTTGCTAAAAACGTCATTCTGTGGATGAAGCAAAGTTGTCAGTTTTGGTTCTCTCAGTTTCCCATTTTTCCAATCTTAAAATTTCTGCAGCAACCTGTATTTTCTTTTTTTTTTAAATCCTCATGAAAATTCTTTAGCATTTTAAAGCAAATTTCTCCTAACAAACAAATATTTTTCTATGCAGTTTTGATTATATGTACACAGTGTTGCAAGTAGTTTCCCCTAATATAATGCATGTTTGTTTGTTACTTTCACTAGTATATTGATTTTTATGCACACTTTTCCTTAATATATGCATTTTTAAAAATATTGTTTGGTTGGAGAACTGTATTGTTATGAGCATGGGGGTTGGGATGGATGATTCCCGTGGGTCCCCTTTCCAGCCTCTGATTTGGAATCCTGTGCCTTGGAATGAGGAACTCTCTGCTGGTCAAATGAGTCTTTTGTTAACCAATTAGGTTGGCCAGGTAGGATAATGGGTCCATCAGTTGCCCAGCAACGGTGAATGGGACAGGAAGATACTTTTGTCATTGAAACTCTTCAGTAGAGCCTCCCCCCCTCCTGGAACCTAGGAGAGTTTTGGTGTTTTTAGTTGTGTCCAGAGAATGACTGGGGCTGCAGGCAGGCAGAGAGGCTGGCTGTCTACATCATAGCTATAGGAAGCCTCCTGCAACCCAGATGGAAAAATTGGATATGGGACTACTGATGCCCTGAACCCCTCCATCTTAAGCTCAGGTTGGAATGTGGGTAAATAAATAAACCATATTTCATAAAGACACCACAGTCTCTGCTGACCTTCTTCCCAAAGGAAACCAAACCCTGGAGGAGTGCAGGGACCCCTGAAATCTCACTGCTCGGAGTTTGGGGAGGCGCGCAACAGTATTGCAAAATTCAGGTAAGTTTGAATTTTGAAGGATGGCTATGTTTCATTTCTCATATTGTTTTCAAACATCAAATCTGATAGATTCAGCTTTGAATGCAAACTGAATTGAATTTCTCCTCCTAGTTCTGACCATGCCAGAAACATGGCATTTTATTGGACAGAAACATTTCTGGAGTGGGCACAGCATCTGCTGCCTTCCAGAAAGAAATAGTGTGGAAAACACTGTCTATTAAAGATAGATGGGCTCTGACATTGTTTCACTGGATGCTAAAAATGAATAAATAAATGAAGATTAAAGGCTTTCCCAGAAAGATAAGATCTCTCACAGGCACTGTCCATTTTTTGTAGGAATAATTTATTTATTTGTACCTGCCTTATTTTCAGCATTTTATTGTTGAATACCTTTATGAAATTTTGTAATGTTCACCAGTTTATACATATTCCGAATAAACATTTAAATACAGGGAAGAGGAAGTCTTTGGCTCCACATTGCAGGAGGGATGTCTCAGATGAAGGGATAACTTGGCTAATGCACTCCTCACCCTTTGTCAAAATACAGTTGGTCATAGGAGATCTCTATATACTTGCATAGATAGAATTGTAGAATCCAGAAGGACCATAGCTCAGTGGCAGAGCATCTGCTTTGTATGCAGAAGGTCCCAGGTTCAATCCCCAACGGGACTCCAGGTAGGGCTAGGAGAGCTCCCTGTCTGAGATGCTGGAGAGCTGCTGCCAGTCAGTGTACACCATTTTGAGCTAGACCAACTAATGGGTATACTCAGTATGAGACAGCTTCCAAAGTTCCTATGTTGCAATCAATTCTGGATTTTTGGCACAGTGAAATGATGTCATTCTACTTTCTGCAGAAAATTTTAGGAGATTCCATGGAGTGAAACTGGACACTTCTGCCCATCCCTTTTGGTTCTTGATCCTTTCCAACTTATTTTGTGCATCCATATAGAAGATCTGTGCCAAACCATAGTGACTTTAAATGCAGGCTTTAGTGTTTACATGATCAACACTCCTCCAAGTGCGGCAATGTCGGTGGGCAAAATTAAAGACTTCATTTTTCTTTTGATAAGATAGCATGAGAGACTTACCAGGGGCATCACTACCGGGGTGCGGAGGGTGCGGACCGCACCCGGGTGACACCCTGAGGGGGGTGACACCCAGAGCTGCCCCGCCCTGCGCCGTTGCCCAGCAAAGGAGCCGAGAAGCACTCCGGGTCGGCGCAGCCAACTCCCCCTTGGATGCGGGTGGGCGAGATGGAAAGCAGATGCCCGCTCGCTGGCGGTGAAGCCGGGATGGGCCTTCCACCGCCAGCCTGGAGCGTGTGCGCGCGTGCGTGCGCCGGCGCGCGCCGGAGGTCTGCACCCCCCCGCACTCCCGCTAGTGACGCTGCTGAGACTTACGTAGGGTTTTTTGGGTATTTCTTTTCATTACAGCTATGCAGGCATAGGTAGTGGAACAAACTGACATTCCTACAGCAGACAGCAAATCGACTAGCTGCATAATATTTCCAGAAAGCAATTGGCAGTTCCTGCTCCAAAGAAGCATGTGAATTTACAGCTAGAATCCATCACCTAGTCAATTGTTCCCAATGTCATGCTTCTGAACTATTTCCTGAAAACTATTCTCTGCCACCATTCCTTTAGCTGTAAGGTGTTACCTTCGCTAACTTCAGCAGGAGAGGGATTTCAAGGCTCTCAGGAAAAAAAATCTGTTACTTAGGTATCAAAAGTTTGGGAAAGTCTGTTGTAAAGAGTTAAGCACTTTCCCCATGTCCTGTCTTCAGACAAGAAAACCTGGACCCTCCCCAATTGTGATTTGAAATGGAAATCTCAGCAACCAGCCAGATTCTTTCTTTCTAGGCCCTGCTAAATTCCCCCTTGCAAGCCCAGAGTGCTGGTTAGAAAACTAAATGACTATCAAAATAGTTTCTCATTAATTGATATGTTTCTTAAACATTTCTTGGTGATCAAAGGATACAAAACTTGATTGGGGAAGAAATTTCTTTGTGTGGGATAAGACTCAATGCATCTGCCAATTTTGATTTTTCTCAGTTTCTCATTTTTCCAACCTTAAGGTCATTTTCCACATTTCTACATCAGTCCATGATTTTCTTTTTTTAAAAAAAGTTCTCATGAAAAATGTGCCGGCATTTTAGTCCATGTTTCTCCTAATATACACATTTTTGCCTAAGGTAATTTCCCCAAATGTGATATTTTGACAAGCAATTTTTCCTAATACAATGCACTTTGGTACACTTTTGGAGAACTGCATAAAGAAAAAAATCAGAAAAGTGCCAGTTTTGAAGGATAGCTGTGTTTCAGCTCACATCTTGTTTGGGAAGTATGAATTGATTTCTCCCCTATCCCAAGTTCTGGATAATCTGAGAGAAAGTATAGACTTGCTGCTGTAATGCATGGGGAAACCTTATTAGCCAGAAGGGTTTCTAAAGGAAAAGATACCCTGGAGCATTTCCAAAGCTTGTTTATCACTGACCAATCCTGTTTATTGCAGATTGTTAAACTGAAAAGATTTATGAATGATTGTTTAAAAATGCAAAAAATTCCCATTGCAGGGCCTAAGGCCTGCTTCTCAGGTTACACTAGTAGCATGGAAATTCCCCTGCTTGGGGGGGGGGCTTTTGACACAGCTGCTGCTCTGTTCTTGCACCTGGAGAGGGCCCCATATATCCTGCCTCCTCCTTCTCTGTGATGTCAGAGGCCAGGGCTGGCACCAGGCATGACTCGGCCCTTGGGCACCAGCCTGCTCCGGGTCTACTTGCATGTGCCACCTACCTCTCCCACTGTGGTGAGTGCTGGCTGCATTGTGCACGCATGTCTGCTATCAACCAAGATGGCGGTGAGGACATCAGCCCTTAGGGAAGTCTCTGCTGCCATCTTGGTTGATGGCAGGTATACGTGTGAAGCGGAGAGATAGGTTGGGCATGTAGGCAGGTGTCAAGGGCCTGCACAGTTGCATGGGGGCACCTGGGAACTTTCTCTCTGTGATCCATGGCAGGGTCAGGAGCTGACACTGCCATGAATCACAGAATGGGAGTGCTATTCTCCCACCCTAAGGAGGGGCCCTTCAGGGGCCCTCAATTAGAGCCCAACCTGGCTGCCCTCTGGCACCAGCCCTACCAGGGGTGAGTGGGGCAGATCAGATCAGTGGCGGGTGGTGGTGGAGTCCCGCCCCTTATCAAGACAGAGTTATGTGTGTGACAGAAAAAATACCAAGTGTCTGCATGTGTGTGACAGTATGTGTGTGTGTGAGAGAGAGAGAGAGAGAGAAGGAGGGAATGTAGGTCTGTGAGAGAGGGAAAGGAGACAATAATGTATGTCCCAGCAGAAGTCTCTCCTTCTGGCTCGGATTCCTGCCCATCCCGTGTGCCTCCATCAACTAGGTGGTAAAAATAGACATGCCAGAGCATCATGATAAGCACCATAAATTTAGTATGTGTGTGTGATGTGTAAAAAGCCATGCCCTCAGTCAACTTCATTAATTCAGTGTGTGTGTGAGCATAAAAAGCAACCCAAAGGGGAATGTTAAGTTAAGGGGGAGGGATACTAATCATAAATTTATTTTATTTTATTTTAAATTTATGGCTTTTTATTGAGAATTTGTTCCCTACATTTTACACACTTAAACACAACATGGCATAAGAAAATGAAAGTAAAATAACTAAAAGGGGGAAATGACAACAATAAAACACCATTTTATTCATTACGATTTTGTCCATGACAATTTAACATCTTGATCATGATTTTTTTTCTGGTAGTTTAAAGTGTTAATAAATGTAAATATATTTCTGCTAGTTTAGCCTAGATCCAGCCCTCAGCTTAAAATTTCCATTATTCCATTTTGCTATACTTTCCATATGCTAAGTTTCCACCAAGTCAGACCATTGGTCCATCTAGCTCACTATTGTCTGCACTGTCTGCCAGTGTCTATCCAGGGTTTCAAATCGGTGTCTCTCCCAGATCACCTGGAGATGCCAGGGATTGAACCTGGGACTTTCTGCATGCAAGGCAGATGCTCTACAACTGAGCTATGGCCCTTCTGCTAACACAAATCTGAAAATCCCCTTACATGTAAGTAAAACAGCTGAAAGCAACTCACGCATTCTAAAATGACATCCAGCTACTATTAGTCTGACTTTGCCTCCTCTCCTAACCCACCCCAAAGCCAAGCCACATCTGACAATATCCCATAGCATATCTGGTAACTCAGTGGGAGGCAAATATATATCCTGCCCTTCCTCGTAAAGGAAGCCTATTGGATCCAACCAATGCCATTCATACATGCTAGTGATAAACTTCCCCCATTATTTATCCCTCCATCTGGTGTTCAGAGATATACTTCTGGACATTCCAAGGCTAATAGCTGTTGATTGGATACGCTGAGCCTCCATGACATTGGCTAATCCGTTCTTTAAAAGTAGTGAATTCCATAGTTTAGGTATGCATTCCAAATACAGCACTTAGTCTTGAACATACCTGCATCTGCTTCAAAGTACCAAGGCAGTTTACAAAGAAAAAAAAGTATTGTCCCAATTTTAAATATAGATATATGGAACTCCAGGATTTGTTTAAAAATTACTGGACAAAGTATAATTCTCTATAACTCAAAGTATAATTCTCCATAATTCAAAGTAATAAACATCATATCTAAAACATTAACCATTTTTATTATGTATTTTTATTTTTATTATCAACTTATCATTACAAATTCAGTAGAGGGGGAGGAGTTGGCGGAACAGAGATGTGGCTTTGAGGGGGTGTGGCACAGGGCTGGTGCCAGAGGGCAGCCAGGTTGGGTCCTGGCCAAGGGGCCCTAAAGGGCCCCTCTTTAGGGTGGGTGGGTAGTGCTCCCATTCCACGATCCATGGCAGGGTTGGCTCCTGACCCTGCTGCAGATTGCAGAGAGGGAGCTCCCAGGCACCCACCCCCTACAACCGCACAGGCCCATGATGCCCGCCTGCATGCTTACCTCTCAATTGTTGTGCATGCTGGCCATGCTGCATGCGCATGTCTGCCATCAACCAAGATGGTGGCTGAGGCTTCCCTAAGGGGCCGATGTCCCTGCTGCCATCTTGGTTGATGGCAGTTATGTGCATGCAGCACAGCCAGCATTCACTGCAGTGGGAGAGGTAGGTGGCACATGCGGGTGGGCACCATGGGCCAGGAGCAGGCTGGTACCGAAGGGCCCAGTCATGCCTGGTGCCAGCTCTAGTGTGTCATGAAGGGACCCTGCACTTCTAAATTTGCTACTATACTACTATTTTTAATAGTCTGATAAAATAGTCAGAGGCAGCAATGCAGGCTCTCAGAGCAAAGCAAAGTAAATTTCTTCTTCTTCTTCTTCTTCTCCTCCTTCTCCTTCTCCTTCTTCTCCTTCTATCATTCATTATGATTTCTAGAGAATATACCAAGTCAGGCCACTGATCCATCCCACTCTGTACTGCCTATAACAGGGGCAGAAAACCTTTTTCAGGCTGAGGGTGGCATTCCCTTTTGAGTAAGCTTCTGGTGACCTCATGATAGTGGTGGGTGTGGCCAGAACCAAAAGTGGGTGGAGCAATGAGATCGAGGACATGCTCCAGCTAGAGAAAAACACTCAAGGCAGTTGTGAGACATGCCCAGTAGGAGGTGTGGCTGGGGAGGGTATGTGGCCTGAAAAAAGTCCTGAGGGCCAGGTAGAGAGACCACCTTTGACATCCTGGCCTGAGGATCCCCACCCATGGTCTAAACTGACTGGAATTGGCTCTTCAATTATTCTAACAATATTTTCCCCAGTGCTTCCTTGAGATACTGGGGACTGAAGCTGACATCTTCTGTGAGCTACAGCCCTTCCACATAAGGGGTAACCTTTCTCTTGGCCAGTCAATAAAAAGCAATAGAAAAAAAAACTACACTGCAATATGACTTTAGTCTCAGCTACTGTTAAATATCTTTCCATTCGTCTCCTCCTCCCCTCCCCCAGTTTGCAGCTGGTGTGAATGTGTGTGAAGCTATAAGGGAAAATTGATGTGCCAAATATTATAACCAAGGAGAATTGGGGATGGGGCCATTGGACATGGATCAGAATTCTTGGGGATTTTAGAAATGGGAAAAGTTTGTTACTACCCCACTCCCTTTTTGGAAATTATTCTCAATCCCTATTCAGTTTTAGTATGAATCTCTGAATTATAGAGGTGATGATATACTGCGGTACTTAGAAGGGTTCCTATCTTTCACCAGCTTAAAGAAAAAAGATAAATTCTCTTTAAAAAGTTTCCAAAATAAGTTCTTTTCCCCTGCCTAGCAGGCAGAGAAGGCTAATGTGTCCCTGCTGAAAGCATTAACTGATTGCATTGTTGCCTGAGCACAGCAGCTGTCCTTACACATTTAGACTCCCAGTGACAACAAAATTAAGGCAGCCTTCCCTCCTGTTAAGCAATAAAATTATTTTCTTAACTTCTCCAAGAACTAAGGACTCTTTAGAGTTTTGGGGAAGCACAGGTGTGAAAGAGGACAGCCTCTCAGTGCCCCATCTTTGCCACTGCAGGAAAGTGGCTGGCTGGAAGCAAGGAGGGAAAAAGAAAAAGGCAGTCAACTTTCCTATGGATAAAAGGCCACTGGAATTGTTACTAATTTTTAAAAAGTTGCTTATCTATTTATTTACTTTATAAATTTCTATTCCACCCTTCCTTCCAAAGGAGTCCGGGGCTCAAACAACACATTTTACAGTTTACAGTTTATTTATATATATATAAGCACAATAGGACGCAATTCTTGAATGTGTAAAAATATCTGATTTAAAGATGATCAGATTTTATAGTTCTGTAGGTCTATTGTATGCCAGTTGGGGACCATGTGTCATTGAATGCTGGATGTCTTTTTGTAAGCCTGATGAAGAAAAAGAAGAAGAAGAGGTGAGCATGACAGGTAGAGGCAATCTTGTAAAGTCATTTTCAGTTTCTTGGAGTATCCTTTCCTCGTAGGCACTCGGACTATGAATCCCAGCATTTGCTGGTGGAAATATGCTGCTATTTGTGTCAACATGCACTGACAGATGGCTAGTGTCAGTGAAAATGGATGTGAACAGCATCATATTCCCACTAGGGATGCTATGAGTGCTGTCCTCAGGAGGAAAGAAGAGGAGCTGGAGCCCTTGCAACCAGTCTCCTCTTGTCTCGCTCTGGGTAGGTTGGATGGACCCTTGTGGAGGGAGGGGATGAGGAAGAATATAAGAAGAGTTTAAGCCAATGGCCCTTCTAGTCCAGCATCCTGTTCTCACAATGGCCAACCAGTTGTCCATGGGAAGGCCGCAAACAGGACGGGACCTGAGCACAAGAGGACTCTCCCCTTCTGTGGTTTCCAGCAACAGACACTCAGAATCATACTTTCTGTAGGAGGAAGGAGGTAGAAGGAAGGCCCCAGCATGTAGGCAAGGTCAGGCACTGGAGGTGCAGATTGAGTAGGCTTCAAGCAAGATCTGTTTGACCTCCACCTGCTCACTTTTGCAAGCATTCAATTAGTCATGATATACCTACCTATATACAAGATGAGCTGTAATTCAAAGGGATTTTAACTAACAGTGTAAAGAAATTCAACTCCAGGGCTGGCATTAGGCATGACTAGGCCCTTGGGCACCAGCCTGCCCTGGGCCTGCAGCTCTGTAAGGCCAAACACTCCCACCCAATTCAGGCAGTTCAGGCCTTAAATAAGCCTGCCCGCCCCACCTAACTGTTGCATCAGCACATTTTTGTGCTGCACTTGTGCGTTGCATGCAAACACCTGCCATCACCCAGGATAGTTGCGGAAATGTCAACCTCTGGGGGATGCCCCTGCCATCATCTAGCTGCATTGACCTGTGGAAATAAAAAGAGACACCTGAAAGTCAATATTATTTTTATTATCCTGCCTTTCTTCCTGAAGGAGCCCAGGTTGGCAAACATACATGCGATAAAACAAAACATCTAAAAACATCCATCAATAGTGAAGATGCCTGTCGAATCTCTGGTGGGAAAGTGTTCCACAGCATGAGGCCAAGAACACTAAATGCCCAACTTCCAGTTGAAGCCAGTCAGGCCTCTATAACATGGGGGACTACTAACAGCACTCCTCCGGATAATCTCAGTGAGTGAGCTGGGTGATTGAGCTGGGGATTTCACTCATAAGTGATAAGAAACCACTGGCTTCCAGATGTTTTGTCATTTTTTAAAAAAATTGCTGAGGAAAGTTGATAGAAAAATTAAGTGAAAATTGATAGAAAAATTAAGTCAAGCCTCCTTCCATCATGAGACTCAAGGCAGTGTACTTGAGGTTTCTTTGCAGATATAGCCAGATCTGCTTAGTTCCAGCTAGGTAGTGGACTCATGGACTTATGTGCTTTTAGATGGTACCTTGGGGCCAATTTTAGCACCGCAAGTGTTAAGTTGGAAATGTAGATTGTGATGGTTATTGTTATTTAACTCTTGTAAATTGTGTTTGTAAATCGTATTGCTTTATTGTATTGTTTTATTGATGTATTCTTATATTGTATTTTGATATTTGTGTCTTCTGTAAGCAGCCTTGAGGCCTTGGGCTGAAAGGCAGGGTATAAATAAATAATAAATAAATGAGTGAATCTAAACACAGCTACAGTTTTGCACTGTGACCTTGGTTGCCAGGCCCGGCCTCCAAGAGGTCTTCTGTATCTTTAAAAGTTGCAGAGGGGGAGGGAGAATTCCACCTTGTGGTTTTTCCCATTACAGAGTTGCAAGAACACCTGCACTTGGCTGACCTTCTCTTCCCCTAAAGATACAGGATCAGTCTCAGACCATGGACCTGGCAACCCTAACTTTGACTCTGTAGCTGGCTTTACATAACACAGTCTTGCTTATCCTAAAGTCCAGCCTCACGTTCAGAAAAGGACAGACAACCAGTCAGAAGCAATCAAATCGCATCTCCTCCTTTGCTTACAACCACCTTGTTTTTTTCTCGCCCTGCCTTGTTTGCTCCTTAGTAGTAGGAGAATGACAATTTCAAGGATGTATTGTCATACATAGTACAGAAATGCATTTAATCCTTTAAAAAAACAATAGAACTGATTTTTATTGTCCATTTCTGAGTAATATATAGCAAATAGCACATGACTGTGAACTGAAAAGGAAAGTATTTAGGGCAATTATATGGAGTGCTCCTACTGCAGGGACTAAACTGTAGGCGGAAAAATGAAACTCTTTCCAGCATGAAATCATACATATCTGTCACAGCAGGGCATGTCACCTATTTTCTGAAACACTTAGTTTAATTTTTCCCCTCTTGATCTCACCTTTATAACATACTGTGGGGAAGTCAACCTCTTTCTTTTAGTGCTCCTGAAAACTGGCGGGGATGGGAATGTGATCATTTTACATCATTACTAACATTTAGGTGGGATTTTAAAACATTCCTATTCACCCAGGTGATTGGTGGCTGAAAGGTATTGTTTCTGGCAACTTTAAAGTAGTGAAGATTAGTCATGAATATTATTTTTAAAGTATTGTATTTATTGTTTTGCTGTTTGATCCCCAGGGTCTTGTGTGAGGAAGAGCAGGACAAAAATCTAAGTAGTAGTAGTGACTGTGTAAGTATCTGCACTGAAATACTGGATCTTTTGTACACTTATGCTATTAAGAGCAGTCATGCAAAACAGCACAATTACATTTAGATGCCGCTGTTTCATAGGATTTCTAATGGACTTGAACCAGTATTTTAAATTCCTTATCCAGGGCCTTCTGTGTGATTTCAGTAGCTAGAAAATAGGGGAGGGAGTAGCTAGCATAATTAGCAGACACAGACATGCTTTGACACAATATTCCATAATATACTTGTTTCATTATACCTGAAGGGGTAGATGAGTTCCCCAAAGTGCTCTATCCTGTATAAGGGTAGGAGCAGTGCATCTCCACCAGCTATAGTGGAGTAATCAATGTTAAGTCCTCCTGCTGCCCTTTACCCAAAAAAGAGACAGGAGTCAGAGTTTTCTGCTGCCAGCATTTTCTTTTACTGAGTATTCTAGAACAAGAAGAAAGAACAGGAAGAAGAAACACACACAGGGGGCATGCCTGAATGTGTTTTCCAGCAGTCCTAAATAATCATTGGCAGAACAATAGATTAAAGACATACTCAAACAAACACAGTCATAATAACACTGACCCAATACACCACAATCAATAAACAAGAAGAATATGAGGACCTGTGTTGTCTTGGGGACCTCTTCACACATTATGAAAATAGTAGTCCTAGCACATGCAGAAAGCATGTTTTCCTACTGAAGTCTATAATGTCTGCTACATTACTAACTGGTACTGGGCATCCAACTGCTAATCTGATTATCCACTTTGGGACTCAATTCAAAGTGCTGATTTTGACCTTTAAAGACCTCTATGGTTTAGGATTTGGGTACTTGGAAGACTATCTCCATATGTTAGCATCTTCAGTGAAGAGCATCTTGTGAGGTGAAGCAAGTGGCTATCAAAGGCAGGAGCTTCTCAGTGCTGGCACCTAGTTGTAGAGGATTCTCTGCAGACAGAGTTGTCTGGGATCTACCTTATCATCCTTTAAGTGGTAGATAAATTCCATTTTATTTTCCAGAGCTTTTAGATTCCGGAACAATCCTGTTGACTTTTTTTTATGCTTTTAGTTTATTTATTTTTTTGTATTCTCATTTTTATATGAATATGAAAATTGGTTGAAGGACAATATGCAAATACAGTACATAAATTAATGTGTGAGGTGGACACACACATTTATTCAGGTTTTTTGTTGTTGTTAATAAATGAGATGTGTGCATATCTTGATAAAAGTGTTGTGGATACCATCACAAAATGGCTGCTATGGGCAGCAAAAAAGAGGCAATGGTACTCTGTATCAGTGAGTACTGTTACTAAAAAAAAGCATTGCATTTATTATACAATGAAAACAAGGCTTCTGGGAGTTGTGTTGATTAACACTAAGTTCCCATGACATGGTTCCACAGACAGCACATGGCAAAATTAATAAACATATTGCATTTCCCTCATACACTAAGGGATTTACCAGGATACATGTTGTGAATTCATACCAGGTTTTCTACTATTGTAAAGGGTGAAATAACTCTAAATCGTGGACTTGGTGGGAAGATCTTTGGCACCTCACTAGGTCTAAGAAGGTGTAATTGTCCTCTGATCCAACTGAAAATAATTTTGGAATCTTGTAAAACTGATTTAGGGAAGTTTTCCTCTCCTGCTTGTTAACACCTCTAGGACCACTACGTAGGATCCTGGAATGTTCTTACCTTCTGTTAACAATACATAATTATTATTCACATATTGCCACTGTGTATCCTTGAATATATTGACAGCAGATATCCTGTATTTTTATATGTGATGTCTCATTGGAGTGGTGAACTGTCTGGGCCATAGATGTTCCCCCACATATTCTTAGTTTCCTTGTCCTCTTCCCTTGAACACCACATATTTCCACAACTAGTGATGTGACATTTGATGACACAAGTTGCTTCCTGGCTCCAAAGACATATGGGGATGGTCTGTGAATTGACTTATATTTGGGGTACATAGGGGGAAAATATTTGGCCCAGACACGTTTTTAAGTTTCATAGGGTAGAACAAAAGGCCCTTCTGAGATGGTCCCATTGGCCAATGGGACAAAAATGGACTCCAGTGGCTAATGAGAACAGTAATCTTTTTTCCCAAAAACATCCAATGGAATGATGGTATGTCATGATGTGTTGTTTTCTTTGGGCATTCTGTTCCAAATCAGAAAAGAATACTGTCAGCCTGCTGGAGAGGGGAGGGTTGGTTTTTTTTGCCACTCCTTGATGTCGCAGAAAACTTTTGGGGGGAGGGCATGAAAAGCTGTCTGCTACCTTATCTTTAATTATCACTCAATCCATGAAAATTCTTAGAATTCACCTATCCCTGAAAACCACTACCCCTCCCCACAAATAATCCTCATATTTTGCAACAGAAAAGAATTGGCTTCTGAGCCTTAGAGAAGTTTTTAGGCATTTGCCTAAAGTATAGAGCTGGACCCCCTTGATATAGCCATCTGGATGAGACTTTGCAAGTACAACTCTTTTGCCTTTGGGGAAGAGTTATATTGGATGAGGTGTTTTTAATTCTTTTGGTTCAGTGATTGGACATGTTGCTGACTTCCCCAGTTTTAATACCCTGGATTACCTAAAATCAGACAGAAGCTCAATGTGATGGAAAGAGTGTCTCCAGTTAGTTAAATGAAATGTCTAATGTGTCAGCCTTTGAGGGAAGAAAAAGTGTGATTAGTACATACCTAGTGGAAGAAGCACCGTTATTGGATGCAATTAGGATGTCTCATTTGCAGTCCTACTGTGAGGAAGGGTGGGATATAAATCAAATAATAAATAAATAAATAAATAACACTGAAAGGGAAAGGTAAACCACAAAAGCATCAACTACCTGTGAAGGCATCAGGAGCAAAATTATCCAAGTGGACTATAGCAAAGCAAGCTAAAATCCTAAATTTACAGTGGTTTTAAAGCTCTGCAGCACAATCCAAATTAAGTGGTAAATTGTTCTCTTTTAATTATTGTAATGAAGTGAATATATGGTTGGTTTTTATATAACCTTTTTGTTCGAGTGATGTGGCAAGACAACAGGTCAAAACTGATCCCCAGCTTTTCTGGGTAGGAACTCAGTCAAGTAAAAAAACATTACATTTCATGAATCTGGCCATTGAGTAGTGTTAATTATAACAATTAAATATAATTAGGACCTATCTCAGCTGACGTTCATTAGAGTGAGTGGAAGGGATGTCTAATTTAGATAACCATGGTAGTCAATGATTTGTGTGGTGTTGCAGTCTGTAGTATATATTGTTGTTGTTGTTATGTGCCTCCAAGTCGATTATGTCTTATGGCGACCCTATGAATCAGCGACCTCCAAGAGCATCTCTCATGAACCACTCTGTCCAGATCTTGTAAGTTCAGGTCTGTGGCTTCCTTTATGGAATCAATCCATCTCTTGTTTGGACTTCCTCTTTTTCTACTCCCTTCTGTTTTTCCCAGCGTTATTGTCTTTTCTAATGAATCATGTCTTCTCATTATGTGTCCAAAGTATGATAACCTCAGTTTCATCTTTTCACTTCTAGTGATAGTTCTGGTTTAATTTGTTCTAACTCCCAATTATTTGTCTTTTTTCATTCCATGGTATGCGCAAAGCTCTCCTCCAACACCACATTTCAAATGAGTTGATTTTCCTCTTATCCGATTTTTTCACTGTCCAGCTTTGACATCCATACATAGAGATCGGGAATACCATGGTCTGAATGATCCTGACTTTAGTGTTCAGTGATAGATCTTTGCATTTGAGGACCTTTTGTAGTTCTCTCACAGCTGCCCTCCCCAGTCCTAGCCTTCTTCTGATTTCTTGACTATTGCCTCCATTTTGGTTAATGACTGTGCCGAGGTATTGATAATTAATCCTTGACAAGTTCAATGTCCTCATCGTCAATTGAAAAGTTACATAAATCTTATATTGTCATTACTTTAGTTTTTTTGACGTTCAGCTGTAGTCCTGCTTTTGTGCTTTCCTGTTTAACTTCCATCAGCATTTGTTTCAAATCATTACTGGTTTCTGCTAGTAGTATGGTATCATCTGCATATCTTAAATTATTGATATTTCTCCCTCCAATTTTCACACCTCCTTCATCTTGGTCCAATCCCGCTTTCCATATGATATGTTCTACGTATAGATTAAATAAATAGGGTGATAAAATACACCCCTGCCTCACACCCTTTCCGATAGGGAACCAATCGGTTTTTCTCCATATTCTGTCCTTACAGTAGCCTCTTGTGCAGAGTATAGGTTGTGCATCAGGACAATTAGATGCTGTGGCACACCCATTTCTTTTAAAGCATTCCATATTTTTTTCATGATCTAGACAGTCAAAGGCAATGCTGTAATTTATAAAGCACGGTGTGATTTTCTTCTGAAATTCCTTGGTCTGTTCCATTATCCAACGTATGTTTGCGATATGATCCCTGGTGCCTCTTCCTTTTCTAAATCCAGCTTGGACGTCTGGCATTTCTCGCTCCATATATGGTAAGAGCCTTTGTTGTAGAATCTTGAGCATTACTTTACTTGCATGGGATATTAAGGCAATAGTTCAATAATTACTGCATTCCCTGGGATCCCCTTCTTTGGAATTGGGATGTATATTGAATGCTTCCAGTCTGTGGGCCATTGTTTAGTTTTCCATATTTCTTTGTTGGAGAATTTTTTCTCCTTGGGATCTTTTGCTGGGGGTCCCTTAAGTAATCGATGACACAGGCTTAAAGCAAAAAGGTAGGCCTTTATTTCGTACAAGCATATGCAGGGTCAGTCCTCCAGAAATCTAGGAGGGACTGCAGTGAGGCACGGTGTTCAAGCTCTTTTCTTCAGAACAATTACAACATGTGACAGTAATTAACCAATCCCCCAAGTTCTTCCCCATGTAACATAACAGTTTCTTCCCTCTTGAAATATTTCCAACCAACCAGATAGCTTTATTAAAAGGATTTCATGGATATTCATAGTTTTACAGATACCTCCCATCTCATTGTGTTCATGTTTTCTTAGATTGATGTCAGTCTGTCCCCTTGACTGATATTACCCCTATTCTACTGTCATAAGTCGTTACTGATGATTTGTACTGAAACCAATATGTACCATGCATTTCATTCTATCACGGCTGCTGATCAATCAAGCTGGTCAAGGACATCCCTTAAGACATTACTACCTGTTCTTTGATAATACCATGATGTAAGGCCAAGTTCAGTTCACTTAAAGTGCCTGGAACTTCTATGTGAAAATTCCACTTATTATTATCTTGCTATAGAGAAAGATTAATTTTTAAATCACCATACTATAGCTGAAAGCCACACGATATAAGGAATGATTAAGGAACACAGTAAAGGAAAAGGGGTGATTCTGAGTCAGACACTGTTGATCAAACACATTATAAAACCAGTAGGAAGCCCAAATTTTATCTCTCTTCCACTGTTACGAAGACTTTTCCCATACGAAAGCAGGACTCTCTAATAATTTGCTTTCCCAAGATCAAATAGTAAAAAGTATATTAATCAAGAGATTGTACACATTGGCTTAATACCAAATTAATGATCAGCTGTCACGTATTAGCCATTCTTGGCACAGAAAGATGCTCAGGAATTTGTAGCATGGTGAGCTTAACCTTTTTTCTGCTTTCCGTACACGCAGGCCTGCTTTTGATGCCTGCTCTTTGTGAATAAGGGAAAGAAATCCATTTTCCCTTCATCAGTTTTCAAGGGCCCAAATTGCTTGGGGCCAGCATGCTTGGGGATCCTCCATCATCTTGACAGATTTTTGTCAAAATTTGGACAGATTCAGTCTCAGTAGCTTATAGCAACTCTATTGGTATGCCATCTATTCCTGGTGATTTGTTTATTCCAAGAATTTTAAGAGCAGCTTTCACCTCACATTCTAAAATTTCTGGTTCTTCATCATACGGTTCCTCCATGAATGAATCTGTCATCCTGGCATCTCTTTTATAAAGTTCTTCAGTGTATTGCTTCTATCTTCCTTTTATTTCATCTCGGTCAGTCCAGTGTGTTCCCGTGTTGATTATTCAACATCCCTACTCGTGGTTTAAATTTCCCTTTCATTTCTCTAATCTTTTGGAATAGGGCTCTTGTTCTACCCTTTTTGTTATCCTCTTCTATTTCTATACAGTAACTATTGTAATAGTTCTCTTTGTCCCTACGTACTAGTCGCTGTATTATTGCATTTACGGTTCTGTCTGTGTTTTTATCTCCTTTTGCTTTTGCTTTCCTTCTCTCTTTAACCATTTTAAGAGTTTCTTCAGTCATCCATTAAAGTCTTTCTCTCTTTTTAACTAGAGATATTGTCTTTTTGTATTCTTCCCTGGTAATGTCCCTGACTTCATTCCATAGTTCTTCTGGTTCTCTATCAACCAAGTTTAAAGCCATAAACCTGTTCCTTATTTGATCTTTATATTCTTCTGGGATGTTACTTAAATTATATTTTGGCATTATGATTGCTTTGTTCTTCTTCTTTAGCTTTACTCTGATTTTCAATATGACAAGTTCATGATCTGTATAGCAGTCTGCTCCTGGTCTTGTTTTTGCAGAAAGTATGGAACTTCTCCATCTTCTGTTTCCAATTATATAATCAATTTGATTCCTATATTGACCATCTGGTGATGTCCACGTGTACAGTCATCTTTTCAGTTGCTCAAAAAATGTGTTCGCAAGAAACAAATTATTGGCTTCACAGAATTCAGTAAGTCTTTCTCCTACTTCATTTCTGTCTCCTAGGCCCCATTTTCCCACAATTCCTAATTCTTCTCTGTTCCCTACTTGCATTCCAATCCCCCATGATTATCAGCACATCTTGTTTTGGTGTGTGATCAATTTCTTCCTGTACTTCTGCATAAAATCTTTCCAATTCCTCTTCTTCTGCGTTTGCCGTTGGAGCATAGACGTGGATGATGGTTAGGTTGATTGGTTTCCCATTTAAACTCATTGATATAACTCACTCAGACCATGCACTGTAGCTCCTAATTGCTCTTGCTACATCACTTCTCACTTTTAAAGCAACCCCATTTCTTCCTAATTTCTCATTTCCTGCATAAAATATTTTGTAGTTGCCTGATTGAAAATGTCCCATTTGACAAGACAGAGATGCTTTGGGTTAGAAAGCTGACTGAGCTATAAAGAGGGCTATAACCAGTCTTGGACTGGATTGAACTTCCTCTGAAGGACAAAGTTAATGGTTTGGAGGTTCTGCATTTTATGGAAGTGCATGTAACATCTGTCGCTAGGAGTGCCTTTTACCAGTACACCAGCTATGGCCCTATCTAGTGAAATCTGGCCTTCACTCAGTAATCTATGTACTAGTCATATCTAAGATAGACTATTGTAATGCACTCTACATGGGGCTGCTTTTCAAGATGGTCTGGAAATTCATCTGATGCAGAATGCTGCTCTTAGTTGCTAGTGGGTATACAGTGATCAGAACATGTTACACAAGTTCTGTACCAGTTGCACTGACTGCCAGTGTGTTTCTGGACACAATTCAAAATGTTGGTTTTGGGCTTTAAACCCTTAACCTGGGGTGATTATCCCTTGACTTAGCTATCTGATCCAGACAACCCCCCAACAAATTATTATCTCACGTTTCACCCCACCACTTTTGGTGGTGGCTGCAAAAAGAAAAAAAATAGATAGTACTGAGGTGGGCAGAGAAATGTAAACCTCTCTGCCCAGCCGAGCATGGTGGAGGGGATGCCAATCATCCCTGCTCAGTTATCAGATCAATCATTTGATGAGCAGGGATGTGACAATGCCCCCTTCTCTGCTGATCTGCAGAAATTATCTGAGGAGGGGGGTCTGTGTGTGTGTATGTGCATGAGAGAGAGAGAGAGAGAGAGAGAGAGAGAGAGAGAGAGAGTTGACCACATTCACTTTTGGACACATCCACCAGTGGCCAAAAGAATTGGCTGAGGGTGAATGTAGATTAGCCATGTCAGCCTGAAGGACTGCCTACACAAATATGAAACTGCTCAGATATTTGTCATGCCTCCCTCGGATGTGTCCTCAGAAGAGGATGAGGAACAGTGGATTGGCACACTAGACCCAGGAGAGGGAGCAAGTAAACCCACCCCAGAAGCAGCTCCAGCCACTTCACCACCACTCAAAGTTGTTCAGGATACAGCTGGGGCCCCTCAGTCAGACTCAGGGAGTGAGCAGGAGGCCCCTAGCAGAGCAACACTGGCATTTTGGCTGTTTAAGGCTACAAGCTCCTGGGAGTTGGAGGGCTGAATGCTATCACTGAACCAGGAGGGGGAACTTAAAAGGCAGTGAGATGCCAGTTGCCCTTTGCTGGAAGCTTTGTCCAGATACCAGCATCAGACCCTTGCTAGCCGTGCCTTGAAACCTGGATTCCCTTCTTTAGAATATTGGACCTTGGTTTGTTCACTGACTTTGCCTTTTGGAAGATGACCTGTTACATTCACTGAGACCCCTTGACCTTCTCCTTTGCTTATCTGCTTTACAACAAAGTCCCTGAGTAGGCAGCTGCCAGCTAATTGTTTTCCAGCACTATGTATCACCTTGGTGCAGCTGGCAGAGACTGACAATATTAAGATGTGCTTCAAAGGCTCTGCTTATATGCCCACTGTCAGGCCAATATGGCTCGCAGGCATGAGAGGGTATTTTTCTGTGGTAGACCCTAGATAGTGTCACTTCCTCCAAGGGATGGGAAGTTCTGTAAAGTTCGGTTCCCTCAGTTTCTCATTTTTCAAATCTTAAATTCAGTTCTGCACATTTCTGCAGCAATTTGTAAACTTTTTAAAAATCCTCATGAAAATTCTCCAGCATTTCATTGTGAATTTTATTTTATAAGCACACTTTTGTACACAGTTTTGACAAATGTACACATTTTTGCATGTAATCTCTCATCGTATAATGCATTTTTATGTTATTTTCATTCATATATTCATTTTTATGTGCACTTTCCCCTCACACATACATTTTTATAAACATTGGTTGGTGAACTGGACTACAAAATTCAAATAAGTATGACTTTTGAAGGATGGCTGTGTTTCGGTTCTCATATTGTTTTAGAAAGTGTGAATTTGATAGATTCAGCTTGAAATGCAAACTGAATCAAATTTCCTGCCTATCCCTACGGCCTGGCCACTTTGATGTTTTAGTGATGTTTAAGCTTTGGACCAGTTTCTCTTAAAGGCTATTCTGTCTGAATGTATTATTTTAGTTATGTTGGTTGGGCAGCAATTTGCATTGTTTTATATTGATGTCTTTAAATTGTTTTAACTGCCCTAGGTTATCAAAAGATTGTTTATATAATTTCTGTAGTTATATTGTTTAATACATAATGTTATATGACATTGTGAGCTGCTCTGGGTGATGCAATTTTTTAAATAAAAAATAAATATGGCTGGTGTGTGTGAAAGTTATTTTGCTTGACTAGCCCCATGAATCTGTTTGAAATGTCAGAGATTCCATTAGACTGCCCAAGTTTAAATTCACTAATAGGCAAAAAAACCTTGTGGTTTAAGAACGTACCCATAGCCAACAGATATTTCTATCAAACTTTAAAAAGTAGGGAAAGTAGCGAAATGCACCAGGGGAGCAGGAGACCTGACCTCCTCTCTGAGATATTCTACTGCCCTACAAATTTGTCAAAATGCAAACACAATTTGGGTTGGTCTTTCACAGTCCAATCCACTTCCTGTGTAGCTTGGAAGAATTTGGTTACATGTGCCTCTGAGCTTATGGTGAGAGGTAGCAATACCTTCTAACTCCAAAGATGGAGAACTACATTTTTGTATGTTTGTTGGTGTTCTTCTTACTTTGCTTCATTCCTGTGTTACTAAAGTTTCTACAGAGAATCTAATCTAGAAAATTTTATTTCTCTCATTCATCCTAGAAACCTGTGTCAAATTTATTTTTATTAATTTCAAAGCCTTTTTATTGGTCAATGTCATATGTGAAGATAGCCTTTTGTGTTTCAAATTGGAGGTTATGTTCTATTACTATTTTGGGTGCATTGACAGTTGAATCTGAAACTGCAGTTTGATGTAAAATCAGACTGATTACAATATGTTGCTACTTCATCAATGACTCTAGCTGTTGGAAAAAACAGACTTAGCCTGCCCAATATGCATGTTTTCAGCCTGCTATGTTTAAACTACTTCATTTAAGGCAAGGTGGGCACGGTCCATTAAAAACATAGAATTTTGCTAGAATATATTTCACCTCCCACTGTTTTATCTTGTGCAAACTGAGACACTCCTGATGTCCACTGGAGACTATTCTGCAGAAGACAGTGCCATTATTCCACAATTATGTTTGGAGTTTTTTTAGTGTAAATTTTGCAAAGTGTTGCTGTACTTCACATATTCACAGAAATAGAAACAAAAGAAAATGATTTCCTATAGGAAACTGCACAAAAAGTGTGAAGTAAATCAGACATATTTGAAGTGACTATCTGAACTATGTCAACTGTCTTAATAATGTTGCTTCCTCCCTGCTAAAACAAGATCAACACAGCACATCTCTTGTTTCTATTCTTTGGACTGATTGCAGGTGTTGCCACCACTCACCATAAGCTCAGAGGCACATGTAACCAAATTCTTCCAAGCTACACAGGAAGTGGATTGGACTGTGAAAGACCAATCCAAATTGTGTTTGCATTTTGACAAATTTGTAGTGCGGTACAGAGAGCCAGTGTAGTGTAGTGACTAAGGTGTTGGACTGCAACCTGGAAGACCAGGGTTCGAATCCCCACATAGCCATGAAGCTCACTGGGTGACCTTGGGCCAGTCACTGCCTCTCAGCCTCAGAGGGAAGCAATAGAAAACCCCTCTGAATACTGCTTACCATGAAAATCCTATTCGTAGGGTCACCCATAAGTCGGGATCGACTTGCAGTCTATTTCCATTTCCGCAATATCTCAGAGAGGAGATCAGGTCTCCTGGTTAATTCACTATAGCTGGTTCACTTTAATCTGGGAAATAAGAAATGGGATCCTGTGCAAGCTTCCTGAGAATCGATTCATCATTTGCATGGTTATTGAGTTCAGTGGGATTTACTCCCCTGCAATCATGCTTAGGATAGGTGAAATTGACCGCAGGGGATGGGGAGAGGAAGAGGAGTAAGGAGAGTAAAGGCTGAGGGGAGGGGGGAGGGGAGCAGGTAGGAGGTTTGATCATTTGCATGCTTATTGAGTTCAGTGGGATTTATTCCTGTGCAGTCATGCTTAGGAAAGGTAAAACTAATAGGGGGAGGAGGGAGGGATGGCTGGAGTGGGTAGCGAAGGAGGAAGGAAGAGGGGAGGGAGGAGGAAGGGAGAGGAGGGGGAAAGAGAGGAAAGACAGGTCTAATCATTTGCATGCTCATTGAGTTCAATGGGATTTAAAAAGGATTTACTCCTAGGTAATCATGGTTAAGATAGGTAAAATTGACCATGGGGGAGGAGCAGGGGGAGGAGAGGAGAGGGAAGGAGAAAGGGAGGGGAGCGGAAGGTGGAGGAGGGGGAAAGAGAGGATTGGAGGGGGAGGGGCAAAGGAAGGGGAAGGGGAGCGCAGGCTTGACCATTTGCATGCTTATTAAGTCAATGGTATTTATTGCCATGCAATCATTTATTTATTATTATTTATTTATTTATTACATTTGCATACCACTCCATAGCTCAAGCTCTCTCGGTGGTTTACAATGATTAAAAACATTAAAAACAAATATACACATTTAAAAACACATTTTTAAAAAGCAATTTAAAAACATATGCTAAAATGCCAGGGAGAAGAGGAAAGTCTTGACCTGGCACCAAAAAGATAACAGTGTTGGCACCATGCACACCTCATCAGAGAGATCATTCCATAATTTGGGGGCCACCATTGAGAAGGCCCTCTCCTTTGTTGCCAGCCTCCCAGCTTCCCTCTCAGAGTAGGCACCCGGAGGAGGGACTTTGATGTTGAACGTAGTGTATGGGTGGGTTCATGTTGGGAGAGGCATTCCACAAAGTATTGTGGTCCCAAGCCATGTAAGGCTTTATAGGTTAAAACCAGCACCTGGAATTGAGCTCGGAAACATACAGGCAGCCAATACAAGTGGGCCAGAATTGGTTTTATATGTTCGAACCATCTGGTCCCTGTCACCAATCTTGCTGCTGCATTTTGCACAAGCTGCAGTTTCCAAACCGTCTTCAAAGGCAGCCCCATGTAGAGTGCATTGCAGTAATCCAACTTGGAGGTTACCAGAGCATGGACAACTGAAGCCAGGTTATCCCTGTCCAGATAGGGGCATAGCTGGACCACCAACCGAAGTTGGAAGAAGGCATTCCATGCCACTGAGTCTACCTGAGCCTCATGTGACAGACATGGATCTAGTAGAACTCCCAAGCTACAAACCTGCTCCTTCAGGGGGAGTGCAACCCCATCCAGAACAGGTTGGACATCCACCATCCGGTCAGAAGAACCACCCACTAGCAGCATCTTAGTCTTGTCTGGATTGAGCCTCAGTTTATTAGCCCCCATCCAGGCACCGGTTCAGCACATTGACAGCCTCACCTGAAGAAGATGAAAAGGAGAAATAGAGCTGTGTGTTATCAGCATCTAATGGCAACACACTTTAAAACTCTGGATGACCTCACCCAACGGTTTCATGTAGATGTTGAACAGCATGGGGGACAGAACTGACCCCTGCGGAACCCCATACTGGAGAGTCCAGGGTGCTGAGCAATGTTCCCAAAGCACCACCTGCTGGAGCTGACCAGCAAAGTAGGAGTGGAACCATCACCATGCAGTCCCTCCCACTCCCAACTCAGCCAGTCTTCCCAGAAGGATACCATGATCGATGGTATCGAAAGCCGCTGAGAGATCAAGGAGAATTAACAGAGTCACACTCCCCCTGTTTCTGTCCCAACAAAGGTCATCATACAGGGCGTGCCAAAACCAGGCCTGAAACCCGACTGAAATGGATCCAGATAATCAGTCTCATCCAAGAGTGTCTGGAGCTGGCCTGCCACCACTCCTTCAAGGATGTTGCCCAGGAATGGAACATTTGCCACCTGCCTATAGTTATTAAGATTTTCTGGGTCCAGGTAGGATCTCTTCAGGAGTGGTCTCACTACCGCCTCTTTCAGGCAGCCAGGGACTACCCCTCTCGCAGAGAGGCATTAATCACTTCACTGGCCCAGCCGGCTGTTCCATCCATGCTAGCTTTTATTAGCCAAGAAGGGCAAAGATCCAGTATGGAAGTGGTTGCACAAACCTGTCGAAGCACCCTGTCAATGTCCTCAAGCTGTAACAACTGAAACTCATCCAAGAAATAGGGACAAGGCTGTGCTCTGAACGCCTCGCTTGATTCACCTGCTATAACACTGGAGTCTATGTCCTGGCAGATGCTAAATATTTTATCCTGGAAGTGCCTAGCAAATTCATTACAGTGGGCCTCACATGGTTCTACCATGTCCTTGGGGCCAGCGTATAATAGCCCCCAGACAATTCTGAAGAGCTCTGCTGGGTGGCATGTTGATGATTAGATAGTGGGAGCAAAATAATGTTTTTTTGCTGCCCCCAATGTCCCTAAATACAGCTTAAGATAGGTAAAACTGACCATGAGGAGGGGGAGGGCAGGGGGAAGGAGGGCATTGGAGGGGGAGGTGTTTCGAGGGAGAAAGGAGGGTGGGTTTAATCTGTTGCATACTTTTTGAGTTCAATGCAATTTATTTCTGTGCAATCATGTTTGAAAATGGAAATGGACTGCCTTCAAGTCGATCCCAACTTATAGTGACCTATGAATAGAGTTTTCATGGTAAATGGTATTCAGAGGTGGTTTTACCATTGTTTTCCTCTGAGTCTGAGAGACAATGACTGGCCCAAAATCACCCAGTGAGCTCCATGCCTGTGTGGGGATTTGAATCCTGGTCTCGCAGGGCGTAGTCCAACAATGACGTGGGGAAGGGACAGGGAGAGTAGGATGAGGGGGAGGGGAGGAGATTTTATTTATTTATTTATTACATTTATACCCCACCATTCTTTTCATGATAGAAACCCAAGGCGGCTTACCTATGGTTCCCAGGCAGTCTCCCATCCAGGCACCTACCAGACCTGACCCTGCTTAGCTTCAGCAGGGTGCTGGCCTCATGTGCCTTCAGACCACTGGGCAGAGAGGAAGCCCCTTTCCTTTCCAACAGGAAAACATTGTGAACAATATCATTACTTTTCAGCATTTCCCCCACCTCGTTATTTTACAGCAGGCAGATGTAGCCTCCCACCTGTCGGAAGGCAGAGCTGGGGTCCCAATCCTGGGGAGCTGGATCCCGGAGAGTTGGGAGAAGAGTATTCGGATGGATGGCAGAGGGAAGGGGGAGGAACTTCCCCCCTTTGGAGCGAAGACGAAACAGAGGAACTGCCAGTGATAAGGTTGCTTAGCAACGGGGAGCCTGAGCCCTCCCTGGACATTCTCACGCCTCCCCCTCTTTCAGGCTCAGAGCAAGAGGGGGAAGAGGGAGGGCTGCTCACAGCAGAAAAGCGGGGAGGCAGTTTACCATCAGCCCCTCCCCTATCCCCCATCCTGGAATCGGAAACTTCAGAAGAGGAGGGGGTGATGCTTCCCCCCTCACCGCGCACACGCAGACAGCTGAAAAGACAGGAGAGAAGGGGGGGAAGGCGGGCAGTACCTGAGGGGCAGTTAAGGAGGAGCGAAAGATTGAGCGCCCGTTTGGCCCCTTCTTAAAGAACAGGTGGGAAGAAGTCCCTTGCTCTGTCAACTTTCTCCCAATGCCGCAGGACCTGTATCCCTGTATTGCTTCATGAGAAAACGCAGTCTTTGTTTGGACATTACCCTAATAAAACACGAATTAACTACAACCGCTGGTCTGGTTCCTGAGTCACATCCTGGGCCTGACAACCAAATTTCAACCTAAATTTCAACCAAAGCTGTCCTTGGCCATATCCACACCAGGCCTTTATTTCACTTTGGAGAGTCATGGCTTCTCTCAAAGTATCCTGGGAAGGGTAGTTTGTGAAGGGTGCTGAGAGTTGCTAGGAGATGCCCTGTTCCCCTCACAGAGCTTCAATCAGAGAGGCTGATTGTTAAACCACTCTGGCCACTGGAGCTCTCTCTGGGGAATAGAAATCTCTTAGCACCCTTCACAAACTACATTTCCCAGGATTCTCTGAGGGAAGCCATGACTGCCTCACGTGAAATAAAAGTCTGGTGTGGGTGTGGCCCCCTGATTAGCTAAGCTCAGCAGCTGTGAGTCTGGCTTTTAGAACACTGACAGTTGGTTCTTACTGAGTATGCATTATCATTCAGTTCAATGCTAAATTTATTAAATTTATTAAAAATTAGCCAGGCATTTTTTAACTTTTAAACTGCAGAAGATGAAGGTCAGAATATGGGGCAAGGTCAGTAACAGGATTACAGATACTCTGTGACCATGGCTGCTTTTCAATGAATTTCAACACATTATGAGAACTCTGACAGAAAAAACTCCAAAAGGCGTCTGGGTTTTCCCCCCTCTCTCTTTAGACTTTGAACTCTCAATTCTTTCTGACTGTTTTGTTTATCACCATGAAAGTTGAGAGGGTTGTTAAGCAAGTGTTTCTGAGTTCAGGACTATAAGTTTTGTAAGGTTTTGTTTTGAAATGAGCTTATGGGAAGCATCAGAATGGCATTGGGGTATTTTCAATTTAACATTGCGGAATGTGAAAAATCCACGCTGGCTATAGTATACACTCTTGTGGCTGTATAATTATCTGAAGCTTAATATTCAGGCTTCATGTGTGTGGTAATTGTCAAAGTGCTTAAAAATATAACCAACCTGACTTTAGATTGTCAGAAAATATTAACTGGATCTGCTAGTCCCAGACTAATGTAGTGATTAAAATTTTGTCTACTCGCTTGCACAGTTCCTGGGTGTTCTGACAGTCCTTGGCTTAAAAAAAGTATTAAAATATGTTTATAAGTGTGTAAAAATGTAAATAAATATTTTATACTACATAATCTTGCTAAATAAACAATGATAAATGTATTATGTGAAAATACATATCAAAATAAGTAGCTAAATATGTATTTAAACATGTGTGTGTGTGTGTGCTAATTTTTTTTAAAGAATGAACATCACAGATCCAGTGCGAACTTATGCATGAACCTTGTGTGATAGTGATGTAGATCAGAAATTGAGATTCACCCATCCCTATTGCCTGCACTACTTAAGATTCCAGAGCGGCATAGTGTATTTTGATTAAGCAGAGATGGTGTGAAGGGAAGTATGTCTTGTGTATGTTTAGCTAATCTTGCCACAAGTTTTATTAATATGCTGTTCTGAGGACAATGTATTTTACAATTTTCTGTTGTAAATCTCTTCTGTGCAGGAGCTTCTCTGCCTAATTTCTCAGTTATGTGTTTTTGCTCCAAGGGAAGTTCAAAGACATAGCTGCTAAGCAGATAAAAGTAAAGGAAAAATTTAAGGGAAAATGCCTTTTAGCAAATGAAAAATTGCAAGCATTATTTAAGGCACTTTGATATTTTCACAACATGCATGCGTGCTAATATTCAGGAAATCGCGCATAGCAAACACAATTTTACTTCCCTTGTCTAGTTCTCCCAGTTAGGTGCTATAAATTAACTTCAGCCTTTCAAAAGGTAATATAGACATTTATTTTCTAAAGCAATCTATTCCATTCTGCTTTAGATATAAATGTGAATTAACGGCGTTGATATAGCAAATACAAAATTGGTTATAATGGAAAATGCACATAACATGAATAACAGTCGATTTTTTCAGCCATACTAAAGGAGTGATACTAAAGGAATGCATTTTTTCTCTCTATTAAGATGTATGGCAGGAGTCCCTCTACACAGAACAATGGACTTCCAGCATTCCTTTGGATGACTTTGATTAATTTGCAGTACAGTTCCTTTGGTGACTGAAAACCCCAGTACTGGATTGGCAGGACTTGCTGCATCTGTCAGATTTGGAAAAATGATCAGTGGAAAAATAATCCCTGGTTCCAACTTTTTTTTTAAAAAGAACACAATAACTACTGGTAACTTCTGATTATTCATATGGTTAATTCATCCAGTAGTTTATTCATCCAATGGCAAACAGGAACCCTGTAGTGAAATATGTCTTTAAGGTAGATGTACAGCAAAGAAAGAGTTAACTTTCTCTAGAGGGTATTACACACCCTAGGGGGAGATAGACTGATTTAGTTACTGGAGTTAGTTAGCCAATGTTGTAGTAGGGGTAGGCCTAGAAGTAGGCATTGTGAGAGCAGGGGCACAGGATATAAATTCAGAAGAGCAAAATTACCACAGGCCTAACCACAAGTGCCAAAGACACTTGAAGAGAGACACTGCTTACAAGTGCCTGTACGCTAATGCTAGGAGCCTCTGAACCAAGATGGGAGAACTGGAGTGCTTGGTCTTAGAGAAGAACATTGATATAGTGAGCATAACCGAGACCTGGTGGAATGGAGAAAACCAGTGGGATACAGTTATCCCTGGATATAAACTATATCGGAAGGACAGGGAAGGACGTATTGGTGGCGGAGTCGCTCTATACGTGAAAGAAGGCATTGAATCCAGCAAGCTCGAAACCCCAAAAGAGGCAGACTCCTCCACAGAATCGTTGTGGGTGGTGATACCGTGCCCCAGGAGGGACTTAATACTGGGAACGATCTATCGTCCCCCTGATCAAAATGCTCAGGGAGACCTTGAGATGAGATATGAAATTGAGGAAGCATCCAAACTAGGAAATGTGGTAGTAATGGGTGACTTCAACTACCCGGACATAGACTGGCTGCATATGTGTTCCAGTCATGACAAAGAAGCAAAGTTTCTAGATATTCTAAATGACTATTCCCTAGATCAGTTGGTCATGGAACCGCCCAGAGGGACGGCAACCCTGGACTTAATCCTCAGTGGGGACCGGGACCTGGTGCGAGATGTAAGTGTTGTTGAACCGATTGGGAGCAGTGACCACAGTGCTATTAAATTAAACATACATGTAAATGGCCAATTGCCACGAAAATCCAACATGGTCACATTTGACTTCAAAAGAGGAAACTTCACAAAAATGAGGGGATTGGTAAAAAGAAAGCTGAAAAACAAAGTCCAGAGGGTCACATCACTCGAAAATGCTTGGAAGTTGTTTAAAAACACTATATTAGAAGCTCAACTGGAGTGCATACCGCAGATCAGAAAAGGTACCGCCAGGGCCAAGAAGATGCCAGCATGGTTAACGAGCAAAGTCAAGGAAGCTCTTAGAGGCAAAAAGTCTTCCTTCAGAAAATGGAAGTCTTGTCCAAATGAAGAAAATAAAAAAGAACACAAACTCTGGCAAAAGAAATGCAAGAAGACAATAAGGGATGCTAAAAAAGAATTTGAGGAGCACATTGCTAAGAACATAAAAACCAACAACAAAAAATTCTATAAATACATTCAAAGCAGGAGACCATCTAGGGAGACAATTGGACCCTTGGATGATAAGGGAGTCAAAGGTGTACTAAAGAACGATAAGGAGATTGCAGAGAAGCTAAATGAATTCTTTGCATCTGTCTTCACTGAACCTGAGCTAACATTTGCAGGAAGGGATTCTGAGGAACTAAGACAAATAGTGGTAACGAGAGAGGAAGTTCTAAGCTTAATGGACAATATAAAAACTGACAAATCACCGGGCCCGGATGGCATCCACCTGAGAGTTCTCAAAGAACTCAAAGGTGAAATTGCTGATCTGCTAACTAAAATATGTAACTTGTCCCTCGGGTCCTCCTCCGTGCCTGAGGACTGGAAAGTGGCAAATGTAACGCCAATCTTCAAAAAGGGATCCAGAGGGGATCCCGGAAATTACAGGCCAGTTAGCTTAACTTCTGTCCCTGGAAAACTGGTAGAAAGTATGATTAAAGCTAGATTAACTAAGCACATAGAGGAACAAGCCTTGCTGAAGCAGAGCCAGCATGGCTTCTGCAAGGGAAAGTCCTGTCTCAGTAACCTATTAGAATTCTTTGAGAGTGTCAACAAGCATATAAATAGAGGTGATCCAGTGGACATAGTGTACTTAGACTTTCAAAAAGCGTTTGACAAGGTACCTCACCAAAGGCTTGTGAGGAAGCTTAGCAGTCATGGAATAAGAGGAGAGGTCCTCTTGTGGATAAGGAATTGGTTAAGAAGCAGAAAGCAGAGAGTAGGAATAAATGGACAGTTCTCCCAATGGAGGGCTGTAGAAAGTGGAGTCCCTCAAGGATCGGTATTGGGACCTGTACTTTTCAACTTGTTCATTAATGACCTAGAATTAGGAGTGAGCAGTGAAGTGGCCAAGTTAGCTGATGACACTAAATTGTTCAGGGTTGTTAAAACAAAAAGGGATTGCGAAGAGCTCCAAAAAGATCTCTCCAAACTGAGTGAATGGGCGGAAAAATGGCAAATGCAATTCAATATAAACAAGTGTAAAATTATGCATATTGGAGCAAAAAATCTTAATTTCACATATACGCTCATGGGGTCTGAACTGGCAGTGACCGACCAGGAGAGAGACCTCGGGGTTGTGGTGGACAGCACGATGAAAATGTCGACCCAGTGTGCGGCAGCTGTGAAAAAGGCAAATTCCATGCTAGCAATAATTAGGAAAGGTATTGAAAATAAAACAGCCGATATCATAATGCCGTTGTATGAATCTATGGTGCGGCCGCATTTGGAATACTGTGTACAGTTCTGGTCGCCTCATCTCAGAAAGGATATTATAGAGTTGGAAAAGGTTCAGAAGAGGGCAACCAGAATGATCAAGGGGATGGAGCGACTCCCTTACGAGGAAAGGTTGCAGCATTTGGGGCTTTTTAGTTTAGAGAAAAGGCGGGTCAGAGGAGACATGATAGAAGTGTATAAAATTATGCATGGCATTGAGAAAGTGGATAGAGAAAAGTTCTTCTCCCTCTCTCATAATACTAGAACTCGTAGACATTCAAAGAAGCTGAATGTTGGAAGATTCAGGACAGACAAAAGGAAGTACTTCTTTACTCAGCGCATAGTTAAACTATGGAATTTGCTCCCACAAGATGCAGTAATGGCCACCAGCTTGGATGGCTTTAAAAGAAGATTAGACAAATTCATGGAGGACAGGGCTATCAATGGCTACTAGCCATGATGGCTGTGCTCTGCCACCCTAGTCAGAGGCAGCATGCTTCTGAAAACCAGTTGCCGGAAGCCTCAGGAGGGGAGAGTGTTCTTGCACTCAGGTCCTGCTTGCAAGCTTCCCCCAGGCACCTGGTTGGCCACTGTGAGAACAGGATGCTGGACTAGATGGGCAACTGGCCTGATCCAGCAGGCTCTTCTTATGTTCTTATGTTCTTATGTGGTGCTGGGTGAGGCCTAGCACAGAACAAGCCCAAATGTTTTACTGTTTAAGAATTATTAAATAAAGAAACTCTATTTTATCCTTGGTCTCATCCTGATTGATATAACATGGTGTCAGAAGTTAAGAAATCCTCATAGTGTCTCCAGAGTAGCAGAGCTCCTGTGACAATTGGGAAAAAAAGAGGAAAACAATGGCAGTTTTCCCCACCAGAGGTCTTTGATTTCACCAGGTCTGCAGTATGGCCAGATTGGAACATGGCCAGATTGGAAGCAGAAGTTTTCCAGATACTACACTGCTACAAAACTGAATGAAAAGAAGGAAGATATTCAGGTATGCTCCTTGATTTATGCCATGGGCCAGCAAGCAGAGCAGATATTTACATCATTTGAGCTTGCTGCTGCAGAGGACCAGGATGACTAACTCCTAGTCCTGGGGAAATTTGATGAATATTTTGTGCCAATGAAAAATTTCATTCATGAGAGGGCATTCTTTCCCCAGAGACATCAGAAACCAGGGGAATCTGCAGAGGCCTACATAAAATGGCTGCATGAGAAAGCTGCTTTTGGGGACACCAGGAGAGAAATGCTCAGAGACCGATTGGTATTGGGAATTTTGGATAAAGACCTGTTACAGAATCTGCAGATGGAATCCATCACACATTGGCAAGAACTTATAAAAAGCCAGGTCCAAGACCAGGGTGCTTTAAAAGGGCTGCAAGAAATAGCCAAGAAACCCCTGCAGAAATGGAAACCCCAAACTCCAAAATATCAGAAACAAATATACAGCCAAACATCTAATGCTCAGATAAAAGCCCCTAGATGCACAAGATGTGGGAAAGGGCATACACAAAGATCAATCTGTCCTGCAAAGGCTGCAGAATTCCACAAATGTCATTTTGCCAATGTGTGCCACACTAGAATGGTGAGTGAAACTGTGGAGCAGCAGAAAAGTCAAGAACAATTTTTTCTGGGTCCAGTCATGCAGGTGGAAAATTCCACAGATCCTTGGGAAGTATCACTACAAATAAGTGGGCTTTCAATAAAGTTTAAAATAGACACTGGTGCAGATGTCAGCATAATTTCTGAGTCTGTTTACAAGTCTTTTTCTAACCCACCTAGTCTCCAGCAAACAGCAGCAGTTTTAACTGGTCCTGGAGGACAGAACCTAAATTGCATGGGATACTTCACAGCAAGAACCAGCTATAGAGACAATGAATATGATTTTAAGGTCTATGTGATCTGTGCAAAGACTTAATAACCTCCTAAGCCAAGATGTTGCAACTATGATGGGTTTGGTGCAACATTTAGATGAGCTTTCCACAGAAATTCCTGACACAGTTGGAACTCTGAAGACACCGTCAGTACAGATAAGGCTCAAAGAAGAGGCTGTACCTTATGCTGTTCACACTGCCAGAACAATATCAGTTCCACTGCTACCCAGAATAAAGGCAGAACTGGATAGAATGGTTCACTGTGGAGTCATAGAACCTATCACAGAACCTACTGATTGGTGCACGCCAATGGTTCCAATACCAAAAATGGATGGAACAGTATGCATATGTGTCGATCTAAAACAACTAAATAAAGCTGTCAAACGGGAAAAGTACATTCTTCTTACTATGGATGATATCCTGCCATAGTTAGTGGGTGCCTGCATATTTTCATTGTTTGATGCTGCAAGTGGATTCTGGCAGATCTGCCTAGCTGCTGACACTGCTAAATTGACTACGTTCATCACTCTGTTTGGGAAATACTTCTTCAAGAGATTGCCATTTGGAATTTCAAGTGTACCTGAACTGTTTCAGAGAGAAATGTTGGAGCTATTGCAACGCCTGGAAGGCGTTTCAGTGTTCATGGATGATGTGTTGGTTTGTGGTGAGTTAAGACTCAACAACAGCAAAAGCATCTTATGTCAGAAAGAGCTTACATATCTTGGACACTGCATAAATGAACATGGTTTGAGTCCAGATCCTAAGAAAGTAGAAGCCATTTCCACAATCAAACCTCCAGACTCCATCACAGAACTGAAAAGGTTTTTGGGCATGGTATATTATTTAGGGTGCTTCTTGCCAAATTTGGCAGAGAAACTACACCCATTAAATACACTTTTGAAAGCAGACAGCACATGGTGCTGGGGTCCAAGCCCAGAAAAGTCATTCTCAACAGTGAAAAAACTCTTAAGAGAGGCTCCAGTACTTGCTTACTATGAAGTTAACCAGCAGACCATAGTGACTGCTGATCCCAGCAGTTATGGCCAGGGAGGAGTACTACTCCAAAATCATGATGGAGAGTTGAAACCTATGGTGGCCTATTGGCCTATTGCTCAAGAACACTAACAGAAGCTGAGACTCGATATGCTCAGATGTTTGGGCTTGTGAAAAATTCTCAAAATATCTCTATGGGCTAGAATCATTTACACTCTGTATAGACCATAAACCTTTGGTACCACTGATAAATTGCAAAGACCTGGATCGAGTACCAATGCAATGTCAATGACTCCTTTTATACATGATGAGGTACAATCATTGAACAGAATACAGACAAGGAAAGACTCTTGTTGTAGCAGACACACTGTCAAGAAATCCAATGAAAACTGCAGAGAGAGAGAGAGTATGCCAACTGAGGATTTAACTGAACTGAATTCTAGTCCATGGAAATTTATTTATTTTTAAGAATATTTATAAGCTACCAACTTGTAAAAAATATTGTGATTGCATTCAAATTTGTTAGTCTTCAAGGTGCCACAAGATTCTGGCTATGTTCAGACAACACTTTATACAGTTTACCCTATGTGTCCTAACCTGTTAATTCTTGCATTTTATGTGATCTTTCACATGGTATAAAGACCACTTCTGCAAATCTAGTGGAATCAAGTGGAGGTTTAGCACTCATTTCTGTGTTAATTGCTTTAGGGGGGAAATGGTTTTTAACCCGGTTAATCCAAACAGTTGTGGGAGTTTGGCATTTTACTTTTCCAGAAGTTTTCTTGGGTCATCCCACCACCACTCACATAACAAAATTTGGAGTGGTATTTCAGCATACAGAAATGCATTTGCACATAAAGGGTGGAGGGGGTAACACATTCAATGACCTCTGTTATATCACACCATACTCATTGATGTGAATGAAATTTAGCCTGAAGTGGCGGTATATTGATAAAAAAACACAGCACAAGTGGTATTGCTGTATGAAAGGAAAATTAGAAATTGGAACTGAAGCACTAGTATTATAATCAGGAAAAATAACATAGTAAACCCCATATTTGAATGCAGGTTCTGTCATTCTTGGTATGATATTTAATTATTTTACACAGAAATCACAGGGTACCTTACAACAATTTAAAATTATGCCAATTTTGTTAGTATATAAGCTGCCATAAGTCTTTTTTGTTATCATTGGTTAGGATTTCTATTTTTTAAGAACAATTTAAGACAGCTTAGAACAATTTAAAATCACAATGTCATAAAATACAATAAAATTCATAAAAATAATAAAACATTGATTAGTTCTATTAGTCAAGTAAGAAACTAAAACAAAACAACTTTTAGCAATTCACTTGCTTAAAATGGAGTTAAAAGCAGTTCAGCATCTTATGTCAGTTACAAAGGATCTATGATCTCATATACAGATAGAGTTTGCTCCCGACAGGAGAAATGAATTTACCTTTCTACCCCTCTAGCAGAGGTTCAGTTTGTGTCAGGAGTCAGACAAACTGCAGACAACCTGAGGGCAGGCTCTAGTGTTATAGAAATAGATTAGCTGGAAGAAAGCCCTTGTAAAAGAAGAGATGCAGATAGGTGGAACAATGGACTTGGAAAATCTGTTGAAGACTGTCCCAAATATTTACCACATCAGTAAATACGATGTTGTAGCCTATTCAGATCAGCCTTTCAGATTGCTATTTGTGAGCAATTTCTGAAGGGTTATGCACTACCAAACCTGTATGGAATATAAGAAGGGATACATACAGATTCTTCCAGAGAGAAAGCAAAGTTTTAAAATTATCTGACAGGAGATCAAGGCTATCAGAAAACTAAGTGCATACTTCATTCTGAAGTTCCAGTGGGAGGAAGTAAAAATGATGAGCAGGAGTAAGTGTCCCATATGATAATCCCAACCCCATCAATGGAGGTACATTTAAACAGATGCAAACAGAACAGGATGCCATTTATCCAGACATTATAGTATTAAGCAGATGTGATGGGAGAGGTGCTGTAGGAAAAGTTTACATTGGAATAGGAGGAGCTGTATATTGTTGGAGAAAGACATGGGTGACAGCTCATTGAAAGTCACAATTCCTGAATTAAGTAACACACAGTGGGTTGAAACATATTCAGAAAGAAAGGAGAGGGAAAGAAGAGGCAGGAGACTTAGAAACAGTACAAGATACTGTATATAACAGATATCAATAAAATGATTTTATTGGTATTTTGATGCATATTTATATTTTTTATGTCTACACTTAGAGGTTTTTGGCAATTAAACGCTATAAAAATCTTGTCAAATATTGGGCTTATCAGAATAGTTAGAGCATTTTATTGACCGTGCATAAGATTCACTGAGGCTGAAATATTTCGTATTGAATGAAAACTATGTTCAATGTCATTTTTCATGAATAAACTGAGAATACATGAACTATGAGGTGAAAAATCTAAGCTGCCTTGAACAATTAATCTGCTGAATTAAAGTCATTAAAGTATGATCTGTGTTGTGTTACTCAGTTTTAAAAGCTGAATAATACACTGAACACAGCTTAGACTAATTTTTCCTCTCTCTTACATTTGATGTGAGATTGATATTTGGAGAATGAAGTTTGCTCAGGTTTTAGTTATTAAATACACTCATGTAGATCATCCATTGGGGAGGGTGAACTAACACTCCGCGAAAACAGATGTCTCCAGCCAAAACAATCCCTTTGAAACCTTCTGAGAAACAAAATGTTAGGCCAAAATATTTTCACTTGGAATAAATCTAATTTGAGGGTGTAGTAACTTCTTTTGTTGTGGTATGATGTGTTCAGAAAAAATAGTGTATGTACGAGGCATTAAGCTATTATGTATTGGCTTAAACTGGACCAACTTCTCTTAAAATTAGTTTCCCTTATGTGGATTTTAGTCCACGAAAGCTTCTGCTACAATAAATATGCTTGTGTCATGACATGGGCTCTAACTTGCATGGTAGGAGGGAAGGGAAGCAGCTGCAAGCAATCCAGTCAAATCATCTCCTTCTTGTTAACTTCAGTACTGCCACCAGAAGGATATCTTTTTTTTTTCTGGCCGCCTCCACTAAATAGTCCTTTAATCTTCTGAATCTTAATTGGCCCACTACTTCCAATACTTGGTAGAGTGGAACAGTGACATACCTAGCGTATTTGACACCCCGAGCGGATCATTTTTTAACACCCCCTTCCTCTATACAACAAAATTATTTTCAGTAATAATCATGAAATGAAAAGAATAATAATAATGGCCAGACAAGAAACGTAGACAGTGTTGACTGCCTCCTTTGCTCTTTTCTCTGTCTCATTGAACTACAGAGAAAGGTCCATCTTTATTCTGAAGAGGTTCACTTCCCCTCTTAACCAGATTAACTCTCAAGTCGTCTGGAACTGGTATTGGCCAAGCAGCGATATCAGAATAAATAATTGCTCAGCAATTGGTCCTTCTCCTCACAGGGAGCCGTGGAATTTCTTCCCCAAGACTTAGTGGTGCCCACCAGCCTACTCAATTGGCTTCTGAATAGTGCCAGTTGCTGGCAGCCACAAGAGGGGAGGGGCTGCTGCTGCTGTTGTGCTCAGGTCCTGCTTGCTGATGGGCTTCCCTTTGGGGGCTCCTGGCTGGACTATAATGGCCCCCCTTTGGCCTGATCCAGCCTCAGGGATGGGGCACCTTTCCCCGTTGAGGGCCACAACCCCTTGGGGGACTATGGGCTGCCAGTGGCAGGGCCAGAGACAAAATGGGAGGGGCTCCCACTTTTCTCTTGCTGCCATCCTCTTTCTGCTGGCTGCCCAGCCCTGAGCTGAAGGGAAGCACCTGAGGCCCCTCACTGATTTCCATGGTCCTAATATCCAATAGTCCTAATATCATTCATCATCTCTTCTTCATCAAAGTCTTGGTCTTGGTCTTTACTCTTTCTTCTCCGTTATTTTTTTTATCCTATCAGTCTCTTGCTAACATTTCCTTTCTCTTCCTCATTGTCAGTGCTTATAGGAGATGATTTTTTTTTAATAATTTTTTTATTATTCAAATTTTCATAAAACAAACACAACAAAATCAAACAACAAAAACAATACGACAATAATAATAATAAAACAAACAAACAAACAAAAAAACTTGACTTCCGATTTGTCACAGATCAGCTATAAGTATATAATATATATCAAATCTGTCCCCTAAAACATACGAAATACACTTTTTTCCATAGTCTATCTTAATTAATCGTCAAATCCCATTATCATCATTTCATTTTTTTCTTTCAACAAAAAGTCCAAAAGAGGCTTCCATTCCTTAAGAAATGTATCTGTCGTTTTTTCTCTGAGAAGGCATGTCAATTTGTCCATCTCTACTAAGTCCATTAATTTCAATAGCCATTCTTCCGTTGTTGGTATTGATTCCATTTTCCACTTTTGTGCATATAATAATCTTGCTGCCGTAATCATATATAATATTATTCTTCCATATTTCTTTTCCTTTTGTTTATCCATAAAACCCAATAAAAAAAATTCTGGCTTTGACTGAATATTTATCTTTAAGATTTTTTGCATCATCCTACCTATCTGTGCCCAAAATAATTTTGCCTGTTTACACAACCACCACATATGATAAAAAGATCCTTCTTCTTGTTTAGATTTCCAATATACATTAGAAACATTACTATACATTTTTGACAACTTTTCTGGAGTCATATACCAACGGTACATCATTTTATAAAAAATTTCTTTAAGATTATAGCATAATGTAAATTTCAAACCTTTTTTCCACATATTTTCCCATTGATCCATTTGTATATTATAACCAAAACTTTTTGCCCACTTAACCATACACTCTTTTACTTGTTCTTCTTCCATGTCCATTTTCAATAAAAATTTATACATTTTTGCAATTATACATTCATCATTTGTACACAAACCTATTTCAAAATCAGATTTATTTATTTCAAATCCATACATTTTCTTATCCATTTTGTATCTTTCTAACAATTGTAAATAGGCAAACCATTGAGAACTATATCCTTCCTTTATTAATTGTTCTCTCTCTTTCATTATATATTCTCCATGTATATTTTCTAATAGTTCTTGGTAAGTTAACCATTTCTCTTTTCCAACCATTTCTCTTCTATAAAAAGCTTCTTGACTTGAAACACATAGTGGTATTTTCGAAAAAAAACCTTGTTTTGTATTTGTTCCATATTTTCAACAAAGGATGTCTTATAAAATGATTATTAAAATCCACAGTAACTTTTACTTTATCATACCATAGATATCCATGCCATCCCCACTTCAGGTTGTGACCCTCCAAATCCAATAATCTTTTGTTCCTCAATACAATCCATTCCTTTATCCAGACTAAGCAACAAGCAGCAAAATAAAGTCTCAAATTTGGTAATCCCAGTCCTCCTCTTTCTTTGGCATCTTGTAATAATTTAAATTTAACTCTCGGTTTTTTCCCCTGCCAAACAAATTTAGAAATATCTTTTTGCCATTGTTTAAAAGGTAAATCAGAGGATATTACAGGTATTGTTTGAAATAGAAACATCATTCTCGGCAATACATTCATTTTTATTACAGATATTCTACCCATTAATGACAACTGTAATTTATCCCATTTTAACAAATCTTTCTTAATCTCTATCCATAATTTTTCATAATTATTATGAAACAACTTTGAATTTTTATTTGTCATAATAATACCTAAATATTTCACCTTTTCTTCTATTTTAAAATCTGTCTTCTCCATTAACTCTTTTTGATCCCTTAACGATAAATTTTTCACCAACATCTTTGTTTTTTGGTTATTGATCTTAAATCCTGCTAATGGTCCAAATTCTTTTAGTTTATCCATCAATACTTTAATTCCTTCCAAGGGATTTTCTAATACAATTATCAAGTCGTCAGCAAATGCTCTCAGTTTATATTCCTCTTTTTTTATCTTTATTCCCGAAATCCTTTTGTCTTGCCTTATGTCTCTAAGCAGCACTTCTAGAACCAAAATAAATAAAAGAGGGGACAGTGGACATCCCTGTCTTGTACCCTTTTGTATTTCACATGAGTCCGTTAAATCCCCATTAACAATTATCTGTGCCTTCTGTGATGTATAAATCGATCTGATCCATTTTATAAAATTATCTCCAAAATCCATTTGCTCTAGAACCTTAAACATAAATTTCCAATTCAAATTATCAAATGCTTTCTCAGCATCCAAGAAAATCAAAGCTGCTTGTATATCATTTAGTTGTTCTAGATATTCCAACACATTCAAAACATTCCTGACGTTATCACGTAGTTGTCTTTTAGGTAGAAACCCCGCTTGATCTTCCTGAATAAATTGTTGCAATATTATTTTCATTCTTTCTGCCAAAATCATTGTAAAAATTTTATAGTCATTATTCAATAAAGATATTGGCCGATAATTTTTTGTTTTAGTTAGGTCCTGCTCCTCTTTCGGTATTAATGTTATATTAGCATTTTTCCAATGATTCATTGTCGTCTTTCAACCTAACATATTTCAAAATAGATCCAGACATTGCTTCAATCACCTCCTCTTTTGCTTTTTTTATTTTTCTTTGTTGAGCTCCACTGGGTCGATGTCATTTCATGTTGGTATGAGTACCCTAATTATTGATGATTAACCAATATATAATTATAGTGTATGGATACTGATGAATTATAACATCTCCTGATATAATGAATTGAAGAAGCCACACTATTAATAAAATCAAAGGTGACTCTGCTTGCAGGCAGGCACTTCCTTATTAATGTGTCATCATCATCATTATCATCCCTTGGCCACCAACTTTCCCAACAGGCGATAGAACTCTTATTAAACATACAACCCTTCCAACAAGCCACAACTTATTTATAAAATCAAAGCAGGCAAGCACTTCTGTTCTATCATCATCATCATCATTTCTTAGCCAACGACTTTTCCAACAGGGGATATAACTCTTATTAAAACTCTTATTAAACGAACAGCTCCAAGAAGACAGGGAACAAAATCAAAGCTGCGGGGACAAAAATATGGGTGCAAGCCCAGTTGTGGCACAGTTAATCAAAAGCTATGTCTGGTCAACAGGAGAGTTTGAGTGTTGGACTAGGATCTGGGAGACCAGGGTTTGAATCCTCACTCAGCCATGAAGTGGATCACTTGTGATATTTGGTCAACCTAACCTACCTCACAGAGTTGTTGTGGAGATTAAATGAGGAGGGGGAGAACCACATAGGCCACCTTGAGCTCCTTGGAGAAAAGGTGGGATGCAAATAAATATTTAGAAACGTTTAGAAATATTTGGGGGCAGGTTACTCCTTTAACAGCTCTCCCTATCCAAAACAGGGAGACAGAGCAAAAAAGGGCGGGAGGGCAGGCCTAGTTTCTTTAATAAATGCTTTCTGACCAATAGAGGGACACAACTAGAGCAACAAAGGAGCGGGGGAGAGGAGAGAATGCATACCAAAAACCAACTGCCAAAGGGAAGGAGTGGCAATATTAGGCCCTAAATATATGCCTCAAGCTCCGACTAGACACCCACAAAGGTTCCTTAACGTTTTACACTTTAGTTGTGTAAGCTGCCTTGGAATTAGCTGTTGTGAAGGTTGATGTATAAACAATTCAAATAAATAAACTGAATTGTCCCTGAGTACTTTTAACAGAGAACACTAGCTTCGCTCCATTTTGCCCCCATGCTATCACCTTGACTCATAATAGCTCATAATAATTGTTGTTGGCAAGAACTGGTAATCCAGGAAAGGGTGAATTTGCAGGACTAGTCACCACCATTTGCTAATATGGATAAGAGAGCATCCTGGTTTTCTTTGCCTTGGGCTAAATCATGGATAGCCAATGTAGTGCCTTCTATATGCTGTTGAGCTCCAAGTCCCATGAGCCCCAGCCAGCATAGCCAATGTTCAGGGATGATGGGAACTGCAGTCCAACAACACCTGGAGGATACCATGTTGGCTACATCTGGGCTAAGGAGGTCTTGGAAATGCAAAAACCTAAAAAAAATCCCCAGATCCTAATGCAATCAATGGAATACCTTAGCATTTATTGGTTCTTCTCCAATTAGGTGCAGAAAAAGTGAAAATATTTTTCCAAGCCTAAATGCTGTTGAAGAGGTGGAAAATAGGTGTGCATGCCTATGCATGGTTTCAGGGCATAAGTGTGCAGTTGCAGCAAGTACATGGTGCCCACAACCATTTCTTCAGTTTGCAAATGGGCCCCATTTCCCATGAGTATGGGAAAAGTAAGACATGTAGAGAAGTGTATCCCAAGAGACTGTGGCAACAGTACTGATAGGATAATAAGGGTTTCTATAGATAGTGGTAGTGAAAAGCTCTCTTGTTACAGCAGCTATCTGAAGACCTTTGGATATTGAACCAGATGTTCCATAAAGTTTTAATTTATAAAAAGGACACGTACCATTTTGTCAGATGTCACCATCAAAATCCTTCTAAGGGTAGCTGAAAGGAGCATCTTGTTCACTGTGTATAATAAAGAAAGCCTTATTAAACATTGCACACCATGTTCAAGATTTGATTTAAAACTGACAGCAAGATTTGGTCTGGGATACTTAATGTTATTAAATGCCAGGCTATGTACCAGCATAGTTTGGAAAGCCTATGAATCAATAAGTGTTGGCAGTTTTATTTGGTTTAAAGGAATGAACTGCCACAAAGTGACCAAATCATGGTTAATGCCTTTAATTTAAAATAAGACCAAAAAGTTTTTTTAAAAATGGCTGGCATAATAGTAAGCAATAGCCCCTGATTTAATCTCATATTGTCACTCAGAAGTTTTATTAAAATGTTTTCCAAATGGTTATTAAAGTGCAGGACACATTGTCATTTCTAAAACATTTCCTTTGAGTAACTCAAAAAGTCTCTGCTGTATTTATAGAAGAAATCTTCTAGAAGCTGTGTGGGGAGGGTAAGAGAGAAGAGATAATGCTTGAAAATGATTGGGAGTCCATACTTATGAGTGTCATGCCAGAGATAAATTAGATAAATTATTGTGCTGGGTCTTGGCTACAAATGTCTGCAACTATGCACTGACTAATAATTCAATGCATTTCTTTGATTTTCCTTCGCAAGGAGAGAGAGATAATGAATAATTTATTCATCTCTTGACTGGGTGCATCAGTATACTCAGCTTCTAAAATAAGTATTTTTTACTTACTGACTCTTTCCCTGCCATCTAAACAGAAGTACACACTGCCTCTATGTGCAATTAAAAAAATGTAATAAGGTGCCATACTTTAGTGATACATGGCAGAGACATTAGTTTTATGGGAGAGCATGTAGCTTGTATGCAGAAAGTCTAAGGTTCAGTCCTTGGCATCTTTGGTTACTGAAGGATCGATTCCTGGCATATCGAGGCAGGGCTCAGAGCTGCTCTCAGTCAGAGTACAACATACTGGGATAAAGATGACTAAGTACAAGGTTGTTCATGATATTCTTTTTATGCAACATTTGGAAATAATTTGACAGAGTAATAGGGCTGGGAAACAATGAGGGATATTACCTATATGCTATTCCATCTTACTCTACCAGTGAGCTTCCTGGCTGCTTCTGTTGGATAAAGAGCACTGGGTTAAATGGACTCTTGATCTGATTATACAGCCACGAAAGTGGCTGCATACTATAGCCAGTGTGGACTTTTCACATTCTGCAGTGTTAAATTGCAAATACCCCCCATGCCATTCTGAAGCTCTTTTCAAAACAAAACCTTACAAAACGTATAGTCCTGAACTCAGAAATGCTTGCTTAACAACCCTGGACATTTTCATGGAGATACACAAAACAGTCAGAGAGCAAAGTCTGGCCTCCTGCTGGGAGAAACAAAGGGGATATAAATCAAATAATAAATAAATAAATAAATAAATAAATAAATAAATAAATAGAGGGGGGAAACCAGAGCCCTTTTGGATGTTTTTCTGTCAGAGTTATTAAATCTGTTGAAATTCATTAAAAATCAGCCATGTTCACAGAGTACCTGTAATCCTATTAATGACTTTGCCCATATTCTGACCTTCATCTTCTGTAGTTTAAAAGTTTAAAAAATGCCTGGCTGATTTTTAATTAGTTTAAGAAATTTTGCCTTGAACTCAATGATAATGTCGGGCATGCTCAGTAAGCACCAACTGTCAGTGTTCTAAAAGCCAGAGTCACAGCTGCTGGGCTTGGCTAATCAGGGGGCCACACCCACACCAGACTTTGATTTCACTTGAGACAGTCATGGCTTCCCCCAAAGAATCCTGGGAAGTGTAGTTTGTGAAGGGTGCTAAGAGATTCCTATTCCCCAGAGAGAATGGTTTAACAGTCAGCCACTCTGATTGAAGGTCTGTGTTGTCTCCTAGCAACTCTCAGCACCCTTCACTAACTACACTTCCCAGGATTCTTTGAGAGAAGCCATGACTGTCCAAAGTGAAATAAAGGCCTGGTGTGGATGTGGCCAGGGAAAGCTTTGGTTGAAATTTGGGTGGGAGACTACTTGTGTCTGCTGTAGAATAAAAAGGTGGGGGAAAGGCTGAAAAAGAATGATTCTGTTTACAATGTTTTCCTTTTGGTGCCCACCCACCCAATCTCCTCCCCTCCCACTCCCTGCCCCTTCCCTGGGTCTGTGTTGGACTATGACCTGGGAGTCCAGGGTTCGAATCCCCACACAGCCATGAAGCTGACTGGGTGACCTTGGGCCAGTCACTGCCTCTTAGCCTCAGAGGAAAGCAATGATGAAATCACCTCTGAATACCGTTTACCATGAAAACCCTATTCAAAGGGTTGTAATAGGTGGGGATTGACTTGAAGGCAGTCCATTTTCATTTTCAAACATGATTGCATAGAAATAAATCCCACTGAACTCAAAAAATATGGAAATGATCAAACCCACCCTCCCTTCTCTTTCCTCCTATCCCCTCCTCTTCCCCCTTTCCTCCCCCTTCCTTTGCCCCTCACTCCCCATCCCCTTCCAATCCCCTCCTTCCCCTTCCCCTTCCCCCTCCTCCCCTTCCTCCTCCCCATGGTCAGTTTTACCTATCTTAAACATGATTGCACGGAAGTAAATACCATTGAACTCTATATTTATTTATTTCATTTTTATTTCATTAAACGTATAGACCGCCCCATAGCTGAAGCTCTCTGGGCAGTTCACAAGAACAAGAAAACATCAAAAATACAATAAACATGTAACAATATAAAACAGATTAAAAAAGCATGCAAATGATCAAACCTGCTCTCCCCTCCACCTTCCTTTGCCCCCCTCCAATACGATCCTTCCCACTCCCACTCCTCCTCCCCCATGGTCAGTGTTTCCTATCCTAACCAAGATTGCATAGGAGTAACTCCCATTGAAAATAAACATGCAAATGATCAAACCTGCTTTTCCCCTCTCCTCTCCTCACCCTTCCTCCTCCCCTGCCCACTCCAGCCCTCCTTCCCTCCCCCGGTCAGTTTTACCTATCCTAAGCATGATTGCACGGGACTAAATCGCACTGAATTTAATAAACATGCAAATGATCAAACCTGTCCTTCTCCTCCCCTCTCCATCCTGCCTCCTCCCCTCCCAGTCCTCCCCTCTGCATTTCCTCCCCTCCTCCTCCCCCTCCTCCTCCCCCTCCTCCTCCCCCCTCCCCTCCTCCTCCCCCTCCTCCTCCCCCCTCCCCTCCCCATCCTCTGTGGTCAGTTTTACCTATCCTAAGCATGATTGCAGGGGAGTAAATCCCATTGAACTCAATAAGCATGCAAATGATCCATCCATTCTCAGCAAACTTGGACAGGATCCCATTTCTTACCTCCCGGATTAAAAAGCAGGGAAATAGGCAAAAAACCTTGCGGTTTAAGAACATACCTATAGCCCACAGCTATTCTATCAAACTTTAAAAAGCAGGGAAATTGGGCAGCTATAGTGAATGCACCAGGGGACCAGGAGACCTGACCTCCTCTCTGTGATATTGTACTGCCCTACAAATTGGTCAAAATGCAAACACAATTTGGATTGGTCTTTCACAGTCCAATCCACTTGCTGTGTAGCTTAGAAGAATTTGGTAACATGTGCCTCTGAGCATATGGTGAGTGGTGGCAACACCTACAATCAGCCCAAGTAGAAAAAAGACATGTGCTGTGCTGACCTTGCTTTATCAGGGAGGAAGCAACATTATTAAGACAGTTGTTATTGTTCAGATGGTCACCTTAAATACGTCTGATTTCCTTTGCAATTTTAGTGAAATTTCCTATAGGATATCATTTCCTTTTATTTCTGTTTCTGTGAATATGTCAAGTACAGCAACACTTTGAAAAATTTATACTAAAAAAACTCCAAACATAATTGTGGAATAATGACACTGACTTCTGCAGAATAGTCTCCAGTGGACCTCAGGAGTGTCTCAATTTGCACAAGATAAAACAGTGGGAGGTGAAATATATTCTAGCAAAATGCTAGGTGTGCTCTATGTTTTTAATTGACTGTGCCCACCTTGCCTTAAATGAAGTGGTTTAAACATAGCAGGCTGAAAATATGCATCCTCTTTTTTCCAACAACTAGAGTCATTGCTAAAGTAGCAGCATATTGTAATCAATCTGATTTTTCATCAAACTGCAGGTCCAAATTCCACTGTTAATGCACCCAAAATAGAAATAGAACATAACCTCCAATTTGAAACACAAAAGGCTGTCTTCACCATCATATGACACTGACCAATAAAAGGCTTTGAAATTCATAAAAATAAATTTGACACAGATTTCTAGGATGAATAATGAGGGAAATAAAATTTTCTAGTGTAGATTCTCTGTAGAAACATTAATAACACAGGAAAGAAGCAAAGTAAGAAGAACACCAGCAAACATACAAAAATATAATTCTCTGTCTTTGGAGATGACAAGTGTTGCCACCACTCACCATATGCTCAGAGGCACATGTTACCAAATTCTTCCACTACAAGGTAATGAACTGAACTGAACATTTATGCCTGCAAAGGCTACATACAGGAAGCTCTATGTGAACTTCTTGCAATGAATGGAGAATCTTGCTCTGTGTGTGTGTGTGCATGCACATGTGTGCACCCACAGAGAGCTGTGAGCAAATGACCCTCCAATTCCTCCCAGCATTGTAACTTTATAATTATGCTGGCCCAGGCTATCTTGAACTCTCTTCCAGAACCCAAATACAAAGTATACTTTTTATTCTTTAGTGTCAAATAGTCCTCTCTCTCTTTCTCTCTCAATCTCTCTCTCTCTCTCTCTCTGGTTGCTGATTCTGCTAGTGTATATGGAAATAGCACTCATTAAGACAGACACGTGGCTGGAAGGGATCTTCTTGTTAACCATAGAATAGCACCTGTTATTCCCTTGCACATCTCTTGACTTTGAGCTATTTTTATGAAGTCCCAATGTTTCTTATGGCATTTTGTTTTTGTTTTTTTATAAAAGACAGGTAAAACTGACACATGTCTAGATTTTGAAGTTTAGCAATATTTGTATAATTCCCCATGCCACTCCACAAGCAGTGAAAATGTGAGAAGTTACAATATGGACTAAAATGTTATTTACCCCAAGATGCATTATTTCTCTTGCCCAAAGACTTAGCAATCCACTGAGCGCTTACAGAGGTTGGTCTAATATTCCATGAACATTTGTGGCATATTTGCCTCCAATGCTGTCCTTAGGAAGGAACTGTTTATTACTTTGCAGAATAATCTGCAGGAATAACTTTCATATATTGGTTATTTCAGACCTGAGTAGCTGTCTTCTAAATCCTGTCAAAGACTTGATCTGTGCAGATCAAGGGAAGGACCACTGATGGCATAATAGTTAGAGTGTCAGGATAGGGTTGGAAGAAGGAGCTTCAAATCCCCACTTATGGGTGTTTACTGGGTGACCATGTATTAGTCACTATTGCTCAGCCTAACCTACATAACAGGGTTGTTGTAGGCAGGGCCGGATTATCCATTAGGCTTAGTAGGCTGAAGCCTAGGAGCCCGGAGCTCTTGGGGGCCCATGGGGCACTGGCTCGAGGGCTCCTGGAGCTACACAGGGCCCTCCGCTCTCCTTTCGCGATCTGCAGAAGCATGACAGGAGCTGCGGATCGTGGGACAAAAGCTTCCGAACCGCCCGCCATCCCCCCGCTTCATTTACCTTTTTCTCTGCTGTTTTTTGCAGTTTGCCATCAATCAAGATGGAGGCCGAGGTTTCCCTAAGGGGCTGAAGCCTCTGCCGCCATCTTGGTTGATGGCACACATGCGTGCCTAAGAGGAGAAGGGGAGCTAGGTTTACCATCATTTTGTCATTTCAAAAAGAGTACATTTGGCTTTGATAAGTGAAAAGTAAGAGTATGCTGTTGCACCATCTCAAAAAGAGTACATGTACTCTTAAAAGAGTACGGTTGGTAACCCTAAGGGGGGCCCAAACACCAATCAGCCTAGGGGCCCTCCTCAGCTTAATCCGGCCCTGGTTGTAGGGATACAAGAGTGGGGCAATCAAAATAATCTTGAGGTCCCCTGAAAAACATGTGAAAGATATAAGGGTTCATTACCTAGGCTATCCTGTGTGTTGTTAATCAGGTCATTGCTGGAGCAGTGAGGTTACATAAGGCAGTGAGGTTAGAAGTGGATGCATGGAATGGAATAGAGCAGCCAGAGTGAAGCCATGATGAATTATAATGGAGGGCAATTTCATGCTGTGTGTGACACTTCTGGCTGAAGGCTGCTTGCAGTTCTATGGACATTGCACTTTCTGCTGCCAGAGAAGAGCTTCTGATAAGAAGTTGGTACAAAGTTGCTAGATAACCAAAACAACATCTAAGAGAAAGAATCACATATGTGTGTTGAGCTGACACTATGTGAAAGGACATTGCTTGGAAAATCACTGATGCAAGGGTCTCAGGTACTCATTTTATCCCCCTCCCAGACATATTATGGTAATTCATGGTCTTCGTATTGTGGGGTTCCACCTGCAATTATTGAAATTCATGTCCAGTTATTGGCTAATTCCAAGCTCCTGATCCAAGTTTGCTGGGTGATATAAAAGGATATATTTACGCTTTAGGGAAAAAAAGCTTTTTCCAGGGTGGGGGAGTTGCCTTTAGATTATTTTTTCCTCTTTTCTTGCTGCTATCTGCTCTGCTTCCACATGCTTTGCCAAGCTGAAAGCTTCAGGCCTAACCACTTGTAGATTACTATGTCTTTCATTATTATAATATTCTAGGAAATTTAGAGGAAAATATACTAGTGGGCTAGAGGGAGTCAGGAGTAAAATACATGATTTATTCTGTTAGTTAATATTTTTATTGTTTTAATTAATTAGCTTATGTGGATATATATATATCACATTACTTTATAATTACAGATTACCAAATTACTTTACAATTACAGATTACAAAATCTAATTCTTATGAACACACCTTTAATGAACCTGTGTATTTGTTTCAGTTATAATTTGTAGTGTGTTGTTTTTAGTAATAGATTTTCTCCTTGTTCCACTGGATTGCTGCTGAGCAAGTAGAACCAGGGTGATGATTCCAGTGAAGGTTGATGCACAGGCCAGAGTTTGGCAGTATATGTATAAGCCTTGACTGGATCTACTAATTAACTTTAGAAACTTATTTTCATGTGTCTAGCTTGATTTCTGCAGAATTTCATCATGATTTTCACCTGAGCAGGAACTTCTAGATTTCCTGTAACATTGTACTTTAGTTGAAATTTAAATAAGACTCAAAAGTTGCAAATCTTATCAACTTTGTCCCCTTTGGTGGAGAATTTCTTCACTGAACCTGGACTCACAGTGTGATGTGCAATATTGATGAGAGGCAGCACAATGCAACCAATATCACAATTGTTAAGAAATTCTAATTTTAAATAAATTATTTTTGCTTCTTAAAAATTCTTTCTTTCTTTCTTTCTTTCTTTCTTTCTTTCTTTCTTTCTTGATCAGGAATCTTCAATTTTGCCTTAAAATGTGAGATGAAAACATTGTTATTTTTCTGATTTACATTCCTGAATTATTAATATTAGTCAAGATTATGTGTGAGGGGGAAAACATTTCAAAGGCACAGGATGCTTAGTAAATATGAAGTTATGGTGGTCACAATAGTGTGGGTGCAGATAAGAACTTAAGTGGGCACTCAGAGGCACCACAATGGTGAGGGAAGGCTCCTTAGACTCACCACTTGGAATGATGGGGCCTGGGAGATAGCAAAAGGAATCACTTAACCTGGATCGAGCACCCAGAGCATCAGGGCTCATTGGGGCTCAGCAGGGATACTGATGCAGGACAACTCCCTTAAACCTGAAAAGTTGTGGCCAGATGTGAAAGACAAAGGTAACACACTGCCTCTGACTCAGGACCAGGTCTGGCTCACCCTGACTTAAGGCAGGGATAGCTGCAAGACAGTTCCTGTATTATTAAAGTGTCCCTTTAATAGATCTGAGAGATTTTAGGGTCACATTCCAGCACAAACTCATTAAGTCAGCCTTCCCTAACCCTGTTGTCCTCCCATGTTGGCTGGGGGGTTGTAGTGCCAACATTTGGGTGGAACCAGGTTGGAAAAGACTGTACTAACCGATCTTGGGCATATGATCTCTCTGTCTCAGTTCCTCATGTCTGGTATAGAAATACTACCAACCTATATCAGGGTATTGTTATTATGGTGAATAGAATAAAAACTGTAAAACTGTAGGAGCAAAAAAAAAAATCATTATGAGGGGCTAGCAATGAGGAAATGGGACACCATTCAAATTTGATTTTATCTCTACTAGAACAATATATAAAGAGTGGTCATTCATTTGATTCTGGATACTAATATATAAAGTTTAGCTTCAAATGTGGTGATAAAAAGGGTGTCAAGTCATACAGTATTTAGGATGCCCTTTTGTGTTTTCTTTTGAGTAAGTCTTTTCTCTTGCAATCTCTGTGGTAAAAAGTTGGAATATAAAAAAGTACCACTTGCTCACTCAGAAAGCTGATCTGTATCAGCTCATTTTTGTCAATAAAGAAAGAAGTCAATCACTCTTGGAACGCGGTCTCTTCCTGCAGAGATGTATGTAGCTGGCCAGCACAATCACAGAGCAACTCAATATCCTCACTAATCAATAGGCTGTAAAATGCTTATTTCAGTGGATAAATTGTGAAGGATGAAAACGTGCCTTCAAATAATTCACTGATCATCGGCATCATATTTACTTAGGGCAGGGAAATGACAAAGAAGTCCCTGTCTGTTTGAAATGCCAGGAGATGCAGCTGATGCATCCTGAGTATGGCCTAACAGATACCTTGAAGATAAAAATACAGAGTGCGGTAATTCCTAGTTTTCACTGGAGTAAGGATGGATCTGACATTACTTTTACCATTCCAGGGCAAATCCTTTAAAAAGTGGGTGCTGCTGGGGTATTACAAACTTTTCCAAAAGAACAAACTCTTGAATTGGAATCCACCTATTGCAGATAAATGGAAATGTGGTTGCTTAGAAGTCTTGCAGATTCACAAGCATTCCTTTCTCCAGCTGACCTAACCACAGTTCATTTAAAAAACTGAGATATTAAGGTTATAGGATCTGACTCTGGTTTCTGAAACAGAATAAAGGCTTAGCCCAAATGAGTCCTTAAGCAGTTATCCAATTCCTCTCCCCCCCAAAAAATGTATTGTAGTTGTGAAAGTGATCTAGTGAGGAAAGGACTTCTTTTGAAGTAAGCAAAACAACCCCTTTGAGCCCATATGCACATGGTGGACCAAAGTTAACATTTCCATCTGACTCCCTAAATGCAGTCATCAGCTACTAGCAAAACTCTCAACTTAAAGTCAACATGGATATGAAATCTCAACAGGGAAATACAGCATGTTTGGGGCAAGAATTCAGCCTTCTGTCACATCTGCAGACCTTCTTTAAATAACCCAATAAATACTCCCCTGCTATTCCCCTTTCCTAAAGCTGTTACCTGTATCACACATGGTAGAAATCTAGGCCTACATTGTTAACCTTAGGAGAGATAATGTGTTCTTATGCATGGATATACAGCCATGAGAGTGGCTGTATACTATAGCCAGCATGAATTTTTCACATTCTGCAATGTTAAATTGAAAATACCCCCATGCCATTCTGCTGCTTTCCATAAGCTCATTTCAAAACAAAACCTTACAAAACTTATAGTCCTGAACTCAGAAACTCTTGCTTAACAACCCTCTAAATTTTCATGGCAGTACACAAAATGATCACAGAGAATTGAGAGTTCAAAGTGTAAAATGAGGGGGAAAATCCAGACTCATTGGACTTTTTTCTGTCAGTGGTCTCATAATTTGTTAAAATTAATTAAAAATCAGGCATGTTCACAGAATACCTGTAATCCTATTACTGACCTTGTCTGAGCTTTATCTTCTGTAATTTAAAAGTAAAAAAAATGCATGGCTGATTTTTCATTAATTTCAGAAATTTAACATTGAAGTCGATTATAGCATCAGGCATGCTCAGTAAGAACCAACTGTCAGTGTTCTAAAAGCCAGACTCACAGCTGCTGGGCTTGCCTAATCAGGGCCCACACCCACACCAGATCTTTGTTTCACATTCAACAGTCATGGCTTGTCCCAGAGAATCCTGGGAAGTGTCGTTTGTGAAGGCTGCTGAGAGTTGTTGGGAGACTAGTCCACTAGCCGAGCTCCAGTGGATAGAGTAGTTTAACTACCCAACCCCTTTTCTGGGGATTGTATCTCTGTGAGGGGGATTGGACATCTCCTAGCAACTCTCATCACCCTTCACAAACTATACTTCCCAGGATTATTTCGGGGAAACCATGACTATCTAACATGAAAAAAGGTCTGGAGTGGATGTGGCCAGTGACAGCTTTGGTTTAAATTTGTGTGGGGGACTAAATGTGCCTGCTGTAGAATAAAAAGGTGGGGGAAACGCTGAAAAACAATGATACTGTTCACAATGCTTTCTTTTTGTAAAGGAAAGAGTTTTCCCTCTGCCCAGTGCCCACCCATCCATTCTCCTCCCCTCCCCCTTCTTTCCCCTCCCTCCTCCCTCCTTACCCCTCCTCCAAGTCAGTTTAACCTGTCCTAAGCAAGACTATACAGGAGTAAATCCCATTGAACTCAAAAAGCATGCAAATGGTCAGACCTGCGCTCACCTCCTCCTCTCTCTTATCCCCTCCCTCTTGCCCGTTCCCTCCCTCTTCTTTTGCTCCTCCTGCCCCATCCCAATCACCTCCCCCTCCTTCCCTCTCCTCTCCCCTTGCCCCTTCTCCTCCTCTCCCATGGCCATTTTAACCTATCCTAAGCATGATTGCATGGAGTAAATCCCATTGAACCTAATAAGCATGCAGATGATCAGACCTACCTTTCCCCTCCCCTTCCCTCATCTCCTTCCCCCTCTCTCCTTCGTCTCCCCTTGCCACCTGCTCCCTTCTTCCTCTCCTCCCTGCTTCCTTCTTCTTCCTCCCCTGCCCACTCAAGCTCTCCCTCCCTCCCTCCCTCCCTCCCTCTTCTCTTCCCCTGTGGTCAGTTTCACCTATGCTAAGCATGTTTGCAGAGGAGTAAATCCCATTGAACTGAATAAGCATGCAAATGATCAAACCTGCCCTCCTCCTCCCCTCTCCTTCCGCCGGCTCCCCTCCCCTCCTCCCCTCTGCCCTTCCTCCTCCCCTCCTCCTCTCCCCCTCCCCCATGGTCAGTTTCACTTATCCTAAGCATGATTGCAGGGGAGTAAATCCCATTGAACTCAATAAGTGTGCAAACGAGCAATCCATTCTCAGCAGCATTGCACACAATTCTATTTCTTACCTCCCGGATTAAAAAGCAGAGAAATTCACTAATAGGGGAAAAAAACTTTTCAGTTTAAGAACGTACATATAGCCAACAGATATTTCTTTCAAACTAAAAAAGTAGCAACATATTATAATCAGTCTGATTCGCATCAAACTGCCGTTTCAGATTCAACTGTTAATGAACCAAAATAGAAATAGAAAATAATGTCCAGTTTGAAACACAAACTCTGTCTTCATCATCATATGACATTGACCAATCAAAAGGCTTTGAAATTAATAAAAATAAATTTGACACAGATTTCTAGGATGAATAATGAGAGAAATATAACTTTCTAGGTTAGATTCTCTGTAGAAAAAGTAGCAACACAGGAAAGAAGCAGAATAAGAAGACCGACTAACATACAAAAATGTAATTCTCCATCTTTGGAGATGGCAGGTGTTGCCACCACTCACCATATGCTCAGAGACACGTTACCAAATTCTTCCAAGCTACATAGCAAGTGGATTAGACTGTGAAAGACCAACCCAAATTGTGTTTGCTTTTTGCAAAATTTGTAGGGCAGTCCAATATCTCAGAGAGTAGGTCAGGTCTCCTGCTCCCCTGGTGCATTCACTATAGCTGCCCAATTTCCCTACTTTTTAAAGTTTGATAGAAATACCTGTTGGCCATAGGAATGTTCTTAAACTGCAAGGTTTTTGCTTATTAGTGAATTAGTCACTTTCCTTGTAAATGCAACCCAAAGTGACTTACAATATATATTTTTGCAGCCTGTGTGTCAGATTGATTTCATTCCGCAACTAATGCTTCGTAAAATGATGCCAAATCCTTATTAAAATGCCATCACACAGCATAATGAAAAACATTTTCTGCAGGTTTTTTGCCCCTAATCCACACCTTGTAAAACCTCCCCACTCTATGAGCAACTCAGTTGCATCCTCTATGTCACTAACTCTTGTGAAATATGGCAAGATCATTCTGGACTGATTAGATTCATGTCATTTTAATTCCATAGATAAGCATGTAGAGAAGCAACTGGAAGCCAATCTGCAACTAATGTCCAAGGGGAATGTGTCATGCAATACTGGCACCAAACTATTCTGATGTGATATTGACATGGATTTTAAACTATGGTAAAAAGTTACATCAGAAATGGCCCTGGGCATAATCTGGAAGTCACATGAAACCCTTTAAGTGGGGATGGAATTAAGGACTATATATCTCGAACACAGGGAGCAAGTCAGCCTTTGTTAATCTGGTGCCCTCCAGATGTTTGGGAGTACAACTCCCATCATCCCTAGCCAAACCATTCCCATATATTGATAGATAATTATATAGCTAAAATAAGGCTACTGAAAGAGAAAAAAAGAAATATCTTTCTCAGGTAATCCCAGTATTTAGGAGAAGAAAATTATCTTGGGGTGTGTGTGTTTGGGGAAATCTTCAAAAATAGCCCCATGAGCACTGAAAATGCTGAGTGTATGTGTGTGAGAGAGTGAGTGAGTAAGTGAGTGAGAGAGAGATGGTATTGAGGCAGAAATTGAATGGATTATCCTGAAAGAAGGCAGGTCTGTCTGGGACCCTGAACAAGATCCCACCAACATTTTGTTGCTTGTTCAATTTCCAACCACCATCAAATCAGCTATCTGAGAAGAGAAGTGTGGGACAGGAGATAGCCTCTCCTTTTCGCCCAGAGATTGTCACCTACTCTGTGGGTTGGGTTGTTGTTGTTTTTCAGGGCTGCTCTCCAAGGTTGCATTCACAATGGACTTTGTTCAGTTTCCCTGACAATTACTTATCTCATAATTTCCATATTTTATTTCATATTTTACATGATGTAAAAGCTGGTTCCAGAAATCTAGCAGAATACAGTGGAAGTTTAGTACTCATTTCCATTATAAATTATTCCAGAAATGATATCTTTAAAAGTTTTGAACCCAGAAAATTGCAAGAGTGTTAGCTGCAGCTGCTTATGTGACAGGCTGTGATGCAGTATTCCAGCATACGACGTGTTCCTACCCTTTTGGCTTGTGTTAATTTACCTGATGAAAATTGTCACCGTATTTCAGCAAACAGGGAACTGCACTGAGCATGGGTGGCCAATGGCAACAAGTCTGTTGTTCATTGTTGCGGTGTAAATGAAATTTAGCGTGACATGGTGTGATATCATTCAAAAAGCCATGCTTCCTTAACACATCAGGTACTGCAGTGTGAAAGGAATGTTAGAAATCGGGACAGCAGCACTACCTTTATAATCAGTTAAACTAATGCAATAAACCCCATAGTTGAATGCAGCCCAAAAATCTGTAGACAGAACATTGCAATTATGTTATAAGAATTATCATGTTAAGAACGATTGCCTGAGCTTGCTTTTTCCCTCCCCCCTCCCATCCTTTTTCCCCTATGTGCCATGTCTTTTTAAATTGTAACCTTGAGGGCAGAGTCTCCCTTACAGTGGGGAGGAGAGCCTGGCTGGAAGGCCAGAGTATGTGAGTTCAAATCCCCACTCATGTCTCCTGGGTGGCAAGGGTCAGCTAAAGATCACTCCCACAGTGAGTGGCTCAGGGGTTACGTGCCCTGCCACCTGTGCAGCCGTGGGCAAGCTGTATAGTCCCAAGGAGCCCAGTTGCCCCCCAGCTGGTAGTCGCAGACAAGGAAGGGGCTGGCTTGTGCAGCTGTGGCAAGCTGAGCAGGCCCTAGCCAGCTGGGGAGGACTAGCTTCAGAGGGAGGCAATGGTACACCCCCTCTGAATACCGCTTACCATAAAAACCCTATTCATAGCGTCATCATAAGTCGGGATCGACTTGAAGGCTGTCTATTTCCATTTTTTTCATATATATAATGTAGTGCAACATGCTCTTGAGAAAATAATAGGTTGAGTTACGTGATTTCAGGAGAAAGTTACAGGATTTGCACTGATCTGAAATAAAACAGTGTGTCTTCCCAAAACCTTTGCAGGCATAAGCAGTATTAAAAGTGGGATTGTGTCCCTGTAGCATAATGAGCACAAATCATCATGAATATTCAATAAGAAGGATTATCGTCACTTCCAGTTCTGTGAGATTGGGTGAATGACAGATAAAAAATAAATCAAATTCCAATTTAATCATAGTGGCTTCAACACATATGGAAATCAATACAAGGGTCAAGAACGAAAGAAAACCATTTATGTGCCACTAAGACAACTGTATGAACACCCACAGTTTTCTCTGAAGTTTACACTGTTAACAGGTACTGCAGGTGAGAAGATAAGCCATTGTTTGAAAAGTAGCTTGTTCCAACAGCTGCAGGGGGTGCAAGAGTGAAAACTGATTGGCTGCTATTCCCTCATACATATGCAATATGGCTTTTTAAAACTGCAACCTATGTAAGAATATAATGGATAAGAATGCATTTATTTTTCTCCTGCTTGGAAAAAACTTCATGTGGGTGCCAGATATTCCTGATTATTTAGATAATAAGCACCACTATGTACAAGTCCCAAACGGATGGAGGTCACACAGTTGTTCTTGATATAATGAGCTGGATACAGATGGGATAGTTAGTTACACTGAATTCCTATTGAGATCAATGGAACTTAAATTAAGTCATTAATAACTTGTCCAATCAATTTCAATGGGATCAAGTAATAGAGTTTTGATCCAATGTATTGAGTCCTATGAGCTGTAGTTAACTGAGTCCTACCCAGAGTAGACCCATTAAAATTAATGAACCTAAGTTGTATATTAACTTCAATGGGTCTACTCTGAGTAGGTCTACAACCGAATGTCACCCTATTCTTGCAAGGAATATTTTGTGTGTGTGAGTGCATGTGTATTATGAAGTCCAGGTCTTGCTGTGGGGCATAGTACACTGACGAGTTGTACACCTTGAAGATGATATGTCACGTGATGCCATTTATCTCTAATCTGTATTGAGGATCAAAGTGATTAAGCCCATTACCTAAGTTTTCTGATTTGTCTCTACTTAAACCGTCTCTCCTCCCCCTCCTCCTCCTCCCAAAGTGTCCACCACTTGGGCATATAAGCACCCCTTTTGCCCAAGAATATCAGCAGCAGACTTATGTTTTGCTGTGGCTTTTTTGGAGCACCTGGCTGTTCTTTCTGCTGTTCCACCTCTGGCTGTTTCCTCTCTCCCAACTCTTTCACCTCCTCAACCTCCCTGGGTGAATCTACAGCCACCACCATGACTCCATCCTCTTCCTTCTGTCCTGGCACCTGGTCTTCTCCTCCTACTGTTTCAACTGGCCTCCCCTGCAGAGAGGCCAAAAGCTCCACCCCAGTATCAGGCAGATCACCCACGCTGATTGTTTCCAACTCTCTCCTCTTCCTCCTGGGGTGGTTCCTCCTCTTCCTATGTTCTTCCCCTTGTCCTGTTCTCTGCCCCTGGTGCTACAACTGCCATGCCTCCTTCGCTGTGTCCCATAAGAGCATCCACCTGCCTTCCCTGCTCCTCTTTACCCCTGCTCTCTGTCTGCCCCTGCTGCAGTCCTGGGTATGCTTGTGCTGTGGGACTGTCCCAATCAAGGACTGAGCTCATGCCTCCTTGGGCTGCTACCAAATTCTATTCCCCTTTTCCTTTCCTTTGGTCTTGGGAGAGACCCTCACACACCCCTGAGTGTTTGCCCTCTCTTTGAGCCCTCAGCACCCTGCCTTGCTGGCCTCTTTTCTTCTCTTTCTCCTCCCAAGATATGTGGCCTGCCATCTTGCAAAGTAAGCTGACCTCCTCCTTGTCATTCCCTTCCTCCATCCTCCTGGGTCCCCTCCCTCCTACCTGTTCCCTGGGAGAGACCTAAACCCCCGACTCCTCCAGTATGCCTGTGTTCTCTGGGGCCAGTCTAGCCATGCCTTGTTTCTTGGTCCTCTCACTTTTCTTCTTCTGCTCTCGAGAGACTTGTTCTGCTAGCTGTATCAGTAGACATCCTCCTCCATCTCTTTGACCAGACCTTCTTCAACAGGCCCAGGCCAGCCTTCCTTTGATGTCCCACTCCTTCTTTCTCTCCTCTGGTTGGTGGTGGATGGTTGAGGGGCCAGGGACTACGCTTGCTTCCCCATCTCCAAAGTAGCTCTCCCCTTTCCCTGTACTACCATGCCCCACACCATTTCCAGCCTTGCTGCCTTGCCTCTCCTTCTGCTCCTTCTGCCTCAGCCCCTGCACTTGCTGGATGAGGCTGAGTCCCATATACAGAAAGTACAGGAGCTGCTTCTTGCCCTCCATGCTCAGGCGCTGCTTCTTGCCAAACTTCCTGTGCCTCTCTCAGGTGAGCCTGACATTCCTCAAAACTTAGCCTGTGTATTGCTAACTGACCAGGAATGCTTTGATTTGGATTCCTGCATTGAGCAGGGGGTTGGACTCGATGGCCTTATAGGCCCCTTCCAACTCTACTATTCTAGGATTCTAAGTCCTCGGGGAGCTTCTTTGACATCAGTCTCCGTGTGGGCATTGAACAGGTGGGCTTTCTCCTCACCGCTGACATTTGTTACGAGGCAGGGCCATGGAGCCTGCTAAACTACAGTTCCCACCCCACACCCACACCTAATGGTATGGCTGGTTATGCTTTTCAAGAGGTTTTGTGCAAAGAGTAACAAATGCAGAAATTAATATACAAAACTAAAGCTACGGCATAAATGTTCTGCATATATGTTATCTTGTTCTTGGCAAATTTCCCTCACCCACAGTGAATCCCATTGTATGTTAGGAGCCTTAGTTTTCAGGGTCAGTTAGAGATACACACACACATACATAACATCACCAGACTTTCCTACCCCCCTTTGCAGGAGGGGGAGAGAGGAAAAAGTCTTTTAAAAACCGAGGCTTGAAGGTAGAAAAAAAGAGAGGAAAGAGGAAGGAGAGCTGAGCAGCATCAGAGCTCCCACACACGTGTACGACGCTCTCAAGGAATGCATCAAGGACTGCAGGGACAGAACCAGGGAGACTCTGGGTCTCGGTGCAAAACCTTGAGACCAAGAGATTCCTTCCTGGGTTTGGATCAGAGCTCTTCCACATAGCTTCAGCTGTATTCAACCGCCCACTCTGGGCATAGGATAGGTAATCTCTCCTACCTTTCACCTTTTATAGTAATAGGGTTCTTTGATTTCTTTAGTTTGAAGTTATGAATGGGTTAGGATATTAATGATTAATACTGCCATGCACCCAAGTAATTCTGTAATGCTTTTCTACTTTTTCTCTCAATAAAAGAAAGCTTTGCTTTATTTTGGTTTGGACCTGCATTTCTTGGGTTAAATAGATACACCATTTAGGCACATTTCAGGGCAAAGCGCTTGTTTTATCTCTAGCAAAAGATCCCCTCCTCTCAAGGAGGTGTGTTTCATGGGACATAAAGGTGGCAAGTTCACACACTCAGGTTCCCAAGAGCACATGTTGTAACACATTGGAACTCCCGGTAAACTCAGAAGGAGATAAGAATTGCTTTTAACTGTTTGACTACTTCTGTAAACATCAGTTGCTCTTATTAAAAGTGTTGTAACCCTTTCTTTCTTGGGTCTTTTATTGCCTCAAAATTACAAACCAGCCCTGTAATCTTTTGCCCTTTGGCAAGACACCCTGCCCTCCTTGTCAGGCTGTGCCTCTTGACTTGACAGGCACCCTCTTTGTCTTCAGCCTCTGCACCATGCCAGCCAGAGCCTCTAGCCTCTTTCGGGAATAATAACCCTGCAGGCTTTTCTCATCCTTTCTTTGGAGACTTTCTGTGAAGCCCTTGACTTCTGAGCTCCCAAGCCTCCCACCTCTATTTTGGCATCCTCTTCCAAACCATCCTCCTCCTCCCTGCTGTCCTCTTCCTCTTCTTCATTACTGTCACTGCTGCCCTGGTTCAGAATTTCCATGGGTTCCAGAAAGCCAGGCAGTCCTTTAGCCATTCTCACCTCTATTCCTTCTCCAACTCCAACATTTCTCTCCCTCCTTGCAGCCCCTGTCAGCTCTGAAGGCTGCATTTCTTCACTTCCCCCTTTCCAGGATGCTACCTCCAGCTCTCCATAACTTAGAAGGAAAGCGAAATCACCTTCCTGACAGAAGCACTGCTCTGCCTGGTCTTCTCCCTTCCCCACAAGCCTTGGAATGCTGAGCCAGAAAGCCTCTGTGGACACATGTGCACGGTTCCAGCCACAGCCTGGTCATGCCCCACCTCCTTCCAGGGAGAGGACTGGAAACAAAGCCCTATGAGGAAAGACTGAAAGAACTGGCCATGTTTAGTCTTGAGAAGAGAAGACTGAGGGGAGATATGATAGCATTATTAAGTACTTGAAAGCTTGTCAAAAAGAGGAGAGCCAGGATCTGTTCTCAGTTGTCCAAGAGTGCAGGACAGGGAATAATTTGCTCAAGGTGCAGGAAGACAGATTTCGGCTGAACATCAGGAAAAAACATCCTAATGTTTAGAGTGGTACAACAATGGAACCAATGATTCTAAATGGGAAGCCCTTGCAGTCTTCCCATGGACATCTGATTCGCCACTGTAGAATGGAGTGCTGGACTGTCTGGACCTTTGCTCTGATCCAGCAGGGCTTTTCTTATGTTTTTGAATTGAGGAAGACTAAAATGTTAAGGCTGCAGTCCTATACAGGAAAAAGTCAATGGAATTTACTTCTGGGTAAACATACATAGGATGACACTCTAAAAGTAGTAATGGGCATTTTTTAAAATCAGACAGGCAGAACTGTAGGAATACAATGTATTTGGCTTTCATATTTAAACCACAAGGTACTAGATACTGGAAAGAATCATCAGCTGAACAACAGGCCTTTTGCTAGTATGGGAAGCCAACTCCTGGCTGCATATTATGCCTGAAAAGGCAATGAGAGGTGATAGCTGGAGGCCTGGCAGCTCAGTGAGACAGCCTGAAGCAATCCAGACCCTTAGGAAAGTTGAGTATGCTTCAGTTATAACAGTCAAAAACTGCCAAGAGAAAGCCTGTGGCAGATAGGGACTGAGAGAAAGGACATATGTTGGGGAAGGCAGCCAAGTTGTATTGTAAGATTGTTTCAGCGCTATTTCTATAGATGCATCTCATACATACGGCTGACAGTAGAGAATATTTCAGCATAAGGAGGTAGTACAGATGTAGCCTGTAGCATGGAGAAAGTTCCTTCCACACTTACATTTTTCTGAACCACTCATAGAAAAACCTCAGGATTTGCATATTTATTTATTTACAGTATTTATACTGACAGCCTGTTCTGGACAGGGTTGCACTGGAAGTTGCAGGTCCACAGCTTGTGGGTGCTCAGGTGGCCTCAGTGGCTAGAAGTGCTTTTCCCCAGCTCCAGCTGGTTTGCTAGCTACAACCCCTTTTGGAAAGAAACAACTTGACCATTGTATTCCATGCTCTGGTAACCTCCAGACTATATTATTACAATACACGCTATGTGTGGCTGCCATTGAAGATTACTGGAAAACTTCAGTTGGTCCAAAATACAGCAGCTGGATTACTTGCTGGAGTTCCATTTAGATCTCATATAACCCCTGTATTAAAACAGCTGCATTGGTGGATAGGTCATTTCCAGACCCAATTCAATGTGTTCATGTCAATGTTTAAAGCCCTAAATGATTAGGTCCTCAAATATCTGAAAGACCACCTCTTTCTCTGTTGAGATCAGCCAAGGAGGCCCTCCTGATACTTCCACTGTTCTCAGAAGCTCAGTGGTTGGTGGTCTGGGAAAGAGCATTCTCTGCTGCAGCCCCTAAGTTGTAGAATTTCCTCCCCACAGAGGTGTGTCTGGCAACTTTACTATACAGTTTTTGGCAAATGCTGAAGACATGCGTCTTTATCCTGGTCTTTGATATCTGAGAGATATATATTTTAGGGCCTTATTTTTGTAATGTTTGTGATTGTAAGTTGTTTAGAATAGTTTTTAAGGTTGTATTTTAATTTGCTGTAATCCTCCCTGAGACCTCATGGTGAAGGGTGGGTAAAAAACAACAATCATCATCATCATCATCATCATCTATACTGCTTTTTACCACAACAGTAGTTCCAAGAAGGGCTGTGGAGTCGGTACGCCAAACCTTCGACTCCGACTCCAACTCCTCTATTTTTCTACTGTCCGACTCCGACTCCAACTCCACCCAAAGCTGCTTCCAACTCCACAGCCCTAGAAAGGGCTGTAAATGTCTTTTTAAATTGGAAGCTCTCATAGGAGCATTTTTATCGCTGCCTGAATATGTGCTGATCTTGGCATCACAGCATTTGTCTTCATCTGGGTCCTGTGTCATACACTGACACACAAAATGTTTCCCATCTTGAGTTATGGTGAAATGCTCAACTACAGCTGACTTCATGGGAAGCTTCTTTGACATTTTGAATTTATATTTTAAAAAATTTGTCAATCAAAATTTATTTTGAAGCCGGAGTCGGAGTCGGTACATTTCTACCGACTCCGACTTCACCCAAAATTGCTTATGACTCCGACTCCATGACTCCGACTCCACAGCCCTGGTTCCAAGTGGTTTCCAGATAAATAAAACAATGCCATACTACAATACATGTTAAAAAATATAAAAACATTAAAATATCCTGAAGAAAACAGGCAGCTAACAGGCAACACCACTAAGGCCAGAGCTAATTCAGCCAGTGGCGTCACTAGGGTTGGTGTCACCTGGTGCGGTAACTCATGGTGTCACCCCCATGGACCTCCTCCCGTATCAGACCATACAGAATCCTTAGTAATTTTTTTTGTACTAATGTTACTCGTAAATCGTAATTCCCATATATCACTGAATGTAATGGCAAAAGTAGTGACATAAACAATTAGCAAAATTAAAATTACACCTTTAAATTACAATATCATATGCACAGCTCAAATTCTTGCTCTTATTACTAATGGGAGTTAATTATCTTGCATATGCCCATAGTAAATTTTCAGAGACTTTCAGACCCTCAGCAATTTTCAAGTGGTCTATGTAGAAGAAAGGTTTGGGAGCCCCTGGAATAAGACACCTGCTTATGTCCCTATGCTGCTCTCTCCCCTCATTTAGGTGCCTGGGATGCATGCGTGTGGACAAATATGGAAAGTGATTCTTAATAATAAGTCTCCAGACACAAAGTTACATAGGTATTTTTCAGTTGTTTATTAGAAAATTCAGAGCTGCAGGGTACCTTCATGATAGTTACAGCCACGTACACCCTTTTTTGCTCCTGGATTAAGAATGAGATCTTTGTTAATGCATTCTCTCACAACAACAAACATCTCTAGGAGCCAATCAGCATGAAAGTGGAGAGCGTTAGCAACTGAGAAGAGTCTTCTCAGTGGCTGACTCACCTCCTTTCACTCTGATTGGCTCCAATCTGCAGAAAAGGCAAGGAAGCATATTAGAAGATTCTTCTCAGTGACTAACACACTCCCTTTTCATGCTGACTGTAGGATGCTTGGAGACATAGCGACCCTGCTCCCAAAACAGCAGAGGAACTAAGATCCCCTGGGCGACTACCCTCCTGGTGCTTATGGACATGACCGTAATATATTTTGTGATGTGCAAGTTCGATATTATTTATTAAGTGTGTTTAGGATTACACTGATGGCATTCCCAAATATGTACTTTCACACAGACTTTGGTTTTCCATAACACAATGCTTGTCCAAGCCTCCACACTTGGGGGGACACTACTTGCACACCCCTTCCATAAGCACATCAAAGTTGGATACACACCTGAACCAAGACCCAGACAAAAGGGCACTTAAAACAAAAAGGTAATTACAGTGGCTGAGTAGATCTTGTACAGTGGTTATACTGACTGGGCAGCCACTGTCCTTCATATTTTACAAAATACTTTTTCCTATACAAAGATTAAATTTCTGTGTATGAAAAAGTAATATATGAAGTGGTCTCAATAGTGAGAAAAGTAAACAAGTGAATGGGTGTCCAAATGTTTTTCATTCTCACGTTATGAAGCTAGCTGCCAGATGATGTATCACCTTCGCTACGCATGCAGTGTAGACTGAAAAAACAGCACCCAAGCCACCATTTAATACGTGTACGTGTTCTTTCCGACATGAATCTACAGGTCTCAAAAAGTAATGTGTGACAAAGTCCTCAAACACCTTATAACATGCCTCAAACATGGTCTCTTGTTCTACCAGCATGCCTTCACACCATCACTTTGCCAAAACATAAGGATAGGTAAATTGCTTTTAGGGAGGTTCACAATTATGATTTCCTATTTATTTAATCTACAAATATTTAAAATACATAAAACAGCCAGGGGAAGATATTGGAGAAATAAATACAAATTAAAAAAGGGGGGCGAGGTGAAGAGACCTTAAATGTGCTACTCACCATCTCTCAGCCTATCCTCCCCTCAGGATGAAAACAATGGAGAAGGGCACACTTAAAATGTAGAGGAAAACATCATCTACAACCATAGTGTGAAATCAAATACTTATTGGGACACAGTATGAAGAAATATTTATATAAACATGACTCTCAAATATGTTTATGAATTACACAATCTGTAAATATATTTATAGTGTAATCCAATGTTTGTTTACTCAGAAGCAAGTCCCAATGTATTCAATGGGGCTTACTCAAACTGGGAAGTGTGTAGAGAACTACAGCCTCAAGTGATAAGGAACTTGTTCTTTCAACTTGTTCTTTTAAGTTGAGACCTTATCCAAGTCTGAGTCTGTGTTGGAATTGCTTTTTAATATGTTTTTAAGCCTTTTCTTTTCTTTTTTTTTAAAAAAATGTTTTTAAAGCTTTTAAAAAATATTTTCAAAGGTGTTTTAATATATTTTAAAGTCTGTTTTTATGATGTTTTAAAGTGCTTTTAGTGCTTTTGTTTGCTGCCCTAGGCTCCTACTGGGAGGAAGGGTGGGATATAAATCAAATAATAAATAAATAAACTTCATTCACCCAACCCAAAATTCAGAATCATGGCTCTTTAGGCTGTTTTCTAACTGTTTATTCTTGCTTTATGGTTATTGGATTTTAAATGGCTTTATTTTTTGTTGTGAGCTGCCTTGGTTTCCAACCCTACCTCACAGGGTTGTTGGAAAGACTACACACACACACACTGCAGATGTATAAATACATACAGCCCATATAATAGTTTATTGTCAAACCAGTTGGTCATTGCAGAAAAATCAGTATTAGTTTTAAAAAAATCAGTATTCGTTTCCTACAGAATAAAAACTGTAATACCTAAGTAAGCCCTGCCTACTTGCTTTAAAATAGGACTGGAGGAGGGGGGGACAGAAAGAGAACACAAACACAATTCTTTTTTACATTCATTCCAAAGTCCCATTGATTTTCAGCACATTCATAACCATGTCTACTCAAAAGTAAATCCTATTGAATTCAATGGGATTTACTCTGGACAAATGGGATTAGCAATGCTTTTACCCCCACAAAAGCAAGTATTGGGAAGGATTTGAAAACACTGCCCAGGATCTGACTCCTACACACGAGAGGGGAAAAAACTGAAATGTATATACTTACCCAATTTATGAGATTTTCAGATAAACGGGGGGGAAACCACCATTTTCTGGCCTTGCAATGAGGTTTACTAGACACTGCCACAGGTCAAACAAACACTTCCCTGATTGGCTGCAATCCTGAACGGGCAGGGTTAAAGCTCCAAAGTGCTATACAGTAGTTTGAAAACAATTTAACAGGGGTGGCTGACGTTTTTATGTATATCTCGAGAACCGGACCACCTAGAAACTTATTTTTTTAAAAATTAAAGCTGAGAATCACCCCCCTCTGATGGTGTCACCTGGTGTGGTCTGCACCCCCCGCACCCCCTAGTGATGCCACTGGGGGCGGCTGACGTTTTTATGTATATCTCGAGAACCGGACCACCTAGAAATGTAATTTTTTTAAAAATTAAAGCTGAGAGTCACCCCCCTCTGATGGTGTCACCTGGCATGGTCCGCACCCCCCGCACCCCCCTAGTGACACCACTGGCTTCTAGTGTTTTTGTTTGCCTCTCTGGGAGGAAGGGTGGGATCTAAATTTAATAAATCAATAGATATTGATGGAATATTTACTGTCACTCTTTACCACAGCTATTGAGGAGAACTGGATGGGGATACAGGAGGGATGCACAGACCTGGCAGTCTCTAGTCTTTTCTGGTAAACTGCTTGGTCCTTATCTGCAGACTATCTTGCTACATAGCTTTGTGGACTTTGGCCATGGCTGTTTGCTGGTGATTTAGATTTTGTAGACAGCTGGTATAGCACAGAGGGGAGGAATGCCTGGCTGGGAGTCCAGAGTCTGTGAGTTCAAATCCCCGCTTGTGTCTCCTGGGTGTCAAGGGACAGCTCAAGATCACCCTCACAGTGAGTGGCTCAGGGGTTACGTGTCCTGCCACCTGTGCAGCCGTGGGCAAGCTGCATAGTCCCAAGGAGCCCGATTGCCCCCTAGCTGGCAGTTGCGGACGAGGAAGGGGCTGGCTTGTGCAGCTGTGGCAAGCTGAGCAGGCCCTAGCCAGCTGGGGAGGACTAGCCTCAGAGGGAGGCAATGGTAAACTCCCTCTGATTACTGCTTACCATGAAATCCCTATTCAGAGGTAGCCATAAGAAGTGATCAACTTGAAGGCAGTCCATTTCCATTTTTAGGTTTTGTAAAGGTCTCAATTCCGTTGATTTACTTATATGGTCTACAGGACTTATATGGTCTGCAGGACTACAGCTGAATGTCAAAAAGACTAAAGTAATGACAACAGAAGATTTATGTAACTTTACAGTTGACAATGAGGACATTGAACTTGTCAAATACCTTGGCACAGTCATTAACCAAAACGGAGACAATAGTCAAGAAATCAGAAGAAGGCTAGGACTGGGGAGGGCAGCTGTGAGAGAACTACAAAAGGTCCTCAAATGTAAAGATGTCTCACTGAACACTAAAGTCAGGATCATTCAGACCATGGTATTCCCAATCTCTATGTATGGATGTGAAAGTTGGACAGTGAAAAAAGTGGAAAAGAGAAAAATCAACTCATTTGAAATGTGGTGCTGGAGGAGAGCTTTGTGCATACCATGGACTGCGAAAAAGACTAATAACTGGGTGTTAGAACAAATTAAACCAGAACTGTCACTAGAAGCTAAAATGATGAAACTGAGGTTATCATACTTTGGACACATAATGAGAAGACATGATTCACTAGAAAAGACAATAATGCTGGGAAAAACAGAAGGGAGTAGAAAAAGAGGAAGGCCAAACAAGAGATGGATTGATTCCATAAAGGAAGCCACAGACCTGAACTTACAAGATCTGGACAGAGTGGTTCATGAGAGATGCTCTTGGAGGTCGCTGATTCATAGGGTCGCCATAAGTCATAGTCAACTTGGAGGCACATAACAACAACAAACTTATACGGTAACACAGAATTATGGATCTGATGGTGGCCACTGATTATGCTTATTACCGCATTTATTTGTTGCTTAACAGTTAAATTATCCTAATTTAACTTTTTGACTTTATGTTTTTTCTACCAACACAGTAAGAATGACACACTGTTATCAGCAGATCAAATAGTAGCAAGGTGCATGGTAAGCAGCAGATAACATAGCTAAATTGTCTCTGGTGTGTACCACTTCAAGGGACTGGTAGAAGAAGAAATTGCATGTTTGTGTGATCACCCAGATGAAGATTCTCTGCACACTGAATACTAGAATTATGGAGTTGTAAGGGATCCTGGAAGTATACAACTACCTGTTCAGTGAAGAATCTACAGTACAGGATTCAGCCACAGCATCCCTGACAGACAGATAACTTTCTAGCCCCTGCTTGAATGCCTCCAATGAAAGAGGGCCCACAGCCTCCCAAGGCAGTTGGTTCCACTGTCAACATGTCTTATCATTAGAAAATTTGTCGTAATGTTTCATTGAAATCTGCTTCCCTGCTGTTTTCATCCACTGGTTCTAGTTCTGCTCTCTGGAGCAACAGAGAACAAGCTCTTCAGATATTTGAAGAACAGCGCCATGTCTTCTCTTGATCATCTCTTCTCCAGGCTAAACATACACAACTCTTTCAAACATTCCTCACAGGACTTTGTTTTAAAAACCCCACATCATTGTAGTGGTCGTCTTCTATGCACACTCCCATTTGCTCATATCTTCCTTAAAACATTGTGTTCAGAAATGGACCCAGTATTTCAGAGGTGGTCTGGCCCACAAAGTTGTCCCCCATCCAGAGCTTGGCAAAGTTACTTTTTTGAACTACAACTCCCATCAGCCCAATCCAGTGGCCATGCTGGCTGGGGCTGATGGGAGTCGTAGTTCAAAAAAGTAACTTTGCCAAGCTCTGCCCCCATCCTATACTTGTTGCCTTTGATTTTTGGTACCCAGATACAGAGCTTTAAATTTATCTCTTTTGAATTTCATCTTGCTGATTTCATCCCAGCATGTCATTATTTCAAATTCTGATTCTATCTTCTAGCCGACCCTTCCAGTTTCATGTTAACTGGATGTTGGGCAGAAGGGTTGTGACCTTTGCCTTGAAATGATAATTTTCTATGAGTAGAGAAGGATTTCCCTCACCCTCCACAGGGAAGCATTTCAAAGCTCAATCCCTAAGACTTTTTGTTTGAAGTGGTATAGTCTATGAACAATATAGTCATGCTCAGGAGTATACATCCTGTTTGTATACTCCAGATCTTTATAAATAGCCTTTTTGCATCATGATCTACCCTTACTTTGTAAAAGTGAAAGAGAGACAAATAACTCTTCAAATGAAAAAGAAGTATAAATTGGAAGCCAATGGAGTTGTACTAGAGAATAATATTCCTAATTCTAGGTTTAGACACACAGGCTTGATAATGCTATCTTTTTTCAAAAATCTAACAACTGGGTGTACATGTTTCCCCCTTAATATACCCATATATGTTTTCTTGATAGTCTGTGACACATTCAGATTAGAGAAACCTGACTTCGCTATTAGTATGGGAAGCTATGGTATGAATTGTAACCTTCCTGCTGTGTCTATAAATTGCCAAGCATAGCACCAACATGACTATTCAAATTTGATGGAACTCATTTCATATATCTCCATTTTTAAAATGTCAATAGTCATGAAATATTAACTAATGGTAAACAGCAGTCACAGGCTTTCAGAACTGTATTCAGACACAGTGTTTCATTGTATCAGATTTAGATGCACAGAATTGCTTATATTAAAGCATACCAATACACGTGTGTGTGTGTGTGTGAAACCTACAGCCCACAGGCTTATTTAGGCCCATCAGGCCTCCCCATATGACCCACCAGGCCTGAAAAATCATCTCATCTCCTATATACCCAGTTGTATTTATTTATTTATTAAATTTCTTAGTCGCCCATCTGGCTGGTTCTCCAGCCACTCTGGGCGATGTACAAATTAGCATATCAGTGCCATAAACATTAGAATCTGAGCCAGTAATAATAATAAAATCTATCTACACATCTAATAACATAGCAATCCAGTAAACATTAAAATCTACACCAATAATAATAATAAAATCTAATCCTCCCCAAAGGCCTGCCTGAAGAGTTGATCACTGCGACCTACAGGTGGGGGCCTCCTGCAGATACCATCTCATCACGTCTGTTCTGTACAACATAGGAATCAGGCTTTTAGTGTTGTGGCACCTACCCCTTGGAATTCCTTCCTCTTCACAGGTATAAATTTTATGGGGGGGGCTATGGAGGTGAAGCCCTCCCCTGGATTTTCCTCGCCTCACCCTACCTACCTGTCTCCTACCTTTTAGCATTGCTCTTAATGAAGATGGAGGCTGAGGTTTCCCTAAGGTGCGGAAGCCCCTGCCTCCATCTTGGTCGATGGCAGAGATACACTGTGTAGTACGCACGCGTGCCATCAACCAGGATGGCGGCAGAGGCTTCATCTCCTTAGGGAGACCGTGGCCGCCATCTTGGTTAATGGCAATGCTAAAAGACAGGAGACAGGTAGGTGGAGCGAGGGAATGGTGGGCAGGTGGAAGCTCCTGCCCTGCGATCTTCAGCTGTTGCCACGGATCACAGAAGGGGAGCAGAGGGACCCTTCAGGCGCCCCTGTAGCTCCAGGGGAAGGGGAAGCAGAGACAGGTAGGTGGGGTGTGGGGGAAAGGGGAGCAGAGACAGGTAAGTGGGGGCATAGGGGGCCACACGTGCTCATGCCCACACATGTGCACACACCGGGGCTGGGGACAAGCTGATGCCCAAGTGCCCCAGCATGCCTGGGGCCGGCCCTGTGTGGGACTTTAACAACTGTTTTGTTATGCTATCAGCTTTTGCAGGACATAGCCAACTTCTCTCTCTCTCCCTTTCTTTCTCTCTAAATTATATTGAGTTTTAAATGATAACAGCAAACATACAAAATAGTTTGATTCTTTTAAAAAACAAAAGACCATATGGGAAAGAACAGAGGAAGAATAATCCAAAATGGGTTGTAGACTCTAAAATACATTTATAATAACCACGATGTAAAATAAACACAACTAATAACAAAGCAATCCTACACCCTTATGAGGTGCATGCCTGTTTAAAATGAGTGCTTCTGTAGTAAGTAGGTCAGATGTGTTTCTGCTTTTTGATCTTCATCTGTGGACAACTCAATAAAATCTATCAACAAAACAGACAGTGCCAGCTTGTTCTTTCCCCTCAACTGAATCACTGAAAAGACAGATTTTCTAGGTATATGCTCCTGCTTATGCGTGTTCCTGCTATAAACTTTGTTTTCCTGATAGTCCTGCAGATCTCTCTAGAACTTTCAAAATTAAGATTGATGTAAGATTGTTTTGTAATTTTTGTGCAGGATTGATGAAAAATGGAAATGGACTGCCTTCAAGTCAATCCTGACTTATGGCGACCCTATGAATAGAATTTTCATGTTAAGCAGAATTCAGAAGTGGTTTACCATTGTCTCTCTCTGAGGCTGAGAGGCAGTGACTGGCCAAAGGTCACCCAGTGAGCTTCATGGATGTGTGGGGATTTGAACCCTAGTCTCCCAGGTCATATCTGAAGAAGCCTGATTAGCGTTCTTGTTAAGAATTTCTGTATTAAAACCTTTGGTTGAGTACCATTACCATCTCATATATTGTGATTTTAAGATAATTGTGTACCATCTGAGATATTAACCACAGTTATTCATATGTATTTTGTTAATAGATTTTATTTAGTTGGCCACTGAAGAAGACCAAAAAGTGGAAATGTGTCTGATCTACCTACTCCAGGAGCATTAATTATTTCTCTGCTTAAGGCTCATAAAATTGACTTGAATTTCTGTCCGAAATTTGATTTTATTTCTTCCTGCCCCAAACAAACAATCAAAAACAATAACCTCCTTTCAAGGATAGCTCTTCTAAGAACCTTAACTTGCTAACAAAGCTTTGTTTTCTTTTGATTTCACAGTTGAGTACTGTTCCATGTTTGCTAGGTTTGTGCAGTTCCTTTTTCTATGGGCAACATGCTTCAAACACTTAAAAGAGGTAAATATTACAGCAGTGCGACTGCACTGGCCAAACTCTGGATCCTGAGCCAAATGAGGGTAACTGGAGCCACTCCAGGCTTCAGTCTGAGTGGGTTGAGGTCACCTCACATTGCCCCAGGTGAGGTCCCCCTGGAGCAACCTGGGGCTGTCAAAAGGGGCTGTCAGGTGGGGGGAGGAGGAAACTCAGGTGTAATGCCATATGGATTGGGTCTAGAACCAGATAGTGTTGGCCCTGGGTTAGATTGGAGCTGTTCTGGAGCAACAGATTGGGCCCTGGATTGAATGAGGGGGCATGCACTGCCCTTGTAAGTCATGATGGCTTGCAGGCAGGGCAGATTAACTCATGAGGATTTGGAGGCAGGGCAGAAATAAATGTCAGTCTAGGACAGTCTTTTCGGGGGAGGGTAATGGCAGCTGCAAGAAGAAATAGTGGCAAATATTCATAGGAAAATTCTGCAAAATGCCCTTTTTTGAGGGGATGAGAAAAAGAAATCTCAAAAATGTTCTCAGAAAAAAAATGGAATTTTGATTCAGCTGTAGTCTAAATGCATAAGAAGAGGAAAGCATGTAGATGATTATTTAACCCACCTGGTCCCAGTAATGGACATCTGTAGCACATTACAGTATTGGCTGCTGGAAGAGCATTAGTGGATTGGGCTTGGGTATATGTCCTAGCTACAAGAGGCTCAATGCTGAAGGAAATATGGATTAAAGGAGAATACTGGTGGACGGGATCCTAGGTTGTTCTATTTGGCTCATACTTGCCAAGGCTGATATTCCTATTTGTATAGCTTCCCAGATCCAAATTAAGGGTCCTTAGGGAGTGCTTTTTGACAGCTTAATAGAGTCATCATTGGTAAGGGAACTTTGAATACATTCACATTCCTTCACATTTTCAGAAATGTGAAATACAAATTTTGTGATGTGATATTTGAATTGGAGTGTCAAGTTTACATAGCGCCAATTAGAAATTTTCTTCAGAAAATATTCCATTTCATATTATGATGTGATTGTAGTATTGCTATTATATTTATTTCATTTCTTTGAAATGCCAGTTTAAATGTATTTCAGGTTTTCATAGCTTATTTATTTATTTATTTATTTTTAAAACTTATATACCGCCCGACTAGCAATAGCTCTCTGGGCGGTGAACATAGATACAATAAAATACAATATAATACAAAACATCAGTCTAAAATCAAATTTCACAGTCTAAAAACAGCAAAGGCTAAAATCAAATTACAAACATTACAATCATTAACAAAAAATTAAAATGCCTCGGAGTAGAGAAAGGTTTTAACCTGGCGCTGAAAGGATGATAGTGTCAGCGCCAGGCGAACCTCCTCGGGGAGACTATTCCATAGTTCGGGGGCCACCACTGAGAAGGCCCTTGATCTTGTCACTGCCCTCCGGGCCTCCCTATGTGTCGGGACCCGGAGGAGGGCCTTCGTAGCAGACCGTAGTGTACGAGCCGGTTCATAGCGGGAGAGGCGTTCCGACAGATATTGAGGTCCCGCGCCGTATAAGGCTTTATAGGTTAATACCAACACTTTGAATTTGGCCCGGAAGCGTATTGGAAGCCAGTGCAAGCGGGCCAAAACAGGTGTTATAAAGTCTGCTAGCTGTTACTTTTCAGCAAATGACTCACCATCTACAAGCTCCCAGCTACCATGTAAGATGTGCATTGGCCAGAAATAGGACTTCCACCCTGCCTTGAGTTCACCTGAGATTGTTTTTAATCATGACCTTTCCTATTTGCACATTTCTGCTAATTCATTTGTCAGCTTACAGTCAATGCTTGAGGTGATGTGCTTGAGATGATATATCCAAGTGAATGACAGAAAAATGAGCTGCTTGTAAATCTAGACTCATTTCTAAGGAATTTTATATATCCACTTATTCAAGGTCTGAATGACTAATTCAGTAGGTCAAGAGATTTAATCAAATTTTCACATGCCATGATGAGGATGGAAATGAAAAGCTCATTTCTTTTTGCCAAACAAATAACAATAACAATAACAACAACAACAATAATAATCATAATCATAACCATAACCATAACCATAACCATCATAATAAATTAGCCAGTGGAAACTGCAGCTTAGAATAGTCAACGGGGAGCTCTATTTTACTACTTCACTTAACACTTTTTACTATTGTCTAAATGGCCAGATTTGTTTTTATTGCTTCCTTTTTTTTTTTTACATATTGGAAGTATTTCTTGGGGGAAGAGCTGTAGCTCAGTGGTAGAGCATCTGCTTGGCATGCAGGTCTGAGTTTAATCTCCAGCATGAGTGTACAATGGATTTTTTTTTAAAAAAAGCTTTTGTTAAAGTTTCTCTCCCCAGCCTCCTGAATAAACGTAACAGTCATTGAATAAGAGGAAAGGTACTCTTATAGATCAGTAATTGGTAGAATAGGAAGCAGGGAGTAGGAATAAACATACAGTTTTCACATTAGAGGGATGCAACAAATGGGGTCTCCCAAGGATCTGTATTGGGACCAGTCCTTTCTCATTTGCTCATAAATGATCTGGATTTTGGATCATTAGGAAAGGAATTTAAAGTAAAACTGACCCTTCTTCCATAATACTGCAACCTGGGATCATCCAATGAAGCTCAATATTGCAAGGTTCAGGACATACAAAAGGAAATATTTCGTCACCCAAAGTTAAACTGTGGAATTTCCTGCCACAGGAGGTAGTACCTGGCAGCAACTTGGACAGCTTTAAAAGGGAGTTAAACAAATTCATGGCTCCTAACCATGATGGCTGTGTACTGCCTCCAGTGTTATGCCTCCGAATACCAGTTCCTGTGGAGCACAAGTGGGAGAGTAAGTGTAAGAATCCTGTTATTTATTTATTACATTTATACACTGCCCCATAGCCGAAGCTCTCTGGATAGTTGAACTCATGTTCTGCTTGCAGGCTTTCCATAGGCTTCTGGCTGACTACTGTGAGAACAGGATACTGGACTAGTTGGGCTTTTCATCTGATTCAGTATGTTATTATGAGTGGTAGGCTGAAAGGCCACACCTTCACAATGTCATTGGTCTCTGCAAAAGTGTTATGTGTGAATTTTGAGTAACTTTCAAGGTAGAGTACAGAGTTCTAGTAATGTTTGGTGGGCGAGTGCAGTGGGAAGGCTTACTTTTGAGATGAAGCTGCAGAAGGGGCAACCATATCACTCCCCCACAATGCCCCTGGAAATTTTATACATTTGAAGAAGATCAGTGTGGTTGAAAAGCTTTGATGAAGAAAAGGCAGAGACAGAGATAAAAAATAATAAACCCTTTGCTACCTTGTCTAGCTGGTGAACCCACAAATGCAAATGAAAATTACTAGCCATCACTCCCATCCTGAAGATGAAATAAACCTTGGTTGCCATTTTCACACACCCCTCCAAAAGTGCCAAGAAAGAGTAGGATGAGCAATTCAGACAAGTCCGGGATGATTTTTTAGCCAGCTGCTGTCTTCTACTAATTTCAGGGACTCATCTCCCTGAAAACTAAGTGGAGTCTTACATATACCAAAATAATTACTTAATGACTTTGGCAACAAAGATGCTGTTTGGGATTCTTTAGAGTATGGTGCACACATGCTAGATTGAGTAGTGAAGTTCACTGTACTGATTTGTTGGGTCAGATAGAAATATACATATAATGATAAATATTCAGTTTGCATGAATCCAGAATCAAAACAGTAAAATGCAATTGCATAAAATGATGTTAGGCAAATATATATGATAATATGCAAAATAAAAATTTAGCTTGTCATTTATGGATGCAGCTGATGAAAATCTTAGTGTAATATACTGAGCACCTTTTTCATATGCTAGTAGTTTTACAGCTATACTATGACTAGTTTTAAAACTGTATTGCAATATATATTTGTAAAATGTAGATTGTAAGTACAATCCAGAGAAAGAGAGGACAAATCCATTCTTAGGTGAGGATGTCTATGGGACTAAGGTTTTCTTAATATTCTTATTGCAATATTTATCATTGAAAACTATATCTATAGTACTGTGACATAACTTTTTCATCTTAAATGTTAACATCAGAACAATATACAGATGACATAAACTAAGTCTTAAGCTAGTTCAAGATATTGATACAAATAGGGAAAATTGTAAAGAAATATTTTTATTAAATTTGAAAATGCAGTAAATATTATTCATTACAGACCAAAGTGTGAAACATGGATCAGCTAATGTTATACATCACAAACAACTGCAGGCCTTTTTCATATTTATGACTGGATTTTGTTGTTGTTGAAGTTGTTGGTATCTTGTATGTTTGTGATACATACAGATATACTGGATTTTCACAACAGATCACTGCAATACAAACTAGTTTTCTTATTTACAATTTTTGCTCTGTTTATTTTGGGAAAATCTTAAGCTCACAGATATTTTTAATCATTCAATTAATTGTATTTACATTTTAAGAGACAGTTCATTATCTTTCTCAATAGGCTTCATTTTCAGGGATGACAAGATACAGCTGATATATCAAGTTGGAGGAGTCTTCCACTGCCTATGACTTCTGTGTTTTTAAAAGTCCAGTGATTGCTTGTTGGCACCATTCAATAAAATGCCCAGGAACCGAGAATATAAACTAGAATAATAATCTTAGTTGTCATTATGTCATCTACAGAGTGGCAGGTATGCATCCCTCTGGAGCTTAAACCTGTAAAAAGAATAATAGAAAGGAACACTCAAATTAAGTTACATGGTTGTTTTGATTTTTACTCATTTTGGTTCTTTTTAAGAACATAAGAAGAGTCTGCTCGATCAAGCCAATGGCCCATCTAAACCAGCATCCTGTTCTCACAGTGGCCAACCAGATGCTTTTGGGAGAACTGAGCACAAGAGCACTCTCCCCTCCTGCAGTTTCCAGCAACTTTTTCAGGAAAATGAGGCTGATCGTTTCATACTGTCATCTGAATATGAATGTACTTTAAGCACTTCAAGACTGTCCTATGCCATTGCTCTGTTTTATTTATTGGACCATTAGTCAAGACTTGCAACTGTACAGTTTTATTTATAAAGTACTTAAGACATTCAATCCACAAACAAGTAAAAATATTGTGTTTTTATTTTTATCAGTGGAAGCAGTGGTGCAGTTTTTAGACTCTGGACTTAACGATTCCAAAGTAATGGCCTTTGAGATGGTAATGTCTATGTTACTTACATAAGCCTGCTGTGTTTGGGGCCCTCATGCTCATCTTACTGAGCAGGCCCCTAGTTTTCTGCCCCAAAGTCCTGCCTTGATGATGCCGTTCAATGGAAGAACACAAGCTTCACAACCTAAATCTATCCATATGCCCACCTACTGAAGTATTTGGAGGGTTTGCAGTCAGGTTGGTTGGAATGTGGGGTTATGTCTTCTCCATGGGGATACCTAGCCTTTACAACTGACTCTCTCAAGACTCACACTTGATATGTTCTGTTTCCTCTTTCCAGTGGATGGTGAAGACAATCATTTTTCATTAGACCTTTTACGATAGCTGAGCTGGTTTTTATAGTCCCTAATGCTGTTTTTTTTAAAAAAAACTTTTTAGATGCTATTATTTATTTATTTTTACCATTTGTATCCCACCTGTCATATGAAGATCTTAGTGCAGATACCAGCAAAATTCAGTAAGAAGTGAGATCACTCTTTTAACCTGTATTTTGTGATGTGCATGTTATTCTTTTACTTGAATTTTATATTTGCGTTTTAACTGTGGTGAGCCACTCTGGAGGCTTTTTGGCTGAAAGGCCACCATGAAATAAACTTTGACATGATATGGAATGGCATGACATGACACGTGCTGTGGCAGGAGATGGGCTAAGCTCCCAGCTCTGGTAAAACATTACCTCCTTATTTCAGCATTGCATGAAGCCTGCATAGGTGCAGAGGCAGCACCAGCCATTAGTACTGCTACACTAGTGCTGGTTAAAAGCATTGTTGCACCACAAATGAATCCTTGGAGGGCAAGGAGAAGCGGAGAGGGAAGCTGGATTTCTATCCATGCTTTGCCCCGTATATGTTTGTTTTTCCAATAATAATAATAATAATAATAATAATAATAATAATAATAATAATAATAATAATAATAATAATAATAATAATTAAAAACAACAACAAAAAAGAACCATTACTACAGTAGTAAATGTGTCTTCTCTGCACTGAAATAAGCTATTGTCTTACTTCTTTCTTTCCATTTTTCTTCTACTTATCTTTCAAGCATTAATCTTGAAAATCATCCATATGGTACCTCTTGCTTCTATGCTGTCTCTGTTGCTGCCCCCTCCAGATTCACTTCATTCCATCTCAATCTTTCTCAACACTTTTTCTTTAATAAGAACATAAGAACATAAGAAGAGCCTGCTGGATCAGGCCAGTGGCCCATCTAGTCCAGCATCCTGTTCTCACAGTGGCCAACCAGGTGCCTGGGGGAAGCCCGCAAGCAGGACCCGAGTGCAAGAACACTCTCCCCTCCTGAGGCTTCCGGCAACTGGTTTTCAGAAGCATGCTGCCTCTGACTAGGGTGGCAGAGCACAGCCATCACAGCTAGTAGCCATTGATAGCCCTGTCCTCCATGAATTTGTCTAATCTTCTTTTAAAGCCGTCCAAGCTGGTGGCCATTACTGCATCTTATGGGAGCAAATTCCATAGTTTAACTATGCGCTGAGTAAAGAAGTACTTCCTTTTGTCTGTCCTGAATCTTCCAACATTCAGCTTAATCTTGTGTTGCTCTTTGTGCTGTCTTGTCTTTTGCTCCTTTTGTTTCCCTTCCAGTGAATAACTCTCTGTTTTCAAGGTTCACACATGCTTGATCACTTGATGGTTGAATGTGTGAACATGTCATCACAGTTATAACTTCCCCAAAAGATTTTTTCCCCTTATCACTCCAAACAGGTTTTCAGTGGAGTTAGTTCACAAATGCAGTTGCCTATAATTGTGTTGAAAAAATCAGTCCTTGGTCTTGTACAGAAACTGGGAAACTGTTTCTTCTCCCCTCCATCTCCCCTTTCCTTTTCAGTTAAATTGTGAGCCTGCAGGCAAAGACACGGTCTATTTTAACCTTTGTTAAGTGCTCAGTATATTTTAGGAACCTTTAAAATAGTAAATAATGAGGATTATTATGCTGAAGATTTTAATTTTAGGCCAACCCAGGAACGATTTCCACACAGCTTTTACAGCTGCAGCTTCCACATACATCAGCAAGGCTTAGATCCTCAGCCCCCTGAAAGAGGCAGTAGTGAGACCACTCCTGAAGAGACACTCCATGGACCCAGAAAATGTTAATAATTATAGGTCGGTGGCAAATGTTCCATTCCTGGGCAAGGTCCTTGAACTAGTGGTGGCAGGCCAGCTCCACACACTCTTGGATAAGACCGATTATCTGGATCCATTTCAGTCAGGTTTCAGGCCTGCAAACAGCCTTGGTCGCCCTGTATGATGACCTCTGTCGGGAGAGAGACAAGTGAATGTCACTCTGTTGATTCTCCTTGATCTCTCAATGGCTTTTGATACTATTGACCATGGTATCCTTCTGGGAAGACTGGGGGGGACTGCATGGTGGTGGTTCTGCTCCTACTTTGCGGGTCGGCTCCAGAAGGTGGTGCTTAGGAAACATTGCTTGGCACCCTGGACTCCCCAGTATGGGGTTCCATAGGGGTCAGTTCTGTCCCCCATGCTGTTCCACATCTACATGAAAGCATTGGGAGCGGTCATCCAGAGCTTTGGAGTGCGTTGCCATCAGTATGCTGATGACATGCAGCTCTATTTCTCCTTTTCATCTTCTTCAGGTGAGGCTGTCAATGTGCTGAACCAGTGCTTGGCTGCGACAACGGACTGGATGAAGGCTAATAAATTGAGGCTCAATCCAGACCAGACTGAGATGCTGCTAGTGGGTGGTTCTTCTGACTGGATGGTGGATGTCCAACCTGTCCTGGATGGGGTTGCACTCCCCCTGAAGGAGCAGGTTTGTAGCTTGGGGGTTCTCCTAGAACAATCTCTGTCACTTGAGGCTCAGGTAGCCTCAGTGGCACAGAGTGCCTTCTACCAGCTCCGGTTGCTCGCCCAGCTATGCCCCTATCTGGACAGGGATAACCTGGCTTCAGTTGTCCATTCTCTGGTAACCTCCAAGTTAGATTACTGCAATGCGCTCTACGTGGGTCTGCCTTTGAAGACGGTTTGGAAACTGCAGCTTTTGCAAAATGCAGTGGCCAGATTGATAACAGGGACCAGATGGTTCGAACATACAAAACGTTTTTGGCCTGCTTGCATTGGCTGCCTATATGTTTCTGAGCTTGATTCCAGGTGCTGGTTTTAACCTATAAAGCCTGACACAGCTTGGGACCACAATACCTGATGGAACTCCTCTCCCGACACAAACCCACCTGTACACTACACTCAACATCCAAGGCCCTCCTCCGGGTGCCTACTTCGAGGGAAGCTCGGAGGCTAGCAACAAGGGAGAGGGCCTTCTCAGTGGTGACCCTCAAATTATGGAATGATTTTTCTGACAAGGTGTGCCTGGCACCAACACTGTTATCTTGTTAGCACCAGGTCAAGACTTTCCTCTTCTCCCAGGCATTTTAGCATGTGTTTTTAAATTGCTTTTTAAAAATGTGTTTTTTAAATTTATATATTTGTTTTTAATGTTTTTAATTGTTGTAAACCACCCAGAGAGCTTTGGCTATGGAGCAGTATATAAATACAATCAAATAAATAAATAAATAAAATTCTCCTGCATATTTTTTCATGTTAATTGCTTTTCCCTTTTCCCAACCAGGCATGTAAGAGACTGTTTCCAGGTTTATCTGGTACCATAATATCAAATTAATGTCAAAGATCTATCCAGCTTTAGTTCTTTCCAGCAGTCAAGGGGCCCTGTGACGCCCTTCCCTGGCTCTCCCTGTCAGGTTCCTACCTGCTCGTGGCTACTGCCTTTCACTAGGCACCACCAGGGACTCCACCAGTCCGGACTGTCCTTTTTTATGGTTTCTCTCTCCGCTCTAGCACAGATCTCAATAGATCCCCCTGCTAGGCAGCACCACCAGTCACGTTCTACAACCAATGTTCCCAGAGACCTTGCCTGAGTCTCTCTATCCGGTTACATTCGTGACTGCGTGCCTATGCTGTTCCCAACCCCCTTGTATCACTGCAGATAACTCATAACTCAGGGTTGCTCTAGATACTTATGAATGTTATAATCTCCTCTTCACCGCTGCCACCATTTGTTACTGTTTCCCTTCAGCCTTGGTCATTACCTTACCCTCCCTTCTGGTCTCTGAAACCCCAGCCAAGGATCAGGCCTTCAGTAAACCAAATATAGTTTTTATTAAATGACATTAATAACAAGATAACTTTGAAAATGATCTACAAGCTTATGGTTTCATCTATTACTGTGATATTTGACTTATTACTAATCCGAACTCCACCTCCCTCCTTCTCCACACTCTCCTGACATACACCAACTCACACCCACCTCCCAACTCCACCAAAACAACCCACTCACATCCACCCAGATTCAACTGTCATCCTTCCATTTATACTCTCAGCCATTCAAACACTCAGCCAATCATCCAGCATTCTACTGCTCATTTACTCCCCCCTCCTCTTTCATTCCACTTACCATGTGTCTTCTATACAAACAGCACTTACCATATATACATTAATACAGGAACATCACATTTCCCCCCCCCTTAAAAATAACGGCAGAGTATTATTCCTGCTCTAGGATTCATACGCCGCGTTAACAATAAAACCAAGTCTTTATGGGGAAAATGTCTTTTTTGTTCCTACATCTGCGTCACGTCACTGCAGTCCCAGCCACTTGCCTTGAAAGTCCATCGGCCAATACATTGTCCTTGCCTTTGATGAACTTGAAGTCCACTTGATAGTCTTGTAGAGCCCAGGACCACCTCTGCAGCATAGTGTTATGGTTTTCATAGTCTGTAACCATAACAAGGCCCGATGGTCAGTTGTCACCATAAATCTTCGTCCCCACACGTATGGGCGCAACTTGTTCAGTCCCCACACGACCGCTAGGCACTCCTTCTGGACCGACGAATAGTTTTTCTCCCTCGACGTCAGCTTGCGACTCAGATATGCCACTGGTCTGGTGCCTTCTCTCTCCTGCAGCAAGACGACTCCCAGCGTGAGGTCCGACGCATCTGTAGCCACGATGAATGGTTGCTCATAGTCTGGTGCTATTAATATAGGTCCTTGGCATAAGGCTTGCTTCAGAAGATCAAAAGCCTTTTGACATTCATCCGTCCATACCACACGCTCAGAACACTTTTTCTTTGTCAACTCATGCAAGGGGGTTGTGATTTCCCCAAAATCTTTCACAAACTTTCTATAAAAACCAGCCACACCTAGAAATGCCCTAACTTGTTTTTTAGTTAAGGGGATAGGCCACGACTGTATTGCCTCCACCTTGCTGCATAAGGGGGTGATTTTCCCACTCCCCACCTTATGTCCTAAATAGTTTACTTCACTCACAACTTTCCCATTCACACGGTACAGCACAGATCTGATTGGGGCATGATTTCCAGTATCAATGGAATGTCTGGCTATACTAGTTCGGCCAGGTTTATTTCTAAAGAGATCTCCATAGTTTTTCAAAACTCTCAGAATCTCTTCCTTTACTTCTTCTTTCACCTCCTCCGACCATTCCACTTGATCTACCCCTCCTTTGTCTTTGCTTTCCTGTACCAAATCTGGAAGTTCAGGCCCACTTCCCTCAGGGAATAAGGTAACTTGCCACACCTTTGCATCCCTGGTATGGTAAGGCTTTAACATATTTACATGAACCACTTTGTTTTTGTTTAATTGGTCTGTGGTAATTACATATGTCACTGTGTCAAGCTTTTCTCTTATGGTATATGGTTCCTCCCAGTTAGCCTGTAATTTATCATGTTTCCTGGGTATGAATGCCATAACCATATCTCCCACATCATACACACGTTCCCTGGCTGTTCTGTCATACCAGTAACTTTGCTTCTCCTGAGCTTGACAAATTCTTTTGTACAGCTTCCATTATCGATGTTAATTTGCTGCGGAAGTCTAACACAAAATCAACTACAGATGTTTTGTACTCTCCCAGGGTTCCTTCCCATGAATTTTTTAACAGTTCCAAAGGTCCCCTCACTTTTCTAGTGAACATCAGTTCAAAGGGTGAGAAGCCTGTTGACTCCTGAGGGACTTCTCTGTATGCAAATAAGAAGCACCCCAAACGTTCATCCCAGTCTTGTGGGTGATCTTGAACATAAGTTCTTAACATGCCCTTCAGAACCCCATTAAATCTCTTAGTCAATCCGTTAGTGGCTGGATGGTAAGTGGTGGTCTTTAGATGTTTTAGACCACAACACTTCCACATACATTGCATCACTTCTCCCATGAATACACTGCCTTGATCTGTCAGCACTTCATGAGGGAAACCCAGCCTCATAAAGATTTTTAACAAAGCCTCTGCCACTACAGGGGCTTCTACGGATCTTAATGCTTCAGCATCTGGGTACCTGGTGGCAAAATCCACCACCACCAATAGATATTTCTTGCCATGCCTTGTGGGTTTGGAAAAAGGGCCCACCAAATCTACTCCCACTCTATAAAAGGGTTGTCCAATTATAGGAAGGGGCTTTAAGGGTGCCTTAGTCTTTACTCCACTTTTCCCCACCTTTTGGCATATACCACAAGATAGACAATGTTGTTTTACATCTTTGGGGATATTTGGCCAATAATAGTGTGCAGCCAATCTCCTCTTGGTCTTTTTTATTCCCAGATGTCCTGCACATGGGACATCGTGGGCTACCTCTAGCAATCTGGTTCTGTATTTGCTAGGTACTATCAATTGCTTCACTGGTTCGCATTCACTCTCTCTCTCAGCAGGCATCCACAGTCTATATAAAATCCCATTCTCACACACAATTTGATTCCTCAGTTTGCCAGTAAAGGGAATCTTTTGTGTCAGGGCTTGGTCCTTTATTTGCTTCAAACTTGTATCCCTATTCAGTTCTTCCCTGAACTGCTCTGTCTCTTCTTGACTAGAGACTATTTGATACAAGTTGTTTCTTTCAGCAGGCCTTCCAGGGGTTGCTATGGTGACCATAGGCTCGAAAACAGGTTCCACCCTGTTTCCTTCAGCCCCTTTTAACATGGCTTCTGTTTCTCTGCCAAGTTGTTGTCTGGTTACCACATATATTTTTCCTTGTGTCCCCATTACATCTCTTCCCAGTATCACTGGTTCTTGTTGTTGGGCATTAATACCTACTTTATATTTTCCCTCTCGGCCTCTCCACTGCATTTTCACTAGGGCCATGGGTAAGCTTTCTGGTTGACCCCTCACTCCTTGGATAGTCACCGTTTCCTGAGGTAATATTTCCTCAGATTTTATTAAATCTGGCCTCAGTAACGTCTGAGCGGCACCAGTATCAAGCAATGCCCAATAATTTGCCCCTTGAACACACACTTCTTCTCTTAGACTCGAATCCCAGTCTTTTACTTCTGTCCAGTTTATCTGGCAGAACTGAACCTTTTTCGTTGTTAGATCTTTTGGTTCTGTTTTTACTGCCCTTGCCTGAGCAGGATTACTAATGGGGTTGGCAACCTCACATTGAAAACGTAGGTGCCCTGGTCTACCACATTTATAGCATAATTTCTCCTCCACCTTAGGGTACACAGATCCACTCTGGGGTGTCCTGTGCCCTTCAGATTTTACTGGAGGACTCACTCGCTGTGGCACCACATCCTTTTTGCCGCCATTATATGGTCTGGGTTTAAACTCTTTTGATGTTTTCCCCACCCAGCCAGTTCTGTTGGAGGCAAAGTGATCCGCCATCTCTGCGGCCTCCTGCACCGATGTAGGGGAACGGTCTTTGACAAGGAGCCTTATTTCTGGTGGTAACTGATGGAATAATTGATCCAGTATCATGAGGCTTTTCACCTCTTCCACTGACTGAGCTTTGGCACTACTCATCCACCTTCCAAATATATCCATCAACTTTGCTCCTAGTTCAACAAAAGACCTCCCTGCTTGGATCTGACAGTTTTGGAATAACTTTCTAAAATAGTCAGGTCCCAGTCTGAATCTTTTGTATACTGCCTCTTCAAACTCGGCATATGTGACGGGCTTGTCTGAGGGGAAATATTGGTATACCTCAGCCAATTCCCCTTTGATCAGGTTTGATAAATATTGCATATATTTATCCTCCGGTAGCCCCCACAATTGAGCTGCCTTTCCAAAAGTGCTGAGGTAAATCTGTGGATCTTGTCTAGGATCAAACACTGCAAAGTCTTTTGGTGTAACCTTTATCTTTGTTTCATTTCTGTTCTTTCTTGTTTCATCAGAATAAAACTTCTCTCTTTCAAATTTTAACTTTTCCACCTGTATCTCCGCATCCAATGTTCGTTGCTTCTCCCTCTCCTCAAACCCCATTCTCATTCTCTCAATTTCCAACTCCCGCTGTTTTTCCTTCTCATCAGTTTCCATCCTCAATCTCTCAGTTTCCAACTCCCGCTGTTTTTCCTTCTCTTCCATTTCAAAGACCCTCTGCTTGTCTTTTTCCTCAGCCTCCCATCTTAACTTCTCTCTCAAATACTCTATATAAGCGGGATTGCTTGAGTATCCTTCTGGGGTCTCTTCCCTGACAGGTTGTTTTTGCTGGACAGTTGTAAATCCTATTAGTGCTACCCTCAATTCATCTACCCCTTTACCCTCGTGAGGTAAATTGAATGTTATGCACTTCTCCACCAGCTCCTCTCTTTTCATCTTTATGTATTCAGCCATGCTGTTGGAGTTCACTCACTCTTTGCCACACACTCTTTGCCAGTCACTCTCACAAGTAATCTTTATTTGTTATTTCTGTTTGCCACACCACTGTTTAGGGACTCTCTATTTCGTATCTGGACTCTCTTTTGTTCGTATCCCACTGCTACAGCCAACACATGTGATGCCCTTCCCTGGCTCTCCCTTTCAGGTTCCTACCTGCTCGTGGCTACTGCCTTTCACTAGGCACCACCAGGGACTCCACCAGTCCGGACTGTCCTTTTTTATGGTTTCTCTCTCCGCTCTAGCACAGATCTCAATAGATCCCCCTGCTAGGCAGCACCACCAGTCACGTTCTACAACCAATGTTCCCAGAGACCTTGCCTGAGTCTATCCGGTTACATTTGTGACTGCGTGCCTATGCTGTTCCCAACCCCCTTGTATCACTGCAGATAACTCATAACTCAGGGTTGCTCTAGATACTTATGAATGTTATAATCTCCTCTTCACCGCTGCCACCATTTGTTACTGTTTCCCTTCAGCCTTGGTCATTACCTTACCCTCCCTTCTGGTCTCTGAAACCCCAGCCAAGGATCAGGCCTTCGGTAAACCAAATATGGTTTTTATTAAATGACATTAATAACAGGATAACTTTGGTAATGATCTACAAGCTTATGGTTTCATCTATTACTGTGATATTTGACTTATTACTAATCCGAACTCCACCTCCCTCCTTCTCCACACTCTCCTGACATACACCAACTCACACCCACCTCCCAACTCCACCAAAACAACCCACTCACGTCCACCCAGATTCAACTGTCATCCTTCCATTTATACTCTCAGCCATTCAAACACTCAGCCAATCATCCAGCATTCTACTGCTCATTTACTCCCCCCTCCTCTTTCATTCCACTTACCATGTATCTTCTATACAAACAGCACTTACCATATATACATTAATACAGGAACATCACAGGCCCCAGCAACAGTGTTGGGGAGGGAAATGAGGTAACTCACTTGACATGGTTGGAATCCTAATTTCCTCGCTGCTGCTCCCTTCCCCTCCATCACTAACAGTTCTTATTTCTATGAGATAATCTTCTTCAAAAGGTACCAGCAACTCAGCAGATGTATTGTTTGTTTCCAGTATATGAGTGGTGCTTTGTCGATTTTGCCGGTACAAAATCTAAATATAAAATGAGAGAAGGGCAGGGCTTGTTATATTATTGCTGCTTGTTTTTATAAGGTTTTTCCATGTGGTGGGTTATATTCCCTGACAGTTCTGTGGCATACGTTCAAGCACCCGATGGACACATTCAGCAAAAAAAAATAAAAATAAATTGACTGTTTCAGTTGCTTACAAGCATTCACTATGGAGATTCACCATGCGAGGTCTGAAGGGGCATAGATATATGTTCACATTGCCTCCCTGTCTTTCACACAGTGGCACATCTACCTTATTTCAGTCTTATAATCCATTGACCACATAAGAATGCAACATTATTCATTATTCAGTTTCTAGACCATGCATGTAATTACAGCATGCTGGTTTCCTAGAACCTATACTAAGCAAGAAGATGTTGAAAGAGAAAGTGCAAGACAGCCAGTGTGGTGCAGTGGCTACAGTGCTGGACTAGGACCAGGGTTCAAATCCCCACTCAGCCATGAAGCTCATTTAGTCACTTCCACTCAGCCTAACCTACTTCACAGGGTTGTTGTGAAGACAAAATGGAGAGGGAAGAACCATGTATACCACCTTAAGCTTTTAGGAGGAAAGGTGGAATATAAATGCAACAATGAATTAATAATTTGGCCAGTATCATATCTGGTCAGCTTTCAGTTCTGCAAAACAATGGATTATATCTGCAGTTCAGTGAATCAACATTTATAGGTTGCTGTACTGAAGATGGCATCTCATGTGGAACTCAGTTCCACAGATTTCAGAACTATAGTTCTGACCACAGGTCTACAAAGTTTATCTTATGCAAATTACAAACAAACAAACACAGACAAGCAGTCAGAGGACTGTTGAAAAATTAAATGATTAAGTGGAAACAAGATGTGGAAAAGCCAATGTTATTTGATCAATGGTAAAAAAATGAAAATAGATGAACAATTACATTTTGTTTTACTCTTAAGATATAAATATATACAAAGGATGACAGTATACTTAGGAAAGCCCATCATATAAATATTATTTATAATTTGGCAATGTAAAAAGAACCTGGCACTTTTCCACATATGCGGTGAACATGTCCACCTACAATTCCCTGGTGGGCACAAATTAAATGACACATGAACCTTATTACAAAAGTGAAAGTAAGCATGAACCCGTTGTTACGTCTTCTTATGCAAAAAACATCTAGACAAATGTCAGAGAAATTAATAACTTATGAGGTAACAGACTCATTAATACCTATTTGCAGTGGAAACCTGCTATAGCCCCAAGCCTGAAAGAGTGGGGGAAATAATTTCTTTGATTATGCCACTATAGTCAATTTTTTATGAGCTTGGAAAAGTTACTTTTTTGAACTACAACTCCCACCAGCCCAATCCAGTGGCCATGCTGGCTGGGGCTGATGGGAGTTGTAGTTCAAAAAAGTAACTTTTCCAAGCTCTGAATACGATTTGCTGTAGCCCTGAATGGGTGTTCAGTTTCCTCTCATGTGAGCGAACACAGCTTGCTAACTAAAAGCATAAATTCACAGTAACAAACCATTTTCAGTTAGAGGAAGAAAAATTTTTAAAAAAATGTTTGCACATCAGAGGACTGGAAGGGCTTAAAAACTAGAAGCTGCAAAGGAGTATGGACACTTTTTTCTTGCAAGATAAAAGGAGAGAGCAACTGTTTGGTCACACACAGACACACACACACACACACACACACACACTCATTTCTGTAGCTGACCAACAGAAAGCGAAAGGGTGATGTAGTAAGGAAATGCCAGCAAATGTGACAAGTGAACCGAACTGCAAATATATTCCTCCTTATTCCTTCCCTTTCCTTAGTACATCTCACAGCAAATGCAGAAGATTGTGGCATAGCAGAGATAGGGAGATAGATCAGACTCTTTGCTCATGATGTTCCCCAGCACATTCTGTTCATGCATAAGGAAAACAAGAATGAACGGATCACTTCCACTTCTTATAGCTGATGACCCTCATTCCAGTTTTACCCAAACTCCTCTGATATTTTTTAACATGACTATCAAGATAAAGATCCATATGATCAAGATCCTGATATTTTAAATTTATTTGATTCATTTATAGATGGCCCTTGATCCAGTTTGAATCACATGCTGGTTCACCATACAATAATAAACTGACTATCCATTAAAACACTAACTGCTAAACATTAGATAAAACTATGAATTTACAACTCCTCTTGTGGGTAATTTTATCCAAGTTCTCAAACAAAAAAATTCCATCTTTGACTCATCTGTCCATAGAGCATTGTTTGTCAAAAAGCACCTGGACGATTGTCAAGAGTTCTGGAACAATGGATGGAACTTTTGGGCAACATGGTCCCCGTTATGTCTGGCAAAAACCAAACACTGCATTCCACATGAAGAACCTGATACCAATGGTCAAGCATGGTGGTGGCAGTGTCATGATTTGGGGATGCTTTGCTGCATCAGGACCTGAATGACTTGCCATCATTGAAGGAACCATGAATTCTGCTTTGTATAAGAGAATTCTACAGGATAATGTCAGACCATCTGTCAGCTGAAGCTGAAGTGTGGCTGGGTTACGCAGCAAGACAATGATCCGAAACACACAAGCAAGTCTACATCAGAATGGTTGAGGAACAAGAAATTTAAGATTTGGAATGGCCTAGTCAAAGTCCAGACCTAAACCCCATTGAGATGTTGTGGAAGGACCTGAAAGGCACAGTTCATGCTCGAAAACCCACAAATGTCACTTAGTTAAAGCAGTTCTGCATGTAAGAGTGGGCCAAAATTCCACCACAGAGCTGTGAGAGACTGATCAAGAACTACAGGAAGCATTTGGTTGCAGTCATTGCTGCTAAAGGTGACATAACCAGGTTTTGAGTCTAAGGGGGAGATTACTTTTTCACACTGGGGCATTGGGTGTTGCTTAACTTTCTTTAATAAATAAAAGAAATAAGTATCAAAATTTTGTGTTATTTGTTCACTCAGGTTCCCTTTTCCCTAATATTAGGCTTGGTTCGAGATCTGATAACATTCAGTGCCAAAAATATGCAACCATGCAGAAAATCGGACAGGGGGCAAATACTTTGTCACAGCACTGTATGGTCTTTTGAACAATATTTGCCTTTTCAAAAATAATTTGACATTGTTTGCATTGCCATTTTGTCTTTATGTTTACCACAAATGTCTCATGTAGAAACAATTAATGCATGACTAAAGAGGCACTTATTTGGATTCCCTAGTATCTGAAGATAGTACACTTTCATTATCTACCTGCCAATCAAACACTCCATATGCTCCAAATATCAGTACATTCCACTTAGTAAGCAAATGATGGCATATGTAATTGTTACTTAGATCAAAATAAAAACATTAATACTTCGCTTAAAATGCAACCACTCACATGACATCTACCAGGAATTTCTATGTCTAACATACTTACTTTGTAGCCTAGCACTTCAGATTCATTGGCCATGGTTTTCACATGTTCCCAGTTCAAGCATATCTTTGAATTTGTCAGTTTCCAAGCAATGTTTGCTGGCCGTTGACTTGGGGCTTTAATAAAAGATAAGCACAATATTCACCTGAATATTAATTTCCAGAGAGTAACTGCATGAACAGTTGACATGACAGTAGTAATATATGTCTGATTCAAACTAAAAGTAACTGTTTAAAGACTCTTATTGCAATTGCCTCTCCTATGTGAGGAAAATTCTATCAATAATTGTGGAGGAGAGGGGATTCCCTACTGATTTAAACACTGTATTAAAATGTAAACAAATTACATTATTAATAGAGACCACACTCTGGGTAACTGTATGCTTTGGCACCCAGATGCTGGGAAAGTAATTCATGAAACATTTCACACATATTCCACAGCATTTAGCCTGGGAGGTGCTGTGGCTAGCTTCACTATATTGGGTCAGGAGCCATTGCTGGCGTTGACCAGCTTCAGTGGGGACAGAAGTGCCTTGGTTTCCTCTTCCACCCATGGCTGTCTTCTCTGTGTTGTGAACCTGGCAACACTCAGCCCCATGATACCTGCAGGCATCACTTTTTGGCTACCTGTAGAATACTTTCCATGTAATGGGATAGCACAGAACCACAGCCTAGGTCATGAGGGCTATATGATGCCTGCTGGCCATTAGTTCAATTTAACAAATGAGCAAAATTGGATCAAAAATAACTTCTTTAGAAGTTTGTTCACAATTCGATTCACAGCCAATATAGCTGTGTTATTGGACTTGCCCTCTTTATAGCCTGGTCCTATGGTAAAAGGACTATCGTACTCATGCAACATCATGAGGCAGTGCAGAGGAAAAGCACACTACTGTAGAATTTAATGTGCAAGTGCAGAACACCTAGGGAGAAGTCCATCTTCTATCAGCCACTGTGCATTGCTTCTCAACCCTCCTGCTAATCTGTGTGCCTGCGAGAAGGATGGGAAAGGGGTAAATCCTTTTTAAACTCTCCATAAGCTTTGGCTAGTGGTCCAACTCCTGCTGTGTGGAAGGTAACTGAAGAGTAGGGATTGACGGAATGGTCTTAAATCTGTTTCATGTCCCTTGCACGTGAATGGACTGGCAAGTCCATTGTCAAACGTCTTTTGGATTTTATTAGGCTAAAGCCTTAAAAAACATGCATGTCTTTTAAACAATTAAAAAAATTATAAAGCACTTACAGCTGGACTGCCACCTGTCAAGTATGCTTTAACATGGATTCCTGCACTGAGCAGGGGGTTAGACTCAATGAACTTATAGGCCCCTTCCAACTCTACTATTTTATGATTATATGAGTTTAAGGTGGTCTGATGACTTCCCTGACTTTTTTTCCTTTTTAAAATCTATTTAAAGCTGCTTGGAACAATTAGAAAATAGGTGCTCATTGAAAACATTTGACTAAAACACCCCTGGAAGCGATAGTACATTATGATGTGTCACCTCATCCTGGGTAATTATATAGAGAAAAAATGGCAGCCCCAGCATACCTATGGGGCAGCCAACTTTTTTCTGTATAATGTCTCCGGTAGGCTTACATGGGCATTGTATGGAAAAAAGATGGCTGCCCCTTTAGTACTTGGGGTGTTTTGAAAGAAAGGGTGTTTTGAGAGAACAGGGGTGAGGAGTTGGAAAGAGACAGGGAAGCTCTTGGACTACCTTGTTAAAAAAGTAAGCTGGAGCAAATTGCACCTGGAAAGATTTATAGACATATGATCTAATCCACATGCATACATTTAAATCCAAACATGATCAGTTTGCTGACAACTGGGGATGTTTGCTCCAAATTGTGGAGTGAACTAAAATCTCTCATTCCTAGCGAAGAGAACTGGTCGTTGGGGGGGGGTTGACAGCTTTCAGGGAAGACTGGTGGGGTGGCAGTGCCAGTGGAGGGTTCCGGAACAGATGGGTAGGAACCAGAAAGTCTTCTTTGGCTCAGATTTTACCTGAGATGGATAGGAACTTCTTAAGTCTGCCTCTCCTTTGAGCACCTTACAATTATTTCCAGGCCTGAATCTGGCAAAGTCTTAAAGCTGTCTTTTAAAATTTTGCCAAGCTCTGGTTGAATGCCCTGTGCATGCACGGCCATTCTTGAGATCTTGGTTCAAAGGATGTGGCTGCTAGACACTTGATAATTACTGCCAACTGTTGAAATATATTATTTAGAATACAAATCTCCATAAGTGGGAAGTCATAAATACATCTTATTTTATAAATGTTTAATTTATAAAGTTATTTGGGAAATTCTAGACGTATGTCTTAGGTTTGATTTTATGTAAAAGCATGAAGAAGAGTTTCTATAACAAAACTACTAAGCAAAAGAATAAAGGGCATTAAAACAGTTCCTTTTTGTCCATATAAAGACTGACCACAAATTCACAGCTGGAAAGAAATGTGCAAACAGAGTATAACCAGATTTCTTTCTCTATGTCCAAAGTTATATGGTGCATAATTTCACACATCATTGTTCAGTGAGCAGAAAGATAGAACTTACTGACAGGATACTTATTTGAGCCTTCTATAGCTCATACACACACACAAATCCTGGCATAATTTAGATCAATGACAAACAAATGCATAGTCAAGTGCCTAATTTTTATTTATTTCATTAAGCCCTCTCCATGCATTCCAGCTCAGCCCTCCCAACCTTCTTGCATTTGACAGTGTCTGAATGGGGAGCCTATGTGCATTCAGATGATTATATAACTGATTCTCCATGTGATCTGGAGTCCCAATTGCACATGGCTCACACTTGTATGTTGTAACCTATGGATGTTCAGCTGAGTGTGTGCATGCCCTTCCTTCAGGCCTTCTGTCGAATGCATGGAGATCAGAAGATGGGGAAAAGATCAGAATGTTTGGAGATCAGAAGATGGTCCACACTGGGAGTTGGGCCAATGGCCCTCCCCCTAATGCATTCATGAATATGTGTGTGTGTGTGTGTGTGTGTGTGTGTGTACAGGACATTATATTCTAGTATACTATACTGTACTTAACTGTTTCATTAGCATTGTGATGTAAGATTATAATAATAATAATAAAATTTAATTTATGTGTCGCCTATCTGCCCAATGGCCACTCTAGGCGACGTACATATAGTAAAATACAGCAAAATACAATACAATAAAATACAATATAACAATATAAATTATAAATTATGATAACAACAATACAGGGTAGGAGGCATTTCGATCATAAGAACATTAAGCCTCTCCAGAAGTCCCAAAAGCCTGTTGAAAAAGCCAGGTCTTTAAGGCCTTGTGGAACATATTCAGGGAAGAGGCATGCCAAAGATCTTGTGGGAGGGAGTTCCAGAGGGTGGGGGCCGCCACTGAAAAGGCCCTCTCTCTAGTTCCCGCCAACTTAGCTGATTTGGTTGGCGGGACTGAGAGAAGGCCTTGTGTGGCCGAGCTTGTCAGGCAGCATAATTGGTGGCGTTGTAGGCGCTCCTTTAGATAAACTGGGCCGAGACCGTATAGGGATTTAAAGGTTAATACCAACACCTTGAATTGGGCCTGGAAAACAACTGGAAGCCAGTGTAGATCGAACAACACTGACGTGATGTGGTCCCGGCGACGACTGTTTGTAAGTAGTCGAGCCGCCGCATTTTGTATAAGTTGTAGTTTCTGGACCGTTTTCAAGGGTAACCCCATGTAGAGCGCATTACAGTAATCTAATCGAGAGGTGACCAGGGCATGTACTACCAGTGGGAGCTGATGAACAGGAAGGTAGGGTTGCAGCCTACGTATAAGGTGTAGTTGATACCAAGCTGCCCGGCTCACTGCCGAAATCTGAGCCTCCATGGACAGCTTGGAATCAAGTACAACCCCGAGGCTGTGGACCTGGTCCTTCAGGGGTAGACTCACCCCATTGAACTTCAGGTCAACAGTTCCCAACCTTCTCTTGTCCCCCACGAGTAGTACCTCGGTCTTGTCGGGGTTCAGTTTCAGCCTATTCCTTCCCATCCATCGTTAATGGATCTTTCAAAATTCCAGCTACCATTTTGTAACTTTACAGAGGGACTGTAGGACCAGTACTGATGTGTCATAAGTGAAATACCAACAGCATAATCCTATGCACATTTACTAAAAGTAAATCCTGCTGTGTTCAGTGGGCTTATTCACTATCAAGTGCATTTAGCTTGCAGCCTAAAAATATCAAGCCAGAAATGGTGCAATCTATATGATCCAAAGTTCACTTTAGTATGTAGACCAACCCAATCCAATTTGAGTTAAATCTTTTTTGCATGATTCTCACTTCCATAGACCTGTCTAAAACACAATGGGCTGCTTCCACACTACCCTTTCCATGAATGGAAAGGTTGCTTATATTTGCAGACAGAATTGAGATCAAGTGGAGACTTTCACTAGAGGAAGAGGCGGATGAGGCAGGGCTAGCCCAAGACATTTTGCTGTTTGGGATGAAATGGTCTGCCTCTTAACCTCAGTTAATGTGCATAGTATCCAAGACTGGCAAAATTATTTTGGCACCTGAAGCAGAAAATCCTACAATCATGTGTCCATGGGAATAAGAATAATAAAAAATGTAAAAGTGACAATTACCTGCCCTTTCATGACACCCCAAGTCAGGTGCCTATGGGGACTATCTCATGCTGGGTCATGGTGAGGCCAGCCCTTGGAGGAGAGTATCATCTCCCACACTGTCCAAGAGTGTCCTCCAAACCCCCAGAGCAGTTTTTCTGAACATATAGGGGGAAGGAGGAATCAGCACAAATCACTCTCCCACCCTCTTTCCTCTGGTGGAAGCAACTCAGAAGCAGAATTTGCTCATGGGAATTCTAAATCCAATCCATTGTATAGATTTGTCTCTTTCTATTTTTATGAACCCCACCCACCCAATTCTGTGCCTGGGATATATATTTTCCTCTCATCTATCCTTGAATGTAGCAACACCCACACCCACCCCACTCCCAATATGAGAGTCACAAAATGGACCTTTCCTAGTTGTTCAGCTAGTGTCTCTATCCATCCTGAATCAGGAATAAAGGGGGGTGGATATGTTTAACTACTAACTCCACACAAGGCATAGGTCTTCACCTGAAGTAATTTTAAGATATGTGAATAGTCTTCCATATGTGAATACTCTTCAATGGCACTGCCAAATCTGAAGACATGCTTACTCTACATCCTTCCAAATGGGGTGTGTGAATGATGAGGCTCTTGCTCCTAGGATTTTGCCTTTAATTTGTAGTGGCATTATTGCTGTATGGGAAGGGCTTGAAGTCCTTATCCCAGCCTTTCCCAACCAGTGTGCCTCCAGATGTAGTTGGACCACAACTCCCATCAGCCTCAACCAGCTTTGCCAATGGTCAGGAAAGATGGAAATTGTGGTCCAACAACACCTGGAGGCACACTGGTTGGGAAAGGCTCCCTTAACCCATCCACTCCCTATTTTATGTGCGCAATGTAGAAGAGTGCATGCATTTAAAATGAATAACCACGAAACACCCTTTACCTGTGCATTAGTGGCCACCTCTCCATACGTAACCTAAAAAGGAGAAAGAGTTAAACGAAAAAGGGCAAGGTGGTGTTCCAAGTAATTAAATGATGTTATTGGGACTCACTATTTTTTCACAAGCCCAAGAAAATTTTGAATGAACAAGATGAATAGTTGGCCCATCAAATTAATGGAAGATCAGTGGAAAACATCACAATATTTTCACAGAGGACTGTAAACACCATTCCAGCTGTTATGCATTTCCAATGTTGCTTAACCAAAGAGGGAAACTGAGAGAATGTCTGTATCATGAAATCTTCTAGACGTTTGTACTGGAATTTTACGTTATATCAGTTTAGACTCCTCGCAATATATCACAGTTCAAATGCTATGTGATTCTTCTTGACTGTCAGTATATTCTGCATCTGCGCTGTTTTGAAGCAACAGATTGTACCATGTGTTTGTCTGTCACTATTGGAATAAACTGAAAATAGGTATATACTTATTAAACCCCATAAAAACAATTCATTGTGCAGGTGCGCAAAAGCCCATTGAAATGTATGAATTGAGCGCAGTTCTAATCCTTTGATGAGCTGTGGATTTTCTATAGTAGTGCTGTAATTGTTAAGCCAAAATGTTTTCTTCTTCCACTTTTAACAATGAAAAAGAAGAATATCTCCAAAGGGCTGAGAGCAACAAAAGTGATATCTCATATCCTAGCCCTTTTCTTTTTCTTGCTGTTCTTAGTTGCTGAAATTTCTTATGTTACAAGCACCTTGATTAACTGAAGGTTAGTAGAAATTCCAGCTGTAAATGTGATCAAGCCTTCAGAATGACAAAAGGAGTATTTCCCAAACAAATAACAACATAGTTTCCATCCAGAAATCCATCACATGATGTGCATCCCAGATTCTATAAAAAATATTGGACTTCTTCCCCCCCCCGACTGTTGGTTTTCTCCATCTACAAAGGAAAGGGTGCACTCTGCTTCACAGTTCTTCAGTACATTTTTATTGTTTTAGAACTGTTTCCTGTTATGTGAGCATATCTTTCATGTAGAAAGTTTGTAATATGAGGTATCTCTCAATGAGAGTTGTGCAAGAGTAGCATGTAAGCATATTGTGCCCCATGCCTTCCAACAGTCATGCCTTCTGCTCAGACCTATAAGTATTTTTTCTAGGAACATAGGAAGTTTTATTATACTAGGTTAGACCACTGGTTCATCTATTTCTTGTCAACCACTTAGATGTTTTGCTACATTGAGCTGCATTTAGTTTAACAAATAAATAATAAATAGATCATTAGTGTACACCAGTCTTCCCTAACCTGATGTCCTCCAGATGTTTTGGACTACAACTCCCATCATCCCTGACCACTGGCCATGCTGGCTGGGGCTGACAGGAGTTGTCTGAAAGATCGGCAGAATACCAGGTTGGGAAAGGTTGGTCTATGCTGACTGGCCTTCAAAGATTTCCACTGGAGTCTCTCCCAGCCCTAACTGAAGATGGGAGGGATCAAAACCGGGATCTTTTGCATGTAAGGCTTGTGCTCTGTCATTGAGCTACAGCCTTTCTAACAATTTCTCATACACCCAGACTCTCATTTCCATTTTTTTTCTCTTGAAGCAAGCCATTTCTGTTTGTGTTCTATATGGCCATTTATGCCACAGTCATTCATGGACTTAATTCTGCCAGATAGTGTACCATAACACCGAGGGCTGCTGCATCAGTGTACTCCTGCCCTCTCTGTCTTGGCAAAACTGGCCATTTCTGGAACAAGGAGTGGCATCTTTGAGGCTGCTACAACTCTAGGGAACATTTGCAACAATCCCTTTAGAGAAACTGCAGGCCTGTGGCAACTTATTTCCTGGAGAGAAGCTGTTGAAAATTAGTCCAAGCCTCCAGATAGACAGACACAGCAGCACTGTTATTTCATGCTGGGTTGGTTGTCTGCATGACTTCCTGCACTACCTGAAGGGGAAGGTAGCACTTTAATCACAAAGTAATATGGCGGAGTGTGCACTTAGTGGTGTGACCCATATTAATGTCTTTGCACTGTTATTTATTGGCTGCTTTACGTCTTGGGGTTACTGCTGTGAGCTTGCTGGTAAAGCAGGGTGCCCCACCAGTGTCTGAGGGAGGGGAAGGGGCTTTCATCCAGTGGCATTGTTCTAGTGTCAAAGAGCACATATATTTTCATTACCCATTCAGTACTAAGGCACTGCATACTAAAAATGTGTCAATTTTATTAGTTACCATAGTTCAGCATCAAATACCATGGCTTGCTTTTGAAATAAAGGGACAGGTAAACTAGTTGTCCAACTTTTTGATGCTCTTACAATAGATAAAATTGTGCTGTAGTAAGTTGGTGAAAGTCAAGAGCACTTGTGCTTTTTAGTCATTGGTTGTTTAAGATACTCACGTGATTTTTTTGTAGTGACATTAACTGGGACACTGGATGGTCCAGTCCCAGCTGTGTTGTAAGCCCTGACTGTGGCAAAATACATTGTGTTGGCCCTGAGGCTGGTAATGGTTTTTGCTGTGATGTTGCCATTGACTCTGATTTTGCTAGTTGTAGAATCCTTGGAGTCGTCCATCCAATATAAGACCTAAAGTTCAAGAACAAGGGTTCATTGCTTTTCTCCAATTACAACCTTGATTGGAAAGAAGACAAGTAGTCAAGTAATGCTTCAAGAGGGACAGCTGATTTTGTAACTGAAGCCATTGGGATATAAAAGCAGGTATGGATATTTATTGCATCCTCAATAGAAACTTTGATGAGTAATGATTAAAAGCTTGTCTAGCTATAACAGAACCATGAAGGAAAAAGAAATTAAATGAAAGAGGATTCCTAGAGAGATCTTAATTATTATGTTTCTCACCCACGTACTTACAATTCAATAACTATTGACTCAGACCTTTCTTCGAGCTCTAACAATTGTATGATGTGGAAGAGCATATGTTCTCTGAACTGGAGCATTCACTCTGTAACTAAAGTTTAGATGCAAATATGCTCAAAATGGCACCATCCACCTTCAATAGTCAAGGTTTGCAAACATACAATCTTTCTACAAATCCTCCAGAGCAGATTGAGGGGGGGAGGGGGGAATGAGAAGGGAAGCTCCGTTGCATGAGGGGAAGTAATTCCATGAGTGCTATGACTTTGCTGGATACAACCCATAGTTATTGAAAGCTATTTAAAAAAAGAAGGTTAATGAACGAAATAGGTTATCTAGGCTTGAGATAAAAAGAGTGAACTATCAGTCCAGAGGGTACCATTGGCTGCCCCATTGCCCATTTGTAAGTTGCTCTCCAGCTAAATTCACTAATAGTAAAAAAAACCCTGCAATTTAAGAACATACCTATAGCTAACAGATATTTCTATCAAACTTTAAAAATCAGGGGAATTGGGCAGCTATAGTGAATGCACCAGGGGAGCAGGAGACCTGACCTCTTCTGTCACCAAATTCTTCCAAGCTACAAAGAAAGTGGAAGATGAAGGTCAGAGTATGGGCCAAGGTCAATAATAGCATTACAGATACTCTGTGAACATGGCTGATTTTTAATTAATTCCAACAAATTATGAAACCACTGACAGAAAAAAGTCCAACAGGGGTCTGGATTTTTTTCTCTTGTTTTACACTTTGAACTCAGGATTCTCTCTGAGTGTTTTGTGTATCTCCATGAAAACAGAGGGTTGTTAAGCAAGTGTTTCTGAGTTCAGGACTGTATGTTTTGGAAAATTTTATTTTGAAATGAGCTCATGGAAAGCAGCAGAATGGCATGGGGGTATTTTCAATTTAACACGGCTGTATAATCATGGAATGTTTATGAAGATTCTAATTGTACAGGGTGAGTGTGCCAAAAAACAGAATCTTCTTCAAAGTTTAAAGAATGACAATTTGCAGAAAACCATATGCAAGTCCTTATGACTGGGGGAAATGTATAAGAAGGAGAGGTTGATGTTGAAAAGCTGAATTACAAGAAGAAACTATTGACATAAGGTGAATGTACAAAAAGGGAGGCTAGGGGACTCTGGGGCAAAAAAAATAACAGAGAGGTAGGGATGAGAATATAAATCTATATATGAATAAACCAGCAATATTTGGCTACAAATATCTAATAAGGTATGAAGCGTCCCACCTCATAGCCAAGAACCCTTCCAGTATATCTGTTCCACACAACAGGATTCCAAGAGACTTCCATTTCTGAGGATGAGAAGCTTTGCACAGAAGTTCCAGTTGGTGCTATCTGTGGCTCTGGGAGAACAAGAACAGCACTGAAAACCCTTTAAACACATTTTAGAGACCACAGCTGAGAGCTGGTGTAGTGGCTAAAGTACTGGGCTTGGACCTGGGAGACCAGGGTTCAAATCCCTGCTTGGCCATGATGCTGACGGAGTGACCTTGGGCCAGTCACTGTCTCTCAGCCTAATCTACCTGACAGAATTGTTGTGAGAGGCTAAAACAGGCAGGGGGAGAACCATATTTGTATGCCACCTTGAGCTCCGTGAAGGAAAGATGTAATGTAAATGTAACAATATATTTTAGAAAATACTACTGATATGAGAAATAAAAGACAAAGGATTATAAATCTGCAGAAATCATGACAAGATTGATATCCCAAATCTAAAGACTTCCTGAGGTAACTAATTTAGGATGTGGTGAATTTAACTACTGAACCACCATGACATCATTGCACACAAATGCATCCATTCCACCGTTTTAGGATGGGGTGCCGAATCTTGCACAATATGGTCCAGATCTCAGTTACCAATGTAAGAAAACCCAACAATGTCATAAATGGTAAGACACAGATCATTTTGCTTACCGTCTTCTCCAGAGTACACAATATATATTGGGCTCAGAGTGCCTACTCCTTCATGATTGAAGACTCCCACTTTCACTTCAAAAGGGAATAATGGTGTGATGCTTTCATTTCTATAGACATATTTGGATGCCTCCACTGAGGCAACCATTGCTTTTGTCCAGCTAGTAGAGCCCAGGGGCCGAAACATAATGATGTAGCCAAAACCTTCCCCATATTGTAATTCCTCAGGAACTGACTGCAGGAGGAATAATAATCAGTCAATAACCGCTTGCAAGCACTGTATATGCTGTTTTAATTGAATCTTCTCTCTATCAGTATATATTAGTTGTATTGATTTGGTTGACTGTACTTCCAAGAAGATAATAAAGTTTACTCCCTTAGTCAATGTAATATTGAAAATAAAAATAAAAATAAATCAATTGAGGCAATCAATTTAGAGACAAAATACCTAATCAGCAGCATTAAATGCACGCACAACATTTTAAAAAATAGATGCATTTCATTATCATCTCAGTTTGTTTTTTATTTTCCCCCTCCCCCCCCCACATACAGTGCTGAACTGCTGATTTTTAAAGAATTACAATGGAAGGGAAGTAATTATTGCTATATTAAGTACACACCAACTGGGGAAATGTATCTTTTGGCCATGCTAAATGAGACACATAAGATTCATGATTGGACCCCTGACATTTCTATTTTACTGAAAACTCAAATGGGGGTGTGTGTCCAAATCAGCAGTGCTGGAGGAGGGGTTAATTGTTTTGTCTTTGCTATTTTCCAGGTCTTAGCACAGGAAGCTAAGCCTTATACTGGATCAGACCATTGGGCCTATCTAGCTCAGTACTATCTACAGTGACTGGCAGAGGCTCTTCAGGATTTTAGACAGGGGTTTGTCCCAGTCCTACTGGAGATGCCAGGGACTGAACCTGAGACCTTCTGCATGCAAAGCTGATGCTTGACCACTGAGCTATGGCCCTCTCCCAGCTGTTCTTGGTCCCTCTGGATCTCCTGGGCCTTCTGTAACCCTTAGATGAGCACGCAATTACAGATCTAATCTTTCAATTTATGTGTGTCACCAGGATATATCAATATTTTTTTTTGTAATTTGCCATGTTTCTAGCTGTGAGTATGGCAAAATTAATAGTTCTATTAATATATTAAGCAGTCAAAAGGTATACTGGTAAATATTCTGATGTTACGTTCATTAGGATTTTTTTTCCTGATACGTATCCGAGCTTGTAATTTTATGCAGACAGAAACACTGGTGGTATATTTAAGGCATCACCAGTGTGAAGGGCTATATGTGTGCTCCTTAGTAAAAGCATGATATGGATTGGAAATGAATAAAAGTAGCTAAAGGAGTAGACAGAAGGTTTTCTAAAGATTGCTTTTATTTATTTATTTTATTATTTCAATTTATATACCGCCCTTAGCAAAATAGCTCTCAGGGCGGTGAACAAACAAGATAAAATACAATATATCATAATAAAATACAAAAACATATACAAACAAACAACAAAAAGCACAGCAAAAACAAAATAAATACTACAAAAATTAAAAATACAGATTAAAAGATTAAAAAAGATTAAGAAGATTAAAATGCCTGGGAGCATAAAAAGGTCTTTACCTGGCGCCGAAAAGATGGAAGTGTAGGCGCCAGGCGTACCTCTTCGGGGAGGCTGTTCCACAACTCAGGGGCCACCACAGAAAAGGCCCTAGATCTCGTAACCACCCTCCGGGCTTCCCGATGGGTTGGTACCCGGAGGAGGGCCTTAGATTCTGAACGAAGTGAGCGGGTAGGTACATAGCGAGGCGTTCCACAAGGTATTGAGGTCCCACGCCGTGTAAGGCTTTATAGGTCAAAACCAGCACCTTGAATCTCGCCCGGAAGCAAATAGGAAGCCAGTGCAGACGCGCCAGGACAGGTGTTATATGCGAAGACCGACTGGTCCTTTTAGCTTCTGCTGTTTGTTTTTCTCCAAGTCTTATGACAGAAAAATGTATACAGCAGTAATATTTATTTTTTGTTTAGACTTACTGGAAAAGCAAACTGTTTTGCTTTCTTATAGTTGCTCAGGCTTACAATATTAGCTGTGATAGATGACAGAGAGGCAGGAAATGTATGTGTATCTGTCACCTACCCATCTGCTTCCCTACCTAATAGCTGAGGCTACTGGCTGGATTATTTAATTTTGGGGGGATTCATATGTAATGTCAGATTTAGCCTTGCTGGTTAATCAATCCATCGCAGTAAAGCGGAGTTATGGTGTTCTGTTCCACAAAATAAAAGCTTAATGTCAAAATCCAATTATGTGTAGCATTTCAAAAACTTGGATGTGCTCTGGGTCTCTTTTTCCTACTAGCGCAAAGCAGTTAAAAAGAGATGATAAAAGGAGGGTTGCAGCATAGTCTGGGAAATGCATTTAAAAACCCCATGATTTAAAATGTGGCACCATTTTTCTGTATTTACATTCCTTTAAACTGGAACGTGCAAAAGTTATTGGATGGTATTCCTTTGGTCATTTCTGGACATCTTTATGAGACCCCAAAAGTCCATGTTCCTGCCTAAGCTCTTGTTCTTTCTCATCCTAGTAAGTCAAAATACCCTCTTTGTTCCTCTCTTTCTCTTTGTACCCTTTTTTTCTGGAGTGATGCACAGAAAGCAACTGTCAGTTGTCAAATCAATGGGAATAAAGGACAAGGACATTTTGCATGGTCCCTGTCACACTCTGACAGAAAACATTTTCTCTCAGAAAGTGATGTATAATGCAGCTGTTTGTTAACAGAACACAGCTCAAATGATGCACTGGGCTTTTGCCAGAGCCATATTTATAAACTGCGAAAGTGAAGGCAGCGTAAGTGAACACTGTAAATAGGAAAGAGAAAGACTTTATTTACATATATCACAAGGAAGGATTTTTCTTTTTTCTTCTGAAAAATACTTGTAGAAAGGCTGCTTGGGTTGAAACTTCAAATATTTGTCATTTCCATGTACCATAGCTTAGTGTAGTCAGTCTGTTGGCTTTAAACCACTACTTAGAACATAAGAAGAGCCCTAGTGGATCAGTCAAAAAGCCTATCTAGTTCAGCATCCTCTTTCCTTTCAGTAGCAACCAGATGCCTGTGTGAAGCCCATGGGCAGGACATGGCAGCTGTACCACTCTTCCCCCTTGTGTTCTTCAGCAACTGGTCTTCAGTCATCATCAATGATGACCTTAACCTCCATTAATATGTCTGATCCCTTTTTAAAGCTGTCCAAGTTGATCATCTTGTAATAGTGAATTCCACAGTTATGTGCTATATGAAGAAGTACTTTCTTTTGTCTATCCTGAATTTCTCACCATTCAGCTGCATCCTAGTATTATGAGAGAGGGAGAAAGACTTAACCCTATCCACTTCTCCACACCAAGCACTATTTTATTTATTTTATTAAATTTATTAAATTATTTATTTATTTATTTTATTAAATTTATATACCGCCCCATAGCCGAAACTCCCTGGGCGGTTCACAACAGACGTATTGGGATGGGGGTATGGGGGGATGGGTATGGGTATGGGTATGGGTATGGGTATTTCTACCCCACCTTTTGGGCAAAGGCCCTCAAGGCGGCTTATAAAAAAATAGGCACAAGCATAAAAATACATCAATGAAGGCAATACAATTTACAAAAATTAAATAAAAATATCTTTATTTTTAAAAAGCAATTACAACATTATTAAAAAACAGCAATTACAGCTTATACCCCTGCAGATGTTGCTGGACTGATTGGATGTATGCATTGACATCTATTCCCACAAATGGAACCTGAGAAACAATGAACAGTCACCTATGCCATGAATAACATCAGAAATAGATAGGACAGAGTCACTGAAGTTGTTAGGAGTTGCTGGCACATTTAGTTGGAATCAGCATGAATTACTGGAAGCCTTCTGACAGTGCTGTTGAAATCTTAGTGCTGCTTGCAGCAGCTGCATGACATGGGTGGAGGAAGGGTCCAGGTTGTCCTTCTCGGCCATGAGTTCGGGCAAGTACTGTTGCCGTGTGCGTGTATAGATCATACAAGGATGGAATCCAAGAGTCGCATAGAACAGGAATAAGCCAGGCCAGGCAAGTTTCTTGTAAGAGTCTTTACTAGGCAAAGACATTAGACACAGTTCTCTTCACAGACAGCTTTTCCCCCACACTGAGTTTTTCCAAGCATCCCACCTTATCAGGCTTCCCAGCCAGCTACTGACCTTGGCAAACCTGGCGCTCTGTTCTCACAGCTTAACCCTTCTGCTTCAGGTTTCACTCTCTCTGCAAAAAACCCTGTCCGTGAGTCTCACAGCATGCTTCACTGACCAACAGCCCCCACCTGAGACTCACAGATTACAAAACTTCATTGTTACAATATTACACTTCTACAATATTAACTTTTTCATTTCAATACATATCAGTACATGGTTTGTTTCCTTACAGTTTCTATTTACATTTTTCAATTCAGTTCTTGTTTCTTTATTTCTTTATTCACACAGGTTTTACAGAGTCATTTTTGTTCACTTTTATTTGATAATACATTTATATTTCATTCCTCAACACAAAACTTCCACATGAGATCCATTGTTTCTTTATCTATTGGTCCTTCTTTTTCCCATTCTACTGGATATTTATCTGTTTCATTATTCTGTTGTGTAACATTAAATGTGAATCTCTGAGGTGGTTGACCTTTCGTTTTTCTTTCTGATCTCCTAACATTATCTATTTCCATTTCTTCCTCACTCTCTATTTTACTTGTACCTGCACCTGTGTCTGCACTTGTACTTGGCATTTCTGTATCTTGCATTGCCATGTCTTCACCTCTCAGCCTTTTTACAGTACGTTTGCCACCGTGTATTAGATCAGTCAATGCAGTTCTTAATGGAATTTGCTGCCCAAAAGGAACATCTGCTGCTTCCTGCTTGCTTGCACCCTCAAGAATTACTGTTTGACTGTCTCTCCAAGGTTTATCTATCACCTTTATGCTTCTGCTTAACACTACTTGTTGTTTCTCAGGCAACCAAACTCTATAATATGAATTCTGAAATCCCAAAATGCATCCTGCCTGAGCTCTTGAGCCTAATTTACCATGCCTTTTCTGTTTTGCAACATGTACCCAGCATTTTGCCCCAAAACGTTCTATGTGTTTCACCCTGGGCTTTCTTCCAGTCAGTTTCTCATAGGGAGACATGCCTATTGTTCTGTGCATGAGACGGTTCTGAATATAAACAGTGTACAGAATACATTCACCCCAATAAGTGTTATTCATATCAGCATCTGCTAGCATGGCTCTCGTTGAATCCTGCAATGACCGGTTCCTCCTCTCTGCAGTTCCGTTGGAGGATGGGCTGAAGGGAGCAGTGAGACTCTGTATTATTCCCTTCTTTTCCAAATATGTTTTAAATGAATTACTGGTAAATTCCCCACATTGATCTGATTTCATATTTTTGATAACAACCCCATATTGTGTCTCTGTTCTCTGTATAAATGCCTTTAATTTCTCTTCTGCTTCACTTTTCTTTTTCAATAAGAACACATGTGTAAATCTGGAGAAATCGTCCACAATCACTAAATAAAACCTTGCTCCACCTTTTGAGCACTGGAAAGGTCCAGCCAAATCCACATGTATGAGCTGATAGGGTTCAGTGGTCGTGCTTTCACAGCTCTTATTTACCGGAGTCACAGTCATTTTTGTTTTATAGCATACTTCACACTCATCCACATGCTCACAATGTGTTAATTTCAAATCTTGACTACGCTTTGGGGTGTTTTGTACCTTTTCAAAATGTGCGTGTGCTAATTTTCTGTGCCATTCATGTAAACAATTATCATGTTTATCTTTATTAACTCTTATCCAAGCACACGTGGGTTTATCAAGATTGCACTCAACCATAAACATTTGGTTCTGTAATTTCCCTTGCATGCATATGTCACCATCCTTTCTCACAAAACATCTATCCCCTTCAAATGTAACTTTACAACCTATTTGAGCCAATTTCCTTACTGATAGAATGTTATATTTTAAACCAGAAACCAATAATACATCTGTCAATATAGTTCCCAAATTACTCAACCTGAGCATGCCTTTCGCAATCGTGTCTTGAGTCGATCCGTCAGCCAGATAAATCTTCTCCTGCGCCGGCTTTGAAGTGTAAAATAAACTAGAGTCTGTGATTAGGCAATTAGACGCTCCGCTGTCGAGAAGCCACTTAGAGTTAATGAGTTTATTGTCCTCCTTAGTAACAAAGTTCACGCTTGTTCTCTGACTTCCAAATTCCCTGTTATTTCTCTTCTTTAAACAATGTCTCTGTATATGTCCACGGGACCCACAAAAGTAACATATTTTATTCTCTTGCCTGCTTCTTTGATTTTGTTGTTGTTGTACAGCCACAGTCTCTTTTAACTCTGTTTTCTTATTTTCTAGTCTTCTATTCCACTCTTGTTGAAGTTTCTGTTCTACAAAGTCCAAATTTAGGTTTCCGTCTGGTAAGCTTTCCAGGCTTGAGACCATGACATCCCATTTTTGATCAAATGAAGATAACAGTATATAGACCATCTGAATGTCACTATGATGCATTCCTCTATCTTGCAGCTCAGCATTTAATCTACGAAATTCAGCCAGATGCTCTGTCATAGTCACTTCATCTGTAAAACGCATCTGATAAAGTTTCCGTGCTAAACACAGCCTGCTCCCAGCAGTTTGCTGCACATGAGCGGCTCTTAGCTTCTCCCACATCTGATTAGCTGTCGGCTCATTACTCACCAGCAACAGTTGAGAATCAGACAGCCCCAGAGTAATAAAAGCCTTCGCTTTCTCGTCTTTCTTCAACCACGCTGCTGAAGGAGCTGCCGGAGGGGGGTTTTCTACGACATCATTCAAATCTTCTTTAATCAGAACTGCTCTCATTCTCCATTTCCAGCTGGAGTAGTTTACAGCACTCAGTCTCTCCATCGGCATCCCGGATAGCAGGTTTACAGCCATGTTGCCCACTCTTACTTGCCTCTTACTTGCACTTTGTTTCTCTCTGCACCAACGTCACGTCAACTGCTCTCGAACCCGCTACCTTGTATGATAAGCTGGGCCCATAACCCCTGTTGCCGTGTGCGTGTATAGATCATACAAGGATGGAATCCAAGAGTCACATAGAACAGGAATAAGCCAGGCCAGGCAAGTTTCTTGTAAGAGTCTTTACTAGGCAAAGACATTAGACACAGTTCTCTTCACAGACAGCTTTTCCCCCACACTGAGTTTTTCCAAGCATCCCACCTTATCAGGCTTCCCAGCCAGCTACTGACCTTGGCAAACCTGGCGCTCTGTTCTCACAGCTTAACCCTTCTGCTTCAGGTTTCACTCTCTCTGCAAAAAACCCTGTCTGTGAGTCTCACAGCATGCTTCACTGACCAACAAGTACTTGCTCTCGGGCTTGGCCTTGGCCACAGACTCGGTGCTGGGCAGCAGTGGGGTAGGGGCGGTGCTGGAAGCCAGAGGGGCAGCAGGAGGGGCGGTGGTTGAAGCCCGTGGTGGCCTCCATGAGGAAGACATGGCCTGAGGTGACTGGAGGTGGTCCGAGGGAGCCACCAGGCCCAGGAAACCCACTGCTGGAAGCTGATGGTGCCGAGCCAGTGGCCAAGGGCAGCAGGAGGGGCAGTGGCTGAAGCCTGTGTCAGCCTCCGTGGGGAATCATAGAATCATAAGAGTTGGAAGGGGCCTTGTAGGCCATCGAGTCCAACCCCCTGCCCACAGCAGGAAATCCACAGCTAGAGCATCTCCCACAGATAGCTGTCCAGCCTCTGCTTGAAGACATCCAGCGAAGGGGATCCCACCACCTCCCTAGGCAGTCGGTTCCATTGCCGAACTGCCCTTACTGTCAAGAAGTTCCTTCTAATGTCCAATCTGAATCTACGCTCCTGCAACTTAAAACCATTAGACCTAGTCCTACCCTCTGGGGCAGCAGAGAACAAATCTGTACCCTCCTCTATGTGACAGCCCTTCAGGTACTTAAAGAGTGTAATCATGTCACCCCTCAGCCTTCTCTTCACCAGACTGGACATGCCAAGTTCCTTCAACCTTTCCTCATAAGACTTGTTCTCCATACCGGCTATCATCCTCGTCGCCCTCTTCTGAACCCACTCTAACTTGTCTATATCTTTCTTAAAATGAGGCGCCCAGAACTGAACGCAGTATTCCAGATGAGGCCTGACTAATGCAGAATATAGTGGGACTATTACTTCCCTCGACCTGGAAACTATAGCTCTGTTTATGCAGCCCAAAACCGCGTTCGCCTTTTTTGCTGCAGCATCACACTGCTGGGTCATGTTCAACTTGCGATCCACTACAATTCCAAGGTCCTTCTCACACGCACTACTGCTAAGCCGGGTATTTCCCATCCTGTACCAGTGCATTTTGTTTTTGTGGCCTAAATGGAGAATCCTGCATTTGTCTTTATTGAATGTCATTTTATTAATTTCAGCCCAATTTTCTAGTCTATCCAGGTCCCTTTGGATTTTATTCCTGTCTTCCATTGTGTTAGCTATCCCTCCCAGTTTCGTATCATCCGCAAACTTCATAAGGCTTCCCTCCACCCCGTCATCTAAGTCATTGATAAAAATGTTGAAGAGTATCGGCCCCAGGACAGAACCCTGTGGCACTCCACTCGAAACCTCCTTCCAGTCTGATGCAGAGCCACCGACGACCACTCTTTGAGTACGGTTTTCCAACCAGTTGTGAATCCACCTGACAGTATTTCCATGTAGTCCGCATTTGACCAGTTTGCTAATCAAAAGGTCGTGACATGGCCTGAGGCGAGTGGAGGTGGTCCGAGGAAGCTATTATGTCTATTATGTCTTCCACCCCCATTGCCTTTCCCCCCTAAACTACTTGAAGCCTTTACTAGAAAATGCATAAGTTGTACACGTTTGTTATGCCTCCTCCTTACTTAAATTTTTCTAAGCTAAAAAGTCCCAAATGTTGTAACCTTTCTTCATAGGGGAGTTAATTTAATCATTTGGGTTACCATTTACTGAACCTTTCCCAGCTCTTTCCCAGTGTCCTTTTTGAAGTGCGGTGACCAGAACGGAATACAGTGTTCTAAGTGTGGTTGCACCATAGACTTGTATTAAAGGCATATTGGCAGCTTTATTTTCATTTTTTTTTCATTTTCAATTTGTTTCCTAATGGTCCCCAGCATGGAATTTACCTTCATTGTAGCTGCCACACAATGTTGATATCTTCATCCAGCTATTCACCACAGTCCTAAGGCACCTTTCCCTTGTGTACATGACTAGTAAGAACAAAAAACAAGCCCTTCTGGATCAGACCAGAGGTCTAGCTTCCTATTTCCCACAGTGGCCAACCAGATACCTGTGGAAGGCTCACAAGGAGGACATGAGGGCAAAATACCATATCCCACTGTTGTTCCCCATCCATCATGACTAGTTGCCATTGATAGCCTTATCCTCCATGAATTTGTCTCACATTTTAAGTGAGCACATTTTATGTGAAACTTGCCATCATGTTTTAAGTGTCATCATGTTTTAGGTAAAACATACAGGGGAAGAGTAGAAATTCCCATTCAAACATGAAAAGAGGATCCACTTCCTTATTGCAGAAGTGACTGTGCTTTTGCATGGGAAACTTTTTCAGTTACCCCCAAAGCCCCTCTCAGCTGAAACTAAATTTCAGTGATTTCAGTGGAACTTATTTTCTTCATCATGAATTATCTAAATATACACTGAGTAGTATTTGATACTAAAAAGTCATGCCTCTTTTATGTACGACAGGATATGCTTTGGCAGAATAATATTCCAAATGGGAGGGGAAAAAACAAATGAAAACAAAACTGTGTAGAATATTTAATGCATAAAATACCCAAACAGATTAGAGTGTTAAGCTGCCTTCTGCATAATGATGATAAGAGGGCTATAGACTACTTCTAAACATCTTTATAACATACCGCTTACAGTTTACTTCTTTAAATTGCTATCAGTGGTGCAACAAACCTGCTTTTGCTACACCTGCATTGTAATTTTCCTTCATTACACTGAAGAGTTGAGATAGATTTAGAAATTACCTCCCATGTGATGACAAGTTCAGATCGGCTTCCTCCACCTCCACTCACATTTGCTGGTGCCACTGTGGGAACTAGTAGGGTAAAACAAAAATAAAAACAATGCAATGCTGTGGAAGGTTTTTTTTAATTATAATTATATAAATCCCTCCTTGCATGATCATATGAATGGTGAAGGCAATACATGAGATCGAAAGCCCAGGGAGAGGTTTATGCCATTGTAGTAGTGGGCAATGGTTCCACTGCTTTTTGGCCCCCTGCAGATAAGTTCTAAACTGACCATCATTGTATCTGACTAAAACTTTGGATTGTACATTAATTTTTTGGATGGGTGTGGGGGGGTTGGTGAGGGTAACTCATGGTGGGTGTCTGGTTTCCTCAACATTTGGGGAGCAGATTCCATAGTTCCTCTATGGATCCTTCTAGCTGAACTTGAGAGGAGCAGGTAATGTGAGTTTATCAGCGGCAATGACTTTGACACATACAACGCCACAGGAATTATCTAGATAGTGAGCTGAAGCAGTCTGAGTGTAACATGTAGACTGAATTCTCATCTAGCAATATACACAGTGTTGCTAACTAAGATATAACCTTCTCATTTTTGACAAACATTGAGTTCTCTTATTGTTGAATATGCTGTGTTCAAACATGTCATTTTTTGCTGCTGCCATTAACTTTGGATGATTTGTGTTAAATTTGCAAAAGTTTAAGAAAGAAAGGGAAATGGGGTGGTTAACTAAATGAAGAATTAAAAAGAGACTTTCAAGCCAAGCTCAGCTAACATTCCACTGTTCCATGAACCAGTTAATGCTCAATTAGTGCTTGTGTTAAATGAGTTCAGTATTTACTGTATTTGCATGGGAATTAAATTTATACTACTACTCAACAAAGCCTCAACTGGGTCATAGTTGAGAAACAGATGAAAATTTATGGTTAACTGCATCGGCAGAAGCTCAATTAATTCTCAGCTCCATTTTAATGAAATGAACAGTGGCTCATTTGCCTCCAGGAATGTATGGATGCTCAATCGGGTTTTAGTTGGCAATGTAGACAGACTTTCTCATTCACCCTTTCATTGCTTTTTGTTTGTCACACCTGTTACTCTCAGGATGATTTTAATTAGCAATCTAGAAACTTAGCAGCCAGTTGCACAGAAAAAAATACTTTCCTATTATCTATGGGGCATGTGAGTAGTCAAGTGGGTAGAGTTTATCCAAATCTGCAGGACTTTTTGGATCAATATTTTAACCAGCACATAGCATCAGTGCCACTGTTCTATTTCTGTACCTTTTACTTTCCAGATTTTGACAATCCTAATAAGGGGATACACATGAAGCTGTCTACTAAAGGTCAAAGTTTAAAGGAATTTATTGTTTCTGGAATTGTACATTGTGTATAAAATAGTCTTTAGAGCATAATAAGGACATATGTTCCTTAACCATTTATTATACACTGTTAGAATTCCTCTGTATTTTCTCAGTATATAGCTATAAAAATGTGCATAATTAAAACAGATTGACTTCTGAATTCTGAGTTCAATGGGGCTTATTTTGAGAGTATATAATTGCTTCCATTGTTCCAGGACAACTCTCACCCCCCAAAAACCCACCAAACACTTCCCCAAGCACAATTTTGAATTGCATTTTAGTTATTATTCCTGTGTGAACTACTTTGCCAATAAATTTTTAGCTGAAAATGAGGACCCAAATAAATAAAGAACAAATTAATAATGGTTTTTAAATCTCTGTTGTGCTCATAGAACATCATTTGGGGGTAGGGGTTGATGGGGAAAACTGGACAACTGAGAGGTCATTCTGACCTCTGGCAGCCAATCTTGACCTCAGTATTTAGCTTGAGTGCTCACCCATCTTTGTAAAAACAAAAATTCTCTCTGTCTCTGCAAAGGAAAAACTGACAACCACTAAAATAGCAGGTAAAGGGAAATGGAACAGTTTGTGGTTTAGCTAGGGAAATTGTATTAAATCCCCAAATGGTTATTTGTGTATGCAAGGTGTGTTGTTGCCAGGTGGTGATGGAAAGAAAAGTATTCTTAACTGTTTTTATCCAAACACCTGCTAAATAGACAGCTGCAGAAATTTCCCCTTTACACTTGCTTAGCAACAAATATTATAAGTAATTGATCACCCTGCCCTAAGGGCAGAGAGCTAAAGTTGGTGATTGGATAGAATTAGCCATAGTATTGAGTTGGAGCTTTGTAATAGGCTGAGAGGGGAATGCATCATGGCATGCTAATGAGTATAATCACCTGTGTTCACAGTAGAGGGACACAGAACTTTGGTAGTCTTCTGTCCTGCAATGCATTGCAGAATAGTTTTTTTTTTACTCTTTTGGACTATTGTGTGAGCCTCCATGCTTGAACCCATAATTGGCTAAAATTCCACCTAAGGGTGAGCCATTGTGGCTTAGTTTTGAAATGAGCAGAGTTACATTTTTAAGGTGGTTCTCAACCTATTGACACAATTTCAGGAAACTTACTAGATGCTTTAGTTCTTAGTAGCTCAGATGGTGTGCTTGGTTCCCCAATCCCAATACTGTTGCCAGCTACAACTCGAAATTCATATTCAACCCAGGGGTTTAGATCCACCACTGTTGCTGAGTGGGTTCTTCCATTAATAACTTCAGGGACTAAACATAAAACAAAAATGATTAGAGCCTGAAAATTTTGAAAATATACCATAGAATCTTAAGTCAGAAATATGATTATTTACCTGTTGAAACTGCTTGCCATCCAACTGAAAAAGGAGTCCTTGTCTGAATAGTGTATCTCTGGATTGGACTGTTATTATCTATTCCTGGTCTCCAGCTTAGCACCGCAGTTGTACTGGAAACATGTTCAATACTAACATCTTTGGGAGGACCTGGAGTGCCTTATTCAAAAGAAAAGTGCATACTTAGTTTAGCAAGAGATTGAAATTTATGTGTGGCTGTTTAGGACTCAGCTGTGAATTTGGTATTCACTACTACACAGCTTTTTCATACTTGCCAAAATTGTGGCATTTGTGTTAACATCTTCACCACATGGCTGGGTTTTCAAGAGTAAAAATATACACAATGATATTCTGAATTATTTATTGATAGAATTAGTGAAAAATCTGATATATCGTTTAATCTTAAGTAGTGCAGGGAAATCAGGCATAAAATCAGTTAGATCATCTCAAATCCACCTCCAAATTTGTGCCCTATATTTTGATTGCATCATTTTTACCACAGAAAAAAATAATTCACAGAGTTACATTGAACCAAAACTTTAAAACAGTTTTCGAATAACTGTATTTTAGAATGGCGAACTCATTTTGATTTAATATATGATCCTACCACATCATACCAATTGAATCCTCTTTCAGATATTGAGTGCTTGGTAGTAAAAACATGTCTCAAAAAGGTGCCTGTCCAAAGAAATAAGCTTCACAAGCTCTTAAAATAGCTGAGAATTATAGATGTCAAAGTGAAATGGATCTTGCAAGAATTCAAATATAATTCTGTACTTTTCAAAATTAGGAGAACATATAAGATCCAAGAATGAATTTGTGATTGTAAGGGAGGAAATTGTTCACTTTCGTGAACTGGTATATGTATAAAATAATTTTACTAAAATATATATTTTTAAAAAATAGGTGGTAGAATTATAGCACCAATTTGACACAGCTCAGTAGCTATTTCCCTACGTGTAGTGAGAGGTGACAGTATTGGACACCACTAGACTGATTACAGATCATTTTAGAAATCAGAAGTTTTAGGAATCACAAGTATCCTGTTGGATCATTTAGTTCAGTCCCCTGCTCTAAGACAGGATACCATGTGGTATGATTGTCAGGTAAATTCACAGTTGCCTATCTAGTCATTTCTCAAAAGATTACCACCCAAATTAGACAAAGGACTTCTCTCTTCACTTTCTTAGTAATCCAAAATACTTCTGTGCCATTTCCAACTCCAAAGTCCACCAACCCCAAACCCAACACCAAACCCAAATGTCCTTTCCTGTTTCACTTGGCTCCTTCAATACTGAATTTGAAATAGAGGGCTTGGTCTCAGGTCTACTGCAACTTAAGGTAACTGCATGATAATGTGTGCCAGCTTCAAGCTACAGCTACAAGATGTATGGATTCACTGCCAGCTATACAATCAACACACAATAGGAACTGCAAGGCAAAATATTTCCAAAATCAAATTCTCTGTGTGATCACTCCTACTACCAAATCTGTTTTAATTGATAGATTTTCCTTGACTACTACTCATGAGAGTTGCTATCCTAGACCTTTTTCTGGTTTTAAATTGTTTTTATGTATTGCATTTTATTTTGTCAAGTCGCTTTGATAATTTTTTATTATGTAAAGTGACTGATGATAGATTAGATCAGCCTTTCCCAACCAGTGTGCCTCCAGATGTTGTTGGACCACAATTCCTATCTTTCCTGACCATTGGCAAGGCTTGCTGAGGCTGATGGGAGTTGTGGTCCAACAACATCTGGAGGCACACTAGTTGGGAAAGGCTGGATTAGATAGAAGACAGACAGACAGATCATACCCAGCCAAGCCTTTCCTAATTGATATACCCCTCCTTACCCACTGGTTAATATTTTACCTGACACATGAACTAAGTTCTCTAGGATCCTTAATGGCTTTCATGTGGCATGTTCTGGGAAACTTTCATTCAGCTAATTCATGGAAGAGACAAGAAATCTAGTGGAGCCACCCATTGGAGGAAGTTGATTTTTGATTATTACCCCTGCAGGCCACATCACCACCTGTTTCTCGAGCACCAGCGGATGGAGGAATCAGTGAAAAATATCCACCTGTGTCGGAAGGCAGAGCTGGGGTCCCAATCCCGGGGAGCTGGATCCCGGAGAGTTGGGAGAAGAGTATTCGGATGGATGGCAGAGGGAAGGGGGAGGAACTTCCCCCCTTTGGAGTGAAGACGAAACAGAGGAACTGCCAGTGATAAGGTTGCTTAGCAACGGGGAGCCTGAGCCCTCCCTGGACATTCTCACGCCTCCCCCTCTTTCAGGCTCAGAGCAAGAGGGGAAAGAGGGAGGGCTGCTCACAGCCGAAAAGCAGGGAGGCAGTTTACCATCAGCTCCTCCCCTATCCCCCATCCTGGAATCGGAAACTTCAGAAGAGGAGGGGGTGATGCTTCCCCCCTCACCGCGCACACGCAGACAGCTGAAAAGACAGGAGAGAAGGGGGGAAGGCGGGCAGTACCTGAGGGGCAGTTAAGGAGGAGCGAAAGATTGCGCGCCCGTTTGGCCCCTTCTTAAAGAACAGGCGGGAAGAAGTCCCTTGCTCTGTCAACTTTCTCCCAATGCCACAGGACCTGTATCCCTGTATTGCTTCATGAGAAAACGCAGTCTTTGTTTGGACATTACCCTAATAAAACACGAATTAACTACAGCCGTTGGTCTGGTTCCTGAGTCACATCCTGGGCCTGACAGCTTGACAGAGCCACCTAAATCACCCTCAACGCTCTCTTCACTTGACTGGGACAAGATGTCAAAGGGAGCAGCGGGGGGGACGAACCCCACTTCTGAGACGGAAGAAGTGGAACTCTTGAGGACTAAGGTAGCTGATTTGCAGACGGATGTTCAAGACCTGCTAGCAGCAGTCAAGGCGCTGAAGACGGATAATCAAACCTTGAAGGCCACGATAGACCAGATGCGAACAGCCCCTCCAGCTGCCATAGTAAAGGTTCCCATTGGATTGCCCCCAAAATACGCGGGACAAAGTGATCAGTTGGCAACCTTCGTGGCTCAATGTGAGTTATATCTGGATGTCAGGCACACGGAATTTCCAGATGATGGGGCTAAAGTAGCTTTCGTGATTAGCCTCCTGGAGGGAGAAGCTGCAAAATGGGTGACTCCGTATCTCGTGAGAAAGGATACTGTCTTAGGAAGGTACAGAGGATTTATACAGGAGATGACCGAGATGTTTCAAGACCCGCAAAGGGCTGAAACAGTAGCACGGCAACTAGGCGCTCTGAAGCAAGCTAAAGGGACTGTTTCCGAGTACACTAACGCTTTTAAAATTCTGTCCCAGGAAACTGGTTACAATGACGCCGCCCTGATGTTTATGTACCGGAGTGGATTTAATGCTGAAATCCTGGATGAGTTGGCCAGGACCTCCCCCCCCGCTGACCTACCAGGGCTCATCCGGCTACGCCTACAGATAGATCACCGGATGGAAGGAAGGCGCCTGGAAAGGAAGCAGGAGGTCCCGAGATACTCAGCCTCGGCATCCCGCAACAAGACCCTTCCCACTGCAGGGATGGCAGGTAATGCAACTGAGGGACAGGGAGGGGCTAGGCCAAGACTGTTGGAAGAAGAAAAGGAAAGATGACGCCGGGAACGTTTATGCTTTTATTGTTCAAAGCCGGGCCATGTGGCCAGAGACTGTGGACTGAAAGGGGGGAAAGCCGAGCCGTCGGGAAACTAGAACACCCAGTCCACGTGCAGGCCGGTGGACTGGGGGCAGCGTTGTATAAAGCCCCCCCAATGATCCAACCTTCCTCAAAGGGGGTGTTGGTCTTGCCTATTCGGATTACAACTTCCAGAGGAGTGGTGTTTAATTCCACTGCCTTAATTGACAGTGGAGCCTCCACCAATTTTATTGATGCAAAGTTAGTCAAGCGTCATGGAATTTCCCGGTGGAAACTGGACGCTCCCCTAGCTGTGGAGACTATCGATGGGAGACCCCTGAAGTCAGGAGGGGTGACACAAGCCACGGAGGAAGTGAAACTTCAAATCCCTGGGCACGAAGAGTTCATTTCGCTATACATGTCAGATCTCTCGAACTTTGAGGTGATTCTGGGAATGCCCTGGCTAGCAAAGCATGAACCCAAAATAAGTTGGAAGGAGGCGGTGATGTGGTTCACCTCACAGTATTGCCAGGAGAACTGTCAACCTGAAGGAATCAAGAACACCTTAGCGGGGGCAGTGCAAGAGATCGAGCAAGTGACCCTGCCACCAAAGTATGAAGAATTCAAAGATGTGTTTGATGAAAAAGAGGCAGAGACTTTACCCCCCCACCGCCCTTACGACTGTGCTATTGATCTAGTGCCAGGAGCCAGCATCCCATCAGGGAGAATCTACTCTCTCACAGAGAATGAGAGGGAGGCCCTGAAGGAATTCCTGGATAAAAACCTGAGGCGAGGATTCATACACCCCTCACAATCCCCTGCTGGAGCGCCACTATTGTTTGTGAAAAAGAAGGGGGGGGAACTCAGACCCTGTAACGACTATCGCGCATTGAACCAGATCAGCATCCCCAACAGCTACCCGCTGCCCCTGATCTCAGAGTTGCTGGACCGACTGCGCTCTGCAAAAATCTTCATGAAGTTGGATTTGAGAGGAGCGTACAATCTGATCAGAATGAAGGAGGGAGATGAATGGAAAACAGGATTCTTGACTGCTTACGGACAGTATGAATACCTGGTCATGCCGTTCGGGCTTTGTGGAAGTCCAGGAATTTTTCAAAAATTCATGAACGACGTGTTTATTTTTTTTTTTCAATAATTTTTATTCAGATTTTCATAAAACATACAAGACAAAATCATAAAACATTCAAAGACAAAAAACAAAATCAAAAATAGTTAAACAAAAAGAAAAAAAGAAAAGAAAAAACAAAAATAAAAAATAAAGAGTAAAATATTGACTTCCCATTTGTCAAAGATCAAATCAGTTATAAGTCTATAATATATAACAATCCTGTCTCTTAAGTCATATTATAAAATCACTTTCCTCCAGTAGTTATCTTACTTAATCATCAAATCTCATAAACATTACTTTATTCTTTCCACAAAAAGTCAAAGAGAGGTTTCAATTCTTTAAGAAATATATCTATCAATTTTTTTTTCCAGATAAGCATATCGATTAATCCATCTCATTACTAATTATGATAATCTTATTGTCATAACCATAGTCAAAATAAACATTTCAATTAATCCATCACATCAGAATCTGTTAGGTTCAATAATTTCAGTAGCCATTGTTCTATTATCTCTATTAGTTCCATTTTCCATCTTCCATCTTCAGTAGTCTTGTTAAGTCCAGTAATTTCAATATCCAATCTTCCATTATCAGTATTCCATAATAATCTTGCTGTCAAAGCCATAGTCATATAGTAAGAGTCTGATGGGAATTACCTCTATCCCAAATATTTTCTTGCCATCCATTCTGAATAGGTTGCTGAAATACTGCTGTAAAATCATATCTCTGTTCTTTTTTTCAAAATACACTGGGTCATCTCTTAAAAGTTTTTCCATTGTCACATGGCTGCAGTTAATTCCATAGATTTTCTCTATATTGGGCTCCATCACATCATTCCAGTCCAGAAGATTATCCATGCCATTGATAACTTTATCTCTAGAATCTTCATTCATTTCTTCAGAGATAACATTGAGTTCCAAACAATAGATTTTATTTCTAAAGTCCATAGACTCCAAATCTTGTTCCTGTTCCACGTTGGTTCCAATCTCCGGGATCTCCTCTCTCACAGGGACCCCTATTCCAGTCTCCAGGGTCTCCTCTCTCACAGGGACCCCTGTTCCAATCTCCGGGGTCTCCTCTCTCACAGGGACCCCTTCCAGGGTCACCTCTCTCACAGGGACCCTTATATCTTTAATCTCCTGCTTCATTTTACTCAATTCAATTTTCATTATCTCAATCTCATCCATTATTTTCTGAAACATAGTTATTTCCAGATTTTCAGCCACTTTCTTAATTGCCATTTTAAAAGAAAAATATAGGAAAACCACTTCTTATTTCAGCAACAATTGGGTTAATACTCCAAACTTGGTGACATCACAGTATAAACAGAGCAGACAGCCTTATCTCTCCAATAGTTAAGTAAACAAAATGCAGTTCCCAGGATCGAAACAATTAATGGCAATCGTCAAGAAACAGATTCGTCAAAATAAAATAGACCAAAAAGAGAGTAGTCTCAAAACAGTATAATATTTTTCAAAATAAAAATCTGGAATAGAAATCCCTCTTCTGTGTATATCTTTAGAATGCAAATCCAGGACAGCTTTTTGCAACAAAAACAGAGATAAGCTATTAATTAGTGCGTAGCAGAGAGAAGTTATGGCTCCCCAGTGAGATGTCAAAAACTGATCAATCTGGCAAATCTCTTTTAAACAGCAACAATTTAAGTCAAGTAAAAGAAAAATATAGAAAGAAGGGTGCTTGCCTGTTAGTGCGTTCTCTCTTAGAAGATAAGATGAACGTTCGCTTTAACAGATAGAGCTTGCTGTTAAAAATCCGTCCCACCTTCGTCGGCTGGACCTCGTCCCATAAATTAATGAGATCTGGTCGTCCCAACAAAAATAGGCTTTGAGGTTAATCTCTTCGTTTCTCCCTACCCGGGAGAAGTTTAATCAGTCAAAAAAAAAAGAAAAAACTGACTGATATATCTGAATAAGCTTCTTTTGAGGCAGGAGCCCGTCTCAAAAGCAGGCACAGGCTAAGTCACCCTTCCCGGAAGTCTAAAAAAAAAAATTCATGAACGACGTGTTTAGAGACTTGTTGGACACGTATGTAATCTGTTACTTAGATGATACCCTGGTGTTCTCAAAGAACCAGGAAGACCACGACCAGCATGTGAAGACGGTGTTGAAGAGACTGAGAGAAAATCACCTGTATGCTAAATTAGAGAAATGTGGATTTGACCTCAAGTCTCTAGACTTCCTTGGATATCGAATCTCAGCGGAAGGCATGGAGATGGACCCAGGGAAAGTAAGCTGCATATTGGACTGGGGCCAACCTGTCACCAAAAAGGATGTACAACGGTTTTTGGGGTTCGCCAATTATTACAGAAAGTTCATTCCAGGGTTTTCCAAATTAACAGCTCCTCTGACTGACTGTTTAAGGGGGAAGAAGAAGTTTCAATGGACAGAGAATGCCACCGAGGCCTTTGAGGAGCTGAAGAGAAGGTTTACTACTGAGCCCATTCTGTGCTTTGCTGATCCGAACCGCCCTTTCGTAGTGGAAGCAGATGCTTCAGATTTTGCCATCGGGGGGGTCCTACTACAATTAGACCAAGAAGGGAAGGAGCTGCACCCCTGTGCGTACTTCTCTCGGAAGTTAAAGCCTGCAGAGAAGAACTACACAGTTTGGGAGAAGGAGCTGCTGGCCATCAAGGACTCTTTTGAAAACTGGAGACAATACCTAGAGGGGACCTCTCATCGAATTGAAGTGCGCTCCGACCACAAGAATCTTGAAAGCCTCCAAACCGCCAGAAAGCTGAACCAGAGACAGATAAGATGGTCCCAGTTCTTCACTAGGTTTAACTTCCAGATTACTTACCATGCCCAAGCCAAAAACCAGAGAGCGGATGCCTTATCCAGACAGCCACAATACAAAGAAAGTGAATCCAAGGACCAGCCTCAGTACGTAATCCTGCCAGAGAAATTAACGTTGGGAGTATGCCAGCCTTCATGGGAAGAGGAACTCAAAAAGGCACAACAAGAAGATGCAGACATGCTAAAATATCAGCAGGAGACGGGACAAGGTCAAGACTCAGAAGTAACCTTTCACTGGAGAAATGGACTGTTATGGTTCAAAACCGCCAGATATGTGCCAGAAGGGGAATTAAGGCTCAGAATCCTACGCCAGTGTCATGATTCCATCACAGCGGGACACTTTGGGATTTACAAGACCATTCAGAATGTGGCCAAGGACTTCTGGTGGCCTAAAATGCGTCGGGATATTGAGAGTTATGTAAAGGCCTGCTCTGTCTGTCTGCGGACAAAAACACAAACAGGGACACCAGCAGGACTGTTACAACTGTTGCCTGTCCCACACGAACCCTGGAAGGACCTCTCCATGGATTTTATAACTGATCTACCCAAGTCCCAAGGAATGACAGCCATCTTAGTAGTGGTGGATCTACTTACCAAAATGGCACACTTTCTTCCTTGTGCAGGGGCCTTAGAGGCTAAAGAAACAGCCAAGTTATTCATAAAAGAAGTCTACCGGCTGCATGGATTGCCAAACAGCGTAGTCTCAGACCGAGGAACTCAGTTCACAGCCAAATTTTGGAGAGCAATGTGGAAACAGTTGCAGACGGAATTAAAACTCTCCTCCGCCCATCATCCCCAGACAGATGGGCAGACAGAACGCTTGAACGCCGTTTTGGAAAGATATTTATGAAGTTATGTGTCCTATCAACAGACTGACTGGGTATCATATTTGCATTTTGCAGAGTTCGCCTACAACAATTCTCTGCACTCCAGCACTCAACAAACCCCGTTCTTCGCAAATTATGGATTCCATCCTAAAGTCTTTCCAAGCAGCTCAGAAGGAATGCTGGTACCGGCAGCTGAGAACTTCCTTAAGGAATTGCAAGCGGCGCAACAGACACTGAAACAGCAGTTAAACGAAGCCAAAACGGAGTACAAGCGAGTTGCTGACCTGCACAGGAAGGAGGGCCCCCCCCTTCAACCGGGAGACCAGGTATGGCTGTCCACCCACTTCCTCCAGATGCCGGGCAAATGTAGAAAATTACAAGACAAGAGGGTGGGTCCTTTCGAAATAGAAACTCAAATCAATCCCGTGGCGTACCGACTGAAGTTGCCTGACACGTTTAAAATACATCCTGTGTTCCATCGATCCCTCTTAACGAAAGCCGCCCCTCCCAGTGAGTTACAGCCGGAGGAACCTCCCGGAGCTCCACTCCTGGTAAATGAGCAGCTTGAGTTTGAAGTTGAGGAGATCTTAGATTCCAGGATCAGACGCCACAAGCTGCAGTACTTGATTCACTGGAAAGGCTATGGGGTGGCTGACAGATCATGGGAAGATGCAGCTGATGTGCATGCTCCAGAATTGGTAAAACTTTTCCATCAACGTTTTCCCCACCGTCCCAAGCCAGACAAGGGGAGGGGGGCACAGCCTGGGAGGGGGGATGGTGTCAGAAGGCAGAGCTGGGGTCCCAATCCCGGGGAGCTGGATCCCGGAGAGTTGGGAGAAGAGTATTCGGATGGATGGCAGAGGGAAGGGGGAGGAACTTCCCCCCTTTGGAGCGAAGATGAAACAGAGGAACTGCCAGTGATAAGGTCGCTTAGCAACGGGGAGCCTGAGCCCTCCCTGGACATTCTCACGCCTCCCCCTCTTTCAGGCTCAGAGCAAGAGGGGAAAGAGGGAGGGCTGCTCACAGCCGAAAAGCAGGGAGGCAGTTTACCATCAGCCCCTCCCCTATCCCCCATCCTGGAATCGGAAACTTCAGAAGAGGAGGGGGTGATGCTTCCCCCCTCACCGCGCACACGCAGACAGCTGAAAGACAGGAGAGAAGGGGGGGAAGGCGGGCAGTACCTGAGGGGCAGTTAAGGAGGAGCGAAAGATTGCGCGCCCGTTTGGCCCCTTCTTAAAGAACAGGCGGGAAGAAGTCCCTTGCTCTGTCAACTTTCTCCCAATGCCACAGGACCTGTATCCCTGTATTGCTTCATGAGAAAATGCAGTCTTTGTTTGGACATTACTCTAATAAAACACGAATTAACTACAGCCGTTGGTCTGGTTCCTGAGTCACATCCTGGGCCTGACAACCTGTCCTCTACTGGGAGTGTCCTATTGGTAGAACTCATGACCTAGCCCATAAAACATATTTTCCCCCTTACAATGTATTTATTTAATTGTTTAATATATTTCTAACCTGCTCTTCTTCAGCTGATCTCAGGAGGAGATACAATACAAACCTATATTGCATTCACTACACTATTAAAAACAAATAAACCCTGCATCCAATTATAACAAAAAGAGAAGAAAAATATTCCAATTACAACTACCAATCTTTAAAACATGGTGTGGTTTCACACTTCTAATAATAAAACTGACTGAACTAAAATCTAGTATTCCACAAATGCCTGGGCAAACAAATACGTTTTTAGTTGGCAGTGAAATGAAGGAAATGTCAGAACTGAACATATCTCAGAGGCATATATTTGTGTTTATGATATAGCATACACAACTAAGCATCCTCTTGCAACAAGATTATTAAGCAAATAATGGATTCAGTTTAACAGCTATGACATGCTGTAGACACACACACACATTATACATATACATATATCCTTTTTAGAGAGTGAAAAAGTGTGAGGAAGAAATGTCTGCTAACACTTCCATTTCAGTTGGTTAGCTACCCACTGGGCCAAATTTAGTCTGTAGGGAATATATGACAGTAAGAAATATATCTGAGCTGTAGATCATGAGCTATTTACATTTCATTCATCCAGCTTCTCTGATGACTCATATATTATTCTCTGTGTTACAGTTAGTTGGAACATTATAGTTAACAAACTTACCCCTTACAATAATTTCTGCTATTTCAGATAGCATGTCCATAGTGGTTTGCACTGTACATGTGTATTTCCCAGAATGATTTAGCTGAATGTTTCTTATCATAAGGTCCCCTACTGATTCCTTGAGATAATAAGAAGAGAGATATACAACTAATCATCTGTAATGCATTTTCTATACTGGATATTTCTGTAACTTGCTAAGTATTAATTAAAAATGCAATTTCAAAATCAGATTGTGTATAGCTATCATCACTGTAATTTAGGTATTTTTTATTATAGCTTCACAAATAAAACACTGAAAGCAACAATAAATGGACATGACCATATAAAGCAATAATGCTTCTACTGGGAGGATACCGGCAACAGGTAACTGGGAGACCTCCCAGGGCCAGCCCTACCATTAAGCAACCACCTTGGATGGCTGATGCTGGGATGGTGAGAGGTGCTGTGGTGCTGGAGCACAGAGCTTTCTATGCCACCCAGCATTAACCAGTCTGCTTCTCTCAGGTGTGGTGGAGGACAGTGTCCCATCACCAGTGTTGAAGATTCAACTGCAAGTTCAATCACCATTTGCACATTGAACTGAGGGGGCTTTTGCCTCAGGCAGCCACTTCTCTGGACCACCCCAGGACTTGAACCTAGATCCCTTAACCATCAGAAAGAATATCATAGGGAGCCACATGACCATAGAAATAGGTACAGTGCATTTTTTGTTCCCTACTATGAGGAACACCAAGTACATCCAGTACACCAAGAACAATTCTTTATCAACTATACCTCAAAGGACATGTTCTGTTCCTAGCAGTGGCTGGAACCTAGCCTGGAAATGTAGTTTTGACTCCTCCTCATTTGCAGGAAAGATACTTTCAGATACCCATGTTGATCACCCTTTTTATGGATTATAGTTTGCGGAGGCTTCCATGCTAGGAGTCTTCACATTTTGAGGATATATAGCAGTGGCTGCTTGTTATTATTTTTAAACATATGATCTGATTCTGAAGAGCCTTACAAAACATGTCCAAATAGGTCATATATCACCTGGGTTTTCAACACATTCAAAGGTTAACCGTGGCATGTCCTAGCCACTGACAAAGGCAGCTATATTTTAGGTAGTCATTTTCTTAAAAGGACGAAGTGCCAAGCATCCAGAGCCATCACAGACAGAACACAGCATACATAGGCACTGATATACTGCAATTATATCATCAGCTATTTAGCAATGGATTTAATGGTAAGACACACACCACTAAAAGCAAAATAAAAAGATGTGGTTTTGTGATTTTCCAATGTATATTTCAAAAATTATGTTTTTGAAAAAAAACCCTCATGTGTTTTAATAATTATTTAGAACACACACACACACAACTTTGATTACAGAATGAAGAGACTACAAAACTTACTCCTCCAGCTCTTTCAAAATGAGTCATTCTTCTTTTAAAATCTATAACATCTCCATTGAATGACCATGAAAACACAACCTCAAAGGATGGATCTTTGGACACCTGACAAGGCAGGACTACACTTTCTCCAACTGTAACATCCAAATTAGAAGGTGGAGTAGTAATGATAGTCCTTTCTGTTGAAGGCAAAACAAGTCATTCTTTGTTGCACAAGAAGTTTTAAAAAATCAGTTACTTCAGAAAGAACTACCAAGGTCCCGAAAGTCTTTTTTCCCCCAAAAGCACCAGTCTTTCAAGTCACTTTGATTATATTCCCAGCAACTTAATTAGCAAAAATTATAATTTGCTTAAGGGACAAGGGAATGAGTTATAGCTTTGATTCCCGAACCCTTCCACTATTGTTGGTATGGTTGTCAGATAAATTAAAGATAACAATTCCCCTGTGATAAGCAGTTTAGGCAAAAACAGCTTTTGTTGATGAAAACATTATACAATCATGAGGATTCATATACATACAAATAAAAAGCAACATCAAGCTTAGTCAAGACAATAAATACTGTATAAAATAAGTGGTGGTAGCTAGTAGAAAGAAAGAGGTGGGAAATGATAAAAGGAATATATGTTGTTAAATAACAACATCAGGGTCATTAGACAATTGGTCAGTTGCCTGCTTTGGATGGGGTCGTACTCCTTCTGAAAGAGCAGGTTCAAAGTCTGGGGGTGCTCCTGGATCCATCTTTGTTGCTAGAGGCCCAGGTGACCTCAGTGGCTAGGAGTGCCTTTTACCTAGCTTTGGCTGGTGAGACAGCTGTGGCCGTTTCTGGACCAGGATAGCCTGACCACTGTTGTCCATGCACTGTTGTCCATGTGCTCTATGTGGGGCTACCCTTGAGGTTGCTCCAGAAGCTGCAGCTGGTGCAAAATGCAGCTGCGAGACTGCTCACTGGGTCAGGGTATCGCCAACATGTCACTCCATTGCTGAAAGAATTGCACTGGCTGCCCATTAGGTACTGGGCTAAGTTCAAGGTTGTAGTTTTGGTGTACAAAGCCCTATACAGCTTGGGACCAGGATACCTGAAAGACTGTCTTACTTCTTACATACCCAGTCAATCACTGCACTCTGGTGAGGACCTTCTGCAGATACCATCTTATCAGGAGATCCGTTCTGCACAACATAGGAAGTGGACCTTTAGTGTAGTGCCTGTCCTTTGGAATTCCCTCCCTTTAACTATTAGATAAGCACCATCTGTTAACTTTTTGGTGCCTACTGATGACCTTCCTCTTTCAACAAGCCTTTTAAGTAGAGACCTTATCCCAGTCTGACCTTATGTTGGAATTGCTTTTTAATGTTTTTAAAGCTTTTTTTAGAAAATATGTTTTTAAAGCTTTTTTTTAAAAAAATGTTTTTTAAAGATGTTATGTTTTAATATGTTTTTAAGGATGTTTTGTTTTAGTATATTTTAAAGTCTGTTTTTATGTTTTCAGTGTTTTCAGTGCTTTTGTTTGCCATCCTAGGCTCCTACTGGGAGGAAGGACAGGATATAAATCTAATAAATTAAATTAAATAATAAATAAATAATAGACAATGAAGCAAAGAAGCAGGGGACTCCAACCGTCCTAACTTGTGGAAACTATCAAATGATTTGTCAGAAAATATTTAGTTATAATATATCCTTGTCATATTCTCTCTCCAAATCTGCCATGCTGGGTGCCTTCAGACTGTCAGTATTTTGCCGGAAGAATTTAAGTACATACTGGAATTTTAGGTTTGTGAAAATCAAAGTTGATTAAAGCACTATGTCACCTTAGTGCAACAATTCCACTTAAAAAAAACCATAACAGATCTTTTGCAATTTGAAAATTTGACAGGGGAAATGTATTGAAATGTATGGGATGAGCAAATGATTAATGGGTAGATGTGTTAACACCCCATAAGCAAACCAGAATGAATATAGGAGGAATGCTCAGTGTTATATAACTGCCCCATAAACAAATAATAATGAATGCTAAATAAAGGCTAGACCTAATCTAACTACCATGTAGGTTTTGTGCAAGGAAATCAGGATGAATGTTGAATAAACAGGTCATCTAAAGGAGCCCTCAAGACAGCCTTATCCTACAAACAACCATACCAGTTAAGTGATATGTTGAATGAAAGCTCTATGTAAATTCAAGAACATAGATTGCACCCTTGTGCCAAACCATAAACAAACACTTACCCTTTCCTTTCTGCTTTTGAATACTTGTTGTTTAGTTGCAGAGATTCTTTGGCATGAAATCAATTAACATCATCATTTCAAAAATGGAAACAGCTACTGTGTGTTTTTGTGCATGTGTGTGATCAGGATCAGCTCAGGGGGGAGGGGTTGTAACACTCTCCCCTACAAGAGATCACAATAGAGGCTTTTCTAATTTTATCTTAACAACTTCCCTGTTAGATACTGTAATGCAGTATGCATATTTTTGGATTTTTATTCCTTGGTTCATGTTAATGGATCTGGGCATAGGAGCTCAAGTCATAGCGCACCCTGGGAAACAGCCCCTTTGATGGACTTTGAGTTGTTTGCAACTTGGAAGGGTAAAACAGACTTCCTGGCTTAGAGATGATAAGCTAAGAATCCTAAAAATTAACAGTGCCAGAGGCAGATCTGGTCAACCAGAACAATGGTGCCATCTTAGAAGAATTTATGACACCCTCTGGACTTCACCAAGATAAGGACTAATTCTTCCCCAAAACAGAAATTTACACCATATACCTCACTGGAGACAGTAAGCGTATCTGGATCGATATAGGAGAAACAGGCTGTAATCCTACATTTCAAAGTATTCCTTTGTTTTCCTTCCTCTCACTATATGCTCTTCCTCCTCAGTTACATTAACTCTATGAGACTGGAAACTGTCTTTTTGGACTGGCACTGATTTCTTGTGGTGCACCGTGGCTGTAATCAGCATGGATTTTATGGCCATGGTTGCAATCGGCTCAGATTTTTTTTGAGGCTTTCCTCCTATTTTACATAATTATCTTTGTAATCTCAAAGTTGCTGCATTTGTAAGTGTAGGTGTGATAACAACCACCATTTCTCCATTATATATTACAAAAAAATGTGTTATTATCGCCATATAATGCCTGCCCTGCCCTACGGTATATATGTCATCAATGTTAATTGTCAAATCATCCTGCAATTTTGTGTTTTTCAAACAATACAGCTCAGAGCATTCCGAATCTCCATACTCTTGCGTGGGAAACATTATTATGATAGGAGAGACTGACCCATGTGACCCAACCCGACCCACTTTCCTTGCTGTTGTCCTCAGTTCATCAGTGCTCTCTCTCTCTGTGTGTGTGTGTGTGTGTGTGTGTGAGAGAGAGTGTGTGTGTGAGAGAGAGAGAGAATAAAAATACAAGGTGGTACTAGTGGTGGTGGTGATGCTGCTGCAGTGCTGCTGACTAATTCAAGAATAGCAAAGAGTGAAAGGGAGGGGAATCATTAAGCACCACATCAGTTAGCCCAAAGTAAGAGACAGAATCAAAGGTGATTATCTGCCGCGCTGATATGTAAATACGGAAAGTATGTGGAACACGATGATCATTTACATAAGCATTTACGTTAAAAATTATGAACTTTTTTTTGCCACCAAAAAACAAAAAAGGGCAGATCGAATCACAAAAACAGGCACAGGAACAGGAGGCTCCCCACTTTACACAGTAGCCAACATGAGTCGTAATAAGGAGGAACATGGGTGATACCGCCCAATTTCAGTGATCACGGGTAGAGGGAGGTAGAGCCATGGGGGTGAGCTACCATAGAAGACAAGGGCAAGGCTATCTACATCTTCTTCCTCGCTCCCACTCCTCCCATGGACAGGTTCCTCATTGCTCATCTGCTATGCCCACAGGCTGCTGTGTATTGTTGTTTAATGCTAGATTGGTACACTATGACCACATTCATCCATGATCAAACCATGGCTGAGGGTGCCACTTTGGTGTGCATTTCCAAGACCTGGGTGGATGGGCTGGGAAGAGTTGATCTGGCCCAGCTTTGCCCACCTGGATACTCAGTGCAACACCAGCACAGGATTCCTGCTGTGGTCTACAGAACTTCCATCTCTGTCACCAGGAAACCACGCAAGAGGTGAAAGATGTATTGTGAAGCTGATTGGGCCTGAATCATAACTATGACTACTTTGTGATGGTGAGGGTGGTGAAGAAGGCCCACTTCTCTGCCATCATCACATCCCCAAGTAGCCATCCAGTGGAGATTTTCTGCATTGTCAGGGGTCTTTTGACATCAACTCTAGGAAATTTAATTTTAGACCCTTTGGAGGCCCACTGTGAATTGTTTGCAAGGCACTTTGAGGGTAAAGAAGGCCCCAGTTAGGTGTCCAGTGCAACATCTGTCGCAACTTATTGGGATCAGTTTTCAGTTGATGTGACATGATGATGTGGACAAAGTGCTTGCAACGATACAGCCAGCAGCATGTCCTCTCAACCCTTGCCGTTCTTGGCTTATTAAAGCTTGTTGAGGGGATTTGACTGAGTGGATAGAGGGTATGGTCAACACATCATTGTGGGAGGGAGTGGTTCCAGCCACCCTGAAAGAGGCGGTGATCCAACCGCACTTGAAAAAGCCCATCCTAGATCCATTGGTATGTAGCAACTACCGCCTGGTTGCAAATACCCCCTTTTTAGGTAAGGTGATCGAGAGGGTTGTGGCACAGCAATTACAAGTTCTCTTGGATGAAACAGATAATCTTGACCCATTCCAGTATGGATTCAGGCCTGGTTATGGGACTGAATCAGCCTTGGTCACCCTGATGGATGAACTTTATTGGGAGGAGGACAGGGGGAGTGCAACCCTGTTATTATTTGATCTCTCAGTGGCTCTTGATATTATTGATCATGCTATCCTTCTGAGCCAACTCAGTGAGACAGTTATTGGAAGTATGGTCATTTTCAGAGAATAGCATTGGGTGATTGTCTTCGGACTCCTGTCATTTGTGCTGTGGGGTGCCACAGGGTACCATCTTGTCCCCCATGCTGTTTAACTTCTATATGAAACCTTGGCAGTGGTCATCAGAAGATTATGGGTGAGCTGTTAGCAGTATGCTGATGATACCCAGCTCTATTTCTTCGTAACATCTGAATCGCGAGAGGCCATGCAAGCCCTGGACCACTGCCTGGGCTCGGTTGTGGGCTGAATGAGGGTTAATAAACTGAGTCTGAATCCCAGCAAGATGGAGGCATTGTGGGTTGGTGGTTCCTAAGTTCAAATAATAGCCTGCTTTGGATGGGGTTATATGCCCTATGAAAGAGTAGGTCCGTAGTTTAGGGGTGCTCCTGGATCTATCACTAGAGGCCCAGGTGACCTCTGTGGATAGGAGTGCCTTTTACCTGCTTTGGCTGGTAAGACAGCTGCAGCCGCTTCTGGACCAGGATAGCCTGACCACTGTTGTCCATGCACTGGTAACCTTCCAGCTGGATTATTGTAATGCGCTCTATGTGGGGCTGCCCTTGAGGTTGGTCTGGAAGCTGCAGCTGGTGCAAAATGTGGCAGCAAGACTGTTCACTGGGGTATGGTATCGCCAACATGTCATCCCCTTGCAGAAAGAATTACAGGGGCTGCCCATTAGCTACCTGGCTAAGTTCAAGATTCTTGTTTTGGTGTACAAAACCCTATACAGCTTGGGACCAGGATTCCTGAAAGATCATCTTTCCCCTTACAAACCCAGTTGATCACTACTGCCTCCTTCCACATCTTTACTCTTCACTTTACTGTAACCCATGCATAGGGCTCCATTGCTCCATTTTGTTCTATTCTGCTTTCCAAGCAATGCAACCATGCATTATGTAGAGTCTAAGTGTGCATTCTTGCAGCCTTAGCAAAACAAAAAAGCATATTTTACAGAAGGCTGATGCCAGATCACATAAAGTCTATGAGTGATGTTAAGATATTTGCTTCGCTTGATAAAGCTGCTGTCTATGAGGTTTTCTTTAAGATTTCTATCTCAAATTTTTCTAAATGCTTCTTAAAAGCTCCCACTTTCCCATTATCTATCTATCTTGCTTACTAACTGCAGACATGTATTATGAAGCAAGCCTCATTTCCAAAGCAAAAAATAGAGAATGCACTCAGCTCACTTGAGGTATAATAAAGACTTCTATCATAAGAAATAAACAATGCAATGAGCAGCAATAAACTTAATTTGCACATTAGATATGCTTTTCAGAATTTTGACATTTCAGTTGAATATAATGCTGACACAATGAGGCCTATCATTGAACAGCCAAAACTTCTCCAGGGGGGAACCATAACAAATGTTCCTGGCAAACACTATCATTAAGATAGCATGTTGTTATTTTGATTTTTAATAAATGTTGCAATTAAGGCTTTTCTTTTATATTTAAAAAATGTTATTGTTACATAATTCACAATTAGGATGCATGTCCAATGTGTGAAATATACAATACTTAGGAATCTTGGAATGCTGGCTGGAGTCCAAGCAACTTTTGGTACACATAATTGCTTGCAGATGGACGATGGGCAGGGATTTATTTATTTTTTAATTGAACAGAAAGACACATGTACATACTGTCCCAATGCCACATCTCTTACCGCATTTAAATCTCTTACAAATGATAATTGTGGTCTGGTTTTATATGTTATTTAAAATAAAAATGTTTGCTAGTTTAAATTGCAGAGTCACTAACAGGTGTGATAAGATTGTAAGCATATATGCTGGATATACATATTTAAATAATTCCTGGTAAATTGTTATTACTGCAATCCAAGATAATATTGGTTTTTAAACTCATGTATGAGCCCAAGACAGTTCTACTTGAGAATAACAGATATTCATCACAGAAGGGAAACCAACATTTGGACAACAGTTTTCTAACTCCAGTGAATATATTGGTTACGTAGTACTTGAAGAAACAGGTGCTGCCATCTTAAAAGGAATGACTAACAGAGCAGTTGGGCAGTGGGGTGCACGTTACACCAACAATATCCCATTTCTATTTCTGCCATCCTACACTAAATACTTTCATCGAGCTCCCAGATGGACTGACCTAGTGAGAATGATGCAACTTTTATGGATCACTATCATGACCCCTCCCTGTCCCTCTGACCTTGACTGATGCTGACCTGAATACCCAGGCAGGCAAAGCTAGATAAGTTCAGGGTCCCCCAGGTCACTCAGCTGAGGCCTCAATAATGCACACCAGATCAGCTACCTCATCCACAAAACCATGGATGACAGTTCACACCGGGACGTGGCAGTATGGTGTGTGTGCATGTGTTCCCACTGTTGAGAGCACCAATGCTTCTAACAAGTAACCTGAATGGGGGAAGGGGTAGACAGAAAGGCAACCTATTCTTCCCTCACTGATTCCTTCTTTAGTAACTACTTGTTGATATGTAGATAGTTATTCTCAGGCTTTACTTCCTTCCTCCCTCTTGTTAGTTAGATCTACATTAGGGTTAACCTCATGACTCCATAATGAGGGATCTGAAGATGGCTGCCGAGATGAAAAGACGTTAAGTTTGGTGCTCCCCGGACATCGGATTATCAGATTAGTGAGTTGAGCTAAACAAATAACTCATCTAATAATTCATCTAATTAAGACTTCTATAAGAAGGTTAAAATGAGTTTATTAAATTAAGAAGAAGAAGTAAAGAGAATAGGAAAGGTGACTGCCTTGTGCCATGACCTAAGTCTGAACACAAATCAATTTTGAGATAAAGGGGCTGAGTTTTCCCATTAAGAGCTGGAGTAATCTCAAGGACAAAGACTCATTTATAGCACTAACGACCCACGAAAGCTAAGGAGGAAAACAAAATAACTGAAGTTAAATAACAACTCATTTAGAAGCCGGGCAGCAAATTGAAATGGTTCTCACCAGAAGTGCTTGCAATAAGATGGGTGTTTCTGTTACTCTAGAGTCGACGCCACTTACTCGTAGACAACTACATCTTAAACATAAACAAACTGAAATCACACAATTCTACAAGGGAAACGCTAAAACCAGTAGGAAAGAAAGTGAAACAAGCGATAAATCAAAACCGTTAGCTTTACAATCTTCATGTAACTCGACACAAGATAAGAACGCCCTTAATGTTTCTTTAACTAACATAGACATACTCACCCAGAAGAGAAAGAGTTTTTCCGGTATGAACCTGGCAGAGGAGCTAAAACAAATAGGTCAAAAAGATACTACCTCGAATCACGATGATATATATACAGTGGACTGGCTATATAATCTATCAACATCTAGCTCCATGCCCTCTTTAGAGTCATCCCATAAAGAGACGTTTCAAGAACTAACGTTAACAAGAAATGTAGAAATCCAAACAACTTCTCCCATAAGAAAGAATGTAGCAGACCAATTAGACCTCAGTGTTTGTGATTTCATAGATTACATTAACTCAATATACAAAGAAGGGGAGAAAGAAGTTACAAATGGGTTACAAAAAAGCCACACAAATGAAGTTGAACACACTACTGAAAATAAAGCGACAGAAACCCCCATCAAGAGAAGAATGGTTTGCATTGGTAACAAAATACTTCTCTCAAACAGGGACATATATAGCAGAGTTAAATTCTCTTATAACAACGCTAATTCAACTTGTTACAAAAATAGATGCGCAAACTAATTCTAGGAGTTGTAATATAATACAGAAATCACAAGAGACTCAAACCAAGACACAAGAACGCAACGTAATGATCGGCAAAAAACAACAAATTAGACAACAAAGAAAAATAAAAACATAAAAAATATAAAAAAACCTAAGAAGACATACATGAATTATGGGAAGCTATACAGGTTCAAAAAAAGAAAAACAGAAAGGAAAAGAAGAAAGAGAGCTAGGAAAACTAATGAAAACGTGAAATCTCAAGAACCCAAAATTCTGCAAATAACAGAAATATCCGATCTAGTCCAACAGTCACAACAAGAATTACATACACAAAAGACTGAGGAACCCATCCAGGTAATTTTGGAACAAACACAAATAGGAAATGACCGCATTAATGATATAACGGAAAGCAATAAAGATTGGAAGTTGATCCTGAATATGAAGAAATTAGCATTTATAAACTTCCCTAAGCCAAAGACATGGCTCAATTATTACCAAAGAAGACAACATATGTGCAAGTTTTTGGAGAGTTTAATTCCAGGGTTAATAGATATAGCTGCAATTAATAATGTACAATATTTGTCTTACCCTAAATCCGTGACTAGAGCTATTGTAACTTTCCATGACTCTAAAACATTAAACAAGATGTATACAAACAGAGGAAAATTTTCCCTCTATTACATTTGGGTCTCTAGATGTTTTGATAACTCCAATCCACCACGCAAACTTTTGAAAATGACATCTTCAATAAATGACTCCTTCCTTCAAGAAAAACAACCGAGAAAAGAAAGAGAAACAATAGTGGAAACTGACCCACACATCACTACAGAAAACCAACACTTAAATTTAACATCTGCTATAAACATGATGACGACACAGACCTTTTCATCAGAAGAGATCCTACTACTTGATTTATATCCCAAATTCAATGCTGACGAGAAAAAGGAGACATTAAATAGACTTAAAAACTTGATACGACTTATGGAAAACTCAGAGGATGAAGCCAATTTACCAGACACAAAATCCTATACCTGCAATTCACCAAATGGATAATGCAGACATTCTCCTAGTTCAAAACAAAGGAAAACCATCTTGGACTTGACAGACCCAGTCTAATCCACTTTCTCCTAATCCCTTCTCAGTTTCTATTTCACAGAACTTGGATCGTCAATTAACGCCCAGCAAAATCACTCACATCACGAATTCTTCTGACACCATTCTGCCCAAAATATCTTTCCTCTCATGGAACATCGCAGGATGGAACAACAAGCCGCTGATTCCGACTTTTTATGTTTCATCCAATCTTTTGACATTCTTTGTTTGCAAGAAACTTGGATTAGAGATCCTAATCTACATCGGCTTCAAGGGTTCAAAACCTGGTCTAAGCCTGCAACAAGGAATGCAACTAGGGGTCGTGGAAGGGGGGGTATAGCAATGTTAATATCCACCTCGCTAGATGTATTGGTATCTATCCCCTCTGAACAACCCCCGGAATTCTGTTTAGCATTAATAATCGCTTTTCCTGACCAAATTACTATAATATGTTTAAATATATATTTTCCCCCTTTACCTCCTCAAACTGCTTCTTCAAATTGGTTAAGTATAGAAGCATACCTTGAAAAACTCTCAATTAACTATCCATCTCATTTGATATTGATCAGTGGGGATCACAATGCAAGACTAGGCCAGTCTTACCCGCTAGTGGGTGCGATAGCTGGGATTTCGCTCAATGACTACCCAGTTCTCCCACGAGTATCAAATGATAAATCTTTAAACCAAAATGGAAAATCACTATTTCAACTACTGATTAGACATCAGTTAATCTGCTTCAATGGGACATATTTGGATTCGTCCCATGGCAGTTACACTTTCACTACTGGCAGAGGGGCAAGTGTGGTAGATTATTTTTTAGGATCCCCTTCCCTAGTCTCATTAGTAAATGACCTAACAGTTTTAAGCAGGGCAGACAGTGATCACCTTCCACTCTGTCTAAGTTTAAGGGTTCCCGGCTTTCATTCTAGACCAGAAATGTTCAACCCAACTTTGGATAGCCTTAGTGGACCTAGATGGCTCAAATGGACCCTGGACATCAAAACCTTAGTAAAACAACTTCTTCAGTCAGATACACTTCTAGATCTTCAATTCCAGGCTACTATTTTCCCTGAAGATATTTTGACGATCTATGATCGTATAGCCTCGTCCATTAAATATTCGGTGTCTACCTCTATCCCCCCTAGACCTCAAAGGGCCTTAAATTCATGGTTTGATGGGGAATGCCGTGCAAAAAAAAGAGAGTTAACAACTCAAATTAAAATTATGCACCAATATCCATCTGAAGACTCTATCCACCAAGTATTAATCCTGAAGAGGGCTTATAAATGCTTTTTAAAAGAGAAGAAACGAGCCTTCTTTGCAAATAACTGGAGGGATTTAGGCCAAGCCTTGCTATATAAAAAAGATCAGCAGTTTTGGAGACTGGTCCAGGGAGGTGTTTCTCATTGTGATTTTGTCCCTATACCCCCGATCCTCCCAGACACTTGGGTAATACATTTCACTGCCCTTTTTGGCTCAGTATCACCGCCCCAGCCCAGTCCTCCAAACGAGAAGGTGGATTTGCCTTCGTGGCCACCAGTTACATGCACTGAGATAAGAGATCTGATCTCAACGCTCCATCCAAATAAAGCCCCTGGTGAGGACATGTTGCCACCTGAGCTGTTCCTAGTAGAAACCGACTGGTGGGCCCCTCTTTTAGCAAATCTTTTCACATACATCAATAATACTGGGGCTTTCCCCAAAGACTGGAGTACTAGTATCATAGTACCTATCCATAAAAAAGGGGATCCATCTGACCCCCGAAACTATAGACCTATCAGCCTCCTTGATGTTACAGCTAAATTATATGGGCGTCTCCTTCTGAACAAATTGGTGGACTGGGACACTAAATATATGATCATATACCAAGAACAGGCGGGATTCAGAAAAGGCAGGAGCACGATAGACCAAGTCTATATTCTGCAGCATTTAATCTCAAAAGCCCAAAAAGGAAAAAATTCATCACTTTATATAGCGTTTATAGACTTTGCTGTGGCATTTGACTCGATAGACAGAGAGCTCTTATGGCATAAATTGGACCAATCTAATGTAGACAAGAGACTGGCATGGTTAATAAGATCTTTACATCAATCTAACAGCCTGAGAGTATGCCTGGGCAGAAATGGTGCTTTATCACAGGAAATCCCATCTTTGAAAGGGGTGAAGCAAGGTTGCATTCTGGCCCCCTTCCTCTTTAATTATTTTATTAATGACATAATCCCTACATTATCTTCTCTTAATTTTTTCCCTCCATCAATTGGAAAAAAAAAATCTACGCTATTATACGCCGATGATTTGGCCTTATTTTCTCTAAATAAGATCGGCCTAAAGAGAATGCTAGTCTCTTTAGAGAAGTATTGCTGAGTGAACCACCTGCAGATAAACCATTCGAAATCTAAAGTCATGATCTGTGGGAAGAATAAGCTATCTAAAAATCTTTGGACTTTAAATGGGGTTCCTTTAGAACAAGTTCACTTGTTTAAATACCTAGGCATAATTCTGACCAATAATCTTTCGTGGAAACCCCAGGCGGAAGATATTAAATTAGCAAGTGACAGAATAACAGGACAATTAAAAAGCTTTTTCTATTCCCGGGGGGGTCAATTAATAGCACCGATGATAAAAATCTTTACTGCCAAAGCCCTCCCCAAATTACTATATGGGGCAGAAATCTGGGGCCATGCTCTTCAGTCAACTTTAGAACCTTTACAAAATCTATTTTTGAAACAGATTCTGGGCCTCCCGCGTGGTGCACCTTCTTCCCATGTGAGGGCGGAAACAGGCCTCCCCCCATTGGTAGCCAAAATAGATTCTGCGGCATTAAGACTCTGGAAGAAAATTTCACACCTTGATGAATCCTCAATTGTTAAACTATGTTGGCAAGAACAGCTACAATTTGGTGGCTGGGCCCACACTGTTTCAATGTTAATGGACTCTTCCAATCTTTCTCCTAGTAATCTCTCAACATTTTCCCCAAAGGAACTGAGTAATTGGATTTTTAATTTCCACGAGGTGCAAGATAGGCTTTTTATTGAGTCATCCTCTTTCTCGAAATGGTTTCCTTTTTTAAAATTAAATCACACCATAGCCCCTTATTTCACCATTCTTACCAATCCGAAGATTCATAGAGTCTATACTGAAATTAGATTCCAGACCATGAACACAGCCTATTTGGAGGGTAGATATAAAGGGGTGCCGAGATCAGACCGTCTCTGCATATGCGGAAATAAGGAGATCGAAGATTTGGTCCATTACATGCTAAAGTGCCCCTTATATGACCCTACACACAAATTTTTAGCACCTTTTATAGTCCCTAGAGCTGGCCTCCCTCTAGATATTTTAATAGCCGACCTACTTTCAGATAATCATAGTAAAATCATATTGGCAGTAGCAAATTTCGCACTTGCTGCAAAACACATTAGAGTTCAATATTGTAAAAATCAACAACTTTGAATTTTTAACCATGTTATTTACTTTAGGCGAGTGGAAATGTTATTGTATATTTTGTTGTAGTGCTTTAGAAATGCTATGGCCTATGGCTAAGAGCAAATAAAGTTGTTGTTGTGTTGTTGACTCCATAATGACAACCAGGGTTGATTTGATTTAAGTGATGATTTAAATCACTTTTCTGAAGGATTCAATTTTAATGCTTTAAATCAGTTTAAATCACTAGTGAGGAAGATTCTATATAAGCATCATTTTTAGTAGTAGTACATTATTGTCTAATATAGCCTTAATACGTATTCAGAGATGTAGGTTTCATTAGAAGGTAGGTACACACTAAGCAATTATTCTGAATAGTTTTCAGATTAATTTTCATCAAAAAATGGGATGATAATTTGGTCATTTTAGTACTAAGCAGAATGAACTTGTGAAGTCATTCAGAAGATGAACCAGCTCCAGCCGTTCAACTAAGCATGATTTTTTTCTTATGATTTGCCAGGATCATCACCACCAAACAGGCTTTTAAATTTTACTAATAAGATTTATTATTTTGGTTTGTTTTCTTCAACAAACAGCATTAACAAAATATGCACATGGATTTTTGAATGGTTAACTATTTTAGTTTTTGATAAATGTAAATTTCTTTAAAAAATAAAATTTTCACAATTTCAACTGGGGTGCAGAACAATATCCACTAAATCGGTCTTATTATCGGATTCTGACTGAATTTGACAGTCTGCTATTTTTTTGGATCAGCACTGATTTCTTCTCTCAGCATAATTAATTATCCTGTTTATTCCATCAGCTTTTAAAGAAGGTGAACTGCTGCAGGATTAGAAAATACATTTTTAAATAATAATTTTTAGCCCCCCTCCCCACCCAATAAACAAAAAAGTTATAAGTAAAAAAGTACAAAATACATTTATTGTACTTACAGTGTGTCCAATGGTGCTCACACAAATAGTTCAGTGAAATAAAAATTCAACAGATAAAATAAAAATAAGCCAACAGATGATTAGGGAAGACAAGCAAAGTCCTGGAGCCTAGTTAACCAACAGTTAAAGTTGTGTGGGTGTAACCTTCAAGGAAACAGTTCTGATCATGCTTGGACTGGACTTCAAGGTAGCCCTATTAAGTTCTAAACTGAGACTGCTATGTAGCCTTCATAACAAAAGAAGGAGTGGAAGCCTTCCCAGCAGGGGCTGGAATGCAGGCAGACCTCCTCCCAAAGTTACATGGCTTTTCTGCCTAGAGACACATGGGAAGGACCTCTTTGCTATAGCTATATTTTGGGGTTTGGATTGGGTGAGTGGTTCAGAGACCTGACTGGCCAGACAACAGGGTACTGACAGAAAAGCCTCCCCATGCCTCTGAAAGTTCATAGAAGTATAAAGCATCTGTCATGAACCACCCTGTTCAGATCTTGTAAGTTCAGGTCTGTGGCTTCCTTTATGGAATCAATCCATCTCTTGTTTGGTCTTCCTCTTTTTCTACTTCCTTCTGTTTTTCCAAGCATTGACTTTGAGATGGGGGGAGGTTTATTTCTCTCACACACTCACACTCACTCTCTCTCTCTCTCTCTCTCTCTCTCTCACACACACACACGACCTTGACTCCAGTTTGAATGTTTGTGTGCAAGTTTTCTTCCTCTTTAGTGTTGTCCTTTTGTTTATTACCTGGCCTTTTTTTGTCTCTTATGTATTGTATATGAACCTGCAGCATAGGGACACATGCAGGGTAATGAGCAGTAAAATGGGCCTTTTTTAAAAAGAAAAGAAAGAACTAGGGATGGAAAGATCTCTCAGTTTCCAATTTTTCCAATCTTAAATTCAGTTCTCCACATTCCTGTAGCAATTTGCAAATCTTTATGACAAAAATCCTCATGAAAATTCTCCAGTATTTTAGCTCAGGGAGGTCTTTGGTGACCCGTGGGGTGAGGGGAGGCTTTGGTCACCCTTTGATGATCCATGGGGGAGGGGAAGAGCTTTGGCAACCTGTGGGGGGAAGGAGGTGGGCTTTAGTGACCCATCTGGAGGTGAGGGGAGTTTTGGCAAAGGTAGGTGGGGTTGGTGAGTGAAGTGAGCAGGGGCAGCAGTCCCTGGTCTCCTAATACATACATTTTTGTAGGCAGTTTTGGTTAACATACACATTTTTGCAAGTGATTTCTACTCATATAATGCATTTTTGCATGTTATTTTCACTCATACATTATGTTAATTTTATGAACACATTCCCCTGATATATGCATTTTTTAAAACATTGGTTGACAAATTGCATTGCAAAATTAAAATAAGTACGAATTTCAAAGGATGGCTGTGTTTCGATTCTCATATTGTTTCAGATAGTGAATTTGATATATTTGGCTTGAAATGCGAACTGAATCAAAATTCTTGTCCATCCCTAATTAGGAACAAAAGACTAAAACCTTTGGTCAGCAGCCTTCTCTGAATCACAGCTACAGCTTAAATGTGGATGATTTTACTCCGTTTGCCAGACTGTAAAATATTTCCAACCTGCATTGTTACCACTTTCATAACAACCAAGTGAAATGTAATTCACTTGGCTACTGATGTCACTGAATCATGACTGTTGGCAAGGTAAAACTATTTTGACATTATAAATAATCATTGGAAGATGGAAACACACAGCATTGTGTCATTACAAACTATAATGGCCACTCCATTTTTTCTGAAAAAATACCATCATTGTTAATGTTATCTAGTGTCACCCTTGTTGCAGAAGGCTGATAATTACATTTAAAGTCATTTCCCCCTAAAATCCATTCTTCATCAGTTATTGTCATAATTTAATATCAGAATGGAAAGTTACATGTAGAGAAAACCAAGTATTTTAAAATGCCAAACAAGATCAGATTGCTAAAAATACTTAAATTGCCCTTCTACATGTGGGGTTGCTGGAACTTAATTAACCTTTTCATAGGTTTATCATTGGGGGCTTAACCCAAACCTTTAAGAACCAAGACAGATGCTTCTATATCTTGAGTGATAGGAAAATCTCTATTAACTGGCTGCCATGGAGGTTCCCCCACCCATTTAGGCAGAGCAACCATTGAAATGATGGCAGGTTATATTTAAGCCTGTCTGCAGCCAGATACCATCCACAGCTATGGCACAGAGTTCTTGTATGAATATACCTCCTACATGCATGGTACAAGCTATTATATAGAAATTACCCAGATGCACTGCATATTTTGCTACGCTGATAACTGTCACATCAGTGGACACTGATGAAATGCCTAGATTGAATACAAGGCAGTCCTATTTCGCCTTTTCCTTGCAGTACCGTCTGCCCCCTGAACAACTATTCTGGACTGCTGGGAAATCATAGAATCATAGGGTTGGAAGGGGCCTATAAGACAATAGAGTCCAACCTTAAGATCCTTGAGAATAATGTGGGAGAGGCATTGGGCTGAAAGGGGAATTGGTGAAAATGTCCTCTCTTCCCACCTTCCTTTCACTGGGAGCCTCTGCAGGATCTTGGTCCATTTTGTGAATAGATCCAAGCCTTTTTTAAAAATAGTTTATGTTTAAAAAGCAGTAATATGGCACTATGTGTATCAATATAGCTAAGTACAAATAAAATACACAGCATTAATAATTCCTGCAAACTCTAAGTATGCTACTCATAGTGGAAAGAAAGAAGAAAGCATATATAGATGCATACCTTGAGCTACAACCCAGGATGTGTTCCAGTGCATGGAGACACCCTTGCAACAGTGGCCTTTTTTTATTCACTTCAGTGGAGAAAGCAGCCCTGAACATGCATGGGAAGGCACCTGCAGCACAGATGTTCCCTTCATTGAAATGAATGAGAAAGTTATTGCAGGAAGGGCCCTTTTTTGTGCATTATGGAGGCTCACCATTCATACCAAGTTTATTTCTGGGGGACAAAACACATCCCATTTTTGAGCTGCAGTGTCAGCAGAGAGGATATCAGGCTAGGTAGACTAAAGTTCAAATTCCCTCTCAACTGTACACTTCACTGGGTGGCTTTGGGCTAGTTAGCATTTCTCAGCCTTATCTACCTCACAGGGATTGTTGTGAGGATAAAATAGATGGGAAAACCATATACACTGCCTTGAAAAGGCAGTGTATGCTTCTACATGTTCAAGGGCAACTGTATGGGCAGGAAAGTCTCCTGAATTCATCATGTGGGGTCCCACCTATTTTAGAACTCTGATTTTTCATGGTTAGACATTGCACAAAAGCATCCATGAGCTCAAGAGGTTTTCTGCTGTAGATAATCACTCCTGAATACATGGACAGAGATGGGGAACTAGGAGAAGGGATGGAAGTAGTGCACTCGTGCACACTTTCCCCTCATCATGTGTTTATAAGCCCCATTATGAACACCTACACAGGGCTAGATGTTTAATTTCAGAAACTGAATTTGGGTGGTATTTACTCCTTATCTCTCTGTACTTTTATTTATTTATTTATTTATTTAAATTTATATCCTGCCCTTCCTCCCAGAAGGAGCCCAGGGCGGGAAACAAAAACACTAAAAGCACTCTAAAACTGATTAAAAACAAAAGGATGTTAAAGCATACTAAAATAAAACATCTTTAAAAACATATTAAAACATCTTTAAAATAGCTTTTAAAAAACAAATTTCAAAACATCTTAAAAAGCAATTCCAGCACAGATGCAGACTGGGATAAGGTCTCTACTTAAAAGGCTTGTTGAAAGAGGAAGTTCTTCAGTGAGTGCCAAAAAGATAACAGTGACAGTCCCCGTCTAATATTTAAGGGGAGGAAATTCCAAAGTGTAGGTGCCACAACACTAAAGGTCAACTTTCTATGTTGTGTAGAATGGACTTCCTGATAAGATGGTATCTGCAGGAGGCCCTCACCTGCAGAGTGTAGTGATTGACTGGTATATAAAGGGTAAGACGATCTTTCAGTTATCCTGGTCCCAACCGGCATAGGGCTTTATAAACCAAAACAAGAAACTTGAACTGGCCCAGTAGCATTACCACATGTTTGGAAGTAGAGTAACTATTTGAAATGCACTGATATCCATACTGGAGTCTGGATACTGCTTTTGTATTTGTTGTATTAGATCACCATCTAAGAATGATATCAAAGCACTGACACCACCTGCAGTTTGGCCAGGCACCCTCTGGTTTGCCGAAGGCATCTCAGCAGCCCTGTTCCAGTTAGAAGATTTGGTTCAAACTGTGCCTCTGACAGTACAATTATATTCACTGACATCTCAGCATGGTTAATCAAATATACATGTGCATTTCCAATATGCATAAAGCGCAAATGAAGACAATAAAGTACCTTTCACAATCAGGTTCCCTGAGTTCCTAGCAACTCCAAATTGATTCATTGCTATGCAAGTGTATACACCTGCATCTGATTTGGTAACATTATATATCTTCAGGCTGCCATCCTCTAGGATAAAGATTCTGAAGAAAGAAAAATAAAATAAAACCACGCAAACCAGTTATTAGCAGGATATTATTCCAAGTGCTAAGAGCAGTAACAATGATGTATTACTTTTAGTTTTGGACATTAATTATAGTTGCTGTCTACACCAGTAGGCTTCATCCTTCTCTGCTCAATGTCAGATACTTCTGAGGAAGGAATAAATCCACAATGTGTGGTCTAACTGTGTTGTGTTTCCTCACAGGGTAAAATATGTCCCTAATCGCAGATGATGAGCTGTTTACAATATGAAGTATGTGGCCTACGTAAGTTTCACTCTGCTAGTGAAAGTTACTAATCATCTGAGCAGTAGCTGATAAGGAAAGCAGCACAAAATGATTAAAAGAATGTTGGTATATCACCGTTAGGGAAGAGGGAATTAGTTCATTTTAGTTTCTCTGTTGCTCATTTTTCCAGTCTTGCTTCTGTTCTCCACATCAGTTTGTGATTTGTTTTAAAAAAAGTCCTCATGCAAATTAATTATCGTTTTAGTGTGAAATTCTCCTCAGACATATTTTTGCATCCAATTTTGCCTAACATGCATGTTTTTGCAAGTAATCTCTCCTAACATTTTTGTATGTTAGTTTCACTAATATATGCATTTTTATACATATTACTTGGCTAGAGAACTGCAGTGCAAAGTTCAGAGAAGTGTGAATCTCAAAAGATGGCTGTGTTTCAGTTTGTGTATTGTTTCAGGAACTGAGAAGTAAGGACGTTTGCTTTTAAATACGAATAGAATTGAATTTCCATCTCATTTCTAGTCACCATAATCAGAAACAGCATTGTAAGTTGTTAGGTTTGGCAGACATTTGGAGGTACAAATGCTCATATGCTACAGTCCGCTCACATGATTGTACCAAATCAGAGTGGATGTGACAGATGAAAATCCATCAAAGTGGTTTCTCATTCCAAACAAAAAACAAATATTTACATTTTTACTCATACACATAGAATCCAATTGTTTTCCTTTCCCCATATTTGACTGCAGCTCTGAAATGGTTGAGAGTAGAGTCAAGTGACAAAAGGAAAGAATCCAGACCACATTTTCCTGAAGAGAGAAAAATAATTATTATCCATTGTTTAGTACTACTGTGCCATCTGCAAAGTGCAAGAGCAAACTGTGATTTGAGTGGAGCCAGAGATGCTGATTTGGAGTTAATTATCACAGGCTGTGTTCAACCAACTGTCAAACACAAGAGAATTCTCACACCTGTGCTTAGTGTTTGAGGTGATCAGGTGTCAGTATTTCTTTAAAAACGCTACATCCCCGGGATTTGCTTAATATGATGGCATCTTTTTCCTGTTTCTTCCTGCTGCTGAATCAGTAAGTTGCTTTAGTAACTCCACTTTGTTTCTCTGCCTAGGCTTAATTTAAAAACTATACTATTATCAGTTAAGCTTTAATAAAGTTGTATAGGTAGACAATTGTTCAAAAAGGCAAAAAGAATTGATTTGGCTCATATTGTTTGTGCTCCAAGTCCTATGTATTATTTGCAGCCTAACTCTATATGTGGTTTACTAACACCCTGTTCAATGGGGAAGTGCATTGTGAGGAAACTAAAGTCATGGCTGCACTGGTGAGGTCAGCTACTCAGACTCAGTACTTGTGTCATTGCTGGGACAAGTTTAAAAAATAAAAAGAGGAGCTAGAGACCCAGTGTTAACTGTGGTTGTGAGCCCTCCCAGAGCTCCAACCATAGCATGCTACGTCCTGGTGCCTGACCTGGCATTTGATTTGGTGAGTTATCTGTTGTTCAGACTTGTCTTCAAAGGATGCCATCTTATTTATTTCCAAGTGCTGTTAAAAAAATCTAGTCATAGCTTGCACATATGTGTTACTTGGGTACTGTACCAAAAGTTCATTAAAGGATGAGGATGTTCACTCCTTCTCCCCAGCGGGCTAAACTGACAGAGCAGAAATGTAAGCCGCAGCCCCTGAACTCATTTGCTGGCAGTAGTAGCAGGAGGAACCAGCCACACAAATAAATTTAGAACAGCCTAGCGAGGGAGCCTATTCCACAAACTAGAGCAAGGCCCTGGATGACAAAGCATCAAAGCAAGTTAAGCAGCAGAGTGAGAAGAGGGTAAGTAACATCCATTCATTTAGTTATTTAATTAAAAACAGCTCAGACTAATAAGGACACTGTAAGGTCACTGTGTGCTAGGAGCCAAATCCTGAAAGAACTTATAACTTAGGAGCTGAATTCTAGTGAGTAGGAAGCCCATAAAAATGTAGTTTTCATCACTAGCCTAGCAGAGATACTTGAAGGGACAGAGTAAACCAGACTAAATTCCAGTTTTGGAGAAGGGGTAAAAAGGAAATGCCACCAGTACCTCAACCCTAGAGGGAAAGTCAGCTTTGTTTTAAAAAGGGTAGGTTTAGCCTTCCTTAAAACACATACACACCCAGCAACCACTGTTTTCCTAGGTTAAAAAAGATCAGCCTCTTTTGGGTGGGGGAAAAAGACTCACCTGGAAATTCCAGTCTTCTGTTTAGATGAAAAGCTGCTAAAAGGTAGTCTAGTTTGTCCAAGCTAGAGTACAAGGCACTACTTAAAACTACAGGGGAACTTGCTCTGTTAAAAGTGTATTGTTGACAGCAAATAAAATAAAAATAAAGTTACAGCTAGTTAGCTTTTCTTAGAACATTAGTAGATATACAGACCTCTCTCTCAGGAAAGAAGGCTGAGTTACTTGGCAGTTGAGCCACCAGCTTCACTTAATCAACTACCTTTGTTCACTTCCACTTGTTCATCCCCATCCCCAAGGGGCTAAACTGACTGACAGCAAGGATTTAAGCCACACCCCCAAACTCATTTTCTGGAAGTAGCAGCTGGGAGGAACCAGACTTGCATATAGATATAAAATAGCCTAGCAAGATAGCCTGCAGCTGATGAAGTGCCCTTTCCCCAGCTGACAAAATGTCAAGGTGAGTTTACAAGCAGCAGAGTGAGTTTGGCAGCAGGGTGAGGAGGCCAGGGCACCCCACTCTGCCTATCTGTTTCCTGATCTAAACAAACCCTAAGCTTTCAATAAATTAACTTTAAAAACTGCAAAAACAGTTTTGCAGGTAGGAAGCAAGCAGAGGCATGGGACCAGATAGTCAGTATGACTGTCTGGTTGTTGGATAGAAGTCATGGGTGTGTCCTCACTGAAATAAATTTCTGGCTGTCTGGGAACAGGTTTGTTTCCTTGAAGCCAATGTGGCTGACCTGAAGAAGCTGAGAGAGGCAAAGAGATTTGTGGATGAAGCCTTTGGGGACATTATAGCTGTGCCCCACTCCCAGGATGATAGCTCTCCTGCTATCTTGGAGAATGAGCATCTCAGGGAAGGAGAGCATGTGTCTATCTAAGGAACAGGAAGTGATCCCTTAGAAGGGACCTATTCCTTGGAGGGGTGTACAGGTATCCTCTTGTGCCAAGGATGCTTCTTGAGGGGGTGCAGGAATCTTGGTAGTGGGCTATTCTATCATTAGGAACATAGACAGTGGGGTATGTGATGGGCATGCAGAACAAAGGGTAATTTGCCTGCCTGGCACAAAGATTGCAGATATTTCCAGTCAGCTAGGCAGCCTGGTAGATAATGCTGGGGAGATGTCAGTGGTCATAGTGCATGTTGGCACCAATGACATGGAGAAATGTAATCATGAGGTCCTGGAAGCAAAATTTAGGTTGCTAGGTAGGATGCTGAAAGCCTCCAAGGAAGCTTTCTCTGAAATGCTACCATTTCCATGTGTAGGGTGAGCTAGACAGGTGCAGCTTTGTAGTCTCAATGTGTGGATGAGGCAATGGTGTTGGGAGGAGGGTTTGGATTTGTTAGGCACTGAGCAACATATTGGGCTAAGCTGAACCTGTACAAAAAAGGATGGGCTCCATTTGAACTGGAATGGAACCAGACTGCTGGCACTTTGGTTTAAAACAAATCTCCCCCTTGGGATCAAGACCAAAAAATGATGAAAGTTTAAATGGGGGTAGGACTAGAACTAAGCACTGTGAGTGCAGGAGCACATGATAGCAATTGAGAGGCCAAAGTATCACAGGCCAAACCAAACGTGCCATTTACAGTTGAAGAGTGTTTATATGCTAATGCTAGAAGCCTCCTAGCCAAGATGAGACAACTGGAGTGCTTGGTCTTAGAGGTCAGCATGGATATAGTGAGCATAACTGAAACCTGGTGGAATGGAGAACACCAGTGGGACACAGTTACCCCTGGGTATAAACTATATTGGAAAGAGAGGGAAGAACGTATTGGAGGTGGTGTTGCTTTATATGTGAAAGAGGGCATTGAATCCAGTAAGCTAGAAACCCCAAAAGAGGCAGACCCCTCTACAGAATTGTTGTGGGTGGTGATGCCAGGCCCCAGTAGTAATTTAGTCAGTCTACCTTCCCCCTGACCAAAATGCTAAATGAGATCTTGAGATGAAAAACAAAATGGTGGAAGCATGCAAACTAGGAAATTTGTAGAAATGAGTGAGTTCAACTACCCTGACATAGACTGGCTACATATGTGTTCCATTCATGGCAAAGAAGTAAAACTTCTGGATACCTTAAAAATGACAGTGCCCTGGAACAGTTAGTCATGGAACCAAGCAGAGGGACGTTGATGTCAAAGAAGCTATTAGAGGCAAGAAGGAATGAATAAGAAGGGGGGGGAGGAACGCAGACTCTGGCAAAAGAAACGCAAGAAGGCAAAAAGATGCTAAAAAAGAATTTGAGAGCACATTGCTAAAAACATAAAAGCCAACAAAAAAGGTATTTAAATACATTCATAGCAGGAGACTGTCTAGGGAGGCAGTTTGACTCTTGGGTGATAAAGGAGACAAAGGTATGCTAAACCAGGATAAGGAGATTGCAGAGAGCTAAGTTATTTCTTTGCATCTGTCTTCACAGTGGAGGAATTTTTGCAGGAAGGGAGTCTGAAGAACTGGGGCAAATAGTAGTGATGAGAAATGAAGTTCTCGGCTTAATAGATAAAATAGGAACCAACAAATCACCAGGTCCAGATGGCATGTACCCGACAGTTCTCAAAGAACTAAAATGTGAGATTGCTGATCTTCCAACAGAAATATGTAACTTGTCCCTCAGATCTGTCTCCTTTCCTGAGGACTGGAATGTGGCCAATGGAAACGCCAATCTTTGAAAAGGGATCCAGGGGATCCCCAGAAATTACAAGCCAGTAGCTCAACATTTGTCTTGGGAAAGCTGGCAGAAAGTATTGTTAAAGATAAAACAAGCAAAGAGTGAGCTTTGCTGAAACAGAACCAGCATGGCTTCTGCAAGGGTAAGTCCTGTCTCACTAGCCTTAAGCCTTAGATTTCTTTGAGAATGTCAGCAAGTATGTACATAGAGACGATCCGATTGACAGTGACCAGGAACGAGACCTTGGGGCTGTAGTGGATAGCTCAATGAAGATGTTAACCCAGTGTACAGCAGCTGTGAAAAAGGCAAATTATATGCTAGGGATCATTAGGAAAGGTATTGAAAATAAAACTTTTCATATCATAACGCCATTATATAAATCTATGGTGTGGTCCCATTTGGAAACTGTGTACAGTTCTGGTCTTCTCACCTCAAAATGGATATTGTAGAGCTGGAAAAGTTTCAGAAAACGACAACCAAAATGATCAAGGGGATGGAGCAATGCTCCTATGAGGAAAGGTTGCAGCATTTGGGGCTTTTTACTATAAAGAAAAGGTGCATGAGAGGTGACATGACAGAAGTGTATAACATTATGCATGGCATGGGGAAAGTGGATAGAGCTTTTCTCGCTTTCTCTTAACACTAGAACCTATGGACATCCAATGTTGATTTGGAAGATTTAGGACAGACAAAAGAAAGCATTCTTCACACAGCACATAGCTATACTGTGAAATTTGCTTGCACAAGAGGCAGTGATGGCCACCATCTTGGATGGCTTTAAAAGAAGATTAGACAAATTCATGGAGGAAAAAGCTATGAGTGGCTACTAGCCATGATGGCTATTCTGTGCCTCTATAGGTGGAGGCAGTATGCTTCCAAATCCCAGTTGCTGGAAACTGCAGGAGGGGAGGGTTCTCCTTGCTGGTTTCTCATTTGCAATTGGTTAGATACTGTGAGAACAGGATGCTGGACTAGATGGGCCATGGCCTGAAGCAGCAGGGTCGTCTTATGTTCTTATGAGGATCTCTGGATAATGGGCCATTCTCTTTCAAGGGTATGTATTTCTCTGCTGGATGAGCCAGCAGTTTAGAGAAATTAGCAGTTCATGCAACCCTGACTCACTTCAGAACTTGTAGCTTATGAGGCTGAGCAAAAAACCTTAGCCATGTATTTTGGCCTCTTAGATGCAATTCCAGGGAGTCAGCAAATAGGGTTTTCTAAGGCCCTGGTGGGCCACTGTGTGTGGCTGATGGGCTACATTTAGCTTAGTGGGCTACAACTTGTAAACATCCGTCTTACTCTATTTTATATTTCATGTGATAATAAAAGAAATAAATGTGGCTTTCAGAACCATAGGTGGCCATGTACACATCACCAAAAAAAGAGGAAATGTATCACCAGAGGATAAAAGAGGCCACTTATTTGCATTAATTTTGCATATGCTAATTTATACATGTATGAACAAGTTTAGGAAAAAATACTGTAATTTGGATAGAAATACAATACCTCTTACCATAGTGGAGAAGACTGTGACCAGGTGACCTGTGTTCCTGTTCAAACTGCTTTCTATGTGCTAACTATTGACGGGCCATCTTCAAGGATGCCCCTGCTCTCTTTGAGTTCTGTATCATAAAACAAGATCTGGACTGAACAGAGGATGTCTTCAAATAGAGGATTATCATCTGTAAAGCAGGACACATAGCCAACCTAACAGCCATCAAGAATCAACATACTGTATCAAATGGGAGCTTCTTGTGTGAGAAGATGGCATTGTGTATCTCACAATGTTATCAACATGCCGACATTTCCAGATAAAAAGGTCTATGCTCTTCTTAGTGAACTAATACTAATTGGCATCATTGAGCTCTGCATCATGCCACCAAGATAAAGTTTTCTTTTCCCCGAAGTTTTTAGTGATATCCAGTGAAAATAATAGATACAGGAGCTTTTCGAGCATCTTGCATTGTGTCTGAAGATACTGTATCGTTTCCCTTCTGGAGTTGTCTAGTATTTAAATACTTGAATTAATAGAGGATAAAGATCACATTAAAATTGTTGTTGTTACATGCCTTCAAGTCGATTACGACTTATGGTGACCCTATGAATCAGTGACCTCCAAGGCCATCTGTCATGAATCGCCCTGTTCAGATGCTGTAAGTTCCAGTCCGTGGCTTCCTTAATGGAATCAATCCATCTTTTGTTTGGCCTTCTTTTTCTACTCCCTTCTGTTTTTCCCAGCATTATTGTCTTTTCTAGTGAATCATGTCTTCTCATTATGTGTCCTAAGTATGATAACCTCAGTTTCATCATTTTAGCTTCTAGTGATAGTTCTGGTTTAATTTGTTCTAACACTCAATTATTGGTCTTTTTCGCAGTACATGGTATGCGCAAAGCTCTCCTCCAACACCACATTTCAAATGAGTTGATTTTTCTCTTATCAGTTTTTTCACTGTCCAACTTTCACATCCATGCATAGAGATAGGGAATACCATGGCCTGAATGATCCTGACTTTGGTGTTCAGTGATAGATCTTTGCATTTGAGGACCTTTTCTAGTTCTCTCATAGCTGCCTTCCCCAGTCCTAGCCTTCTTCTGATTTCTTGACTATTGTCTCCATTTTGGTTAATGACTGTGCCAAGGTATTGATAATCCTTGACAAGTTCAATGCCCTCGTTGTCAACTTTAAAGTTACCTAAATCTTCTGTTGTCATTACTTCAGTCTTCTTGACGTTCAGCTGTAGTCCTACTTCTGTGCTTTCCTCTTGAACTTTCATCAGCATTGATTTCAAATCATTACTGGTTTCTGCTAGTAGTATGGTATCGTCTGCATGTCTTAAATTATTGATATTTCACCCTCCAATTTTCACACCTCCATTTTGGTCCAATCTCTCTTTTTGTATGATATGTTCTGCATGTAGATTAGACAAATACGGTGATAAAATGCACCCCTGTCTCACACCCTTTCCAATGGGGAACCAATCAGTTTCTCCATATTCTGTCCTTACAGTAGCCTCTTGTCCAGAGTATAGGTTGCACATCAGGATAATCAGATGCTATGGCACCCGTCATGGAGGAACCTATTCAACAGGGCGACAGACAACCCACAGTATGGCAGTCTAATTGGCTTGCCAGGCTAAGAGAGATCATGACCTTTGAGGATTTGGAACTGACCATCACTGCTCTGACAAATGTGCTCTCTGCAGCAGCCAGACCACAAGAGAGGCAGATGACTTGGTGATAGTTGCAGAGAAACCAGAGGAACTGGAAGGAATGCTGACCAGCATCACAACCGCTGCTGGATGGATGGGTCTCCGCTTCAATGCAAAAAAGTGTGCATCACTCCACATCAACGGGAGTCAGAAACACCGGGTCCTGCCAACAACTTTCACCATCCAAGGAGAACCCATGACACACCTCGCAGACTGGGAGGCCTACCAACACTTAGGAACCCCCACAGGATTCCGAACCTACCAGACCCCTGAAGCAACCATCCACACCATCATGACAGATGCTGGCAAGATCGACTCATCGCTACTGGCCCCCTGGCAGAAGATTGATGCACTTAAAACATTCCTTCTCCCCAGAACAGACTTCGCACTCTGAGGATCGGCTGTCCAGAAAACCACCTTAAACAGAGCCGACTGAGCACTCACAGCCCTGCTCAAGAAATGGCTCAGCCTCCCTAAGCGGGCCACCAACGACATCCTCCACATCCCCCAGCGGTGAGGAGGAGCAGGAATCCCAAAACTAGGTGACTTTGGTGACGTCGCAGTAGTCACCCATGCCTTCTGCCTCCTCACCTGCCCAGATAACACCATCAAGACAATAGCACATGGCACCCTGAGAGAAGTTGTCCACAAAAGAATCACCAGGGACCCCACTGAGGAGGACCTGGCCGCTTACTTCTGTGGATCCCTAGAAAACGAGTTTGGCCGTGATGGCGGAGACTTCTCCTCCCTCTTCACCCGCACCCGGAATGCGTCACGTCGCCTCAACAAACTCATTGGCTGCCAGTGGGTCTGGAACACAGAAGGCCCACAGATCGCCACCACCCGAGGCAACCCACCAGAACTACAGTTCTTCACCCACAGGTCAAAGAGGCTCCTTGAGAGCAACCTGAAAGAGTCAGTGAGGGAAAAATATGTTACCGCACTTAAAAGCAAACCAGACCAGGGCAAGGTATTCGAAGTCACCTCACAATGGGATGCCAGCAACCACTACATGCCCCGAGGTGACTTCACACGCTTTGCCGACTGGCGTTTTGTGCACCGAGCCCGCCTCAACGTTGTGCCACTCAATGGTGCCATCAAATCTGGCAATCAGGAAAAGTGCTGCTGCTGCTGTGGGTACTCCAACGAGACCTTCCCACACGTGCTCTGCAGCTGCCAGCCCCACTCAACGACATGGAAGCACCGACACAACGCAGTAATGAACCGCCTAGCCAAAGCCATCCCTGCCTCAATGGGCACCATCTCCCTGAACAGCTCCATACCCGGCACTGGGAGTCAACTGAGGCCAGACATCGTCATCCGCCAGGAAGAACAGAAGAAAATCACCATGATAGACGTAACCATCCCCTTCGAAAACAGAAAGGCAGCTATGAAGGAAGCCAGGGAACGCAAGCACCACAAGTACCTCCCTCTGGCAGACGCACTCAGGCAGAGGGGGTACTAAGTCACCGTGCATGCCCTCCTAGTTGGAGCCCTAGGAGGCTGGGACTCTGACAACGAGCCCGTACTGAGAGCTTCTGGCATGGGCAGACGCTACGCCAAACTCATGCGCAAGCTGATGGTGTCAGATACCATCCGGTGGTCCCATGATATCTACGTTGAACACATCATGGGCCACCACCAGTATGAGGAACCAGCTCACCCCCCTAACCCAAGAGAGGGAGAGCCACAAATGGTCCATCCTCCACAATCGCTGCGAGGACGGTCCAACAAGATCCCGAGTAAATGGCTCACCCTCCTAACCCAGAGGAGGGGAGCCACCACCACAGGCTCGCCCCGCTGTGCCCAGAGGGGGCGAGCCACAAATTGCTCCCTCCTCCTTTGTGAGGAGGGAGCTCTAGCCTCTTGGCCTTCCCCCAAATGGGGTCAGAGCCAAGAGGCAACACCGTGTTGTGGACAAGCCCAAGTCCCCCCCATCTGCTGAAGGAGCCCGGATCCACTCTGCTCCCCAGCTACAGACTCTGCGTCAGAAGATCCACCCTCGACCCATCAACGCAACTCCCGGAGTGGACTTGCATGCTAGATGCTTGTACCGCATCCAACCTCCCAACCATCTAAAATGCTGCATTCTACCTGTGCTCTGCTTACTGCATGTAACCTTACGCTCTGGGAACTACTATGTGTGCCCTATAACCGTGCCATCTAAATACGCCGGATGCACCAGCCCCACCGCAGAGAAAGCCTTCGGAAGAGCCCCCTGCCTTGGAGAAGAACTCCCGCTACCCAGGACCAACAACTGGAGGCTGCAATCAGCGGAAGAGGACTGGCCCGGCTCACCGGCCCCACACAAGGTGAGACTGGCTCTGCCCTGGTCTCCCTTCCTGATATGCTGAAAACTCATTTATGGGACTTTAACCTGGACTTGCCACCTTCCCTAAAAGGACTTGCATGCCTTACCATATGTCGCTTAACAACATTGCTTATGAGAACTTTTTCTGTGTGCACCTGACTTGAACGGGAATGATATATGCTGCTTCGTTGCCTGTATACTGATCTGTAATTGAAACATTTTCTAATAAAAAGATTAATCCCTTTTCGTTGTCCTCTTCTATTTCTCTACAGTAACTATTGTAATAGTTCTTTGTCCCTACGTACTAGTCACTGTATTGTTGCATTTAGGGTTCTAACCATGTTTCTGTCTCCTGGAATATTGCATATTTTTCCCCTGAAGATGCCCTTTTTGGGATGCCAGCATTTATAGGGTTTAAAAAAGGTGTGTCATGGGGAAGGGGGTAGAATTTTTGAAACTCCATAAACCACTTAACATAAACTTTTCAAAAGGAACAAAAGCTACTACATCAACATGTATGATGCTATTACAGATGTAGATTCTGGGCACTAAATCAATGTCGAGTAGAGAAAAAAGCAACAAGGATAGTTTGTGTATGAGTGAGAAGATGGCATAGATGTATTGCAAAAATGATAATAGGAGGAACTAAATTCAGTCTAAATTAGTAAAAAGAATGAAATATGGTGTGGTGTAGTGGTCAGAAAGCTGAACTAAGACTTGGAGACCAGGATTCAAATCCCCATTCAGCTATAAAGTGCTCTGGGTGATCTTGAGCCAGTCACTGTCTCTCAGCCTAACCTTCTTCACTGGGTTGTGTAAAATGGGGACAGGGAGAGCCATGAGCTTCTTGGAAGAAAGGTGGGATATAAATGCAATAAACAAAGTCTCTTTGTGAGAGGGGAACAGCAAACAATCCTTAGCCTAGAAACTGGTACTTGATGCCTGGAAAATATTTTCAAGGATTACATGACTAGTATTGTGAAAAAGCACTGCAAGGGTAGTGGAGGAAATACAGCAAAGGAGTGAAACAAACAAACTCAAAGCCATCCAAACCCAAAGAAGAATGGAAAGATGCATGAAATTTGCATTATTGTTAGAAGACAGGCTAATAAGTCCTTCTTCTATCACTTTTTTATTTAATTTTTGTAACATTTATTATACTGTCCTTAATATACACCTCAAGGTGTTTAAAATACACTTTTTAAAAAATGGGTGGTAACCAATTGTGGCATCCTGTGCTCACACAAATGAGAGTTTTCTTTCTTCTCTGCCCCTCCAACCCCCTGTGTGGGTTAGGGAACCCTCTGGAGCATATTATGGAGAGTGCAAGGGGCTGCAGGGAGGAAGAGAGGGAGGTTAAGTCCTGTCTGAATGAATCATGCCCTATATATACAAATACAAAAAAGCATGAGAAACACTTAAAAACAACAGAGTAATCTACCTGACAAAACTGCCAGTGTTAAAAAAACTTTATAAGAGGTAGAAGTAAGGATAATCATCCCTCTTGTCTTCCTCCCATGTAGGGATGGAAAGAGATCTGTTAATTTCGGTTCTCTCAGTTTCTTATCTTTCTGCAGCCATTTTTTTTAAAAAAAATCTCATGAAAATTCTCCAGCATTTTAGTGCAACTTTCTCCTAATGAACACATTTTGTAGGCAGTTTTGATTAATGTACACATTTTTGCAAGCCATTTCTCTTCATATAATGCATTTTTGCATGTCATTTTCAGTCATATATTCATTTTTATGCACTTTCCCCTAATATATGCATTTTTGTAAACATTGGTTGGTTGGTTTTTGGTGAACTGTATTGCAAATTTTGAAGAATGGCTATGTTCTGATTCTCGTATTGTTATCAGAAATAGATTTGGCTTGAAATGTAAACTGAATCTAAATTTTCACCCATTCCTGCTTCCACCTCTAGCAGCAGGCTGTCTAATGAGTCCATATCACTGAGTTTATGGAAAGGCTAATAGTCACAGAGTAGACTGCTTGACAGAGGAACAAAAAAAAATGGCTGATGTGAAGAGCATGCTGAATAGGAAATTGGGATGTGCCCTGCATATGGGTAGGATGTAGAATGAGAAAGAGTAACAGAGAAAGAAGCCCAGGACATTGTTGCGAAGGATATCTATAATATTGGGGATTTTTCGTTCTTTGATTCATTTTTGTGAATAGAAGTCTGGAAGTCTATAAGGTGCAAGGAATCCTGATAAACAGCCCTTCTGTGGAACTGAGAGCTATCTGTACATGCCAGAAACCAAGGGGCCCAGACATCCTGACTCCCATGGGAAGAAACCAAAATTTTTGAGTTTATGTATCAGTAGAAAGCAGACACTTCTACCAAACAATGGGACTATCTGGATAAAGGTCATATTATTTGACCTTTAGGGGACAAGAGATCAATCACCCCAAACCAGGAATTTACAGAAACATTCCTCAGGTGATAGGAGTCTTATTTATTTATTGTATTTATATACCGCCCCATAGCCGAAGCTCTCTGGGCATTTTGTCAGGAAACACATCTGGTAAAGCCAGAACCCCTATCAGCAATTCCATTTTTTTCCATTGTCTTTCACATGTCATGTCTGCATTCCCCCTCCCAATTTAGTCCAATGGAGACCCAAAATGTATTTAAACCAAGCAATTTTAAGAGTTGGTAGCATCTCTCCTGGGGCTCCAGTGACCTCCACACTCTGCACAATGCAGCCTAGGAGCAATACTGGAGCTGCACAGAACCATGAGAACCATGTGTGAACCGATCCTGACATACTGACTTTTTCCCCTCTAGAGCAGCCTTTCCCAACCAGTGTGCCTCCAGATGTTGTTGGACCACAACTCCCATCAGCCTCAGCCAGCAATGCCAATGGTCAGGAAAGATGGGAGTTGTGTTCCATCAACGTCTGGAGGCACACTGGTTGGGAAAGGCTGCTCTAGAGTGACTAATTTGCTCACAAATTTATTTACACTATGGGTAAGCAATTTAGGCTGCAATCTATGTACACTAAAATGGGAATAAGACCCACATGAACTGAGTGGGGCTTCCTTCTGAATAGACCTAGGATTGCACTGTTAAGGTCTTTGGGCCGCATCTGGTCTGCCAAGGCTTTTTTCATGATCTACATAGCCCAATAATACAATCACGTAATGACTTATCCATGGAGGAAAATCATTGTCAGAGAAAGCCTTGGTGGATTGGCTATGACAAAGTACATTCCGCTGTCACCCCAATCAGGTTCTAGTAAAACTTTAGTTAGGTATAAGTATTTGACTAAATAAATAAATAAATCCAATGATACTTATTCTATAGAAGATACCCTGATAAAAGACAAACATGTTGCTCACAAACAGGATTTCAGAACAGCATTTCCACCATAGCTCTTCTAATATAAATTCATTTTGGAACGCTACATGGGAAAGTTCTATGTCAAAGTCAAAGGTGTTAGATTTCATTATCAAGACATTCCACAAACCATTCTGTCAAATTTAATAGAGTTGAAAAGTCACCCTAATGAAAATTTCTCTTAATTTAGGCAGTCAGTCCCACTTAGAGATGGATTACTGATGCTGACTTATTCTCTGAACTTTAGCCTAGATTTGTTTTTAACTGCACTCACTTCTACAAAGCCACAGCTCACTGCATTAGTATGGCTCATACATTCATGTACACAATGGCTACTTACTTTTTAGGGTACATTGTACCCAATCAGAAGTTGAAAATATAAGCTTTATGCTAGAGAACCAATCATGCTGCTATATTTAAAAACTGGTCCATTATCTTTGATTCTGAAATAAACATTTTACCAAAAAATAGCTGTAACAATAGCTAGAAGGAGTTCTAAAACTGTGCAAGAATGAAAAGCTATCTTTTCTTAAAATGTAGAAGTTGATAGTAAACTAGAGATTGGAAATACTATGTTGCATGCAGCCATGATTAACCACCGTGCACTCTATGTAGGACTACACTTGCTGATGGCTCAATCTTCTGTTGGTACAGAACACAACACTCCTGAATTGTGTAGTACGTTGAGGCTACTACATTGGAAAGGCTATTCTATTCACTTTTGTATATGACCAAATGTGTTCTTATAGACATAGTGAATTTTTTTGTTGGGCCCAGCATATTGATATACTTCTGCGTTGTTTGCTTCTGTCACTTATATTCATGTAAAACTTTGTTTGGGTCCAAACATAGATACATGCATGCATGAATTTATAATATCTGAATTTTGTTATTTCAATAGTAGCCCTGGGTGGGGTGGGGGAAGTAATTCTCTCCTTTACATTCCAAATGAAAATCGCCCACCCAAGTGGGGAAGCTGTGCCAATGGTCCTTATTCTTGAAGCTTGCTGAGTGTCCTTGGATCAGTGACTATTCCTCAACTTAACCTACCTCATACTGTTGTTGTGAAGATAAAAAGAACAGGGGGAAGAACCTTTCATGCAATCAGTTTATTTGACTTATCCCACTTCTGCTATGAATTGACTAGGTGGTCTTAGTAAATACGATAGATCATGGTTTTTTTAATTTGTTTAAAACTTTTACAAACAGCTTAATATTTAAAAAGTATTTTGCAAATAAAAGGCAACATATTATCCTTATTTATTTATGTATTTATGTATTTATTATTTGATTTATATCCTGTCCTTCCTCCCAGCAGGAGCTCAGGGCAGCATATATCCTTGATAATATTGTGCATAAATTTATTTATTTATGTATTAGTAGAAACACTGGTCTTTAGATGTCTTTTACCACAGTTGAAGAAACATATTGTGACAACTCCCACTTGCCTTTTCCACAAGCACCTTTGCATAAAAGACCCTATTATGCAGAAACACATGGCTGAAAAAGAACAACTGTGTTCATTTGGAACTTTCACACACACATTTAAATGGAAGCATGAAAAATCAAACTGCAATCATATGTTCACATTGTAATTAAAAATGGGCCAAGCATCTCACATGAGCAAAATATTGTTAATGACCGCTTCTCTTGATCTGCAGAAAAATGAAAGAATTAGTTCTGTTTAGTAAGGCTGATGTGAAATTCAAAAAATAGAAACTAATCAGCATGTGCTAAAAGACTTGAAACGAAGTTAGCTGGTGCTATGCTTCTTTCACTCTTCTAAACAGTGACACAAGTTTAATATAATCTGTGTTTTAAAACTATAGAATTCCTGGGACAAAATTCAGATAATTCCTAATAGCAAGAATGAAGAATCTGTGGCCTTTCAGATGTTGTTGGATTCCAGCTCTCAGCAGTCCCAGCCAGGCTGGCTAATGGTAATGGACAATGGGACTTGTAGTCCAACAACATCCAAAAGATGCCCATCCTGGCTGTATAGAAAAACCCTCCAGTGAAGAAAACTCCATTGTCTTTAAGCAACCTATCTTGGATCAGAGACAGCTCAGAGAACCTCCAAACATGTCTTTTATAGGTAACACCAATATTGCACCAGTGTTTCCTAAAGCAAACATGGCAATGACTGGACATCACATTCTGGGACCAGGTTTGTAAGACTAGTGTATTCTGGTGTTAAAAACAGTGTTATGGGACTGAGGGTTGAGATGGATGATTTCTCTGGGTCCCCTTCAAGCCTGTAACATTGACTCTGGAAGTGGCATCTGCAGTGGAAAGTTTCCTTTGTTAAGCTAGCCTGTGAGCTAATGGATTTGTTAAGTAACCACCATTAGCATATGTAAGAATATTGTTGTGTGCCACCCCAATCTCTGACCAGTGTGAGACTTTTTGGGGTTCCTGTGTTTACCCAGGGTTAGGTTTCCTTGGAAAGAAGGTCAGCAGAGACTATGGCGTCTTACAGGATATATGGTTTTCATTTACACATATTCCAACCTGAACTTAAGATGGAGGAAATCACAGCATTGGCAGTCCAATAGATTTTGATTTTCCATCAGGCTTGTAGGAGGCGCTCCAAGCCATGATGCAGAGAGCAGGCTTCTCTGTGTGTCTTCCTATTTATGTGTAAATAAACCATATATCATATATCATAAAGCACCACAGTCTCTGACCTTCTTTCCAAGGGAACCAAACCCTAGGTAAGTGCTGACACCCCTGGAAGTCCCACACCACTCAGAGATTGGGGTAGTGCCCAACAATATATACACTCATATGTGATATTCATATTGTTACTCAATTTATGTTAGCAGTTCTGAAATGACATAAATTTCTTAAACAAACATGTTAAAAATAAGTAAGTACAACATACATTACATGTTGGCTGCAAGAAATACTATTGTTTTCTGAAGCCATTTGTAATATGTGAAGCTTCGCTTAGATGGAAAACCTGATCTTTAAGTACAATAGTGTGCTGGTTTCTGAATCAAATTGCAGTGAATGCTTCTCTGAACTGGGGCCAAAGACTGTTTTCATTCACCTTTCTTATCTCAGTTATTCTTCTGCTCATCACCCATTCAGTACATCTCATAAAATAACAGTCTACAAACAATGCACCCAAAAGGATCTATTCTTATAGAAAAGAGTGTAAATGAGAATTTTAACTAAATTATCACCACAGTCTATTGGCCAACTATGAACAATTTAAATGAAATAAAGAAATTACAAGGCCAGATTTCTTGTTTCTAGTTATTCCAATTTTCTTTAGAGCAATATTAAAATAATTAAATAAATTTATTTGTACACTTCCTAGTGACAGCAGAATTAGGTCAAGTGAATTAGCGCTGCCTAATGACAGATTCGGTTTTAGTTCAATAGTGCCACTAGAATGCATGCTAGACACTATGATTTGTATCATATGTTAATGATCTTTCTACCTGTTTGCATGTAATTTGTATGCTAATAATATCACAATTTAAGAAAACTTCATTTAGCTATGTGTAAAAGAGACTTCTCTTTATCTAAAAGTAGATATTAAAGAGCTTTGAAATCAGCTTGCCACAATTTCACTGCAAACACAATATATACTATTAAACCTGAGGTTAATTTGGATCAAAACAGAATTCCAAATTCTAGTTGAATAGGCTTATTAAAGACATTTGAGTAAATAATATTATTAGCAACAGTAAGAAGTGAGAAAAATATTCCTGCTAATTAAAGAGGCAATTATATTACTTTTGTTATTTTCTTAACACACCTTGGGGTGTATAAACTAAGAATACAAATATTTGTTACTGGGAAACACTATGTAGATATAAAATATGTTTTCCTTTGTGATTAAGCTTCTCAGCAAATTACAAATGAGATACAGTGTGTGAGGAAGGAGGGATGGGGAGAGAGAGAGAGAAATAGAAAGCACCTCTGGCAGATGGTGTTATCCTTTTAAAAAAAAAAACACCCTAGAAACAAAACAAAACAAAAATCCTGAAATTTAAAACTAGAAGGCAATGACTTGCTACATCCAACTATTAAGATCCTGATCTAGACTCATGGGCAAGGATTCAAAGAGCCACACAACTAGTTCTGTTTGCCAAGGGAGGCTTTGGATTTGTGTCCAAACAGCAACAACCTCATGCCACATATCAACCCAAAATTGAACTTGTGGAGCCTTTGAAAAGAGGTTTATGATATGGCATGGGTCAGAGACTGCTGTTCAAAACAAAACAAAAAGTCACTGACTGTACTCAAGTCCTCAGGTACTCCAAAATTAATCTATTTGGATCCCAATCATGATGCCATCTTCAGACATAATATCACACACTTAATAATGTGCAACTAAATGTTAAGAGTAATCAATCTGACGTTCATGTACACTTTCTTTAGATTTTGAATCTCAATTCACTTATATATATTGTACAAAATACACAATGTCACTAATCATGGATTATCTGGGAAAATGTCAGATAATTTTCTGTTGTTTTTAGGTTGTTTAGATTGTTTTAACTGTTCACTTAGGTGTTTTAAAATTGTTATAACCCGCCCTGGGACCTCTGGGTGAAGGGCGGGTAATAAATTCTAATTCTAATACCAACAACAACAACGTCATTATAAAGTGTAATCCTTTGATTAATATTGAAGCCCAATTATGGTGATGGTAAATTGAAATACAGTTAATTATGAGCCTAAATTCAACTATGGTTAAAAGGTTCATCTTTAATGCAACAATTAAAAGGTTTAAAGAGAGTTCAAAGGGATTCTGATTACCCTTCCACCTAGGATGAATTACCCCTCATCTAACATCATTTAGGAATATAGGCTTATGTACCACAGGTCTATTTAGCTTAGTATTGTCTACACTTAGTGGCAGTGGCTCTCCAGGCATTCACACAGAGGTTTTTCCCAGGCCTACTTAGAGATGCCTGGGATGCAGCCTGGGACCTTCAACACAAAGAACAGAGCATGTGTTCTACCACTGAGCTGTGCCCTTCCACAACAGTATCCTCAACATATCCATGAATATGAACTTATGAACAGATAATTACATTTAAAAGAATTTTGTGCTTTGTGGATTCGGCTTGCTACTGTTTCATGTTGATTGATGGGGTATATTGTTTCATTTGAGTGAGATCTGTGCTGAACTTTCCTGAGGGCCATGGACCATGCAGAAGTCAAAGCTCTGAGAAAGTTCAGGGGCACTCATTAAAAAAGTTTCATACACTTTCACATCCAGTAAAGGGAAACTGTGAAAGTTTTGATTAACTAAGGCCAGCAAATTGACATTTTCAGCTGAAAAGTTATAACAAAGGAAGAAATGAGAACTAAGAATTATAGGAAAGGGAGAAGTGCAGGCCTTCACTTTTCTTATTACTACTTTGAAGAAAGAAATTTCTCATTCTGCTTTGTTCCTCTCTACACAGAGTTTCTCTATTAGTGTTCTTTCCCATCTTCTCTCATTTAGATATTCTAGTCTTCTGACAAAAAAATATGTAATTTGTCCCTAAAAGCAGCCTCCATACCTGCAGACTAGAAAGTGGTCCAAGTAACACCATTAAAAAGGGGGGGATCTGGGGGGATCACTGAAATTATAGGCCACTTAGCTTAATATCTGCTTGGGAAAAATTGGTGGAAACCACTGTTCAAGTTAGAATTACCAAGCAAGTAGAAGAACAAGTCTTGCTGAAGAAGAACCGGCATGGCTTCTGCAAGGGCAAATCCTACTCCACTAAACATTTCGAGCTCTTTGAGGGTCATAATAAGCATTGGATAGAGGTGTTCCAGTAGATATTGTATACTTCAACTTTAAAGTTTCAATAAAGCCCATCACCAAAGACTCATGAGTAAACTTAGCAGTCATGGGATCTATAACTTGTTAAAGAACAGGAAGCAGTGAGTAGGAAAACATGAACAGTTCTTACACTGAAGGGATGTAAGAAGTAGGTTTTCCCAAGGATCAGGATTAGGACCTGTGCTTTTTAACTTGTTCGTATATGACCTAGAGTTGGTGTTAAGCAGTGAGGCAGCCATGTTTTCCAAACAGGATTGTGAAGATGAAGGATTGTGTAAAGGATCTCTCCAAACTGGCTAAATAGGCATTAAAATTGCAAATGTAATTCAATGTAAGCAAGTGTAAAGTGATGCACACGGTGTGTGTGTGTGTGTAATCCTCACTTCACATATGAAGTATAGGGACTATGTGAAGTATAGGGTCTAAACTGATGATAACTGAGCAGGAACGAGATATTGGAGTAATGATGGATAGCTCAATGTAGCAGTTGTGTAAAAGATGGATTCCATGTTGGGGACATTGGGAAACTGACTGAAAACAGAACCAATACTATAATGCCATAAAATCCAATAGTGTGACCACACTTTAAATATTATGTAAAATTCTGGTTGCTGCATTTCAAAAAAGATATTATAGAGCTGGGAAAACTGCAGAAAAGGGTGATCAAAGTGATCATGTGGCTGGAACAACTTCCCTGTGAGGAAAAATTACAACATTTGGTTTTTTAAAGTTAGTTTAGGGGGAAAAAAGATGAGTAGGAGGAGACATGATAGAGGTGTATAAAATTATTCATGTTGTGGAGAAAGTGAATCAGGAGAAGTGTTTCTTCAAATAATACAGGAACCCAGGGTCATGAAATGAAGCTAAATGTTGGAAAATTCAGGACGGACAAAAGGAAGTACTTCATAGGACACATAGTTAAGTTATGGAACTCACCACTACAAAATAATGGTAATGTCCACCTACTCGGGTGGTTTTAAACAGGGTTTATACAATTTCATGGATGATATGACTATCAGTGGCTCCTAGTCATGATCGCTTTATTACCTCTAGTAACGGAGGTGGTATGCATCTGAATAACAGTTGCTGTCCTGCCTACGGGCTTCCCATAAGAATCAGGTTGGTCACTGTGAAAACAGGTTGTTGGACTAGATGGGCCTTCAGTCTGATATAGCAGAGCTCTTCTTTTGTTCTGTTCAAAAATATTCTTAACTTTCCACACAGTATCTTGAATTCTATTATACCTAGATGATGGGGGCTTCAGTCCAGAGAAAGATTCTGGGAACAGAACAT